>NC_092715.1:222438879-223071379 GCF_047496885.1 Scyliorhinus torazame | reverse complement strand
CAGCCAGGGGATCCTGGCCCAAGTGCGGTGTTTATCTTTACCATTGACTAGAATGGAAAGATCCAGCACCAGGTCCTGCTCTTGGAATCTTGTTAATTATGCGCAGCTGAGTTTCCCTCTGACTCTCCTGCTGGACCAGCAGCTGATTTGTCCATCCACGATTACCCACGGTTCAAACATCCCGGCACCATATTTAAACACCAGTCCAGTATACTCACATCACTCTCCCCAGTCCAACTGTCTTCACCAATCGACCTTGCAGGATGTCAGCAACCTAGAGGAAAATAGGTCGCAGCCTCAAGAAGGTTTCGACTCCTCAATTCAACCATCCTCCCCTAGCCTATTAACTGTGAGGTGCCCATGCCTCACCTGGATCTTTACTCACTGTCATGATATACAGACATACAGATAATGATAGACAGACAGGCACAGACAGGCAGCTAATGAACACAGAGAACAGGACATGACCAATGAGCAGGCAGGGCACTCGGGGGTGGTATCTCACTATAAAAGGTACGAGGCACTCACACTCCGCCTCTTTCCACTGATGAACATCTACAGTGAGTCAGGGTATATTTACAGTATCGCACCTCCAGCACGTGGCTAAGAGCTAGTCTGGTTCAGTCAGACAGAGCAACCACACTTAGGTTAGCAGAGAGTCGAACTCATAGAGAACTGTGCTACTGGTTCAACCAATCAGATCGAACTAACTTCAAGGTCTGGAGTATCTTTTGGTTAAAGCTGCATCCACTTGCAGCCTGTGTTATCCCAGAGTACATAACACATCATGCTACCAGGAGACTGCTTAATCTAGGTGGTTTACCTCAGTCCATTCCGTGACGACCAGCGAATGTATCCCGGCACCATGGAGAAGATTCAGGCTCCTCACCAGCTCAGGACCTCCGGCAATCTCAGTGCCAACTGGCGGACATTCAAGCAAAAGTTTCTGCTGTACATCGAAGCTTCAGACCTCGTGGGTGCATCTCATGCAAGGAAGATCGCGCTTCTCCTCTCAACAGCGGGTGATCAATCTATCGAATTCTTCAACTCTTTTCACTTCACCGAAGGCCAGGACAACACAAAGTTTCAGACCATCCTGGCCAAGTTTGACAGTCACTGTGAAGTGGACACCAATAAAATCTTCGAGCGCTACATATTCAAACAGCGTCTACAAGTTAAAGATGAACCTTTTAACTCAATCTTAATTAACGTCCGCCTGCTAGCGCTGTCCTGCAACTTTGGTGATATTGCTGACTCCATGATCAGAGACCAAATCGTATTTGGAGTTCACTCTGATCCTCTGAGAGAGCAGCTACTGAAAATCAAGCATATGACCCTGCCAGTCGTGATTGAAACATGCACAGTGCATGAGCACGTCAAAACTCGCTATGCCCAGTACAAATCGGCTGAAAATGAGAAACTTGCCTCCCACGAGGCAGAGAGTGTGCAGGCCATCTCCCGGATGCAGCGCCTCAGCATTGATGAAAGCGGCCATTTTGCGCGCTTTTCCCGGGGCCCCACGCATGCGAACGGGATAACGAAGCGGCCGACACCCGCACTGCGCATGTGCGACCACGCGCGGAGAGTTATGATGCCGACATCATGATGTGCTCGAACTGCGGCAACGCCCACTTAAAGAAACACTGCCCTGCAAGAGGCAGGCGATGTTTAAACTGTGGGAAGCCTGGATACTATGCAGCCTTGAGCAGGGCTGCACCACCAGTCAGGGGCCAGCGCTCCCAATTCCGACGACGGCACATCCAGAATGTGCAACAACGATTACAGGATTCTGATCCTGGCAGCACAACGGATCCAGAGGAAGAATACCTGGACTCCGCCTACTGTGTGGGCATCATTACCAAATGTGAATATGCCACACCCAACTCATCACAAATTCAATCCATCCTCACTGTGGATTCTGCGGACGGATGGCGTGCGGTGATGCAGGTCAACCACTGCTCCATCCAGTTTAAGCTGGACACAGGTGCTTCTGCCAACCTCCTCTCACAGGCAGATTTCAAATGCATCACAAAGCCCCCCAAGGTCCTTCCAGCAGCCTGCAGGCTCCTGGACGACAACGAAAATGCCATCAGGACACTGGGATCCTGCCATCTACTCGTCTCCAACCGGAGCACCCATGCACGGTTACGTTTTGAAACTGTCAAGCCAGAAAGGGCATCCCTACTTGGCGCACATGCCTGCAAGCAACTTAACCTCGTGCAGCGGGTTTACACAACGACATCCTCCAATGTGGATCTTCAGGCCGGCACTGACGACATCCTCGCTCAGTATCCGGATGTGTTCGACGGGATGGGCACGCTGCCATATCGATACAAGATTCTGCTATGACCTAATGCCAAGCCAGTGGTCCATGCACCACACCGGGTCCCAGCTCTGCTGAGGGAGCGTCTGAAGGCAAAGCTCAAGGATCTTCAGCAACAGGGCATCATTTCCAAGGTAACCGAACCGACTGACTGGGTCAGCTCGATGGTATGTGTTAGAAGCCTTTGGGAGATCTGCGGATCTGCATTGATCCCAAGGATCTCAATAAGAATATAATGCGTGAACACTACCCCATCCCAAAGCGGGAGGAACTCACCAGTGAGATGGCACATGCACGTTTTTTCACCAAGTTAGATGCGTCACATGGATTCTGGCAAATCCAGCTGGATGAATCCAGCAAAAGGCTCTGCACCTTCAACACACTGTTTGGCAGATACTGCTAGAATCCCAGCCTATTTGGCATTGTCTCAGCATTGGCGATCTTCCATCGCATCATGGAGCAGATGATGGAGGGCATTGAAGGGATTTGTGTGTACGTGGACGACATCATCATATGGTCCACGACCCCTGAAGAGCATGTTTTCCGTCTCCAGCAGGTATTCCGCTGTGCCCATGCCAATGGCCTGAAGCTAAACAGGTCCCAATGTTGCTTTGGCATGTCGACACTCAAGTTCCTAGGTGACCAGATCTCTCAGCAGGGCGTGTGCCCCGACTCAGACAGGGTCAAGGCCATCAAAACCATGAAGGTACCTGAAGCCAAGAAGGCGGTGTTGCGCTTCCTGGGCATGGTCAATTTTCTGGGCAGGTTCATCCCAAACCTGGCCTCACACACCACGGCCCTACGAAACCTAGTGAAGAAGTCCACTGCCTTTGCATGGAAGGCAGCACATCAGGCAGAGTGATTGGAGCTGAAAGCCAAGCTCACCACTGCACCCGTCTTGGCATTTTTCGACCCAGACAGGGAGATGAAGATCTCGCCAGATGCGAGCCAGGATGGCATCGGTGCGGTGCTGCTTCAACGCGATGACACTTCATCCTGGGCACCGGTAGCCAACGCATCGAGGGCCATGATGCCCACTGAAACAAGGTATGCGCAAATAGAGAAGGAATGCATGGGTCTTCTCACTGGCATTCTCAAGTTTCACGACTATGTCTACGGCCTGCCGACATTCACTGTTGAGACGGATCATAGGCCTCTGGTCCACATTATCCACAAGGACCTGAACGACATTATGCTCGGTTGCAGCGCATCCACCTCAAACTCAGAAGGTACGACTGTGATTAGTGTACACGCCTGGCAAGGAACTCATCATCACTGATGCATTGTCTCACATTGCCTCGTGAACCGCTGGAAATCATCCGGCAGATTGAATCACAGGTGCAGCTGTGTACTAGCACCCTCCCGGCGCCTGATGACAAGGTGGTTCGTATCCGCGAGGAGACAGCCAAAGACCCCCTCTTGCAGCGTGTCATGCACCACCTCGCCAATGGCTGGCAGAAAGGGCTCAATTTTACAATGTAAACGATGACCTGATGGTGATTGATGGTATCCTCCTCAAGCTGGACTGGATTGTCATTCCACTCAGTCTCTCTGCCAAATTCATGAGGGACACCTGGGTGTCGGGAAGTGCAGACGCAAAGCCAAGCAGGCTGTGTACTGGCCCGGTATTAGCCAGGATATCTCGAACATGGTCCTTAACTGTGCGACCTGTCAATGCTTCCAGCCAGCGCAGAGTAAGGAGATGCTCCAGCAGCATGAAATCGAGACCTCCCCGTGGTCCAAGGTTGGCATTGACCTCTTTCGTGCGAATGGCCGTGACTACGTGTTGATTATTGATTATTTCTCCAACTACCCTGAAGTCGTGAAGCTCTCAGACATCACATCTCAGACCATCATCAAGGCCTGTAAGGAGACGTTCCCCAGGCATGGTATCCCACTCACTGTCATGAGTGACAATGGCCCGAGCTTCAACAGCCATGAGTGGTCTATGTTTGCCAAGTCATACCATTTCAAACATGTCACTTCCAGCCCACACTATCCGCAGTCCAATGGGAAGGTTGAGAAAGGGGTGCACATTGTGAAGCAGCTCATCTGCTAGGCCGCGGATTCTGCTTCTGACATGTACCTCGCGCTGCTTGCGTACAGGGCGACCCCACTGTCCACTTGCATGTCGCCGGCTCAACTCCTGAAGAACAGGGACCTGCGGACGACGCTTCTAGCCATACACTTGCCCAACCTGGATCACCTCCCGGTGCTGCAGAAGGTGCAGCAGCTCCGAAACCAGCAAAAGCAGGGCAATGATGCTCATGCCACCGATTTGCCCGTGTTATCCCCGGCAGACACTGTCAGGGTCAAGATACCGGATGGTGGCTGGTCTGCTCCAGCTGTCGTTGTTCGACAGACTGCGCCCCGCTCGTATGTTGTACATATGGCTGATGGTTCTGTTGTGCGACAAAACAGACGGGCACTGCGCAAAGTTGCCAGCCCACAACCGCTTTCCTCTCCGTTTCCGTCCGTTGTTTTGCCACCTCCTGATACCTTGAACTACGAGGCCACCAGTCAGGCTTCCATCCCACCTGTCACGGCGCCGTCGTCCCCACCACCACCTCTCCGGCAGCCGACAAGGATCAGACGCAAGCCCCAGAGACTGGACTTATGAACATTTGTTTTGTTTGCTATGTTCTGTTTTCTCACATTAGACAGCTGTCTTCACATGTAAATACATTCACATATGCCACCGCTTGTAAATATTTTAATATATGCCACCACATGTAAGTACGTTCCCATATGCCAACAAAACATTAAAAAAGGGGAGATGTCATAATATGCAGACATGCAGATAATGATATACAGACAGACAGCTAATGAACAGAGAACAGGGCATGACCAATGCGCAGGCAGGACACTCAGGGGTGGCATCTCACTATAAAAGGCACGAGGCACTCACACTCCGCTTCTTGCCACTGATGAACATCTACAGAGTGAGTCAGGGTGTATGTACAGTGTCACACCTCCAGCACGTGGCTAAGAGCTAGTCTGGTTCAGACAGACAGAGTAACCACACTTAGGTTAGCAGAGAGTCGAACTCATAGAGAACTGTGCTAACTGTGCTACTGGTTCAATAAATCAGATTGAACTAACTTCAAGGTCTGGAGTATCTTTTGCTTAAAGCTGCATCCAGTTGCAGCCTTTGTTATCCCAAAGTACAGAACACAACACCCACCATATCTAGACTCTGGATGCATCCACTTCCAGTAAATGATGCAATATCCCTTTGACACTCTTATTTGTGAGATTTTCATGCAGCCTTGTCAGTGTCTAGCTTCTCTCCCCTTGGTCTTTCATTATTTGCCTTTGTCATCCATCTTCTTGCACAGCCTTCCTTCCACATTACTCCCCTTGTCATCATCACCTCCTCCTCTCTCCTGGCCTTACTTTGTAATCCAACTCCGGTTGAACTTCGCACCTTTGTTGTGGTGGCTGTTTGAGTCCACAGCACCATGCTTTCCAGATAGACACTGGTGTATGGCACTGGGGAAAGGAGATGCCTGTACTCCTCAACTCCAGGCGATAGCACAGGAGGATCCATGGGTCCAGCACCTTGTGCTGTCTATGAAGATCAGTTCAGCATGAAGATGGAGGGCAGGAACTGATCTTCCCTGGCAGAGTGGTGAACAGCACATCAGGAACAGTGCAGCACTATGGCAGTGTTGCATTCACCCCAAAGCCTCTTGTGAACTGAGGACCACCTTGTCCACACCACTCATTAGAAATTGTGTTTAGAACAGCCTAGTTTCAAGCTAGTGTGACGCAAGATTGAAAGGTCTAACGGGATGCTGGCAGACAGATGTTTAATGAACATTCATCAGGCACAATTGAATTCACACCACTAGACCCCTCCTTTCCTGTTTGGCCTGCCCTTCCCAATGTCCCATACTCCTGACTACTGAATTTCCAGCCTTGGTTATCCTGTAGCCATGTCTCAGTAATCGGAAACATAACATACCTGTTTACATCTATTCATCTACCTTACTGCAAATGCTCCGTACATTCAGATACAGTGGGTGCGATTAATGGGAAAAGTTCCAAGTGTCATATCTTAGTGCCGGACATTATTCCGCAGGAGCTTCACGGCACAACTGGCTGTCCCGCAAGGTGATCTGCCGGAACCACCACTGGCAGCTCCCTAACAAGGGGGAGGTGCTCATAAACGCTCTCTCCAAACTCACTCCCAGGCAACACATGACTGTGGGGCCAGGTAGAACTGCTCCATGTTTCGGGGACGCCACAGAGGCGAGACGGAACACCATCAGAGGGATTCTCCGATCGGGGGCTGTTGGCAGCGGTCCCCCCGGCAATTATCCGGGCCCCGATGGGCCGAGCAGCCGTCGGTTTCTGGCCAGTCCCGTCGGTGTGAAATGGACAGGTCCCGCACGGTAGGCCGGCTGGTGCAGTCCTTGGGGGGGGCGCGGGGGGATCCGGCCCCATCTGGCCAATTCCTCATCTGCAATAGCTGCCAGCTGTGCAGCCAGAGGCTTCTCACAGCCAAAGGGTGTTAAAGTGACCTTCAGCATATAACCACAAACAGGGATCCATCCTGTAAGGTTTTGGTAGCACAGACAGTCAGCAGCTGTAGTTGCCCCTGTCATGGGTCTGCACAATATAGGAGAATGTACGTTACCCTGTGAATTAATTGGTCCCAGACCTGCTGGGGTGCATCCCGTGCATCTTGTACACGTTCCACCCTCCCCAGATTTGATCTCAATACTTCAGGAATCTAAATTTTTCGCTTCTACGCTATCTCTCCAGCCATACATTCATCTGCTCTATTCTCGTATTCCTGATCTTGCTAGCACATGGCACTGGGAATAATTTGGGAATTACTACCTTTGGATCTTGCTTTTTAATTTATTTCCAAGTGTCATGGATCTACCAGCAACAGATGAAATCAGCCTAGAAACAGCAGTATCGGAAATGGAACAAAGCATGATGGGATACAATCTGCCCAACAACAGTTTGCCCATCAACACATAGGAATCTGCCTAGTGGCAGCAGTAGCCGGGATTCAAAAGACATAATGAGATGCAATTTTAAAAGTAACAAGATGCTGGTATATAAATAAATACCCAGTTGCCAGCACCCTCAGAAGCAAAGAGACAGTTTCCAGCCAACAACCAGAATGGTGAGTTTGAAATCTAACAGCCAGGAGCCTAGGTGAGCCTCTGAGTCTTGGAGAAAAAGTTGTGCAGAAACCTTTAATATCTCCGTTGGACCAGGAAAATATGTTTACCAGCTAATTATAACAATATTAGGCGGGAACTGAAGAACATAGATTGGGGGCGGATGTTTGAGGGCAAATCAACATCTGACATGTGGGAGGCTTTCAAGTGTCAGTTGAAAGGAATTCAGGACCGGCATGTTCCTGTGAGGAAGAAGGATAAATACGGCAATTTTCGGGAACCTTGGATAACAAGAGATATTGTAGGCCTCGTCAAAAAGAAAAAGGAGGCATTTGTCAGGGCTAAAAGGCTGGGAACAGACGAAGCCTGTGTGGAATATAAGGCAAGTAGGAAGGAACTTAAGCAACGAGTCAGGAGGGCTAGAAGGGGTCACGAAAAGCAATTGGCAAATAGGGTTAAGGAAAATCCCAAGGCTTTTTACACGTACATAAAAAGCAAGAGGGTAGCCAGGGAAAGGGTTGGCCCACTGAAGGATAGGCAAGGGAATCTATGTGTGGAGCCAGAGGAAATGGGCGAGGTACTAAATGAATACTTTGCATCAGTATTCACCAAAGAGAAGAAATTGGTAGATATTGAGTCTGGAGAAGGGTGTGTAGATAGCCTGGGTCACATTGAGATCTAAAAAGACGAGGTGTTGGGTGTCTTAAAAAATATTAAGGTAGATACATCCCCAGGGCCTGATGGGATCTACCCCAGAATACTGAAGGAGGCTGGAGAGGAAATTGCGGAGGCCTTGACAGAAATCTTTGGATCCGCACTGTCTTCAGGTGATGTCCCGGAGGACTGGAGATTAGCCAATGTTGTTCCTCTGTTTAAGAAGGGTAGCAAGGATAATCCCGTGAACTAGAGGCCGGTGAGCCTTACTTCAGTGGTAGGGAAATTACTGGAGAGAATTCTTCGAGACAGGATCTACTCCCATTTGGAAGCAAATGGACGTATTAGTGAGAGGCAGCATGGTTTTGTGAAGGGTAGGTCGTGTCTCACTAACTTGATAGAATTTTTCGAGGAGGTCACTAATATGATTGATGCAGGTAGGGCAGTGGATGTTGTCTATATGGACTTCAGTAAGGCCTTTGACAAGGTCCCTCATGGTAGACTAGTACAAAAGGTGAAGTCACACGGGATCAGGGGTGAGCTGGCAAGGTGGATACAGAACTGGCGAGGACATAGAAGGCAGAGAGTAGCAATAGAAGGATGCTTTTCTAATTGGAGGGCTGTGACCAGTGGTGTTCCACAGGGATGTTTGCTGTTTATAGTATATCTAAATGAATTGGAGGAAATTGTAACTGGTCTGATTAGTAAGTTTGCAGACGGCACAAAGGTTGGTGGAATTGCGGATAGCGATGAGGACTGTCAGAGGATACAGCAGGATTTCGATTGTTTGGAGACTTGGGCGGAGAGATGGCAGATGGAGTTTAATCCGGACAAATGTGAGGTAATGCATTCTGGAAGGTCTAATGCAGGTAGGGAATATACAGTGAATGGTAGAACCCTCAAGAGTATTGAAAGAGATCTAGGAGTACAGGTCCACAGGTCACTGAAAGGGGCAACACAGGTGGAGAAGGTAGTCAAGAAGGCATACGGCATGCTTGCCTTCATTGGCCGGGGCATTGAGCATAAGAATTGGCAAGTCATGTTGCAGCTGTATAGAACCTTAGTTCGGCCACACTTGGAGTATCGTGTTCAATTATGGTCGCCACACTACCAGAAGGATGTGGAGGCTTTAGAGAGGGTGCAGAAGAGATTTACCAGCATGTTGCCTGGTATGGAGGGCATTAGCTATGAGGAGCGGTTGAATAAATTCGGTTTGTTCTCACTGGAACTAAGGAAGTTGAGGGGCGACCTGATAGAGGTCTACAAAATTATGAGGGGCATAGACAGAGTGGATAGTCAGAGGCTTTTGCCCAGGGTAGAGGGGTCAATTACTAGGGGGCATAGGTTTGAGGTGAGAGGGGCAAGGTTTAGAGTAGATGTACGAGGCAAGTTTTTTTACGCAGAGGGTAGTGGGTGCCTGGAACTCGCTACCGGAGGAGGTGGTGGAAGCAGGGACGATAGTGACATTTAAGGGGCATCTTGACAAATACATGAATAGGATGGGAATAGAGGGATACGGACCCAGGAAGTGTAGAAGATTGTAGTTTAGTCGGGCAGCATGGTCGGCACGGGCTTGGAGGGCCGAAGGGCCTGTTCCTGTGCTGTACATTTCTTGTACTTTGTTGTTTGTTGTTGACCACCCACACTGTATTGTGTGGTAATTATAAATTGGATTTGACATATGGATTTATTTAAATTCGGATGTTGTTTGGGAAAGGGGAAGTCTTACTGAGTTTACGTTTTAAAGATTCTGGGTGGGATTCTCTGGTCGCCGACGCCCAAATTGCGTTAGGCAATTGACCGGAGAATACCTGCTTCCGACCAAATCGGGGGCGGCACCACTTTCGCGATGTTCCGCTGTGGAAGGGAAATTAATGAGTTGCCCACTTAGAAGCATGGAAATATTGTCTATATTTGAATGAAAATAAGTAGGTCAGGTAACGTAAACAAAATACCGCTTAGTATTTTGGA
Organism: Scyliorhinus torazame; assembly: GCF_047496885.1. NCBI lineage: Eukaryota > Metazoa > Chordata > Chondrichthyes > Carcharhiniformes > Scyliorhinidae > Scyliorhinus > Scyliorhinus torazame. The sequence goes on along the minus strand of NC_092715.1, from coordinate 223,061,290 downwards.
CTTGGCCTTATTATAATAAGTTGTTCTTCTGAAGGACAACAAAATGCGTACTCGAATTGTTTTTAAACCAAGGGCAAAACATTTGTATTTCAACTTGCGTATGTTCTAAGGTTTTAAAGTTGTTTATTTCACACTATAAATATAATGGTATATATAACTATATAATTCAACGTGCTGTGAAATCGCAAATATTTGTGTCAAATAAATTTCCTGAATCGAAGCTTCGAAGAATTTATCTTTATTATAATTTCCACAACATCCTCCCCCTCCAAAGTGGCAAACTCTTGAGAGTACGCCACGCCATGTATTGATGGCGCCTGAGGCACCCCCCCTGATGCTCTACCCCCGATCGGCCGAGTTCCCGAAGGTGTGGATTGTATGTGGCGTCACCCGTCGGGGGCTCGGTCCAGCGCTGCCAGTCGGGTGACTACTGATCCGCGGGTGGGGGGACACTATTCGGGGCTGGGGATACTGTGGGGGGTTGGTCCTGGGAGCGCAAGCCGGCCGAAGGGAGAGACCATTTCACGGGCCGGGTCCGTGAGCGGCCTCCCCATGTAGCACGGCGTAGCCGCTGCAGGCCGAATGCGCAGCCAAGGATCCGGCAATTCTCCAGGGCATCTCGGCAGCTAGAGCCGGGTGCTCTACTTTGCCATCCTGCTAGCCCCCAGTAAAATGGAGAATCGGTGGCTGGTTTTGCCATTTTTTCTGGCGTAAAACGTCACCGTTCCCACGCCAGCGTGGGGACATAGCCTCAGAATCAGAGAATCCAGCCCAGAATCAGAGAATCCAGCCCATAGTTTGGAACAAGGGTACATTTTACATAAATTTTGTGTGTGTTTAGTGATTCGTGTACTTAATTATCCAAGAGTATGGTAATCCTGTTCATGTATATTAATCTTTAATTCAATTTAATAAATAATCTATAATAATATTTATTAGTGTCACAAGTAGGCTTACATTAACACAGCAATGATGTTACTGTGAAAATCCCCAAGTCACCACCCTCCGCCACCTGTTCGGGTACACGGAAGGAGAATTCAGAATGTCCAATTCACCTAACAAGCACGTCTTTCGGGACTTGTGGGAGGAAACCGGAGCACCCGGAGGAAACCCACGCAAACATGGGACAAAATATTCTCCCCACAATAAAATCCCTATCACTATTCCTCTCCCACTACTTTTTTCTCCCTCTCTGTGTAGCAGAGTCATTCATGGTGCCACAGACATGGCTTTTACTGCAGTTCCCTGGGAAACCATCTCACCCAGCAGTATCCAAAATGGAAAATCTGTGCGAAAGGGAGATGGACTTGGGGACTCCTGCAATACCTACTGAGCGCTTTCACTCTCTCTGGCAGTCACTCATTCCCATTCTGCCTGTGCACTCTTTACTTGCAGTGTGACCACTTCACTGTATGTGCTATCTTCAAAAGTTTCATTGATACAAATGCCCAATCATGATCTCAGTCACATCTCTAGCTCCAGAACATGGCTGTTGAGTAGATGCAGCTGGAGACACGTATTGCACACATCTCACCCTGGACACTGGAAGTGTCCCTGACCTCCCACATTGCACAGGAGGAGCATGGCTGAACTGCCCTGCCACGACTTCCCCTTAAATTACACCCTTTACTTTTACTTCCTCTAATTTAGACAAAATTATTTTCTCTCGTTTCGTGAATAGACATACTCTCCAAGTCGTACTTACCAAGGCTTCCGCTCTGCTTTCTGAGGAAAACTAGAAGAAGGAAGGAACACCTCCCTCCCCTCTTCACCAAACTCCCTCAATCATCAAACTCTAACTTGAGTGCTCTAATGCAGCCCAAAATAATATTGCAGCCCACAAATCCGATGCTATCGTCCTCAGCCAACCAACAGTGGTTCAGCAGTTGATGTATTATTTACATGTGTATTTTTTCAAATTGGAAAACCGGATGCTCAGAGTACAGAACCTGAGCAATTCCTATTTCCACAGAATTCAGTAGAAGTGACATGTGGCAAGTTGAAAATCTGTATCAACTGTTTACATGCATGAGAAGTGCATGGTAGGTCATCTGGCATATTTACGATACTCAACTAATTATAGTTAACTGAATAATTCTGTGTGACTGGGTCACAATTCATAGAATTTACAGTGCAGAAGGAGGTCATTCGGCCCATCGAATATGCACCGGCCCTTGGCACCCTACCTAAGCCCACACCTCCATCCTATCCCCGTAACCCAGTAACCCCACCCCACTTTTTTGGACACTAAGGGGCAATTTATCATCGCCAATCCACCTAACCTGCAAATCTTTGGACTGTGGGAGGAAACGGGAGCACCCGGAGGAAACCCACACAGACACGGAGAGAATGTGCAGACTCCGCACAGACAGTAACCCAAGTCGGGAATCGAATATGGGACTCTAGAGCTGTGAAACAACTGTGCTAACCACTGTGCTACCGTGTTGCCCGATCTAAAACCTAGAAGCAGATTTTCAAAGCTGAGCATTATTGAGCAGATTGGACTCTAGACTGCATTACACTTGATTAAATGAAGAGATCATGCTCCATCACAATTTATTTGAGGGTGGGTATTTAACGGCTTTTACAAATTGGGGTAAATATTTCCTCTGTATTGATGTGTAGCAAATTGGGAACTTGTTCTTTACAAATACATTTACAATTTTGCTACGTCAAGCCCACAGAGGATCCCTGCTTTCATCCATCAAGTAAAGATAAAAATAAATGGATACTTGAAGCCAAAAGCAGAATGGCACAGCATTGTATTGCTGTGAATCTGAACTGTATCACAGCTTCACTGGAACTGGGGCGTCCTTAAAGGGTTGCAGTGAAGATGCTAATTGCAGCTGGGAGAAAAGACAAATCGCTTCTGTCTATGGAGGATTAGTAAAACCTGATGGTGTAATGATTTCAGTGTTTGAATAAGATAATTTCCCCGGTTATTTAAGATTCTTCGAGGTCAGGTCTTTGCCATTAACTTTCATCATTCTTACCATAACTGGAAAGTAAAAGCAGTAAATTCTGGAAGGGGAACAACTGTGTTTTAGTCAATGAGACTTGTAAGAAGTTTAAAATATTGATAGTTAAAAACAGCAGGCATCGTTGACTATAAAATATTCAGTACATTTTAGCTTAGAGAATAAAATCAGTTTGTTAAAATTATATTATTGATCAAATGTCTTTATATTTTTAATTGAACCTTGTATTCTGCACACAAATACTTGCCTTTTTGCTTAATTATCCTAATAAAGGAAGGAAGGTATCATCCTGGAACTTACAATATGTAATATGTAGGGCGCAATTCAAGCAAAACATTTCTGAGGACGCAATTTGCAGAAAGATTTCCAAGTGTGGTAGCGAGCGGGTGTAGTAGTGAGCTTCCCGGCGCTCGGTCCAGCGAGGCCGACAACGCAATTCAACTTTAATTGGTCCAGTTAACAAGGCCTCACAGACCTCTCGATGCAAATGAAGGCTCTCCCAGCCAGCTCGCAATAATGGCACTGAGGAGACCAACCCCAAGATTCGGAGATGCTAACCTGGGGAGGCTGCTAGATGCCGTGTAGGCCAGGAGGGATGTCCTGTTTCCCGAGGGTCCTGGAGAGTCAGCCACAAGGTAGCCAATGCTGCCTGGGACGCGGTGGTGGCAGCCAGGAGCTCGGGGTGTGTGACCAGGAGGACTAGCCTTCAGTGCCAAAAAAAGGTCAATGACCTACACCAGGCAGCATGAGTGACCCCCATCCACCTCCCCAAAAGAGCATCCAACCGCCAACTTCGTCCTCTTGTGCGGAAGGTGGTATGGGGGGGGGTTGGTCTGGTGGGGTCAATGTTGGCGGCACGGTGGGAGTGGGGGGGCGCATGGGTGGGGGAGTGTGTTTGGGTGGAACCTGATGGTGCCAGGTCCCCAAGTGAGACAGTACCTTTTGTGGCCGTAGGGGAACTCAAAGTAGGCATATTGAGGGTTGGCATGGAGCAGGTGTACCCTGTCCACCAAGGCGTCCGCCTTGAGAAGTTGAACGTGCCTACGGACAAGGACCAGTCCTGGAGCTGCGAGCCAAGTCGGGAGCGACACCCCGGATGTGGACTTCCCGGGGAAGGTAAAAACAGGTTCATGGGGTGTGTTATTAGTGGCGGTGCACAATAGTGACCGGATGGAGTGTAGAGCGTCAGGGAGGACCTCCTGCCAGCGAGAGGCTGGGAGGTTCCTGGACCATAGGGCCAACTGGATGGCCCTCTAAACCGTCCCATTCTCCCGTTCTACTTGCCCGTTTCCCCCAGGAACTGACGAATCTCATCGCTCATGAATGAGGATCCTCTGTCCCTGTGCATGTAGGCGGGGAAACTGAACAGAGCAAAGATGGTGTTGAGGGCCTTGATGACAGTGGCAGGCATCATATCGGGGCATGGGGTGGTGAAGGGGAACCTGGAGTACTCATCGACCACACTGAGAATGTACGTGTTACGGTCGGTGGAGGGGAGGGACCCTTTGAAATCCACACTGAGGCGTTCAAAGGGGCGGGTAGCCTTCACCAGGCGCGCACGGTCCGGCCGGTAGAAGTGCGGCTTGCACTCTGCACAGACCTGGCAGTCCCTGGTGACTGTCATTACTTCCTCGACGGAGTAGGGCAGATTGTGAGCTTTGACCAGATGGTACAATCGAGTGACCCCCGAGTGACAAAGGCTGTCGTGTAGGGCCCGGAGTTGGTCCACTTGTGTGCTGGCACATGTACCTCGGGAGAGGGGGCCTGGGGGCTCATTGACTTTACGGGCGATACAAAATCTCGTAATTATAGGTGGAAAGCTCGATTCTCCACCGCAAGCTTTTATCATTTTTGATCTTGCGATGAAGGCGACCGACCGTTGGTCAGTGAGGAGAAAGAATCTCCTGCCGGCCAGGTAATGCCTCCAATGTCGCACAGTTTCAATGATCGCTTGGACCTCCTTTTTGACGGATGAGTGTCGAATTTCAGATGCATGAAGGGTGCGGGAAAAGAATGCCACGGGTCTGCCTTCCTGGTTTAGAGTGGCGGCAAGGGTGACGTCTGAAGCGTCGCTTTCTACTTGAAAAGGCAGTGACCCCTCCACTGCGCGCATCCTGGCCTTGGCGATGTCTGCACTGATGTGGGCGAATGCGTGTTGTGCCTCGGCCGCAAGAGGGAATTGGGTGGACTGAATGAGTGGGCGGGCCTTGTCCGCATAGTTTGGGACCCACTGGGTGTAGTAGGAAAAGAACCTCAGGCAGCATTTTAGGGCCTTGGGGCAGTGGGGGAGGGGCAGCTCCCCCACTGGCGCAGGCGGTCGGGGTCGGGCTCGAGGAATCCGTTTTGGACTTCATAGCTGAGAATGGCTAACCGGGTCGTGCTGAACACACACTTCTCTTTGTTATAGGTCAGGTTGAGAAGAGTGGCAGTGCGGAGGAATTTATTGAGGTTGGCATTGTGGTCCTGCTGGCCATGGCTGCAGATGGTGACGTGATCTAAGTACAGAAAGGTGGCCCGCAAACCGTACTGGTCGATCATTCAGCCCATTTCCCTTTGGAGGACCGAGACCCCGTTTGTGACGCCGAAAGGGACCCAAAGGAAGTGATAGAGGCGACCGTCCGCCTCAAAGGTAGTGTATGACCAGTCCGACTTCCGGATGGGGAGCTGGTGGTAGGTGGATTTCAGGTCAATTGTTGAGAAGGCCCGGTATTGCGCAATATGATTGACCATATCAGATATGCATGGGAGGGGGTACGCGTCGAGCTGCGTGTACCGATTGATGTATTCCACGACCATCCTGTGTTTCTCCCCAGTTTTAATCACTACCACTTGGGCTCTCCAGGGGCTGTTGCTGGCCTCGATAATACCCTCCTTGAGCAGACGCTGGAATTCGGACCTGATGAAGGTCTTGTCCTGGGTGCTGTACCATCTGCTCCTGGTGGCAACGGCCTTGCAATCCGCAGTTAGATTGGCAAAAAGGGAAGGGGGATCGACCTTGAGGATCGTGAGGCCGCAAACGGTAAGAGGGGGGTAGGGGCCCGCCGAGTTTGAGGGTGAGGCTCTGGAGATTGCACTGGAAATCCAGGCCGAACAGGAGTGCAGCGCAGAGATTAGGAAGGACGTAGAGGTGGAAGTTACTAAATTATACGCCCTGGACAGTGAGGGTGACTGTACAGAAGCCTCAGATCGGGACGGAGTGGGATCCGGAGGCTAGGGAGATCCTTTGACTGGCAGGATGGACCAGGAGGAAGCAGCGCCTTACTGTATATGGGTGTGTGCCTTTGGTGTTTTCATCATAGAATTTACAGTGTAGAAGGAGGCCATTCGGCCCATCGAGTCTGCACCGGCTCTTGGAAAGAGCACCCGACCCAAGGTCAACACCTCCACCCTATCCCCATAACCCTGTAACCCCACCCAACACGAAGGGCAATTTTGGACACTAAGAGCAATTTATCACGGCCAATCCACCTAACCTGCACATATTTAGACTGTGGGAGGAAACTGGAGCACCCGGAAGAAACCCACGCACACACGGGGAGAACGTGCAGACTCCACACAGACAGCGACACAAGCCGGAATCGAACCTGGGACCCTGGAGCTGTGAAGCAATTGTGCTATCCACAATGCTACCATGCTGCCCTCTGCTCCCGGAGTCCAGCGGGCATGAGGTTGCGTGGCCATTGATTTTCACCGTCTTCGACGCGGTGGCCAGGTTGTGCGGGCGAGATTGGTCCAGCGTCATCGAAGCGAGCTGAGGGTAGTCGTCGGATGCTTCGGATGGTGAGTGTGTGCGGTTCCGATCTCGGGATGTCCGAAGACCCTGTGGAGAACAAGATGGCGGCGCCCATGGTGCGCACATTGCGGGGTTGGGACAAGATGGCGGCGCCCATTGGTCGGACATAGTCCCGGGAGGAGAAGATGGCGGCTCCCATTATGCGTTTGGCGTGGGGGAGGGGGCGATAGCGGGCGCGATCGCAGCGACTGCGTGGGCCTGGCACACAGCCGCAAGGTGGCCCTTCTTACTGCAGGATTTACAAACGGCAGTGCGGGCCGGGCAGCGTTGGCGGGGGTGTTTCTGCTGACCGCAGAAGTAGCAGCGGGGACCCCCGGGGTGCGTGGATCACATGCGGCGCAGGCTTATTGGGAAGGCAGGGCCCCAGCTGAGGAGGTCATCGGCGGGGTCGGAAGGGTTAGAAAGGTGGGCAGCGCGGCGGGAGGGGTAAGATTGTACATTACGGGATGCGACCGTCATGTAGAGCGCCAAGGTTTTCGTCTCCACTAGTTCGAGTGTGGCCCCTTCCAGTCATCGTTCTCGGATGCTGTCCGACGCAATCCCCGTCACGAAAGCATCGCGCATGAGGAGGTTCGCGTGTTCGGCAGCCGTGACGGCCTGACAGCCACAGTCCCGGTCGAGTGGAATTAGGGCACGCCAGAAGTCTTCGATCGACTCACCACCTAGTTGCGAGTGGGTGGCGAGTATATGCCTGGCGAAGAGCATGTTCGTCTTTTGAGCATAGTGTTCTTTAAGGAGTGCCATTGCTTTCGCGTAATTCGAGGCGTCTTGGATCAACGGAACACGTTGGAGCTCAGTCTGGAGTACAGGACGTTTATCTTCTGAGCCTCCGTTGGTGCAGGGTCCGCAGCGTTGATGTCGGCCTCAAAACAGGCTAGCCAGTGAGTAAAGTCTTTTCTGGCGTCGGGCGAGTGTGGATCCAGCTGCAGGCGATCTGGTTTGATTCAGATATCCATTCTGTGGAAAAATATGACTGTGATAAATTGATGCGCAATCAATTGCACAAAGACGCAGATTGGGTACAACTGTGTCTTTATTACAGTCAGATGCGTGGTCTCCTGCTGCAGCTGGCGACATGGCAGGGCAATGGAGGTCATACATATTTATACAGATCTTCGTGGGCGGAGCCAGCTGGCAGGGGCTATCGGCGAACCTGTAGTGCAGGTCCTACCTTACAGCCCCTAATACAGTGGTTCACCACAATCGGTGTGGCCGAGGATAGGGCGGTCATCACCGCGGAGGCTGGCGGGCGCCTCAGATGAGGAACCACTGGGCTCCAGCCAGAGGACCTGTCAAACGTGAGTTGCTATTGCCTTACTGACCCATCCCTCCCACTGACCACATGTTCATTCTCCCGCAGGTCCTCCAGCCAACGGCGCTGGCCCATCCCAGGCAGCCCCCTCTCCTGACTCCGAGGAGAACACCTCGGAGGAGAGCTCTGAGGAAGCAATCGTTATAGTCACGGCACAGCTTTCAACCTGCAGGTGGTCACACTGCAGGCTCAGGCTCCGCAGGCAGGAAGGGAATGGGTGACCACGAGACAGAGCAAGACAGCGAGGCAGGTAGTGCAGGAATCTCCTGTGGCCATTCCCCTGCAGAACAAATATACCGCTTTGGATACTGTTGAGGGGAATGGCCTCTCAGGGGAAAACAGCAACAGCCAAACTCGTGGCACCACGGTTGGTTCTGCTGCAGAGGGGAGGGGTGATAAGTGTGACAGTGCAATAGTTATAGGGGATTCAATTGTAAGGGGAATAGACAGGCGTTTCTGTGGCCGCAAACAAGATTCCAGGATGGTATGTTGCCTCCCTGGTGCTAGGGTCAAGGATGTCTCAGAGCGGGTACAGGACATACTGGCGGGGGAGGGTGAACAGCCAGTGGCCGTGGTACACATAGGTACAAACGACACAGGTAAAAAAAGGGATGAGGTCCTAAAAGTAGAATACAGGGAGCTAGGAAGGAAGTTAAGAAATCGGACCTTGAAGGTAGTGATCTCAGGATTACTACCGGTGCCACGTGCTAGTCAGAGTAGAAATGACAGGGTATATAGGATGAATACGTGGCTGAAGAGATGGTGTCTGGGGGAGGGTTTCAGATTCCTGGGGCATTGAGACTGGTTCTGGGGGAGGTGGGACCTGTACAAACTGGACGGGTTACACCTGGGCAGGACTGGAACTGATGTCCTAGGGGGGGCTATTTGCTAGAGCGAATTGGGAGTGTTTAAACAAATGTGGCAGGGGGATGGGAACCAATGCAGGAAGTCGGAAGGTAGTAAAACAGGGACAGAAACAAAAGGCAGTAAGGGGGAAAGTGTAAGGCAGAGAAGCCATAGTCAAAAATCAAAAAGGGCGACAGTACAAGGTACAGTGACTGATGGGAGCTCAGTGAATAGGCCCAGCAATACTAAAAGGAATAAAACGGGAAGTAAAAACATAAATAGAAAGTGATGTGGCAGGTAGTTACATGAAGATATGGGTTCAACGACAAGGAAAATTAGGAGAAACGTAAAGAGGAAAAATAACTGAGGAGAGGATAATGATCAAGGTGTTAAGATTCAAAACAGAGGTATAAAAGCCACCATACGTGTACTTTACCTGAATGCTCGTAGTATTCGGAATAAGGTAAATGAGTTGATGGCGCAAGTCATTGTGAATGACTGTGATTTAGTGGCCATTACTGAAACATGGTTAAAGGATGGTCACGACTAGGAGTTACATATACATGGGTATCAAACTATTCGGAAGGACAGAGTGGATGGTAAAGGAGGTGGTATAGCTCTGTTATTTAAGGATGACATCCGGACAATAGTAAGGGATGACATCGGTGCTATGGAGGATAAGGTTGAATGCATTTGGGTGGAAATCAGGAAGAGTAAGGTGAAAAAGTCACTGATAGGAGTAGTCTATAGGCCACCAAATAGTAACATTATAGTGGGGCAGGCAATAAACAAAGAAATAACTGATGCATGTAGAAATGGTACAGCAGTTATCATGGGGGATTTTAATGTACATGTCGTTTGGTTTAACCAGGCCGTTCAAGGCAGCCTTGAGGAGGAGGTTATAGAATGTATCTGCGATAGTTTCCTAGAACAGTATGTAATGGAACCTACAAGGGAACAAGCGGTCCTAGATCTGGTCTTGTGTAATGAGACAGGATTGATTAATGATCTCATAGTTAGGGATCCTCTCGGAAAGAGCAATCATAATATGGTGGAATTTAAAATACAGATGGAGGGTGAGAAGGTAAAATCAAACACAAGTGTTCTGTGCTTAAACAAAGGAGATTACAATGGGATGAGAGAAGAGCTAGCTAAGGTAGATTGTGAGCAAAGACTTTATGGGGAAACAGTTGAGGAACAGTGGAGAACCTTCCAAGCGATTTTTCACAGTGCTCAGCAAAGGTTTGTACCAACAAAAAGGAAGGACGGTAGAAAGAGGGAAAATCGACCGTGGATATTTAAGGACATATGGGAGAATAATTGAACGAAAAAGCAAAGTGACAAAGATTAGTGGGAGACTCGAGGACTGGGAAATCTTTAGGGGGCAACAGAAAGCTATTAAAAAAGCTGTAAAGAAGAGTAAGATAGATTATGACAGTAAACTTGCTCAGAATATAAAAACAGACAGTAAAAGTTTCTACAAATATATAAAACAAAAGAGTAGCTAAGGTAAATATTGGTCCTTTAGAGGATGAGAAGGGAGATTTAATAATGGGAGCTGAGGAAGTGGCTGAGGAACTGAACAGGTTTTTTGGGTCAGTCTTCACAGTGGAAGACACAAATAACATGCCAGTGACTGATGGAAATGAGGCTGTGACAGCTGAGGACCTGGAGATGATTGTTATCACGAAGGAAGTAGTGATGGGCAAGCTAATGGGGCTAAAGGTAGACAAGTCTCCTGACCCTATGGAATGCATCCCAGAGTGCTAAAAGAGATGGCAAGGGAAATTGCAAACGCACTAGTGATAATTTACCAAAATTCACGAGACTCTGGGGTGGTCCCGGCGGATGGGAAATTAGCAAATGTGACACCACTGTTTAAAAAAGGAGGTAGGCAGAAAGCGGGTAATTATAGGCCAGTTAGCTTAACTTCGGTAGTAGGGAAGATGCTGGAATCTATCATTAAGGATGAAATAGCGAGGCACCTGGATGGAAATTGTCCCATTGGGCAGACACAGCATGGGTTCATAAAGGGCAGGTCGTGCCTAACTAATTTAGCGGAATTTTTTGAGGGCATTACCAGTGCGGTAGATAACGGGGAGCCAATGGATCTGGTACATCTGGATTTCCAGAAAACTTTTGACAAGGTGCCACACAAAAGGTTGCTGCATAAGATAAAGATGCATGGCATTAAGGGTAAAGTAGCAGCATGGAGAGAGGATTGGTTAATTAATAGAAAGCAAAGAGTGGGGAATAATGGGTGTTTTTCTGGTTGGCAATCAGTAGCTAGTGGTGTCCCTCAGCGTTCAGTGTTGGGCCCACAATTGTTCACAATTTACATAGATGATTTGGAGTTGGGGACCAAGTGCAATGTGTCCAAGTTTGCAGAGGACACTAAGATGAGTGGTAAAGCAAAAAGTGCAGAGGATACCGGAAGTCTGCAGAGGGATTTGGATAGGTTAAGTGAATGGGCTAGGGTCTAGCAGATGGAATACAATGTTGACAAATGTGAGGTCATCCATTTTGGTAGGAATAATAGCAAAAGGGATTATTATTTAAATGATAAAATATTAAAACATGCCGCTGTGCAGAGAGACCTGGGTGTGTTAGTGCATGAGTCGCAAAAAGTTGGTTTACAGGTGCAACAGGTGATTAAGAAGGCAAATGGAATTTTGTCGCAAAAAGTTGGTGTACAGGTGCAACAGCTGATTCAGAAGGCAAATGGAATGTTGTCCTTCATTGCTAGAGATGGAGTTTAAGACTAGGGTGGTTATGCTGCAATTGTATAAGGTGTTAGTGAGGCCACACCTGGAGTATTGTGTTCAGTTTTGGTCTCCTTACTTGAGAAAGGACGTACTGGTGCTGGAGGGTGTGCAGAGGAGATTCACGAGGTTAAACCCAGAGCTGAAGGGGTTGGATTGAGAGGAGAGGTTGAGTAGACTGGGACTGTACTCGTTGGAATTTAGAAGGAACAGGGGGATCTTATAGAAACGTATAAAATTATGAAGGGAATAGATAGGATAGATGTGGACAGGTTGTTTCCACTGGCGGGTGAAAGCAGAACTAGGGGGCATAGCCTCAAAATAAGGGGAAGTAGATTTAGGACTGAGTTTAGGAGGAACTTCTTCACCCAAAGGGTTGTGAATCTATGGAATTCCTTGCCCAGTGAAGCAGTGGCTCCTTCATTAAATGTTTTTAAGATAAAGATAGATAGTTTTTTGAAGAATAAAGGGATTAAGGGTGATAGTGTTCGGGCCGGAAAGTGGAGCTGAGTCCACAAAAGATCTGCCATTACCTCATTGAATGGTGGAGCAGGCTCGAGGGGCCAGATGGCCTACTCCTGCTCCTAGTTCTTATGTTCTTATGTTCTAACTGCACCTTCCACCAGCGCAGATACAGTCACCTTGCTGGAAGATATTAGTGGGCAGGCTTCGGGGGCACAATCTGGTGAGCACCACACTGGGGATGAAGCACATCTGGTGAACGCAGGAACCCCCAGACGAGACTTCCGGTTGCGGCGATGACCAGCTAAGTCGCACGTTTTGGCGGCTCCAGCTCGAACGGACCTTCGGGCTCTTTTAAGAGCCCCAACGGGGAATTTTTTCGGGACAAAACCCGGTGTGGGGTGAGACAACAGGGAGTCTCCCCCAGCGAAAAAGAAAAATATCGGCGGCAGCGGCCAGATCTCGAAGGATCCTCGAGGGCGCAGCGGCAGAAGGAAGAAAGGAGCAAGATGGCGGCGGAGGGAGCCCAGGCGACATGGGGACCAGACTAGGATGAATTTTTAAGACGGTGTGTGGAGCTGCTAAAAAAGGAGTTGCTGGCCCCGATGCTACAAGCAATTGAGGGGCTTAAGGAGACACAAAAGCCCCAGGAGATAGAGCTCCGTGTGGTGGAGCAGAAGGTGACTGACAACGAGGACGAGATCCTGGGCCTGGCGGTCAAAATGCAGACGCACGAGGCGCTCCATAAGAAGTGCATCGAAAGGATTGAAGTCCTAGAAAACAGATTACGGAGAAAGAACCTCCGGATCCTGGGTCTCCCCGAGGGAGTGGAAGGAGCTGACGGCGGGGCTTACGTGAGTACGATGCTACACTCGCTAATGGGAGCTGAGGCCCCCTCGGGCCTCTTGGAAATGGAAGGGGACCATCGGGTCCCTGCGAGGAGACCAAAGGCGGGAGAACCACCTAGGGCGATGATCGTGCGATTTCACCGCTTCAATGATAGAGAGGCGGTTCTGAGATGGGCCAAGAAGGTACGGAGTAGTAGATGGGAGAATGCGGTGGTAGGAGTGTATCAGGATTGGAGTGTGGAGGTGGCGAGAAGGAGGGCAAGCTTCAATCGAGCCAAGGAGGTGTTGCACAAGAAGAAAGTGAAGTTCGGGATGTTGCAGCCGGCGCGACTGTGGGTCACGCACCAGGTGAGGCATTACTAATTCGAAATGGCGGAAGAAGCATGGACCTTCATTAAAAACGAGAAACTGGATCAGAACTGAGGGACTGGTGTTGGAGGGGAAACGACAATGCTGATGTATATAGAAATGTAAATTGGGGGAGGGGGGGAAGAAGAGACTCAGGTGGGGGATGGGGAGGGAGCTGCGCCACGAGGGGTGGGACGGCTCTAGAGAACAGAAGGTTTCTTTTTCTTGTTCCCGCTTCAGAAAGATGATGGTGGGAAGATAGGCGCAAGGTGGATGGGATAACTGGGTTGCTGCTGCGGAGATCGAGAAGGAACTGGTAAAAGAAAAGGTGGTCGGGGCGGGAATGCGCCGCCTGGGAGACTAGTGGGTGCGCGGAACCGGGACGTGGGACTGGCCCAGAGAGGGTGATGGTTAGTTGATAGGGGAGGGGGGCGGGCAGCCCCCCAGTCCGGCTGATCACGTGGAACGTGAGAGGCCTAAATGGGCCGATTAAGAGGGCCTGAGAGTTCGCGCACTTAAAAGGACTGAAGGCAGACGTGGCCATGCTTCAGGAGACGCACCTGAAGGTGGCGGACCAGGCGAGGTTAAGGAAAGGATGGGTGGGGCAGGTGTTCCACTCGGGGCTGGACGCAAAGAATAGGGGGGTGGCCATATTGGTGGGGAAACGGGTGTCATTCGAGGCTAGGAACATTGTAGCGGACAGCAGTGGCAGATATGTGATGGTGAGCGACAGACTGCAGGGAATGGAGGTCGTGTTGGTTAATGTATATGCCCCGAATTGGGATGATGCGGGATTCATGAAGCGGATGCTGGGACATATCCCGGACCTGGAGGTAGGAAACCTGATAATGGGGGGGGGACTTCAACACCGTGCTGGACCCAGGGTTAGATAGATCTAGATCTAGGACCGGAAGAAGGCCGGCAGCGGCCAAGGTGCTTAGAGGGTTTATGGACCAAATGGGGGGAGTGGATCCGTGGCGATTTGTTAGGCCGATGGCAAAAGAGTTCTCCTTTTTCTCCCATGTCCATAAGGTGTACTCCCGGATAGATTTCTTTGTTTTGGGAAGGTCACTGATTTCGAGGGTGGAAGGAACTGAGTACTCAGCCATAGCTGTTTCAGATCATGCCCCACACTGGGTGGACCTGGAACTAGGAGAGGAGAGGGAGCAGCGTCCACTCTGGCGACTGGATGTGGGATTATTGGCGGATGAGGGAGTCTGCGGAAGGGTGCGGGGATGTATCGAAAGATACCTGGAGGCCAACGACGACGGGGAGGTTCGAGTGGGAGTAGTATGGGAAGCACTAAAAGCGGTGGTCAGGGGAGAGTTGATCTCCATCAGGGCTCACAAGGGAAAAACGGAGGCCAAAGAAAGGGAAAGACTACTGGAGGAGATTTTGAGGGTAGATAAAAAATATGCGGAGGCCCCGGATGAAGGACTATACAGGGAGAGGCGACGACTCCAGGCGGAGTTCGATCTGCTCACCACAGGGAGGGCAGAGGCACAGTGGAGGAAGGCACAGGGGATGAGATATGAATATGGGGAAAAGGCGAGTCGCCTGTTGGCCCACCAGCTGCGAAAGAGGACAGCGGCGAAGGAGATAGGGGGAGTTAGGGATGAAACGGGAGCCACGGTGCGGAGAGCAGGGAAGATAGACGAGGTGTTTGAGACCTTTTACGAGAGGCTATATAGGTCCCAACCCCCGGAGGGAAAAGAAGGGATGCAGCAGTTTCTGGACCAACTAAGGTTCCCGAAGGTGGAGGAGCAGGAGGTGGCAGGCCTGGGGGCGCCAATTGGTGTGGACGAGGTGACCAAAGGGCTGGGGAACATGCAGGCAGGGAAGACCCCGGGACCAGATGGGTTCCCGGTGGAATTCTATAGAAAATATGTGGACTTGTTGGCCCCGCTGCTGGTAAGAACCTTTAATGAGGCCAGAGAAGAGGGGACCCTACCCCCGACAATGTCGGAGGCGACGATATCACTAATCTTGAAGCGAGATAAAGATCCGCTGCAGTGCGGGTCCTATAGGCCTATCTCATTGCTAAATGTGGACGCCAAGTTGCTGGCAATGGTGCTGGCAACGAGGATAGAGGATTGTGTCCCGGGGTTGGTGCATGAAGACCAGACAGGGTTCGTAAAGGGGAGACAATTGAATGTCAACGTACGACGGCTATTAGGGGTGATAACGATGCCCCCAGCAGAGGGGGAGGCAGAGATAGTGGCGGCAATGGATGCAGAGAAGGCATTTGATGGGGTGGAGTGGGAGTATCGATGGGAGGTGCTGAGGAGGTTCGGGTTCGGGGAGGGGTTTGTCAGCTGGGTTAAACTCCTCTATGAGGCACCAACGGCAAGTGTGGTCACAAATCGGCAAAGGTCGGAGTATTTTCGACTACACAGGGGAACAAGACAGGGATGCCCGCTGTCCCCATTACTGTTCGCGCTGGCAATTGAACCACTGGCCATAGCGCTGAGAGACTCCAGAAAATGGAGAGGGGTGGTTAGAGGGGAGAGGAACACCGAGTGTCACTCTATGAGGATGACCTACTGCTGTATGCGACGGATCCAGTGGGGGGGATGACAGAGGTCATGCAGATATTGAGGGAGTTTGGAGATTTCTCAGGATATAGGCTTAACATGGGAAAGAGTGAGCTTTTTGTGATACACCCTGGGGTCCAGAGTAGAGGGATAGATGGCCTACCGCTAAGGAGAGTGGAAAGAAACTTCCGATACCTGGGGATTCAGATAGCCAGGAGCTGGGGAACCTTACACAGACTCAATCTGACACGGCTGGTGGAACAAATGGAAGAGGATTTCAAAAGGTGGGACATGCAGCCGCTGTCACTGGCGGGCAGAGTGCAGGCAATTAAGATGATGGTCCTCCCGAGGTTCCTCTTTGTGTTCCAATGTCTCCCTATACTGATCACTAAGGCCTTCTTTAAAAAAATAGATAGGAGCATCACAAGCTTCGTGTGGGCAGGGAAGGCCCCGAGGGTAAGGAGGGGGTTCCTACAACGTAGCAGAGACAGAGGGAGACTGGCGTTGCCGAATTTGGGCGACTACTATTGGGCCGCCAACGTGGCGATGATTCGTAAATGGATGATAGAGGGAGAGGGAGCGGCGTGGAAAAGGTTGGAGATGAAGTCCTGCAAAGGGACGAGCTTGCAGGCGCTGGTGACGGCGCCATTACCGCTCTCCCCGAAAAGGTTTACCATGAACCCAGTGGTGGCGGCAACATTAAGTATCTGGGGGCAATGGAGGCGACAGAGGGGTGTGCTGGGAGCCTCGGTGTGGTCCCCGATCAGGAACAACCATAGGTTTGCCCCAGGGAGGCTGGACGGAGGATTCCAGAGCTGGCACCGGGCAGGAATCAGGAAGTAGGAGACTTATTTATAGATGGGACATTTGCGAGTTTGGAAGCACTTGAGGAAAAGTATGAGCTGCCCCTGGGAAATACCTTTAGGTATATGCAGGTGAGAGCGTTCACAAGACAACTGGTGAGGGAATTTCCGCTGCTCCCGACACAAGGGATCCAGGACAGGGTGCTTTCGGGGGTGTGGGTCGGGGAGGGCAAAGTGTCCGAGATAGAATCAGAGAAGTTTACAGCATGGAAATAGGCCCTTCGGCCCAACCAGTCCATGCTGCCCAGTTTTTACCATCAAGCTAGTCCCAGTTGCCCGCACTTGGCCCATAACCCTCTATACCCATCCTACCCATGTAACTATCTAAATGCTTTTTAAAAGTCACAATTGTACCCGCCTCTACTACTACCTCTGGCAGCACATTCCAGACACGCACTACCCTCTGAGTGAAAAAATTGCCCCTCTGGGCCCTTCTGAATCTCTCCCCTCTCACCTTAAACCTATGCCCTCTAGTTTTAGACTCCCCTACCTTTGGGAAAAGATGTTGACTATCTACCTTATCTATGCCCCTCATTATTTTATAGACCTCTATAAGATCACCCCTAAGCCTCCTACGCTCCAGGGAAAAAAGTCCCAGTCTATCCAGCCTCTCCTTATAACTCAAACCATCAAGTCCCGGTAACATCCTAGTAAATCTTTTCTGCACTCTTTCTAGTTTAATAATATCCTTCCTATAATAGGGTGACCAGAACTGCACACAGTATTCCAAGTGTGGCCGTACCAATGTCTTGTACAACTTCAACAAGACGTCCCAACTCCTGTATTCAATGTTCTGACCAATGAAACCAAGCATGCCGAATGCCTTCTTCACCACCCTGTCCACCTGCGACTCCACCTTCAAGGAGCTATGAACCTGTACTCCTAGATCTCTTTGTTCTATAACTCTCCCCATCGCCATACCATTAACTGAGTAGGTCCTGGCCTGATTCGATCTGCCAAAATGCATCACCTCACATTTATCTAAATTAAACTCCATCTGCCATTCGTCGGCCCACTGGCCTAATTGATCAAGATCCCGTTGCAATCCTAGATAACCTTCTTCACTATCCACTATGCCACCAATCTTGGTGTCATCTGCAAACTTATTAACCATGCCTCCTAAATTCTCATCCAAATCATTAATATAAATCACAAATAACAGTGGACCCAGCACCGATCCCTGAGGCACACCACTGGTCACAGGCCTCCAGTTTGAAAAACAACCCTCTACAACCACCCTCTGCCTTCTGTCGTCCAGCCAATTTTGAATCCAATTGGCAACCTCACCCTGGATCCCATGAGCTTTAACCTTCTGCAACAACCTACCATGCGGTACCTTGTCAAAGGCTTTGCTAAAGTCCATGTAGACAACGTCTACTGCACTGCCCTCATCTACCTTCTTGGTCACCCCCTCAAAAAACTCAATCAAATTTGTGAGACATGATTTTCCACGCACAAAGCCATGCTGACCGCCCCGAATCAGTCCTTGCCTCTCTAAATGCTTGTCGATCCTGTCTCTCAGAATACCTTCTAGCAACTTACCTACTACAGACGTTAGGCTCACCGGTCTGTAGTTCCCAAGCTTTTCCCTGCTGCCCTTCTTAAACAAGGGCACAACATTCGCCACTCTCCAATCTTCAGGCACCTCACCTGTGGCTGCCGATGATTCAAATATCTCTGTTAGGGGACCCGCAATTTCCTCCCTAGCCTCCCTCAACATCCTGGGATACATTTCATCAGGTCCCGGGGATTTATCTACCTTGATGCGCTTTAAGACTTCCAGCACCTCCTCCTCTGTAATATGCACATTTCTCAAGACATCACTATTTATTTCCCTTAGTTTCCTAACATCCATGCCTTTCTCCACCGTGAATACCGATGAGAAATATTCATTCAGGATCTCACCCAACTCTTGTGGCTCTGCACATAGATGTCCTTGTTGATCCTTAAGAGGCCCTACTCTGTCCCTAGTTACTCTTTTTCCCTTTATGTATCTGTAGAAGCTCTTTGGATTCTCCTTTGCATTATTTGCCAAAGCAATTTCATGTCCCCTTTTTGCCCTCCTGATTTCCCTCTTAACTCTATTTCGACAATCTCTATACTCTTCAAGGGATCCACTTGATCCCAGTTGTTTCTGTACGTCATATGCCTCCTTCTTTTTTTTGACCAGAGTCTCAATATCTCGAGTCATCCAGGGTTCCCTACTTCTACCAGCCTTGCCCTTCACTCTAAAGGGAATGTGCTTACCCTGAACCCTGGTTAACACATTTTTAAAAGCCTCCCATTTACCAGCCATCCGTTTGCCTGCCAACAGTCTCCCCCAATCTACCTCTGAAAGTTCCTGTCTGATACCATCAAAATTGGCCTTGCCCCAATTAAGAATTTTAACTCTTGGGCCAGACCTATCATTCTCCATAGCTATCTTAAAACTAATGGAGTTATGGTCACTTGTCCCAAAGTGATCCCTCACTAACACTTCTGTCACTTGCCCTTCCTTATTTCCCAAGACGAGGTCAAGTTTTGCCCCCTCTCTAGTCGGTCCATCCACATACTGAATGAGAAATTCCTCCTGAATACACTCAACAAATTTCCCTCCATCCACACCCCTAATGCTATGGCTGTCCCAGTCAATGCTGGGAAAGTTAAAGTCCCCTACTATTACCACCCTATTATTCTTGCAGCTATCTGTAATCTCCTTACATATTTGCTCCTCAATTTCCCGCTGACTATTTGGGGGCCTGTAGTACAGTCCTATCAAGGTGATCTCTCCCTTCTTATTTTTCAGTTCCACCCATATAGACTCAGTGGGCGAACCCTCGGATATATCCCCTCTAAGTACTGCCGTGATGTTCTCCCTAATCAAAAACGCCACTCCCCCTCCTCTCTTACCTCCTGTTCTATCCTTTCTATAGCATCTGTACCCCGGAACATTGAGCTGCCAGTCCTGCCCCTCCCTTAGCCATGTTTCAGTCATAGCTATAATATCCCAGTCCCATGTGCCCATCCATGCCCTAGAATCATAGAATCATAGAATCATAGAAGTTTACAGCATGGAAACAGGCCCTTCGGCCCAACCAGTCCATGCCGCCCAGTTTTTACCATTAAGCTAGTCCCAGTTGCCCGCACTTGGCCCATAACCCTCTATACCCATCTTACCCATGTAACCATCTAAATGCTTTTTGAAAGACACAATTGTACCCGCTTCTACTACTACCTCTGGCAGCCCATTCCAGACACTCACTACCCTCTGAGTGAAGAAATTGCCCCTCTGGGCCCTTCTGAATCTCTCCCCTCTCACCTTAAACCTATGCCCTCTAGTTTTAGACTCCCCTACCTTTGGGAAAAGATGTTGACTATCTACCTTATCTATGCCCCTCATTATTTTATAGACCCCTATAAGATCACCCCTAAGCTTCCTACGCTCCAGGACCTGTGTTCATCCGCTTTGCCCGTCAGGCCCCTTGCATTGAAATAAATGCAGTTTAATGTAGACTTTCCTTACTCTCTGCCCTGCTTTCTCTGGTCATGCTTTACACACTCTCCCTTCCTGCCTTTTGTTTCCGTCCCCACTGACTTCCTACATCGGTTCCCATCCCCCTGCCACATTAGTTTAAACTCTCCCCAACTGCACTAGCAAACACACCCCCGATAACATTGGTTCAGGTCCCACCCAGATGCAGACCGTCCGATTTGTACAGGTCCCACCTCCCCCAGAACCGGTCCCAATGTCCCAGGAATTTGAAACCCTCCCTCTTGCACCATCTCTCAAGCCACGTATTCATCCTAGCTATCCTGTCATTCCTACTCTGACTATCACGGGGCACTGGTAGCAATCCTGAGATTACTACCTTTGAGGTCCTACTTTTTAGTTTAACTCCTAACTCCCTAAATTCAGCTTGTAGGACCTCATCCCGTTTTTTACCTATATCGTTGGTGCCTATATGCACCACGACAGCTGGCTGTTCACCCTCCCCCTCCAGAATGCCCTGCAGCCGCTCTGAGACATCCTTGACCCTTGCACCAGGGAGGCAACATACCAACCTGGATTCTCGTTTGCGTCCGCAGAAACGCCTGTCTATTCCCCTTACAATTGAATCCCCTATCACTATAGCTCTGCCACTCTTTTTCCCACCCTTCTGTGCAGCAGAGCCAGCCACGGTGCCATGAACCTGGTCATCTTCCCCTGGTGAGCCATCTCCCCCAACAGTTTCCAAAACGGTAAATCTGTTTTGGAGGGAGATGACCGCAGGGGATCCGTGCACTGCCTTCCTACTCTTCCTCTGTCTGTTGGTCACCCATTCCCTATCTGCCTCAGTAATTTTAATCTGTGGTGTGACCAACTCACTGAATGTGCTATCCACAACTTCCTCAGCATCGCGGATGCTCCAAAGTGAGTCCATCCGCAGCTCCAGAGCCGTCAAGCGGTCTAACAGGAGCTGCAGTTGGACACACTTCTTGCAGATGAAGGAGTCAGGGACACCAGAAGGGTCCCTGAATTGCCACATCTCACAAGAGGAGCATGACACGGGTCTGAGCTCTCCTGCCATGACTTAAACCTGAAGTTAAATTTGAACTACACTACACAGCTAAGAGAAAGTCAAAGAGAGAAAAGATAAAAAAATCACTTACCAGTCACAAGCCAATCACTTACCTGCTGGCTGTGATGTAATTGCTCCCGAGACTCCCTCACAGGTCTGCTTCTCTGCACCTCCTTGAGATGAGCACCAAATTCCCTTAACCAGTTAATTAATTTACTTAATCAATTGTTTTTTTGGGGGGGAAACTCAACCCCAAACACCAAACTCCAAAAAAAAACACAGCCCTCACTCACCTCTTACCTGAACTCAGCCTTACCCAAACTCAGATACACTCTGTTTGCTTCCAGCACTCCGTTTCTAAAGGCACTTCAGCCACACCTTTTGTATCCTTCCTGATTTACAATCAGCCAATAGGCCTGCTCCCGAAACTGATCTCCCGAAATGAACAGCTGACCTGCAATATAAGGAGGTTTTTAAACCGAGATATACCGGGAGATGAGAGAAGAGGGGGAGGAGCTGGTGGACGAACTGAAGGGAAAATGGGAAGAAGAGCTCGGGGAGGAGGGTTTGTGGGCTGATGCCCTAAGCAGGATAAATTCCTCTTCCTCGTGTGCCAGGCTTAGACTGATCCAATTTAAGGTGCTGCAGAGAGCACACATAACGGGAGCAAGGTTGAGCAGGTTCTTCGGAGTGGAGGACAAGTGTGGGAGATGTGGGGGAAGCACGGCGAACCACACACATATGTTTTGGTCGTGTCCGGCACTGGAGGGGTATTGGAGGGGACCGACGGGAGTGATCTCGAAGGTGTGAAGGCCCGGGTCAAGCCAGGCTGGGGGTTAGCTATATTTGGAGTAGCGGATGAGCCGGGAGTGCAGGAGGCGAAAGAGGCTGATGTTGTAGCCTTTGCGTCCCTAGTAGCCCGGCGTAGAATTTTACTTATGTGAAAGGAAGCGAAGCCCCCCGGCCTGGAGACCTGGATAAACGATATGGTGGGGTTCATAAAACTGGAGCGGATGAAGTTTGCGCTGAGAGGATCGGCTCAAGGGTTCACCAGGCGGTGGCAACCGTTCCTCGACTGTCTAGCGGAACGTTAGGGGGAAGATAGATAGCCAGCAGCTGCAGCCCAGTGGGGGGGGGGGGGGTAAATTGTTTGTGTTTTAGATGGGGAGAGGGGGTGGGGGGAGCATTACTTTGTGTTATTTGGTTAGTTTACTATATTATTTAAACAATGTTATATAGCAGGTATCATGCTACCATTTTTGTTGATTTGTAAGGGAAAAAATTGTGTTTGAAAACTTTAATAAAATATATATTTTTTAAAAAAGGAACCCCCAGACGAGACAGGAGTCGGAGGGCTGCTGGATCCCAGGACCCAGCTGGGTCACAGCCTGATGCTGAGCCTGTGGCAGCAAGGTACTCGGGGCTGATTGAAACGATAGGGTGCAGCCTGGTCATTCAGGGAGAGTTATCAGTGACACTCCAGCAGATCAATAGCCCAGAGGCTACAGGTGCAGGAGGTGGTGCTGGAAATGCATGGCACAGAGGCCAACACTACTAGGGTGGCTGCAGTGGAGAGCCTGGTGCACAACGTCGGCACGATGTGTGAAGGCGTCGTGCAGTCAGTGATAGCCATGGCAGAATGTCTGCTTCACTGGGGGATGTCACCCAGTATCACATCGACCTTGATGAGACTCTGCGGGACACGTCCCAGTCTCAGATGGGCATGGCGAAGTGCTGTGGAGTTTGTCCCAGTCGCAGGTGGACATTGTCACGGCCCTGCAGAGCATGTCCCAGTCACTGAGGAACATCACTACGTCCACACAATGGTGCGGTCCTTGTGGACCCGCCAGGGCTGGCAGAATCAGATGATGCAAGGGCAGTCATGCTCAAAACAGCTGTCCATCCATCCCAAGATGGACCCAAGGCCCAAAGGACACCGACTGGGAGGAAGGGGCACTGAGTGCCAACCTGGACCCGTCCCATGGAGTGCCGACGGTGACCACCCTTCTGATGAAGCTGCGTTTCGAGGTCAGCACACGGGACAGGGCAGCATGGCTGTGCATGTGCTGCCGACAAGTGCGCCAGGGCAGTCCAGCCCCAGAGCCCCCAGAGGATGCCAGCCAGGGGCATCAAAGGCCATGGGATGAGGCAGTCAACTGGCAGCCTCCACCCCAGATGTGCATCCTGGGGAAACACCTAGACGTGGTGGTAGTGCTAGAAGGGCCAAGCTAACTGAGGATCACTGAGGGCACTGGGGAAGGAAGTAGAGGGGTTGGTAGAGAGTGGAGAGGGGTGGTGTTGGTTGGGGAGTGGTGGGGCGGCACCATCGGGAGTGGGGTATTGTACAATATATTGAACATCTTTTTGCACAACCATAATGATGCCTCTGTCACTTTCTTCCTCAATGCAGGCTGAGCTCCGGCATACCCACCCTCCCTCTCAAATGGTACTAACCCACCCTCCATCTGTGTACATGTCCCCGGAGCTGTGTCCCATCTCCTGGGTGTTCGGATGTTGCGTGTGAAGCATCACGGTGTGATTGGGATGCTAGTCAATGACCCTCACATGCTACATGGGCCGCCCACCCACGGACATCCACATGGCATGTGTGAAGTGCTCACTGAACCATGATTGCCAATTCCCTATTAGCAGTAGCCTTCAGCCACCCATCCAAAGGCCTCAGCAGTCAGGAAGGGGGGTGGGGGGGGGGGGGGGGCGTTGTGGCTGGTCGTTGGGGCAGACGGGCATGGACAAGGGTTGTCCTGGAATGGGTACACATGGCGGGGTTGGCATGGTTGTGCCGTGAGCAGTTGCCCCCCAGTTGCCCTTCCGGCCCCACCCTCCAATGGCAGCCCACTCCACTGGAGGGTCTCCCTCCCCCAGCCGAAGGTCCCTCACACCCCCACCGAGCACTTGGGTGCAAGCCCAGCACCGCCGGGCTCTTTGTTTGTGAGCAAAGGTGGCTACTCACCTCCGCGACTCCCCACGAAACTCCCCATCACAAACTGTTTGGCGCCTGGTGCGTATCTCGTTTGTGGCCTCTCCCACTATTCATCGTCCTCGTTTTGCTTGAGCAAGAGCGTAACGAGGCTGGAGATCGAGCCCCAAGTAACATTAAAGGTGGGTTTGGCGGAGTGTTTCCTGCAGCTTTTTGGGTGAGAACCACACCATATTTATCCACATTTCCTGATGCTTGACCAGGCCAGGTGACCAGCAGTATCAAACGTTAATTGGCCCATTTAACAAGGCCCTACGGGCTTAACGCCGTAAATGATGGTCCCACCAGCTGATTCGCCGGAATGGCGCCTACCAGCTCCCGCCATAAATGAGGAGCAACAGTTTAACCAATCCTGCTGATAACACCCCACACAGCCCGCAGCCATGCCACCGAGGAGACCAGTTCATTGGAGTGAAGAAGGATGAGAGGTGACTTAATTGAGGTGTATAAGATGATGAGAGGGATAGATAGAGTGGATGTTCAGCGACTTTTTCCTCGGGTGAATGTAGCTGTTACAAGGGGGCATGACTATAAGGTTCATGGTGGAAGATGTAGGAGGGATGTCAGAGGGTTCTTTACTCAGAGAGGGGTTGGGGTGTGGAACGCATTCCCAGCTATGGTAGTGGAGTCGGACACTTTTGGAACTTTCAAGCGGTTATTGGCTAGGCATATGGAGTGCACTGGAATGATTGGGAGTAGGTTGATTTGATCTTAGTTTCAGATTGGTTGGGCACAACATTGTGGGTTGAAGGGCCTGTACTGTGCTGTACAGTTCTATGTTCTCTGTTAACATTCGGGGATGCTGATCTGGCCAGACTTTTAGACGCGGTCTAGCCCAGACGGGATGCCCTGTTCCCCCAAGGGGCTCGGAGAGCCAACCACAGGGCAGCTGTTGTCACCTGGGAGGAGGTGGCAGTGGCCGTCCGCTCGGGGAACATCACCAAGAGCACCGGCACTCAGAGGTGTAAGGAGATCAAAGACCTCACACCGCATGGGTGGATTGGCACCGCCCCCCCCTGGCACCAACCCTGCCCGCCACCCCAATTCCCACCGATGACCATGCGTCTGGCGCCGTCCCCTTCCAGCACCAGTACGTGTCCCGGTCCACTCCTGTCCAACAGTGCAGCCCGTGCCGGCCTCGCCAGCCCCGCTCCCCATCCGCCTACCCCCAAACTCCCACATCGTGCATCACCCCCCATCTCCCCCCTCCCCCGACACTCCCTACCCCCCACCCCCCATCTCCCCCCCCCCTCCCCCGACACTCCCTACCCCCCACCCCCCATCCCCCCCTCCCCCGGCACTCCCCACCCCCCATCTCCCCCCCCCCTCCCCCAGCACTCCCCACCCCCCATCTCCTCCGCTCCCTCCCCTCTCTCTGGCTCCAAGTCACTGTCTTCATGGAGTTTGCACATTCTCCCTGTGTCTGTGTGGGCCTCACCACCACAACCTAAAGATGAGCAGGGTGGGTGGATTGGACATACTAAATTGCCCCTTAATTTGAAATTTTTAAAAAAGTCTTAGCAGGACCAATCAATCTAACCTGCACGTCTTGGAGCCATAGAGGTCCACAGCACTGAAAGGCCCTTCGGCCCACAGAATCTGTGCTGGTGAAAAACAACCACCTAACTATTCTCATCCCATTTTCCAGCACTTGACCCAGAGTCTTGGCTGCCTTGGCATCAGGGGCGAAATTCTCCCCCAACGGCGGGATGCCCGCCGACTGGCGCCAAAGCCGGCGCAAATCAGACGGGCATCGCGCCGGCAAAAAGGTGCGGAAGTCTCCGCATCTTTGGCGGCCTAGCCCCAACATTGAGGGGCTAGGCCGACGCCGGAGGGATTTCCGCCCCCGCCAGCTGGCGGAAATGGCGTTTGTTGCCCCGCCAGCTGGCGCGGAAATGCGGCGCATGCGCGGGAGCGTCAGCGGCCGCTGTCAGTTTCCCCGCGCATGCGCGGGAGCGTCAGCGGCCGCCGAAAGTTTCCCGCGCATGCGCAGTGGGGAGAGTCTCTTCCGCCTCCGCCATGGTGGAGGCCGTAGCGGAGGCGGAAGGGAAAGAGTGCCCCCACGGCACAGGCCCGCCCGCGGATCGGTGGGCCCCGATCGCGGGCCAGGCCACCGTGGGGGCACCCCCCGGGGTCAGATCGCCCCGCGCCCCCCCCCAGGACCCCGGAGCCCGCCCACGCTGCCTGGTCCCGCCGGTAAATACCAGGTTTGATTTACGTCGGCGGGACAGGCAGTTTCTGGGCGGGACTTCGGCCCATCCGGGCCGGAGAATCCAGCGGGGGGTCCCGCCAACCGGCGCGGCTGGATTCCCGCCCCCGCCCAATCTCCGGGAGCGGAGACTTCGGCGGGGGCGGGGGCGGGATTCACGGCGGCCAACGGCCATTCTCCGACCCGGCGGTGGGTCGGAGAATGACGCCCCAGAAGTGCACATCTAAATACTTCTTAAATGTTATGAGGGCCTCTGCCTCCACCACCTTTCAGGCAGCGAATTCCAAACTCCCACCACCCTCTAGGTGTTCTTCCTCACATCCGCTCTAAACCTCCTGCCCCTTACTTTAAATCCATGCCCCCTGGTCATTGCTCCCTCCACCAAGGCAAACCGTTTCTTCCTGTCTATTCTATCTATCTATCATGGGTGCAGGAAGGTGGGATTAGAAAGGGCATGAGGGTATCCTTGAGCTGCCATGGACAAGATGGGCTGAATGGCCTCCGTGCTGTAACTTTTCGATGATTCTATGTCCCCTCAGTCTCCTCTGCTCCAAGGAAAACAATCTATGTCTATCCAATCTCTTTTCATAACGAAAACTCTCCAATCCAGGAAACATCCTGGTAAATATCCTCTACACCTATTCCGGTGCTATCATATGCCTCCTATAATGTATTTTCCAGAACTTCACCCATAGAATCCCTACAGTGCAGAAGTACGCCATTTGGTCTATTGAGTCTGCACCGGCCATCCTAGGCCCAATCCCCCGCCCCATTCCTGTAACCCATCTAGAGGAAATTTAGCACAGGTAATCCACCTAACCTGCACATCTTTGGATTGTGGGAGGAAACCAGAGCAACTGGAGGAAACCCAAGCAGACACAAGAAGAATGCGCAAACTCCACACAGACAGTCACTTGAGTTCAGAATCGAACCCTGGTCTCTGGTGCTGTGAGGCAGCAGTGCTAACCATAATACATTAACTGTGGCCTCATCAATAACTCATACAATTCCAGCATAACCTCCTTGCTCTTAAACTCTTTGTCTCGGATAATAAAGACATGTTTACCATATGCCTTCTTAACCACTGTATCCACCTGCTCTGCTGCCTAAAGGGACCGGTTTACATGCACATCAAGGTCCCTCTGATTCTTGGTGCTCCCCAAGGTCCTGCCATTCATCCTTGCCTTGTTTGCCCTGTCCAAGTGCATCACCTCACACTTATCCAGACAAAATCATTCTGACTGTTCTTGATTAATCCCTGGATCTCCAAATAAAATAAATTCTGTCTCTGAGATTTGCTTCCAATCATTTTCTCGCCATTGAGGTTAGACTGACTGGCCTGTAGTTTCCTGGTTTATCCCTTCTGAATAATGGTACCACATTGCCGGTCCTCCAGTCCTCCAGAACCTCTTCTGTTACCAGCGAGGAATTGAAAATTATTGCCAGCATCCCTGCTATTTTCTCCCTTGCCTCACTCAACAACCTGGGATACATTTGTAGCCATCTGGAATGGACACTTCCAACTAGGTAGAGAGAAACTCGCAAAGCCTGGTGGGTAAAATGGACAAGACAAGACTCAGGAAGGCTCAGAGCCTGAAATGCATAATCGTAAGCAAGCAGTCCAGACGGTATCAAAACTCCGTCCAATTAGCATTTGATGACCCAACTTCCCCAAAACAAAGGACTGGTACTCAAGCAACCGGGACAGTCCCAGACATTTTGGCGCCACTCCCGTTCAAGGGAAACGCAAACAACGGGGTCAGTGACAGCTTGGGACACGCCCAGCCATCTATATCCGTGGCCACTTATTGGTTAAGGAATCGAATGGAGTGATCAGCGATCACCCAATTAGTAAGGCCCAAATCGAAGGACCGCCCAAAAGAGCACGAAAACCCCCCGATAAAAGAAGAAGAGTTCACCATATGTTCGCTCTCTCTTGGCCTTGGTACCCCAGTCACGGCGATTGCCAAGTGCAGCAACACCAAAAGTGAGTCCAAGTTCAACGCTCGCTACCAGACGGATGAGCCCAGCTGAGCAGCAGTTACTCCTTCAAACCCGAGAGAGCCAGAATTGAACAGCGGCCACTGTTTATCTGACCTAAGCCGGGTGCCCGAAGTTAAGTACAGGTTGTCTTAGTCGATAGGTGTAGTTAACTAGTAGTGTTTATGTTGCATGACTAATTGTGTGTAAATAAAGTACCCTTGACCTTGAACTAACTAACTGGTGTTTGGCTCTTTGATCGATACTGGTTGAAACATGTGGTGGTATCATTTGATACCTGGCAACTCTAAGCATTCGGACATATATAACATAGAAAGAAGGGCAAACTCACTGATTGCTCTAATTGGAACAGAGCCACAGAAAAGACAAAGTAGAAAAGAAAAAGGCAACAGTTATTGGCGACTCTGGTGGGATTCGACCCAGAAGTGACCGTGTCACTCCGAGAGAACCCACCAAAGCATTTGAATTAGAATCCAAATTGGCAAAGTAAAAGAAACCACAAACAAAACCAGTATCGATTAAACCGCCAGAATTCGGAAGTGTGTAATTTGCATGCGTACTAACAAAGGGACATAAGGTAAACTCAATAGAATTTGTTGTGTGAAACATTCGGGAGTTGCGTAAACCAGAAAATAGCTTCAGCCGTACCCGTGTTTGCACCACCGCTTTATTCGCCTTGTTCCAAATTTCCGGGAGTCAGAAGTATTTGTAGGGAAGACCATGAAGGCAATGGAACTCCTTATGCATCCACAAGAGCTCGAGGTCGCAGCGACCAATAGATCAGAACAGTGTCCCGTATGGGAAGAAGAGATTAGGAGATACCTAAAGGGGAAAGATGGCCCCTATGGTCTAAGTTTTGCGCGAATGAAGAGACAGGTCCTGGCAGCATAGGACAGACTTGATGGGACAGCCTGACCGAGATCCATAAGAAAAGTGTGACTAAGGTTCGTAAGCCGATGGCAATCGTGTCCTGTCTGGCACAATTGCAAGGCACAGAGGAGGTCGTGAGGACGCTTCATAAGCAGCTTGAGGAGAAGGAGAAAAGTCGTGAGGGAGATATTAGTGAAAGCGAGAGATTGAATGTACAGCTCCGGGAGCAGTTAGGGGCGAAGGACAAGGAAATGGATGATGTCAAGAGGGCACATCAATCCTGTCTCGCCCACCTTAGCAGCTTCCAAATCCAGTACGATAAGGCCTACCAGGATACACAACGTGCTGTGATGGTAAGAGAAGAGACAGAGAATCAGGTACAACAGTTAAGGAAACAATGCGATGATTTGAAGGCAGCCCTCCGAGCACTCCACAGTTCCACCATGGAACAGAGGCAGAGTTCGGTGGATCATGCCAAATGCAGGCAGCAAATTGCAAAGTTGCAATCCCTGCTATCTGTTCAAAATGGGTTTAGAGACACCTTCGGCCCACAGCTAGATCAGGAAGACGGCCCCGATTGGCAGGAACTCCGTGAAATGGCCCAACGGTACAAAGAACAAAGAAATGTACAGCACAGGAACAGG
This sequence comes from Scyliorhinus torazame, assembly GCF_047496885.1. NCBI lineage: Eukaryota > Metazoa > Chordata > Chondrichthyes > Carcharhiniformes > Scyliorhinidae > Scyliorhinus > Scyliorhinus torazame. The sequence continues at coordinate 223,031,284 of NC_092715.1, read as the reverse complement.
CCATTCGGCCCTCCAAGCCCGTGCCGACCATGCTGCCCGACTAAACTACAATCTTCTACACTTTCTGGGTCCGTATCCCTCTATTCCCATCCTATTCATGTATTTGTCAAGATGCCCTTTAAATGTCACTATCGTCCCTGATTCCACCACCTCCTCCGGTAGCGAGTTCCAGGCACCCACTACCCTCTGCGTAAAAAACTTGCCTCGTACATCTACTCTTGCTCCTCTCACCTTAAACCTATGTCCCCTAGTAATTGACCCCTCTACCCCGGGGAAAAGCCTCTGACTATCCACTCTGTCTATGCCCCTCATAATTTTGTAGACTTCTATCAGGTCGCCCCTCAACCTCCTTCGTTCCAGTGAGAACAAACCGAGTTTATTCAACCGCTCCTCATAGCTAATGCCCTCCATACCAGGCAACATTCTGGTAAATCTCTTCTGCACCCTCTCTAAAGCCTCCACATCCTTCTGGTAGTGTGGCGACCAGAATTGAACACTGTACTCCAAGTGTGGCCTAACTAAGGTTCTATACAGCTGCAACATGACTTGCCAATTCTTATACTCAATGCCCCGGCCAATGAAGGCAAGCATGCCTTATGCCTTCTTGACTACCTTCTCCACCTGTGTTGCCCCTTTCAGTGACCTGTGGACCTGTACTCCTAGATCTCTCTGACTTTCAATACTCTTGAGGGTTCTACCATTCACTGTATATTCCCTACCTGCATTAGACCTTCCAGAATGCATTACCTCACATTTGTCCGGATTAAACTCCATCTGCCATCTCTCCGCCCAAGTCTCCAAATAATCTAAATCACTGTTCCCAAAATGCTCCCCTACTGAAACATCTACCACCTGGCCGGGCTCATTCCCCAATACCAGGTCCAGTACCGCCCCTTCCCTAGTTGGACTGTCCACATATTGTTTTAAGAAGCCCTCCTGGATGCTCCTTACAAACTCCGCCCCGTCTAAGACCCTGGCACTAAGTGAGTCCCAGTCAATATTGGGGAAGTTGAAGTCTCCCATCACCACAACCCTGTTGTTTTTACTCTTTTCCAAAATCAGTCTACCTATCTGCTCCTCTATCTCCCGCTGGCTGTTGGGAGGCCTGTAGTAAACCCCAACATTGTGACTGCACCCTCCTTCTTATTCCTGATCTCTACCCATATAGCCTCACTGCCCTCTGAGGTGTCCTCCCGCAGTACAGCTGTGATATTCTCCCTAACCAGTAGCGCAACTCCGCCACCCCTTTTACATCCCCCTCTATCCCGCCTGAAACATCTAAATCCTGGAACGTTTAGCTGCCAATCCTGCCCTTCCCTCAACCAGGTCTCTGTAATGGCAACAACATCATAGTTCCAAGTACTAATCCAAGCTCTAAGTTCATCTGCCTTACCCGTAATACTTCTTGCATTAAAACATATGCACTTCAGGCCACCAGACCGGCTGTGTACGTGAGCGAGACCGAGAATCAAAATAGAACCCCCCCCCAGGCCCCGAAAAGAAAAGCACCCGCACCACCGACTGCACAGGCAGCACCCAACCCAATGAACCCCATTACCACACAGCGCAGGGTTACCACAGAAGGCCAACCCAATTTTGTGTACACCACCCCATTAACCATCACCCAATTACGATGGCCCGCGAGAAGTTAGATATTTTCCACCACACATCGGACCCACATCACTTTTTCGAGTTAGTGAAACAACAATCCCTCATGTATGGTTTAGACGAGCCGGAACAGGTTAAGCTCATAGTTATGTGCTTAGACCCCTCAGTTAGTTCAGCCCTCCCCGACCCACAAAATGTAGGATGAGGTAGTCTCCAAGAAATGAAAACGGCCATTTTAGACGCCATAGACTATAACAGAGGAGATCCGGTAGACGGACTCAACCGGTGCAGGCAGAAAAAGGTAGAGCATCCAACAGTGTTTGCTGGACGCCTTTGGATCCATTTTACTGCGGTATTCGGTGTGTTAGCCTGCACCCATTTATCAGCAGACAATACGGCCAAATGGACCGTACGTTAGTATCCCATGCCACAGAGGCAGGACAGAAGGCTTGTGCCAGTTACGACACCTGAGACCCAGCACACAATGAAGTGTGGGTTCTGAAACGATTGTCCAGAGCTTGGGAACAGTCTGTACAGAAAAAGACTGAGCATGAAAGAGTAGCCACCACAATGCACCCAGTAAGGGCACACCAAGACCCCGCATGGGTAAATGAAGGCAGAGGTACAGCGCAGCACCCCAAGACACAGGAATGTTATAATTGCGGGCACAAAGGATATTATGCCCGCGAATGCAATGGCCTCCGAAGCAGCAAAGGAATCAGCACCCAAACGCCCCCCCCAGAAACAATACCCGACCCATACAGCGTTAGCGCCCGACCAGATAATTCGGCCATGAATGGCACTGACTGGCAGTGTTCGGGCTCCCCAACTTGAGTCTGCGGTACCCTTTGGGATAAGTCCGGACGACCGGTCATTGCAGGCACAGTCCGGGGACACTCTGTAGAGTTCCTTTGGGACACAGAAGGGGCCCGAACCACGTTAAACTCCTCCATAATGTTCCAGAAGGAGATATGGCCCACTACGGATTCCATTACCCTTAGTGGCTTTACAGGTCACCTCCAGTAGAGACACATCACAGCCCCTGTGGACGTACAGCTCGGTAATATTAGGACAAAACATTCGGTAGTTTTAGTAAACTTGCCCCAAGCAGCAGAACTCATCCTAGGCATTGACTCCATGAGTACACACAATCTTTCATTCGACCCAGTCAACCGATGCACATGGAAAATGGCTAGAGCAGCGCGAGCCCCCGCCACGCTCACAGTCGGAGATTATGCCCATAGAATCAGCTCAGTAGGAGAGTACTGGTTTGATCCACAAACCATTACCATGGACAAAACGGTTGGAAAGGTCTTGAAAAGACATAAGGCAGCATTTGCCCAGCACAAGCATGACTGCGGCAAAATCCCAGGTGTAGTAAACATTACAGGTCCTGATCCCAAGCCGCAGAAACAGTACGGCTTCCCCCAGCAAGTCGAGGGAGAGATAACCCCGGTAATTCAAAGTTTATTGAATCAAGGCATGATTTGACCCGTTGCATCAACAAATAATTCCCCGATTTGGCCAGCAAGAAAACCCGATGGATCATAGCGACTGATCATCGACTACAGAGAATTGAACAAAGTGACTCCCCTAGCAGCCCCCACCGTTGCCACGAGTCCCGAGACCATGTTGAGACAGGGACTACAATCAAATTTTTTTTCGGTATTATATATCAGTAATGGCTTTTGGTCCATACCACTAGAAAAAGCATGCCAGTATAAATTTGTGTTCACCTTCCAGGGACAGCAGTATACGTGGACATGCCATCCACAAGGCTTCCACAACTCCCCCTCCATTTTTCACAGACAATTGGCAAATGGATTATCTAAATTTTTCCGCCCTGAATGCCTTATTCAGTATGTGGACGATTTGCTCCTACAGACAGACACCAAGGAAGAGCACATCTCGCTTCTTTCTGAATTATTACAACTCCTTACAACGATTGAATTAACCCCATGAAAGCCCAAATCCTTCAGGAAAAAAATCACATATTTAGATATGGTCATCACGCATGGGAAGTGTGAAATGGAACTCAAATGCATGGAATCCATTGTAAATTTGCCCTTGCCCCAAAACGTTACAGCACTCCGGTCATTTTTAGGACTGCTTGGATATTGTCGGAACCATGTAGACGGATTTGTCACGAAAGCAGCCCCACTTTCTGAGCTACTAAAGAAACAGGCCCCATGGAAATGGCTTCCACAGCACACGGATGCCGTGGATGCATTGAAACACGCCCTGAGCACAGCCCCCGCTTTGCAAGTGCCAGACCCACACTCCCCATACGCGATAGACCCCGTGGCGACCATAGACCGAACCCTTTCGGCCGCACTCCTGCAGGAAAGGCGCGATCGTCTAGGACCCGTAGCCTATGCCTCACGAGTCTTAGATCCGGTCGAACAAGGATTTTCAGCCTGCGAGAGGCACCTGTTAGCAGTTTTCTGGGCGAACTCAACTCAGTAACCATTTTGACCGAGCACACCCCGACACAGCTTTTAGTGGACGGCAGACTAAAAGACGGCACAGTAAGCCAAATTCGAGCAGCTCGATGGTCCCTACTCCTACAGGGACACAACATCACAGTAAAACGGACAAAAACACACACATTTCTGGCCGATAATTTGCATTATGCAGGAACCCCACGAGTGCCCAAGTCGGTACCAAGAAAGATAGGTATCGGACCCCAGCTCACAGACAAAGCATTGAGAATTTACGTAGATGGCTCCTCCACAGTCCTTGAGGGAAAAAGGATAACAGGCTGTGGTATTTATGTAGAGGACGTGCAGGGACGCGCTTTAGAAGAGATAGCTTTAAAGTTGCATGGACACTTAGGTTCGCAGGCAGCCGAGTTAGCAGCCATTGTTTACATTGTCCAGCACCCCAATTCATTCCCAACCCCTGCAGACATATATTCGGACATTCACTGTATATTCACTACCTGTATTAGGCCTTCCAAAATGCATTACCTCACATTTTGTCTGGATTAAACTTCATCTGCCATCTCTCCGCCCAAGTCTCCAAACAATCTAAATCCTGCTGTATCTTTGGACAGTCCTCATCGCTATCCGCAATTCCACCAAACTTTGTGTCGTCCGCAAACTTACGAATCAGACCAGTTACATTTTCATCCAAATCAATTATATATACTACGAACAGCAAAGGTCCCAGCACTGATCCCTGTGGAACACCACTGGTCACAGCCCTCCAATCAGAAAAGCACCCTTCCATTGCTACTCTCTGCCTTCTATGACCTAGCCAGTTCTGTATCCAACTTTCCAGCTCATCTCTGATCCCGTGTGACTTCACCTTTTGTACGAGTCTGCCATGAGGGACCTTGTCAAAGGCCTTACTGAAGTCCATATAGACTGCATTCACTGTAGCTGCATCAATCATCTTTGTGACCTCCTCGAAAATCTATCAAGTTAGTGAGACACAACCTCCCCTTCACAAATCCATGCTGCCTCTCGCTAGTACGACCGCCTGCTTCCAAATTGGAGTAGGTCCATGAAGTAACAATGCTAACCACTGTGCTGCCCTACATGTTTGCTTTTCAATTTCTTTTGAACTGTTAGGGGCCCTTGGAACAGTCCCAGCAATGTGATTGCTCCTTTTTGCTTGTTATGCTCTACTCATATTGAGTCTTTTGAAGGGGTAACCAAGGAATTTGCAGATGACAGCAAGATTGGTGGTACACTGGACAGTGAAGAAGATTATCTAGGATTGCAACAGGATCTTGATCAATTGGCCAGTGGACCAATGAATGTCAGGTGGAGTTTAATTTAGATAAATGTGAGGTGATGAATTTGGTAGTTCGAATCGGGGCAGGACCTACTCTGTTAATGGTAGGGAGTTGGGGAGATTTTTAGAACAAAGAGATCTAGGAGTACAGGTTCATAGCTCCTTGAAAGTGGAGTCACAGGTGGACAGGGTGGTGAAGAAGGCATTCGGCATGCTTGGTTTCATTGGTCAGAACATTAAATACAGGAGTCTTGTTGAAATTGTACAGGACATGTAATACCGCACTTGGAATACTGTGTACAGTTCTGGTCACCTTATTATAGAAAGGATATTATTAAACTGGAAAGAGTGCAGAAAAGATTTACTAGGATGCTATCTTAACTTGATGGTTTGAGCACTGAGTGCTGAATTTGGTGCATTTGAGTGCTATAATAAAAGTTTGGTGACCGAGGGAGTATAAGGCTTCATTTTTATCTAAAGTTTAGTCTTTCTTTTATTTAGTTAATTAACTTAAAAGTTGCTGTTTGGTTTAGAAGAAGGTGAATTTTCAATCAGCTTTAAACAGGCTTCTACTTGTAGGCACTTGCAGCTGGAGCTTGTTAATTAATTAATTGGAATAGGTCAGTTTTCAGAGGCTAGATTCACTGTATAAAAGTGATCCACTACAGTGCATGCAGACTTTGTTTGCACTGAGTGCTGAATTTGGTGCATTTGAGTGCTATAGTGAGAGTTTGGTGACCGAGGGAGTGCTGAATTTGGTGCATTTGAGTGCTATAGTAAGAGTTTGGTGACCGAGGGAGTGCTGAATTTGGTGCATTTGAGTGCTATAGTAAGAGTTTGGTGACCGAGGGAGTGCTGAATTTGGTGCATTTGAGTGCTATAGTAAGAGTTTGGTGACCGAGGGAGTTAGGTGAGGAGGGAGTAAGGTGCTCCTTTCATTTTGTTTCTGACATTTCAACAAAGAGTGAGAAGAGAGCCAGGAGTTTACAGAGAGTGTAGCTGACTGGGAGCAGAGTCAGAGGGCGGAGATCTAGTTAGTCCACAGGGCAGCTATATTCTGTAAGGTAAGAGGGGATGGAGGCTAGGCCAGTTGCATGCTCCTCCTGTAGGATGTGGGTGGTGAGGGATACCACCGGTGTCCCCGCTGACTATACCTGCGGGAAGTGCACCCAACTTCAGCTCCTCAAAGACCGTGTTAGGGAACTGGACCTGAAGCTGGGTGAACTTCGGATCATCCGGGAGGCAGAGGGGGTGATTGAGAAGAGTTATAGGGAGGTAACCACACCCAAGGTACAGGACAAGAATAGCTGGGTTACAGTCAGGGGGAAAAAAACAAACAGGCAGACAGTGCAGGGATCCCTCGTGGCCGTTCCCCTTCAAAACAAGTATAACGTTTTGGATGCTGTTGGGGGGGATGACCTACCGGGGGAAGGCCCTAGCGGCCAGGTCTCTGGCACTGAGTCTGGCTCTGGGGCTCAGAAGGGAAGGGGGGAGAATAGAAAAGCAATAGTTGTAGGAGATTCAATGGTTAGGGGAATAGATAGGAGATTCTGTGGTCGCGAGCGAGACTCCCGGAAGGTATGTTGCCTCCCGGGTGCCAGGGCCAGGGATGTCTCGGATCGTGTCTTCAGGATCCTTAAGGGGGAGGGGGAGCAGCCAGAAGTCGTGGTGCACATTGGTACCAACGACATAGGTAGGAAAAGGGGTGTGGAGGTAATAAACAAATTGTCATCTCTGGTTTGTTGCCGGTGCTACGTGATAGCGAGGCTAGGAATAGGGAGAGAGTGCAGCTGAACACGTGGTTGCAGGAATGGTGTAGGAGGGAGGGCTTCAGGTATTTGGATAATTGGAGCGCATTCTGGGGAAGGTGGGACCTGTACAAGCAGTACGGGTTGCATCTGAATCAGAGGGGCACCAATATCCTGGGAGGGAGGTTTTCTAGTACTCTTCGGGAGGGTTTAAACTAATTTGACAGGGGAATGGGAACCGGATTTGTAGTCCAGCAACTAAGGTAGCTGATATTCAGGACGCCAAAGCGTGTAATGAGGCAGTGGGGAAGGGAACAATGACAAAGGAGAGTACTTGCAGGCACGGAGATGGGTTGAAGTGTGTATACTTCAACGCAAGAAGCATCAGGAATAACGTGGGTGAACTTGAGGCATATATTGAGTGGAAACTCTTTAGATCAAATAGCTTGGATGGGGTGGTGTTTGTGCAGTGTGTCCAGGAAGTTTTTCTAACACAGTATGTAGATTGTCCGACCAGAGGAGGGGCAATATTGGATTTAGTACTTGGTAATGAACCAGGGCAAGTGATAGATTTGTTAGTGGGGGAGCATTTTGGAAATAGTGGCCACAATTCTGGGACTTTCACTTTAGTAATGGAGAGGGATAGGTACGTGCAACAGGGCAAGGTTTACAATTGGGGGAAGGGTAAATACGATGTTGTCAGACAAGAATTAAAGTGCATAAGTTGGGAATATAGGCTGTCAGGGAAGGACACAAGTGAAATGTGGAACTTGTTCAAGGAACCGGTACTACGTGTCCTTGATATGTATGTCCCTGTCAGGCAGGGAAGAGATGGTCGAGTGAGGGAACCATGGTTGACAAGAGAGGTTGAATGTCTTGTTAAGAGGAAAAAGGAGACTTATGTAAGGCTGAGGAAAAAAGGTTCAGACAGGGCATTGGAGGGATACAAGATAGCCAGGAGGGAACTGAAGAAAAGGATTAGGAGAGCTAAGAGAGGGCATGAACAATCTTTGGCGGGTAGGATTAAGGAAAACCCCAAGGCCTTTTACACATATGTGAGAAATATGAGAATGACTAGAGCGAGGGTAGGTCCGATCAAGGACAGTAGCGGGAGATTGTGTATTGTGTCTGAAGAGATAGGAGAGGTCTTGAACGAGTACTTTTCTTCTGTATTTACAAATGAGAGGGGCGATATTGTTGGAGAGGACAGTGTGAAACAGATTGGCAAGCTCGAGGAAATACTTGTTAGGAAGGAAGATGTGTTGGGCATTTTGAAAAACTTGAGGATAGACAGGTCCCCTGGGCCTGACTGGATATATCCAAGGATTCCATGGGAAGCAAGAGATGAAATTGCAGAGCTGTTGGCAATGATCTTTTCGTACTTACTGTCAACAGGGGTGGTACCAGGGGATTGGAGAGTGGCGAATGTCGTGCCCCTGTTCAAAAAAGGGACTAGGGATAACCCTGGGAATTACAGGCCAGTTAGTCTTACTTCGGTGGTAGGCAAAATAATGGAAAGGGTACTGAAGGATAGGATTTCTGAGCATCTGGAAAGACACTGCTTGATTCGGGATAGTCAGCACGGATTTGTGAGGGGTAGGTCTTGCCTTACAAGTCTTATTGAATTCTTTGAGGAGGTGACCAAGCATGTGGATGAAGGTAAAGCAGTGGATGTAGTGTACATGGAATTTAGTAAGGCATTTGCTGAGGTTCCCCATGGTAGGCTTCTGCAGAAAGTAAGGAGGCATGGGATAGTGGGAATTTTGGCCAGTTGGATAACGAACTGGCTAACCGATAGAGGTCAAAGAGTGGTGGTGGATGGCAAATATTCAGCCTGGATCCCAGTTACCAGTGGCGTACCGCAGGGATCAGTTCTGGGTCCTCTGCTATTTGTGATTTTCATTAATGACTTGGATGAGGGAATTGAAGGGTGGGTCAGTAAATTTGCAGACGATACGAAGATTGGTGGAGTTGTGGATAGTAAGGAGGGCTGTTGTCGGCTGCAAAGAGACATAGATAGGATGCAGAGCTGGGCTGAGAAGTGGCAGATGGAGTTTAATCCTGAAAAGTATGAGGTTGTCCATTTTGGAAGGACAAATATGAATGCGGAATACAGGGTTAACGGTAGAGTTCTTGGCAATGTGGTGGAGCAGAGAGATCTTGGGGTCTATGTTCATACATCTTTGAAAGTTGCCACTCAAGTGGATAGAGCTGTGAAGACGGCCTAAGGTGTGCTCGCGTTCATTAACAGAGGGATTGAATTTAAGAGCCGTGACGTGATGATGCAGCTATACAAAAGTTTGGGAAGGCCACATTTGGAGTACTGTGTACAGTTCTGGTCGCCTCATTTTAGGAAGGATGTGGAAGCTTTGGAAAAGGTGCAAAGGAGATTTACCAGGATGTTGCCTGGAATGGAGAGTAGGTCTTACGAGGAAAGGTTGAGGGTGCTAGGCCTTTTCTCATTACAACGGAGAAGGATGAGGGGCGACTTGATAGAGGTTTATAAGATGATCAGGGGAATAGATAGAGTAGACAGTCAGAGACTTTTTCCCCGGGTGGAACAAACCATTACAAGGGGACATAAATTTAAGGTGAAAGGTGGAAGATATAGGAGGGATATCAGAGGTAGGTTCTTTACCCAGAGAGTAGTGGGGGCATGGACTGCACTGCCGGTGGAAGTAGTTGAGTCGGAAACATTAGGGACCTTCAAGCATCCTCCCCGTTTCTGCGTGGATTTCCTCCGGGTGCTCCGGTTTCCTCCCACAGTCCAAAGATGTGCAGGTTACGTGGATTGGCCATGATAAATTGCCCTTAGTGTCCAAAATTGCCCTTGGTGTTGGGTGGAGGTGTTGAGATTGGGTAGGGTGCTCTTTCCAAGAGCCGGTGCAGACTCAAAGGGCCAAATGGCCTCCTTTTGCACTGTAAATTCAATGATAATCTATGATTAATCTAGGATAATGGTTTGGCACAACATCGTGGGCCGAAGGGCCTGTTCTGTGCTGTATTTTCTATGTTCTATGTTAGTAGACTGGGACTTTTTCCCTGGAGCTTAGGAGGCTTAGGGGTGATCATTTCGAGGTCTATAAAACAATGATAGTCAACATTTTTTCCCAAAGATTTAAAGTTTAAGTTGAGGGGAAGAGATACAAAGGGGTCCAGAGGAGCAATTTTTTCATGCAGAGGGTGGTGAGTGCCTGGAACGAGCTGCCAGAGGCAGTTGTAGAAGCGGGTACAATTATGTCTTTTAAAAAGCACAGTTATGTGGGTAAGAAACGTTTCAAGGGATATGGATCAAAAGCAGGCAATTGGGACGAGCTTCGTGGTAAAAACTGGGCGACATGGACAAGTTAGGTCGAAGGGTCTGTTTCCATGCTGTAAACGTCCATGACTCTATATGGCTTCAGTTGAAGAGCCTTCTAAGATGTCGTCCCTCCTTACTGCTGCAATTTATTCCCTGATCAAAATTGTGACACCTCCTCCTCTTTTACCTCCTTCTCTGTCTCTTCCGAAGATCCTGTATCCTGGAATACTGAACTACCAATCCTGCGCCTCACTCAACCATGTCCCAGTGACCGCAATGATGTCATACCTCCATGTTTTAACTTGTGCCCTCAATTCATCTGCTTTGTTTGTCAGACCCCTTGCATTAAAATAAATACAATCTAACCTTGCCAAACATCTATGTATGTGGGGAGGTCTCACCTTGCACCTTACAATATGTGATAGTTAATGAGGACAGGTCTCACCCTGCACCTTACAATGTGTGATATGTATAAGGGGGTGTCTCACCCTGCACCTTATAATGTGCGATATGTAATGAGCAGCGTTCTCACCCTGCATCTTACAATCATAGTATCATAGAATCCTTACAGTCCAGAAGGAGGCCATGTGGCCCTTCAAGACTACACCGACCCTCCGAAAGAGCAGACCACGTCAGTCCACTCTCCCGCCCTATCGCTGTAACCCCACAACCCCAGCTACATTTGGACACTAAGGAAAACTTAGAAACAGCAATCCATCTAACTTGCACATCTTTGGGCTGTGGGAGGAAACCCACGCAGACACAGGGAGAAAGTGCAAACTTGACACAGACAGTCACCCTAGGTTGGAATTGAACCCAGGTACCTGGAGCTATGAAACAGAAGTGCTAACCACTGTGCCACCGTGGTAATTTGTGATATGTTATGAGGGGAGGCCTCACCCTGCACCTTATAATGTGTCATATGTAACAAAGAGAAGTTTCACCCTGCTGTTTACTGTTTTGACATCCAACGAAGGGAGGTTTCACCCTGTTAATTACAATGTGTGGCATCTAATAAAAAGGGGCTGTCATCCAGTTCCTTACAATGTGCAATATCTAATGTAGGGAGGCTCACCTACTGCGCACAATGTGTGATATTTAATAAGGAAGGTCTCATCATACAATTTACAATTTACTGAGTGCAACATCAAATGATTGCACATATCACTCTGAAACTTATTGGGTGTGATATTTAATAAAGGAACTATCACCTTAATACTTCCACTGTCTCATCTAATGAAGGAATCAATCAGCCTATTCCTTACAATATGCGACATCCAGGGAATGGAGGTATCATCCTGATGCTTACTCAACAACATCAAATGAATGGAGATCTTGCTCTGCTACTGACAGTGGCCTGAACTTTACCTCCCAAAACAGGAGTGAATATTCAAGCAAATTCCCAACACTGCAAACCTGACTCGAGAGAAAGTGCCTCAGGAGGAGGGGTGTGGTGATGGGTGCGGTGGGAAAGTTGGGTTGTGGGGGGAGGCTGCTAACTGGCATTGGGCTCTCTGCCCCCAGAAACAGTGAGGGAGCAGCCACAGGGTATGCTGGGTGCAGAGGTTGGCTTGTTAAAGGGCCCACCTCAGTGCTCTGGGACATTATGCCCTTTGTGAAAATAAAAGAGTAAAACAAAAAAAATCCCTCACCCTTCACACCCCCTCACCCTCCACATACTCCCCATGCATGCCACCTCATACTCCCCATGCCCATTCATGCCACCTCATACTCCCCATGCAAGGCACCTCATACTCACCATGCCCATTCATGCCACCTCATGCTCCCCATGTCAACCTCATGCTCCCTATGTCCACTATTATGATTTTGGACCAGGCCCCCAGATTGTTGGTATGACCCAGCTGGGCACAAGTAATTTTTTGTTCAAAGTAAACTAAGTTTGAGATCACAGTTACTCAGAAAATAAAACTACAAGGTCCCATGGTTTCTGAACAAACAAAATAAACTTTACTTTTCAATGTCAGAGAAGTAAAATAAATTACAATATCTATCAGACACTCGAACATTCCAAATCAACAAAAGGTATATGTAAATAAACAGGCAAACTGTGACTGAACACACCAGACTACACAATAAATGGCATTTGCAACCCATAGGTTTTTCCGCGACCCACCCAGATGTCAGTGTCCATTGTGACTTGCACAATCTCATTAAAACACTGCCTCCCTCATGAGGGATTTCCGATCTTCACCTTCAAAGATCCAACCTCTGAATTGACTCTAAACAGTTGCTCCAACAACTGCACTACTCCTGGAGGGTCAGTCTCTTCTCCGGAGACTACTTTTGTTAGCTTCCTGAGAGTGCACTCCAGCACAGACTCATGGGCACAACTCAAGCTCTTTGGCCATGCCAAGCAGAACATCGCTGCTCCAAAAGGTTACCTTTGACCCAACAGCCTGCAAAACCTTGCCTTTTCAAAACTCCAGGGCTTCTCACAAGTATTCACATCCTGGAGTCTGCAATAATAATAATAATAATCTTTATTAGTGTCACACCCTGTCCCGGGCTAACCTACCTGGTGGCTCCTCCAGATGCATAAGAGCATACGTGTTGGGAGCTGAAGTGGACCATTCGGTCCACGGGCCTGCTCTCCCACTCGTGGCTGATTGTTACATCAACTCCATATTCCTGCATACCCCCGATAATCAAGAATCTCCCTAGTTCTGCATTAAAAGTATTCAAAGCCTTTGTTTCCACTCCCTTGAGAGGAAGAGAGTCACAGAGACTCATGACCCTCTGAGATTATAATTATCCTCATCTCTGGTGGTTTCCTCCCAATGTCTCTTTTCCTGGTGGCCTCCATCCCAGTTTCCTCTCCCCTGTAAGATTCCCCATCTTGGTTGCAGGACTTTATGGCGCCCAAAACCTAGAACCACGATTATGATCTCAAGCCATGTTTCCATTCAGTTGCACTGCTATCGTGATAGTCATGCCCATTAATTTCATGGGAAGAAACTGAGAACAATGCATGCACATGTAGATACACTGCTGTACACTGTGCCTGCACTGAAACTTGCACGGGGATTGTAGCCCTCAGCCTCCACCCAGGAACCTGCCCCACAAAAGAAATGTAAGTGAGTTTCATAATGCCCCTCATACTCTCCATGTGAATCTATGCCCTCTACTCACCTCCGGGGCCCCCTCATATGCTCCTTGACAACATAATGCCAACCAGTAACAAACATGACCACCCTACTCATCCCCCTCGTGATTTATAGCTCCTATGCCGCCTTAGTTTCAACTAATGCCAGCCTACATCTCCACCCACCACCCTTTGGCTTTACACATTTTATGTCAACTCACCCAGTATCCACCATGGGCAAACATCACGAACAATCCTGAGATGAAATAAAATTAGATTCCAAGTATCGATTACAAACTTCACCATATTTAAAAACACTCTAATTGACAAAAGCCCATTCAATATATTTAAATCACTTTAAGTACTTACCCAAATATAAAATCATTCCCATCAAGCATCAATCCTGTATAAAAATTGACAATTGTCTGCATATCCCTGTATCAAAGACAACTAATTTCTTTGTAACAACTTGAAGCTGTCAATAAAACTGTGCTGTCGTGGGCCCCCACTGTGATAATGTTAGGCTGTGGAAGCAATCAAGCAGAAATGATACTCCAATTACACCACATAGGCTTATGTCAATAAGCAGCTAATGCACCATCTTTTTCAGTTGCTTGCTAGCTGTTATTTTCCTTCATTTTGTTCTTCATTTAAGGGATTTGGACTTCGCTGATTAGGTCAGCCCATCTGCCATGAACAAAGTTGGTGGTGAGCTGCCTTATTGAACTGCTGCAGTCCAGGTGGTGTATGTACACACATAGTGCACTACCCACTCTGTCCTTATGATGGAAAGAAAGTCTTTGCTGAAACAGATGAAGATAGTTAGGTGATGAGGAACTTCTGCAGCGATGTCCTGGAGCTGCAATGATTGGCCTCCAACTGCCACAAACTTTGTGCTAGGTATGACTCCAAACAGCGGAGAGATTTCCCCCGATTCATATGAGCTCACAAAATAGGAGCATAAATAGGCCATTCGGCCCCTCAAACCTGGTCTGACATTAAGTAACATCATGGCCGATACACCTATGTTTCTCATTCCACAGTCCCATCTTCTGCAATGACCTTTAATTCACTTGTCTCACAAGAATCTACCTCCACCTTAAAAACGATTCAACGATTCTGCCTCCTTGGCCTTCTGAGGTAGAAAGTTCCAAAGTTGGACAACCGTCTGAGAGAAAAAAAATCTCCTCTTCTCAGTTCTAAAAGGGTGACCCCTAATTTTAAAACAGTGGCCACCACTTCTGGACTCACCCACAAGAGGAAACTTTCTTTCCATGTCCACCTTGTTAAGACCATTCAGGGTCTTATGTACTTCAATCAAAACACCTCTCACTTTTCTAAACTCCAGTGGAAACAAGCCCAACCTGCCCAACCTATCCACATCAGACAACCCACTAATTCCAGCTATCAATCTAATAAACCTCCACTAACCTGCTCCAATGCATTTATATTCTTTGTCAAATCGGAGACCAAAACTGCACTCAATATTCAAGATGTCACCTCACCATTGGCCTGTATAACTGAAGCATAATCCCCTTACTTTTATGTTCAATTGCTCGCATAATGAAGGATAGCATTCCATTAGGCTTCTTAATTACATTTTTAAACTGCATGCTAGCTTGTTGTGACTCATGCAGCAGGACAACTAGATCTGCCTGCACCTAGATCCCTCGACACCTTTGAATTCTGCAGTAATTCCCATTTAGCTAATATTCTGTCTTTTTTTTCTTCTTACCAAAGCGAGCAACTTCATGTTCTCCCACATTTTATTCCATCTGCCAGATTTTTGCCCACTCAAACAATCTATATCCTTCTGTAACCTCCTAGTGTCCTCTTCAAAACATATTTTCCTACCTATCTTTGTGTCATCTGCAAATTTAGCGACCTTTTCTTTGTTCCCCTTATCTAAGTCATTGATATAAATTACAAAAAGTTGAGGCCTCAGCACAGACCCCGGTTGGACTCCACTCTTTAAATACTACCATTCAGAAAAATAAACATTTGTGCTTACTCTCTGTTTTCTATCAGCTAGCCAATCTTCGATCCACAATAATAAGTACCCCCTATTAATAATAATTACTTATTGTCACAAGTAGGCTTCAATGAAGTTACTGTGAAAAGCCCCTAGGCACCACATTCCGGCACCTGTTCGGGGAGACCAGTATGGGAATTGAACCCGCGCTGCTGGCATTATTGGGCATTACAAGCCAGCTGTTTAGCCCACTGTGCTAAACCAGTCCCTATTATATGAGCTTTTTATTTTCCACAATAGGTGGCACCCTAACAAATGTCTTTTGGAAATCCAAATACAGTACATCTACAGGCTCCCCTGTATCTACAATGCACATTACCCCTTTGGAAAACTCCAGTAATCTGGTTAAACATGATTTCCTTTTCCCAAAAGCATGCTGTCTCTTCCCAATTACCTTGAGTTTTTTCTAAGTGCCTCGCCATAACTTCCTTAATGTTTCATTCTAACTCTTTCCCCTTTGATTCCAGTTTTGCTCATGCTCATTGATGCCACTCTCAGCCAAATGCGACCTTGATGTCAGGGGCAGTCACTATCACCTCACCTCTGGGGTTCAACTCATTTGTTTGAACCAAAGCTGTAATGAAGTCAAGAGCTGGATGGCCCTGATTGAATGCAGAAAATTTAAATGGCATTACTGCTTGATAGTTCCTCAAAACATATACTTATTATGCACATTCATGGCTACCCTTAACAATCCGAAAGTGGTACCTTGTGGCCGGGATTCTCCAATCCCGCGGCCAAGTTCTGATGCCAGCGTGAAAAGCGGCGGCAACCACTTTGGCGTCAACGGTCCCGATAATCAGGAATACTCCCCTTCCTAGGGGGCGAGGTCGGCGCTGGAGTGGTCCCCGCAGCTCCAGACGGCGCGAGTTTGCGCATCCGCGGAACTGTCGGCGTGATTTCACACATGCGCGGAATGGACGGCGTCATTCCACCCATGCGTGTGTTCCCATCTGCGCGCCTGCCCTCGAGCAATATGGCAGAGCCCTACAGGGGCCCGGCGCGGAGGAACATAGGCCCCACGGAACCAGCCCACCCGACGATCGGTAAGCCCCGATCGCGGGCCAGGCCACCGTGGAGGCCCCTGTAACCATCTGGGATGGCCACTTCCAGAATACAAAATGGACATTTGCAAAAATTGCAGGGAAAAATGGACAATGTTAAGAAAGCATGCAGGCACAGGGCCTGTCTGTATATTGGAGAAACAGCTCCCAGACGAGACTGAAACTGTAGACCTATTAGCATATGGATGGCCCATCTCTGGGAACAAAGGAAGATACTTAAGTAACCGATCTGGCCCCAAACCCTGCGGCGCCAGTTCCCCAAACCGAAAGCAGAAAACAAAGCAGGCCAACGGCCACCTAGGACATGCCCAGCCATCAGGACACCCGCCCCTTTATTGGTCAGGATCAATGCGAATGATCAAGAAATGGCCCAATTGATTGGGGCCAAGTTCAAGGCCTGCCCAAAAGCGCGCGAAGCTCCCTTCGGGTATAAGAAGGCGGCCCCAAGAGAGAATCGCTCTCTTGGAATCGGCTCTCAAAGCGGAGAGGCCCTTCCACCAGCTACACCAGAAGCAAGTAAGCCCAAGGTCAACGCTCGCTACCAGACGGCCGACCTTAGCTGTTCCCCTCTACCACTTCGACCCCAGCAGCCTCAGAACCGAACAACGGCCATTGTTCCTCTGACTGAGTAGGCACCCGAAGCTAAGTATAGGCTTTAGCAGTAGTGATAGTTTAGTCTGTAGTATTTCGTTGATCGGTATATATTGCTGTGTATGTAAATAAATAGTATTGACTTTGAACTAACTAACTGGTGTACTCTTTGATCAATATTTGGGTTTGAACCTTAGGGCGGTATTGAAAGATACCTGGCGACTCTAAAGCAAACGTAATTAGAATTAAGGTAGGCGACCATATTGACCGCCATATTTAGAAACAACCAGAGAGAGCAACATTTACTGGCGACATCTGACGGGACTCGACCTAGAAGTGGCCTAGTCACTCCGAGAGAACCCAAATTTGAATTGGACTCCAATTGGAAACAGAAAAACCACAAGTGTAAGAACAATACTGATCAAACCTCCAAGATTCGGAATTGTGTTATTTGCATGCGTACTAACAGGGATATAAGGTAAACCTGAGAGATTTTGTTGCGTAAAACTGTCGCGAGTTTTGTAGGCCGGAAATTAGCGTAAGCCATACCCGTGTTACATCACCACTTTATCACCCCCTGTTCCAAATTCAGTAGAGATCACAGAGAAAGAGAAAAATGGCAATGAAGGCAATGGAAAGCCTTATGAACCCCCAAGAATTTGAGGTCGCAGCAACCAGTAGAGTAGGACAGTGTCCCGTATGGGAAGACGAGATCAGAAAATATCTCAAAGGGAAAGGATGGCCCCTTTGGAGTGAATTCTGCGCCAATGATGAAACAGGTTCTGGGAGTATAGGGTATACTTGGTGGGAGAACCTGTCAGAGATCCATAAGAAGAGCTTAGGGAAAGCGCGCAAGCCGATGGCAATCGTGTCCTGCTTGGCACAATTGCGAGGCACAGAGGAGGTCATGAGGACGCTCCATAGAGAGATTGAGGAGAGAGACAAGAGTAGTGAAGGAGATGTGAACGGATATGAGAGAGAGAACAAAGAACTGAGAGAGCAGTTAGTGGTGAGGGACAAGGAGGTGGAGGATGCCAAGCGGGCACATCTGTCTTGTCTCGCCCATTTGAGCAGCTTTCAGTCCCAATATGACAAAGCCTACCAGGACAAGCAACGCGCGGTGTTGGTAAGACAGGAAACCGAACAACAGGTCAAGCAGTTGCACAAACAGTGCAACGACTTAAAAGCAGCCCTACAAGCACTCCACACTTCCACAACGGAACAAAGGCAGAGCTCAGTAGACCACGCAATGTGCCGGAAGCAAATTGCAGAATTGCAATCTCTGCTTTCTGTTCAAAATCGGTTTCAAAGCATGTTTGGACCCCAGTTAGACAAGGAAAATGGCCCTGATTAGTAGGAGTTGAGACTGCCCATAAATATGTACATGGGTCATGTACACAGGAAAAACCCCAGAAATGAAAAGCACCCCAACCCCCGACTGCACGAGCAGAACACACCCCAATTAACCCTGTAACCACACATCGCAGGGCCGCAGCAGAAGGAGACTCAGATTTCCTATACACTACCCCGTTAACCGTCACCCAATTACGGGACGCGTGTGATAAGATTACACCATTCCTACCCACATCAGACCCCCATCAGTTCTTTGCTAGAGTAAAACAGCAGCCGACCATGTACGGCCTGGATGAAAAGGAGCAAGTGAAACTCGCAGTTTTAGGCCTCGACCCTTCAGTCGTGGCAGCCCTTCCCGCCCCACAAAATGTAGGAGGAGGCACCCTACAAGAAATGCACACAGCGATCCTAGATGCGATCGGCTATAACAAAGTAGACCCCGTAGAAGGCCTAAACAAGTGTAGGCAAAAGAAGTCAGAGCACCCCACAGCGTTTGCTGGACGCTTGTGGATACATTTCATAGCAGTATTTGGAGAGTTAGCCCGCGCCCATTTGTCCCCAGATAATATGGCCAAATGGACTCGCATCCTAGTCTCTCATGCGACAGAGGCAGGACAGAGAGCTTGCGCAAATTACGACCCCTCAGACGAGGCCCACAATGAGAAATGGGTTTTGAAAAGATTGTCCCACACTTGGGAACAGTCCATCCAAGGCAAAACCGCATTTGTTAAAACCAAGGAAGACCAGGCAGACATGCATCCAGTTAGGACGCACCAGAACCCCGCATGGGTAAATGAGGGCAGGAACAGCCGACAGCAACCCAAATCCCAGGAGTGTTACAATTGTGGACAATTAGGACATTATGCACGAGAGTGCAATGCGCCCCAGAAGCAGCAGAGAAACCAACAGACAGGCACCCTAAATAAGAATAGGGCAAAGCCAATCCACAGCGTTAGCGCCCGTTCTGAGAACACAGATATGAACGGCACCGACTGACGGTGTTCGGGCTCCCCAACTTGGGTCTGCGACACCCTTTGGGGCAAGTCCGGGAGACAGGTAGTGGCAGGCTCAGTCCGGGGACACCCCGTAGAATTTCTTTGGGACACAGGAGGGTCCCGCACCACGCTCGATTCCTCCACAATGTTTCAGCAAGACACGTGGCCCATGACAGACACCATTACACTCAGCGGTTTTACAGGCCATTTACAGCAGGGACACATCACAGCAATCAAAATAGGGAACATTAAAACAAAACAAAACAAAACAAAACACCCCGTAGTTCTGGTCGATCTACCCCAGACAGCCGAACACATCTTAGGAATTGACTTCATGAGCTCCCACAACCCCTCATTTAAACTGGTAAATAAATATGTGTGGAGAATGGCAAAGGCAGCACGAGTCCCCACCACGCGTACAGTTGGAGAGTATGAAAATCAGCGCAGTAGGAGACTTCTGGTTTGACCCTCGAGCCATTAGTCAGAACAAACAAGTTAGGGAAGTCCTGCAGCAACACAAAGCAGCATTTGCACAGCACAAGCACGACTGTGGCAAGCTCGCTGGCTTAGTGAATATCACAGGTCCCGACCCCAGACCCGAAAAGCAGCACGGTTTTCCCCAAGAAGCAGAGTGAGAAATCTCAAAAGTATTACAGAGTCTGCTTGATTATCATCATCATAGAATTTACAGTGCAGAAGGAGGCCATTCGGCCCATCGAACCTGCACCGGCTCTTGGAAAGTACACCCTACCCAAGGTCAACACCTCCACCCTATCCCCATAACCCAGTAACCCCACCCAACACTAAGGGCAATCTTGGACACTAAGGGCAATTTATCATGGCCAATCCACCTAACCTGCACATCTTTGGACTGTGGGAGGAAACCCACGCACACACGGGGAGGATATGCAGACTCCGCACAGACAGTGACCCAAGCCGGAATCGAACCTGGGACCCTGGAGCTGTGAAGCGATTGTGCTATCCACAATGCTACCGTGCTGCCTTGATCAAGGCATACTCCGATCAGTAGACTCCATGAATAACGCACTAATTTGGCCCGTCAGGAAACCCGATGGATCATGGCGACTGACCATTGATTACCGGGAACTGAACAAAGTAACCCCAGTAGCAGCCCCCGCTGTAGCCACGAGTCCCGAGACCATGCTCAAACAGGGACTACAGTCAAATCAAATTTCGGTTTTGGACATTAGCAACGGCTTTTGGTCCATTCCATTGGATAAAGCGTGGCAATATAAATTCGCATTCACATTCCAGGGACAGCAATACACGTGGACGTGCCTTCCACAAGGCTTCCACAACTCCCCCTCCATTTTCCACCGACAGCTGGCAAATGGATCAGCAAAATTTTCCAGACCCGATTGTCTGGACCAATATGTAGATGATCTGCTACTACAGACAGACACAAAGGGAGAGCACATTTCGCTTCTTGTCGAACTTTTAGGACTCCTACAACAAATTGGATGTAAAGTGAACCCCAAGAAGGCCCAGATTTTACATGAAAAAGTGATTTACTTAGGTACAGTAATCACACATGGCAAACACGAGATCGAGCAGAAAAGAATCGACTCGATCGTCAAATTACCCCTGCACCATAATGTCTCTGCCCTTCGGTCATTTCTAGGACTGGTTGGCTACTGCTGAAAACATATCGACGGTTTTGCCACAAAAGCAGCGCCTCTATCCGAACTTCTCAAGAAACAAGCACCTTGGGAATTGCTTCCACAGCACACAAATGCCATGGATGCTTTAGAAGAGCCCTCAACACAGCATTACAGGTCCCAGATCCACTTTCCCCGTACGCAATTGAGGTTGCAACTACCGACCGAACCCTTTTGGCCGTGCTCCTCCAGGAACGACATGATCAATTAGGCCCCATGGCATATGCCTCACGCGTAGTAGATCCAGTCGAGCAAGGATTTTCTGCCTGTGAAAGGCACCTGCTCGCAGTTTTTTGGGCAGTACAGTACTTCGCCTACATTACAGGACTCAACCCCATCACCATTCTCACTGAACACGCCCCAACACAGCTACTACTAGATGGTCGACTTAAGGATGGCACAGTCAGCCAGATCCGCGCAGCCAGTTGGACCCTTCTTTTACAGGGACGGGACGTCACAGTTAAGAGAACCAAGACCCACACTTTCCGAGCCGATAACTTACAATATGCAGGTACCCCAAATGAGTGTGAGATCATCACCACAAAGCATAATACAGGACCCTTTATACCAAAGTCAGTCCCCAGGAAAGCAGGTACTACACCCCAGAGACCCCAGCCCACAGACACATGCGCACCCTTTAGAATTTATGTGGACGGCTCCTCCAGTTTTAAATGGGAAAAGAATTACCGGTTGCAGTATTTAGGTAGAGGATGCACAGGGACGTGCCCCAGAAGACATTTCGTTGAAATTGCCAGGACATTTAGGCTCATAGGCAACCGAACTGGCAGCCATAGCGTATATTGTAGACCACCCCGACTCGTTTCCGACCCCAGCCGACATATATTCGGACAGTTTATATATCTGCAACAGTTTAACAGAATTCCTACCCCTGTGGGAAACTAGAGGATTTGTTTCAAGAGACGGAAAGCTCCTACCCTCAGCCCCATTACTCCAGCATATTCTGAAAACGGCCAAAGACCGTAAATATGGAATCATCAAAGTTCGCAGTCAACATCGTTCTTCCCCCCCCCCGGTAACGTTAAAGCAGACGCCCTGGTGAAAGCAGGTTCCAGACATGGTCACTTTTGGAACCCCCGCAAAAACACCCCAGTACACGCGGTTCAGGTCCCACAGACCAACATTCAAGATTTGGCAAAGGCTCAAAAGGAAGATGAGAAGCTCAGGGAGGTTTTAAAAGGCAACTTCCCAGCCCCTTATGATAAGTTCAAAAAAGCGATAACCACACATGACGGTGTGATTCTAAAAGATGGCATTTATGTAGTCCCCAGCCAGGGTAGGAATCAAATTATTTGCCAGTTCCATGACAATCATGGACACCAGGGCATTGCACCCACCCTAGCCCACCTCAGACCTCTCTGCTGGTGGCCCGATTTAGATTATCATAGAATTTACAGCGCAGAAGGAGGCCATTCGGCCCATCGAGTCTGCACTGGCTCTTGGAAAGAGCACCCTACCCTAGGTCAACACCTCCACCCTATCCCCATAACCCAGTAACCCTACCCAACACTAAGGGCAATTTTGGACACTAAGGGCAATTTATCATGGCCAATCCACCTAACCTGCACATCTTTGGGCTGTGGGAGGAAACCGGAGCACCCGGAGGAAACCCACGCACACACGGGGAGGATGTGCAGACTCCGCACAGACAGTGACCCAAGCCGGAATCGAATCTGGGACCCTAGAGCTGTGAAGCAATTGTGATATCCACAATGCTACCGTGCTGCCCTTTAAAATTTAAAACCTAAAAATTTAAAAGCCAATGTTACGCATTACATTGAGAATTGCTTAATCTGTGCCCAGAACAATCCGGACACATACGCAAGAAAGGCTCAGCTTAGTCACACCCGCCCCGTTAATGGCCCCTGGACGAATTTGCAAATAGATTATATCGGACCCCTACCCCCCTGCAGAAATGGTTTTAGGTATGTGTTGGTGGTCAGCCACACCTTCACAAAATGGGTGGAGGCTTTTCCACCCAGAACAAACACGGCCAAAACGACAGCTAAAATCCTAACCCAGCACATCTTTACAAGATGGGGCCTCCCACGCAGCATAGAGTCTGATCAAGGCTCCCATTTTCCAGGACGAGTGAAGAAAAACGTTCTCACAATTTTCAGAATAAAGCAAAAGTTTCATATAGCATACCACCCCCAGTCAAGCGGCATTGTAGAAAGGATGAACAGAACTCTAAAAGCCACCCTCAGAAAAATGGTGCAACAGCACCTGGGACACAGTTCTCCCATTTGCATTAATGTTCATTCGAAACACAGTATCCACGTCCACAGGATACACCCCCCACACTCTCATGACGGACGCCCCATGAAAGGCACAGAATATGTATTAGGACTGGATTTGGCCAGCCCCACAGTCACTGCCCTCACGCATCAGAAAGCAGTACAACAAGTTATTGAAAATGTGAAAGCAGCCCAGCTTGCAGCAGCCGTCAGGCTTGTAACCCGCAAGAAGCAAAGCAAAGTTTGCTTTGATAAAACGGTACATGCCACCGAGTTTGCAGTAGGGCAGCAAGTGATGCTATCGCGATACAACCCCAGTTCATTCCTTTCCCCCAAATTTTCCGGACCGTACTCCATCTCAGATAAAGTCAGCCCCTCTGTGTATCAGATCACCCATCCGAATGGCAAGTCTGCGTGGTTCCACATAAACCAGCTTAAGGCTTATGGCTCTCAGAACAACCATTCACACCACAACTCGCTTGCAGCAGCAGATGAGCACACCCTGCCCACGAATGACATATTCCTACCCTTCCCCAACCTGCCCATCCTCAGACACAACTTCGACTCCACCCCCAAAGCCACGACTCCGCCTCTCTCTTCCTTCAACCAGCAGCGACAGCGACAGCGATAGCGATAACGACAGCCCCAGCACACCACGTTACGATTACACTTCTGCACCAGGCCCTACTCCCAGCGATACCGAACATGATTCCAGTGACCCCTTTGAGATAACATACATTAAAGACCCTCCCCAGACTCACCGCCCAACGATTACGGATTAAACCCGTGTGGCTCCAACCTCGACACAAGATTCTGGCACCGAGACAATTCGTTCAGGCTCATCCGGAATGATGAGATGGACCCCAATTCACCCCAAACAGCTTTAGCGCAGCTACTCCAGTCAAGAGTATGGCAGCCGGGAGAAAAGGATGACATAGAGTCATCCAAACTAATCCCTTTGCGACTCTGTTCGCTATTGAGTAATGAGGTGTCCAGATGATGGTAAAAAGGAACCGATGGAGATTTACGGTGTCCTTTCTGATGGAACCTGCACCATGTTTGTTATGTATGTTTGTTTGTTACTATGAATGTTAAGTGTTGTTTATTAATTTAACGTTTTCATGGCCCCACGCCGCCACTCTCTTAACGCCCACTGGCAGTTAATGGAACAAGTTTATCCGCGGACAACCAATCATAGCTAATCTTCTGCTTCGAAGGTAATCAAAAGAGGCAGCACCCATGACGACCACAAATTCTTACCGTTCTTGCTGGTTGCTGAGGCAGTGGAGAAATGGCACTCGTCCCCGCCCTACCTGAGGAACCCCCTCTGGTCAGCTACGCTCGGGTAGAGCACATAAGGCACTGGTCACCGTCCTACCCGGGGATTCCACCCATTCTTACCCACCACGGCCCATACGCACCCCATTTGGCTCTTTAAGTTCAAAACTCTTTTGTTTCTTTATGGCAACACTTAGGTTGCTTCCAGATGCTATTTATGTCCTCAAAACTAGGATGGTAGATCACACAGGCTGCGAGACGGCTCGCACTGTGTCAGTATTTTTCTCGGACGTCTTGTCCCCAAATATTTTGTTTAAAAAAAAATGAGAGATCACAGATGGTGACCAATTATAATGGGTAATTGGCAATAAAAGACAGACAGACAGACAGACGAGATCTTAAACAAGATAATAACAGAAATTATGCTTGCGTCCATAGAACTCGGAAACCTCCGAAGAACAAAGAACAAAGAACAAAGAAATGTACAGCACAGGAACAGGCCCTTCGGCCCTCCAAGCCCGCGCCGACCATGCTGCCCGACTAAACTACAATCTTCTACACTTCCTGGGTCCGTATCCCTCTATTCCCATCCTATTAATGTATTTGTCAAGACGCCCCCTAAATGTCACTATCGTCTCTGCTTCCACCACCTCCACGTCCAGGCACCCACTACCCTCTGTGTAAAAAACTTGCCTCGTACATCTACTCTAAAGCTTGCCCCTCTCACCTTAAACCTATGCCCCCTAGTAATTGACCCCTCTACCCTGGGGAAAAGCCTCTGACTATTCATTCTGTCTATACCCCTCATAATTTTGTAGACCTCTATCAGGTCGCCCCTCAACCTCTGTCGTTCCAGTGAGAACAAACCGAGTTTATTCAACCGCTCCTCATAGCTAATACCCTCCATACCAGGCAACATTCTGGTAAATCTCTTCTGCACCCTCTCTAAAGCCTCCACATCCTTCTGGTAGTGTGGCGACCAGAATACACACTATACTCCAAGTGTGGCCTAACTAAGGTTCTATACAGCTGCAACATGACTTGCCAATTCTTATACTCAATGCCCCGGCCAATGAAGGCAAGCATGCCGTATGCCTTCTTGACTACCTTCTCCACCTGTGTTGCCCCTTTCAGTGACCTGTGGACCTGTACTCCTAGATCTCTTTGACTTTCAATACTCTTGAGGGTTCTACCATTCACTGTATATTCCCTACCTGCATTAGACCTTCCAAAATGCATTACCTCACATTTGTCCGGATTAAACTCCATCTGCCATCTCTCCGCCCAAGCCTCCAAACAATCTAAATCCTGCTGTATCATCTGACAGTCCTCATCGCTATCCGCAATTCCACCAACCTTTGTGTCATCTGCAAACTTACTAATCAGACCAGTTACATTTTCCTCCAAATCCTTTATAAATAGTACAAAGAGCAAAGGTCCCAGCACTGATCCCTGCGGAACACCACTGGTCACAGCCCTCCAATTAGAAAAGCATCCTTCCATTGCTACTCTCTGCCTTCTCTGACCTAGCCAGTTCTGTACCCACCTTGCCAGCTCACCCCTGATCCCGTGTGACTTCACCTTTTGTACTAGTCTACCATGAGGGACCTTGTCAAAGGCCTTACTAAAGTCCACATAGACAACATCCACTGTACTACCTGCATCAATCATCTTTGTGATCTCCTTGAAAAACTCTATCAAGTTAGTGAGACACGGCCTCCCCTTCACAAAACCATGCTGCCTCTCACTAATACGTCCATTTGCTTCCAAATGGGAGTAGATCCTGTCTCGAAGAATTCTCTCCAGTAATTTCCCTACCACTAAGTAAGGCTCACCGGCCTGTAGTTCCCTGGATTATCCTTGCTACCCTTCTTAAACAGAGAAACAACATTGGAAGAAAAGAAGAAGACAGAAAGATGGAAAGATGAAGACAACCATCATGCTCTACAGTTGGAGCTTTGCGGGATCCCTCCAGTTGCGCGCGGATGCTACCCAACTGACCCCTTCCACACAGGCCATGAATGTTTCTCACCACTGCCATACACTAAACCCCGGGATAGTTACCGATACACCGACCTGGTGTGACAAGTTCATCACCTGGTATTCCCTGTCCTACATTGTGGAAGCACTGTTAGTACTGGCGATACTCTGCAGTGTTGTTCAGACCCTTAGACTCAGGAAATGGCGAAGGAAAGCCTCCCGACCCCGGTATATACCTTCAGATCCCCTATTTTCTGACTTCAACCAACCCTCCAACCCCTTTAAGTGAATTAAAGTACATCTGCTTCTTCGTGTGTGTTCGTTTTGTTTGAATAAAGAAATGTAAAACTCTTTGCTTGACTGCCAAGCCAGAGACCTGTGTTGCTGCTATTGTACAGTTTAAAATGTTGTAAATTATTTTGATTGAGTGAGGTTAGTTTAGTTAAGGACAGTTAGAGGTTCTAGTTTTTAAAATTTTGGAATGCATGCCTGAATGTCATAGCGCCCCATGGAATTTTATAATGATGGATGTACATAAATAATCTAGGTAAATGTTGCAATTCGTAGGACAGAGCAGTGTAGAGCTTGTCAGTGCTTATGGGTGCCCGACATTGGAGGAGAACGAAGACGACGCGGTAATGTTATCCTTCACGCTTCGCGTTGAGGATCACAAGGAGGGAGTGTAGCCATCTGGGCTGGCCCCAGACCTCGCCCCACCAGAATACAAAATGGACATTTGCAAAGATTGCAGGGAAAAATGGACAATGTTAAGAAAGCATGCAGGCTCTGCATGCTTTGTCCATTTGTCCTGTCTGCATATTGGAGCCGCAGCACCCAGACGAGACTGAAACTGTAGGCTCATTAGCATATGTATGGCCCATGTCCAGGAACAAAGGAAGATACTTAAGTAACTGATCTGGCCCCAGACCTCGCGGCGCCAGTTCCCCAAACCGAAAGCAGAAAACAAAGCAGGCCAACGGCTACCAAGGACATGCCCAGCCATCAGGGCACCCATCCTTTTATTGGTCAAGATCAATACGAGTGATCCAGAAATGGCCCAATTGATTGCGGCCAAGTCCAAGGCCCGCACAAAAGTGCGCGAAACCCCCTTCGGGTATAAGAAGAAGGCCCCAAGAGAGAATCGCTCTCTTGGAATCGGCTCTCACAGCGGAGAGACCCTTCCACCAGCTGCACCAGAAGCAAGTAAGTCCAAGGTCAACGCTCGTTACCAGACGGACGACCTTAGCTGTTCTCCTCTCCCACTTCGACCCCAGCAGCCTCAGAACCGAACAACGGCCATTGTTTCTTTGACTGAGTGGGCACCCGAAGCTAAGTATAGGCTTTAGCAGTAGTGATAGTTTAGTCTGTAGTATTTCGTGCAAGAGTATATATTGTTGTGTATGTAAATAAATAGTATTGACTTTGAACTAACTAACTGGTGTACCGACTCTTCGATCAGTATTCGGGTTTGAACCTTGTGGCGGTATCGAAAGATACCTGGCAACTCTAAAGCAAACGTAATTCAAATTAAGGAAGGCGACCATATTGACCGCCATATTTAGAAACAACCAGAGAGAGCAACACCCCCCTGGGGTTGGATTCCCCCGCCACCCCCCCGCCCCTCACAAACATACCTTCCAGGTCCTGCCATGTGGGACCTGGGTAACCCACGCCAGCGGGACTCGGCCGAACTCGGCGGCCACTCGGCTCGTCGAGGCCTGGAGTATCGCCGGGGGTCCGCTTTCAATGGCCCCCACCGGCGCGGTGGTGATCGCGCGTGTGCCCTAAAATCGGCGCCGGAGAATCGCCCCCCTCCGGGGATTCTCAGACGTGGCGCCGGGTCGGCGAATCCCGGTCTATATCTCCCAACGGGGTACCTGACCTCTTCTAAAGGGTACCATGTCTTCCCAAAGCACTCTGGTAGGCTCAGACCTTTTCTTCAAATGTCTAAAGCCTATGGATCATGCTTCTGAAAGTTTGATGACCGGAATTGCTTGAATGAAGCCAACTGAACTTTTAAATACAAGCAAAATACTGCATATGCTGGAAACCTGAAATTCAAAACAGAAAGTGCTGGAAAAACTCAGCAGGTCTGGCAGCATCTGTCGAGAGAGAAGCAGAGCTCATGTTTTCAGTTTGTAGAGCTCGGCATCAGAGCGCTTGTAAATATGTCCAGCTGTGCCTGTGAATTATTCATGAGAAGAAAACACGTGGCCCCACCCACCTCCCTGCATGCCACCAAGAATGATAGGTGTCGCATTTGGGGACGGGTTTTCAGATTCGAGGTTTGATGCCATTTTGGCTGAGGCACGGAACCCTCCTATCTTTATGAAAATTCAAGTATACTTCAAAGCTCTCACCTGTGAAAGGAAGACTTTCCACTTTTTGCGCAGTGTGATATTTAGGGAAGGAATATCACATTGTGGTGTTAACACTATGCAAACTCTAAAGGAGAATGTTCTCACGATGACACTTGTGCGGTTTGATACTTAGTGAAGGAAATGTCACCATGTACATGACATGATATCGAGTGCAGGAAGATCTGTCTGATATTTGTACTGTGTTGTACCTAATAAAGGTAGGTAGGATGGAAGATCTCACTGAATCATTGAAAATATGAGTATTGAGCTCTGAACAGTGTGATATTCAAAGTAGCTGGGTGAGGGCAACTTTATTCATGTAGAATACAATGTGTATTCTGCATCTTTAATGTGATGATGAAAGGTTGCAATATCAAATTTCTTCATTCCTACCAGCTACTTCTCCCTTCTGCCTCCTCAGAATAAATCTGTTGTCCTGTGAGGAAAACACTGTAGATTAGAAAATACCTGCCTCCAAATCATATTTGTTACCCAAGTGAGTCACCATGTATTTAGGAAATCTTAGCTTTATCTTGAGGCACTGGGCTAAAAATCCATTGCGGCATGACTCATTGTAAAATATAAAAGCGTTTGGTGCCTGTGTAAATGTGTGAAATTAATATTTCATTTTTGTGCAAGGGATCTTTAAAATGGCACTTTTCCATAGAAATAAGTCCTGATAGAAAACCTTAGCAGACTAAATAAGGTTTGAAAAAAATGTATTGAATGTTTTCATTATGTGATGCCCATCCATACTCATGACATTAAAGGAACATCTTGGAGTAAAGATTGATATTTGGCAGCAGCGCAGAATGAGAATGAAATCTTTCGCTGCCCATCATTGGAATGACATTGACCTTGGTGGAATAAAATATTAGCTGGTGTGTATAACAGGTACTGCCCAAGATGATAATTTACTCCATGATATGGAATGATAAAACACTTTTTGGTGATCCCACCAGGAAAATCACTTTCACTTGTGTGTGGTCAGCACACCCACCTCACTTACAAAGCAAACTGAATTTCCTTGTGTTCATTCTCACCGCACTTTTCATTCCTCTATAAAAGGTGTGACAATTTCTAGGATTATCTCAATCATAGATTCACAGAATCCTATAGCATAGAAGGTTGTCATTTGGCCAATCAAGTCTGCACCGACCCTCCAAAAGAGCACCCCAAGCAGGTCCACCCCCCCTCCCATTAACCCCACCCTATTCCCGTAACCTAACTTGCACATCCATGGATACAAAGGGGCAATTCGATCATGGCCAATCCACCTAACCCAAACCAGAGCACCCGGAGGAAACACATGCAGGCACAGAGAACGCCACTCAGACAGTCAGCCGAGCCCGGAATTAAACCCGGGTCCCTAACGCTGTGAAGCAGCAGTGCTACCACTGTGCCACAGTGCCGTCTCATCATCAGGTACAAAGGAATGTCAGCCATTTATTGAGAGTTAAAAATGTTGGAAAACTGCAAATCAAACACAATTACTCTTCATTAAAACACCCTAGAATTAGGGGCACCAACTTCAAAAGGCTCCATCTTCAAAGGGTGCCCTGATCAGCACTGTAACCTAATGGCCCTCAGCCCCCACCACCATTGTATTGGGGGCTCACCAACCTCCCCCGCCCACCACTGGCAATCATCACTGGCATTGCCCCCACCACCGCAGAAGGATTGCTGTCACTCCACTCCACTCCCCCCCCCCCCCCCCCCCCAACCACCCTAAGTGTCTGAACTCGCCTCCCCTCCACTCATAAATAAAAACCCCTGGGGCCCACCCCTGGCACTTCCCCATGACACAGATTGGCACAACCATGTTGGCACAGCCAGGTTGGCACATCCAAGTTGATACTTTTCCAAACTGGCAGTGCCAGGGCACTGCCAGGGCATGTCCCTCCCCCCTAGGGGCTATACTTACCTTTGCGCCCCCGGAGAGATCCTCTGAACTGAATCTCATTTGGCACAATAAGTGCAGCCATTCACTGGAGCATTCCTCAGGACAATACCTTGACCAATCAGAGTCAAGCTATCTGGGTTACATTTTTAAACAATGCTTGGCAGTTAACTGCCTGTCGCCATTAACGAGTCCACTTACCAACCAATGAACACACTCTCCTCATACAGTATAAAGTTGTTGTTTCCCCTGACATTGATATTCTTGCGATTGTCCTGATAATGTAAGAAGATAGGCTTCGACAAACTGGTTTTATTCACGGATTCTCAAGTCCCAATTGTGATGGACATTTGGAGAAAAATTGGGAATGTATGGAGATAAGAAATTAAAGAGACCTAGATCGCTTCAAAGATCATTCTTATCTTGAGGAGTGGACATGGCCTTAATATCCTCTATTATACTTGGATTGGGACATATACTGGGATTGCAATAAATAGAATCATAGAAATAGGTCTGCTGAATTCTGATGTTACATTTCACGTTGTTGAGCACCAATCCTTCAGTATGTGTTTATTGCATCCATAAATGCAGATTATGGTCATGTTCTTGCTTTGCCCTGCCCACAACAGCTATATCAGATGCGATACAGATGCATCCTGACACGGTGCATGTAATGTGATCCATGTGAGATTGAAAGAGATCCTGGCTAGCAGAGAGCCTGAAAGGGAGTCATTGAAAAAAATATCAACTCAATGGGGCATGAAATGTACCAAAGTCTTGGGACTTGTAACCATGCTTGGTAACAAGTGTTATGGGCCAGGGTTTAGAGAACCCCAAAGTGTATCATGGAGTTCACCTGACCCACAACTTTTAATAGATTGTGGTTATGGGGAGCACATGGGCCTACTTTACAGGGGTGATGCAACAGAGATCTAAAGTACTTTTAAAGCAAAACCAATTTTCTTTATGAAACCAGTTCACACTTTATAAACCCACAGTAAACATATTAATAACTATCCCCACAGATACAATATTCTATAGTTAACCCTTAATCTTTCCTTGCAACATCCATAAGACAAAAGATCCTTTTTAACACAGAGATCAGGGGCGGGATTCTCCAATCCGTCGCATTTTACGACGGCGTGAACGGGCCGCTGCCAGGAGTAATTCTGGCCCCTACAGGGGGCCAGCATGGCGCTGGAGCGGATCTGCGCATGCACAGTTGCACCAGCGAGGACATGCGCAGTGGCGCCGGTGCCAACGCGCGCATGCGCAGTGGCCTCCTTCAACGCGCCGGCCCCGACGCAACATGGGGCAGGACTACAGGGGCCAGCGTTTAGGAAAGGAGGACCCCAGTCACAGAGACCAGCCTGCTGATCGGTGGGCCCCGATCGCGGGCCAGGCCACATCGGAGGCCCCCCTGGGGTATGACCCCTCCCCCACAACAGGCCACCACCCGCCGGCTCAGAGCAGGTTAGAACGGTGCCGGTGGGACTCGGCTCTTTTCTTATGGCCACTCGGCTCATCTGGGCCGGAGAATTGGCGGGCCCGCGACCGGTGCCGCGCCAATCACGACGGTGCCAATGGTGCCAATTCTCCATTCTGCGAAGAATCGTGTGCTGGCGCCGGGACGGAGTGGCCCGTTCGTGGGGATTCTCCGGCCCATCCCAGGGCTGGGAGAATCCTGCCCCAAGTTTAAATTCTCTACTGAGAGCAGTTATCACTTTGAAATCACCTAAATGATCTGGAGACCGTCTTTAGATTGCAGAGAGATCCTTATACAGCTGCTTGCTTTTCCTGCAGCTATCCAGCTCTCAAAACAAAACTAAAAACACCCTGTAGCTGCCTGCTCAAAAACAAAAGTGAAAGACAGACAGCCCAGCTACACCCACACTCTGACATCACTGCAGCTATTCGATAAACACCCATTTCTTAAAGTTACTCTCACATGACACAAACTTCGAGAAGACGTTTGCAGCTACAATCTCTGATTCAACCTTTCTAATGTTGGTATTATATAATGTAGGGTTTTGATAATATTTCCAATTCTTGTCATTTGTTGCTGGTTTGTAACATGGACTTTTATTGTTAGTCACTTTTTAAACAGTTCAGTTTGAATTTCTGTTAGTGAGACAACGGACAGTCAAGCGGTTGGGCATACTTTACATGATGGCGGCTATTGTTGGTGAGGAATTATACCTAATTATTTTACGTCTTTAGGTTTCATGAGAATCTGAGTTCAGAAATGGTTAAAAGCAGTTTGAATGTTAGGTGACATTTAGGGTAGAATTTTCTCAGATTTGTTCAGAGAGCCAGGCTCTGACTGAAACCCAGCGTGTAGTTCTCCAGCTGCACAGCCGAGGTTTTAGTCCAGATTTTGAGTCACTCTTGACAACAAAATTCAGAGGCATGGTTTACGCTGCCACTGCGGTGAGGTGGGGCCTGATAGAGCCGGCAAGGTTGGCTCCGCAGAGATTGGGTGTCATTATTAGTACATAAAATAACCCATTCTAGCCCCCTCCCCATGGACATAGGGACACTCCCCCCCTCTTTAAGCATTGGAGACTCTCCCCCACCACCATAAGCATGAGGGGCTCTCCCCCAACCCCCTCCCACCATCATTGGCAATCAGCAGTGGGGTCTCCTCCCAAACCCCCAAACAAACATAACGTGATTCCCCAGAGGTTCCGCCCTGGCACTGCCAGATTGGCACTTCCAACCTGGCACTTCCAAGCTGTGTGATGGGGCAGTGCCAGGGCATTTATGCGCATGTCCCTCTCACCCAGGGGCTACACTTAACTTTGAACCCTTGTGGGGATCCTCTCCACTGATTCCCATTATTCCAAATCTGTTGTAAACCTCGCCGACCTGACGTCACCATGCGTGTTATTATAATGATATAAGTCCTTGAGATTGATTGTTATAGAAGACAAAAGCCACTAATCACTCTTAAAGGATTGTATAAATACATTGTGGGTTAATTTATTAAGATTAGGAACATAATAACAGTTATATATAGGTATAAAGATTGAAGATATCAGAGCTGTGAGCTCTGCTCGAAAGCAAATGTGATAATAAGGCTGGATCACATGACAGATTTCCACACACCATGAAAGGATAACTAAAGCAGTCATTGGGCCATGATTATTCTGGACAACCTTGGTGGTGAGTACTGAAAGGTGTCTCCAGTCCCATTCAGGCACCTGAAGCACACTGAACAGATCAGTGGTTTTCTCAATGACACTTCTGGTTTTTACACTGTTTTCATTTAGCACCATTAATGTTCGCTGGCTGAGGTCCTCAGGTGTGTCAATAGGGAGTTTGTAGGGGATGTCCTCTGTTGCCTCACGATCACCATTTAAGGCTCGTTGTTTATGTTGGATTACCACAGTATGGTAGTCCTCAAGGAACACAGTGCAAAACTGCATGAGCCTTTATTTATGGTTGCACACTGTCATGTGAGAGTGCTTTTAAGAATTGGATGCTGGAGAAATGTATCTTTAACAGATGAAGCTGATCATATTACTGAAGTGATGTCACAGGGGGGAGCTGAGCTCACTTCTGCTTTTGGTTTCAGTTTTAGAAAACAGCTTGTGTGTGTCTGTGTGTTTCCAGAGAGCTGCAGGAAGAAAAGCAATGTGCTGGAGCTGAAGTCAACCAAGCTGATATATCTCTGCCATCCAACAGAAAATATATATATTCTGTGACCTGGTGTGTTACTGTTTTGAAGGTTGAAGCCTTTTGGATGTTTGAAGGAACATTTTGAGGGATTATTTAGTGTTATATTATTTTCGGGGTTATCTTTGAAGTAAGGGGTGTTAAGGGACCCAATGTTGATTTAAAAGGTTAAGTTGAGTTCATGGAATAAACATTTGTTTTGTGTTAAAAACCACGTGTCCATAATTGTAATATCACACCTGGGGAACAAGCCGTGTTCTTCAAAAGCAACAATCCATTAAAGGGAAGGTTGGTTGAACTCCATGATACATTTTGGGGTTCTGACAACCCCTCTCCCATAACAACACCAACTGCACATTGATGCATTAAAATCTCTTGCAGTTTATGATGAATGGGAAATTGCTATATATTATATTTTATATCTGTAGCTGTAATATTATTAAGAACCTGGTTTAAAATACATACAGGCAATTAAGATGTCCTAAAATATGAAGTAACCATTGCTTCCAACCATTTATTTGTTTACAAATAGATGGACAATGGGATATTGTTTTGATTGCTGAAGATTCCCTAGGATGTAGATAACTTATGAGGAAGTGGTGTATTGGCCTTGCTAAGCAGCTCATGGGTCATCTTAGTGGGATACAGATCATGTAATTAATAGGAAGAGCCAGGTCTGTGTGTAGCTTTGCAGTCTGTTAGAAGATTTTAAGTTGAACAGCAGTTTGCCATAGGATTTGAGTCTGACAAGACAGAAGGATTTTTAAGAATCTCTCTTGCAAAAGGTTTGCACAGATAAGCAAATAATCCTTATTTATAAGAGACATTTCAACTGTATCGGGTTGTTTAATTGGAATATAGTGGCAGGTATAGACAGTAAGTTAAAGGTTTTCCTTTTAATTAAGAACTGTTTAACTGTTAATTGTAAAGCTATTTCTTTGATGTTAGAGTGGTTAACTCTGTGTTTAAGGGTGGCACACGACACAGTGGTTAGCACTGCTGCCTACGGCGCTGAGGTCCCAGGTTCGAATCCCGGCCCTGTCCGTTTCGAGTTTGCACATTCTCCCCTTGTCTGCATGGGTTTCACCCCCACAACGCAAAGATGTGCAGGCTAGGTGGATTGGCCACGTTAAATTGCCCCTTAATTGGAAAAAAAAGAAATTGGGTACTCTAAATTTGTTTTTTTTTTAAATCAGTGTTTAAATTAAAGTTTGTTTTATGATAAAAGATGCTTTTATCAGAGTCTTCACTCCTGGTGTGAGTCATGCCTTCTTGTTGTACAAATTGGTGGTTTTGTACGGTATCTGATATCCGAACAAGTTAGTAAATTATGCTGGCTGCCCTGGGCCTGCTTGGATAGCAGGATAATTTGGATAGCCCTCTGCACAGGCAGCCAGAGGCCCAGTCCATATACCTCTCATTCTGGCTATTGTCCTCAGAGGAGTAGCTTATAAACCAGAAGCTCTAACAAATAATCTAGTCTTCGCCTGCCTTAGACATTGATATACAGCTGATTGTGACATTATCGCTATGTCTCCAGTAGCAGCTTTAGAAATAAACAAAGGCAAAGGAATTGAGGGAAGTGGTGACTTTCACAGCTACTGCTCACCAGGTTCCAGGTCTTCTCCTAGGAGGCTGCAGAAGTCTGCAACCACCTGACACTCATAGCTTTGGGAAGCATCTTTCCTCTGACAGGTCTAGGAAGCTGAAACTTTATATGGAATCCTGTTAGCTGGATAGGGCCTTCTGCAATGCTGACCTTTTGTTGCTCTCTTCTCTGTTGGCTACCTGCAGCTGTTTCCAAAGTAAACCTTTCCTGCTGGTGATGCTGATTGTTTTCCTCAAGTCTAAACAAAAGCAACCTCATGTGATGTTCTCTGTCATGCTGAGAATCTTCAAGCTGTAAACACTAATATCTTGCAACAAGTACTCTCGCCAAACTGTAACCATGAGGGGACTGAGAAAGCAACTACTAGTAAAGAATTTATTCAAAGAACAAAAGAACAAAGAAAATTACAGCACAGGAACAGGCCCTTCGGCCCAGAGCCTGCTCCGCCCATGCTACCCGTCTAACCTAAAGCCTTCTACACCTCCGGGGTACATATCCCTCTATTCCCATCCTCCTGATGTATTTGTTAAGACGCCCCTTAAACGTTGCTTTCGTCCCTGCTTCCTCCACGTCCCCTTGCAGTGAGTTCCAGGCACCCACTACCCTCTGTGTAAAATACTTCTCTAAACTTTGCCCCTCACACCTTAAACCTATGTCCCCTCGTAATTGACTCTTCCTCCCTGGGAAAAAAACTTCTGACACTCCACTCTGTCCATACCCCTGAAAATTTTGTAAACTTTTATCAGGTCACCCCTCAACCTCCGTCTTTCCAGTGAGAACAAACCGAGTTTCTCTAACCTCTCCTCATAGCTATTGCCCTCCATATATTCGGATTGATCTTCCCAAGCTTTAACTAACTGCCCAAAAAGAACCCCTCAATCTCATATTATTTCACCACGGGAAACCTATCCAACCACCGTTAGTTCTAAATCGTGTTCCCAAAACATGAGAGGATCCAGATTTAAATATCATAATGAGAGACTGCCTCTCCACCCTCAGATACTTCGATACCCCAATATCTGCCTCCTTCAAAATGAAAATGAAATGGCAACTTGTGGGTGCCTTATAGGACAAAGTGGTGGGATTCTCTGGTCCTGAGGCTCAGTGTTGACGCCGTCGGAAATGCCGTTGCGTTTATCGATGGCGTCAACACGGCCCCAGGATCAGCAATTCTGGCCCCTACTGCAGGAGCGGAGTGGTCCCCGACCGGTGCCACGCCGACCACTGTGGAGAATCGTGTCCCGGAGTCGGGGCGGCGTGGCGCGATTCGCGCGCCCCCCTGCCGATTCTCTGACCCGCCGCGGGGTTGGAGAATCCCGCCAGATCAGGTGGTTTAACCTCTACATCCACACCCGGGATCCTATCCTGCCTGCCACTGGGGATGTGGAGAAAGTTACTCTCAAAACCGATTGATTTATGATGGTCAACGCAAAATGAAATGATAATGAAATCAGTACAGAAACTGAGGAAACTGAGAAAAAGCTTCCATGGCTCAGGAAAGAGGCAGTAGAAAGGTAAATAAACTGCAGGGGCATGATTACTCCACCGAAAGTTTGGATCTCCACTCCAAGTACCAGTCCATATTTCATTCATTTGCAGTGAATGGTGTCCGAGAAGTGGTTAAAATCTAACATTTTGACACGGTTAATTAGACCAGCACTGAAAGGGAGTGAAACAACCTTGTAATAAAGGATTATTGACTACTGAAGGACAGTAAGAAATATTTGGTCAGCAATAAGATGGCTAATTTTTCTCTTCAATCTTCTGAACTTGTCAACACACGCTGAAATCCATGACATGATTCACTGTGCCAGCAATGTATTTGAGACTATCCTTAACAAGACAGATTATAGACAAACTTTGGCCTCAAAATGCACAGGGAATGTTTACAGACCTTCCCCCATCCAAAACGCTCAAGTAATGAAACATTTTTACCATGTTAGCTTTTACTAAATTCATTCATGAAATTTGGATGTCGCTAGCAAGGCCAGCATTTCTTGCCCTTGGGATAATGGCAGTGAATCACCTTCTGGAATTTAGCTGAATGGCTTCCGAGGTCATTTCAGAGGGCAATTAATAATCAACCACACTCTTGTGGATCTTGAGTCACCTGTAAACTCGATTAAGTAAAAACAGAAAATTTGCACATTAAATTGGAGCACAAATACATTTTATTTCTTGAGCTTGTTCCACCATTCTGTAAGATCATAGCTGACCTGATTGTGGCCTTAACTCCACTTTTATGCTTGCCCCCATAACCCTTAATTTCTTTGTCGATCATAAATCCATCCACCTCAATTTAGCTCAGTTGGCTAGATGGCTGGTTCATGATGCGGAGCAGTGTCAACAGCATGAGTTCAATTCTCATGCCAACTGAAGTTATTCATGGAACCCCTACCTTCTCAAACTTTGCCCCTCACCTGAGGTGTGGTGATCTTGAGGTTAAATCACTGCCAGTCAGCTCTTAAAAAGGAGAGGAGCCTCTGGGACTGTGGTTACATGAATGAAAAGGTTTTTTTGCAACAATCTGGTAGCCCAATACCAACACTAGCCTTTTAGTCCAGATTTATTTAATCAAATAAATTTAAACTCCCCCTCTGCCATCTGAATTTAGGTCTCTGGATTAATAGGATTACAAGCTCAATG
Organism: Scyliorhinus torazame; assembly: GCF_047496885.1. Lineage (NCBI taxonomy): Eukaryota > Metazoa > Chordata > Chondrichthyes > Carcharhiniformes > Scyliorhinidae > Scyliorhinus > Scyliorhinus torazame. Next base: position 222,992,363 of record NC_092715.1, on the reverse strand, counting down.
GGCGGCACAGTAGCACAGTGATTAGCACTGTTGCTTCACAGCTCACGGGTGCCAGGTTCGATTCCTGCTTGGGTCATTGTTAGTGTGGAGTCTGTACGTTCTCCCTGTGTCGCGTGGGTTTGCTCCGGGTGCTCCAGTTCCTCCCACAAGTCCTGAAAGACTTGCTTGTTAGGTGAATTGGGCATTCTGAATTCTCCCTCTATGTACCCAAACAGGCGCCGGTGTGTGGCGACTGGGGGATTTTCACAGTAACGTCATTGCAGTATTAATGTAAGCCTACTTGTGACAATAATAAAAGATTAGAACATAACCACTACACTCTCATACCTCTGACTGACTTCATTCAGCTGTCCAAATCCAGCCACCTTAATATATTCTTTAAAAGCCCATTTAAATGTATTTACAAGTTGCAAATCAGACAACTTTGGGGCATTGGTTTGATCCCTGGCTATGAATTGAATATCAATTCTAAAGTTAATGTTGACATATATACTTGATAAGGGTATTAAATGATTTGGTGCTAAAGTATGTAAAAGGATTTGAGATACAGATAGGCCATGATTTAATTAAATGACAGAATATTGCTGATAGTCAGGTAGAATGCTCCATCTTCGGTCTGGAGTCCTCCAACTGTTAACATTTTTTGCTATGGATATACCTCAGAAGTCGGCAATGTGTCTTCATTATTGGGCTGATGGAAAGCCTTCCATTGTGTGTCCAGAAGTTCTGATTCCAATAAATAAAATTGGTTTGATACAAATCTTGCATGTTAGCAGCTCAGTCTTCATTGTAACTTGGCTGTCATGAAAGAAAGATGAGAATCCAAGCTGCCATTTATCTTTTCCCAATGCAATACCACAGAAATGTGTACAGATATCAAGATGAATTAACAGCTGAGGCAATCAGTATTGAAGGATACATTTTAAGCCATGCAAAACCTTAACACCGACGGTGCAACAGGAATAACACATTCATCAATAATGTATGCTTTGGTATTGTTGGACATTTTTCTATCATGATATATTTGAAAAAATGAAGGATTTTATTTTTTTTGTTATGAAAATGTGTTTAATATATAATATGTTACTTCAAATTGTCATCAGCTGGTCACACATTTATATTGAACTTTTTTGAAAAGGACATATTTTTGCGAAGCAAAGGACGCTGGCTACCACAGCTACTATGTTGCATTTGTGATGGATACAAGTTGCTTTTATGGAGGCACAGAGGGCGGGATTTTCTATCGGCTGATGCCGGAATTGGGAAATGCGATTGGGCTGAGAATCGGTTCTGATGCCAAAATCGTGACGGGTGCCGGTCTCATGCCAAATTGCAATTCTCCGGTGCCTCTACTGTGGCATCAATACGGTCCACTCTGCGCGTACAGTAAACGCCATTGGCATATCATTAGCGTGCCTGACCCAGGATTCTCCAAGGCCTCCACAATTCTCTGCCTCACTGGGGGCAATTTCCGATGGCGAGGTTCACTTGGGTTTTAAAAATTGGGAAACAGCTGCTGTGGCTGATGAGGGAGAGAGAGGAGGTAGGACATGGAGAGGCGCGACCGTGGGCTGCTGGCCCTGACACTGGCCGGGCTGGCTGGGGGGTGGGCAGGGGGAGGGGAGGGAGGCTTGCCAGGGCAGTGGTGGAGGGGGGTGATGGGGGGACAGGCGTGGGGCCGGTGAGACCTGGTTCGGTAGAGTGAGACCGACTGTATGGGTGCTCCCACCCCACCACCCCTGCAACCCAGCCCCAACTCTCCAAACCCACCACCCCCACACCCACACCCGCCCTGCACCCCACCCTCCGCCATACCAACAACACCCCCCCCCCCCAACCGGCCGCCATCTACCAGCGAGGCATCATGCAGCACACCCAAGGGAAACGCCCACAGTAGCCCCTACATGGGGTGCCGGACTTGGGTCACAGAGCATACCACTAGACAAAGGCAGCGACATCCGATGTTGACCGTGGCAGTAGGGAGTGCCAGGGGATGGAGGAGGGGTGACATAGACATAGAATTCACAGTGCAGAAGGAGGCCATTCGGCCCATCGAGTCTGCACCGACCCTTGGAAACAACCCACACCTCCACCCTATCCCCGTAACCCAGTAACACCACCTAACCTTTTTGGACACTAAGGGCAATTTAGCATGGCCAATCCACCTAACCTGCACATCTTTGGACTGTGGGAGGAAACCGAAGCACCCGGAGGAAACCCACGCACACACGGGGAGAACGTGCAGACTCCACACAGGCAGTGACCCAAGCCGGGAATCGAACCTGGGACCCTGGACCTGTGAAGCAACTGTGCTAACCACTATGCTGCCATGCTGCTCATGTGAGGGCAGGGTCTGCAGTGCCAACCAGGGCCACTGTGTAGTCTGTTGGACCTGGTTTGGCATAGGGGTACGCACCATGCAAACATCTAGGCCTTCACCCCCTGCAGACAATGAATATTTGAATTCAACCAGCAATGATGGCCTTCCTCCTGCCACCGCTGACCTTGGTTGTGCCCCGTGACTATACGGGCTAGCGCTATTCGAATAGGAGGGTCTCCACTTGCCCGGATGAGTGCAGCTCCAACAACACTCAAGAAGCTTCACACCATCCAAGACAAAGTCACACTATGCCATACTACATTCACTCCTGTCACTCCTGTCACCTTTGATGTACAGTGACAACAATGTGTACCATCTGCAAGACGCACTGCAGTAATTCATCAAAGATCCTTCAACAGCACTTTCCAAACCTGTGCTGCCTCATAGCGCCCAGAAGCCAGATTCGATTCCTGCTTTGGGTGACTGGCTGTGTGAAGTTTGTACGTTCGCCCCATGTCTGTGTGGGTTTCCTCCGAGTGCTCCGGTTTCCTCCCACAGCCCAAAGGTGCGCAGGTTAAGTGGAATGGCCGTGCTAAATTGCATCTTAGTGTCCAATGATGCGCAGGTTAGGTGGGGTTATGGGGATAGGGCAGGGGATTTGGCCTGGGTAGGGTGCTCTTTCAGATGGTCGGTGCTGACTCAATGGGCCGAATGGTCTCGTTTTGCACTGACCACTATGAAATAGCAATGGAAATAAATGTCGGGCCAGCCAGAACCCCCACTCCCATGTAAGAATACAAACAAACGCTGTAATACGGTGTTGTTTTTCAGGCAGTGCACATATCTTCAGTCGAAGCGTGTTTGTGGAGCCCACAAATCCTGTAGCATGCAATCTGTACCTAAACAATGCTTGACTGCTAAAATTTCCCTGTTCAGCACTTACAGGCAGCTTCAATTTATGATAATAATAATAGCTTATTGTCACAAGTAGGCTTCAATTAAGTTACCATGAAAAGCCCCTAGTCGCCACATTCCATCACCTGTTCGGGGAGGCCGGTACGGGAATTGAACCCGCGCTGCTGCCTTGTTCTGCATTGCAAAGAACAAGGCACAGCGAAAAGTACAGTATAAGAACAGGCCCTTCGGCCCTCCAAGCCTGCACCGACCTTGATGCCCGTCTAAACTAAAATCTTCTACACTTCCGGGGTCCGTATCCCTCTATTCCCTTCCTATTCATGTATTTGCCAAGATGCCCCTTAAACTGTCGTCCCTGCTTCCACCACCTCCTCTGGCAGCGGGTTCCAGGCACCCACTACCCTCAGTGTAAAAAACTTGCCTCGTACATCTCCTCCAAATCTTGCCCCTTGCACCTTAAACATATGCCCCCCCTTAATTGACCCCTCTACCCTGGGAAAAAGTCTCTGACTATCCACTCTGTCTATGCCCCTCATAATTTTGTAGACCTCTATCAGGTCACCCCTCAACCCTCTTCGTTCCAGTCAGAACAAACCAAGTTTATTCAACCTCTCCCCATAGCTAATGCCCTCCATACTAGGCAACATTCTGGTAAATCTCTACTGCACCCTCTCTAAAGCCTCCACATCCTTCTGGTAGTGTGGCGACCAGAATTGAACACTATACTCCAAGTGTGGCCTAATGAATCTTCTATAAAGCTGCAACATGACTTGCCAATATTTAAACTCAATGCCCCGGCCACTGAAGGCAAGAATGCCATATGCCTTCTTGACTACCTTCTCCACCTGTGTTGCCCCTTTCAGTGACCTGTGGGCCTGGACACCAAGATCTCTCTGACTGCCATCATTCATAAATACTACTAACAGCAAAGGTCCCAGCACTGATCCCTGCCGAACACCACTAGTCACAGCCTTCCAATCAGAAAAGCACTCTTCCATTGCTACTCTCTGCCTTCTATGACCTAGCCAGTTCTGTATCCATCTTGCCAGCTCAACTCTAATCCCGTGTGACTTCACCTTTTGTACCAGTCTGCCATACAAAACAAAGAACAAAGAAATGTACAGCACAAGAACAGGCCCTTCGGCCCTCCAAGCCCGTGCCGACCATGCTGCCCGACTAAACTACAATCTTCTACACTTCCTGGGTCCGTATCCCTCTATTCCCATCCTATTCATGTATTTGTCAAGATGCCCCTTAAATGTCACTATCGTCCCTGTTTCCACCACCTCCTCCGGTAGCGGGTTCCAGGCACCCACTACCCTCTGCGTAAAAAACTTGCCTCGCACATCTACTCTAAACCTTGCCCCTCTCACCTTAAACCTATGTCCCCTAGTAATTGACCCTTCAACCCCAGGGAAAAGCCTCTGACTATCCACTCTGTCTATGCCCCTCATAATTTTGTAGACCTCTATCAGGTCGCCCCTCAACCTCCTTCGTTCCAGTGAGAACAAACCGAGTTTATTGAATCGCTCCTCATAGCTAATGCCCTCCATATCAGGCAACATTCTGGTAAATCTCTTCTGCACCCTCTCTAAAGCCTCCACATCCTTCTGGTAGTGTGGCGACCAGAATTGAACACTATACTCCAAGTGTGGCCTAACTAAGGTTCTATACAGCTGCAACATGACTTGCCAATTCTTATACTCAATGCCCCGGCCAATGAAGGCAAGCATGCTGTATGCCTTCTTGACTACCTTCTCCACCTGTGTTGCCCCTTTCAGTGACCTGTGGACCTGTACTCCTAGATCTCTTTGACTTTCAATATTCTTGAGGGTTCTACCATTCAATGTATATTCCCTACCTGCATTAGACCTTCCAGAATGCATTACCTCACATTTGCCCGGATTAAACTCCGTCTGCCATCTCTCCGCCCAAGTCTCCAAACAATCTAAATCCTGCTGTATCCTCTGACAGTCCTCAATTCCGCAATTCCACCAACCTTTGTGTCGTCTGCAAACTTCCTAATCAGACATTTTCCTCCAAATCATTTATATATACTACAAACAGCAAAGGTCCCAGCACTGATCCCTGTGGAACACCACTGGTCACAGCCCTCCAATTGGAAAAGCATCCTTCCATTACTACTCTCTGCCTTCTATGACCTAGCCAGTTCTGTATCCACCTTGCCAGCTCACCCCTGATCCCGTGTGACTTCACCTTTTGTACTAGTCTATCATGAGGGACCTTGTCAAAGGCCTTACTGAAGTCCATATAGACAACATCCATTGCCCTACCTGCATCAATCATCTTTGTGACTTCCTCGAAAAACTCTATCAAGTTAGTGAGACACGACCTCCCCTTCACAAAACCATGCTGCCTCTCACTCATGTTTTGTCATAGAATTTACAGTGCAGAAGGAGGCCATTCGGCCCATCGAGTCTGCACCGGCTCTTGGAAAGAGCACCCTACCCAAGCCCACACCACCCCATCCCCATAACCCAGTAACCCCACTCAACCAACACTAAGGGCAATTTTGGACACTAAGGGCAATTTATCATGGCCGATCCACCTAACCTGCACATCTTTGGACTGTGGGAGGAAACCGGAGCACCCGGAGGAAACCCACGCACACACGGGGAGAACGTGCAGACTCCGCACAGACAGTGACCCAGCCGGGAATCGAACCTGGGACCCTGGAGCTGTGAAGCAATTGCGCTAACCACTATGCTACCGTGCTGCCCACTAATACAACCACTTGCTTCCAAATGGGAGTAGATCCTGTCTCGAAGAATTCTCTCCAGTAATTTCCCAACCACTGACCTAAGGCTCACTGGCCTGTAGTTGCCTGGAGTATCCTTGCTCCCTTCTTAAACAAAGGAACAACATTGGCTATTCTCAAGTCCTCCGGGACATCACCTGAAGATAGGGAGGATCCAAAAATTTCTGTCAAGGCCTCAGCAATTTCCTCTCTTGCCTCCTTCAGTATTCTGGGGTAGATCCCATCAGGCCCTGGGGACTTATCCACCTTAATATTTTTCAAATCACAGAACACCTCGTCTTTTTGGATCTCAATGTGACCCAGGCTATCTACACACCCTTCGCCAGACTCAACATCCACCAATTCCTTCTCTTTGGTGAATACTGATGCAAAGTATTCATTTAGTACCTCGCCCATTTCCTCTGGCTCACACATAGATTCCCTCCCCTGTCTTTCAATGGGCCAACCCTTTCCCTGGCTACTCTCTTGCTTTTTATGTACGTGTAAAAAGCCTTGGGATTTTCCTTAACACTATTTGCCAAAGACTTTTCGTGACCCCTTTTAGCTCTCCTGACTCCTTGCTTCAGTTCCTTCCTACTTTCCTTATATTCCACACAGGCTTCGTCTGTTCCCATCCTTCTAGCCCTGACAAATGCCTCCTTTTTCTTTTTGACAAGGCCTACAATATCCCTCGTTATCCAAGGATCGCAAAATTTGCCATATTTATCCTTCTTCCGCACATGAACAATCCGGTCCTGAATTCCTTTCAACTGACTTTTGAAAGCCTCCCACATGCCAGATATTGATTTACCCTCAAACATCCGCCCCCAATCTATGTTCTTCAGTTCCCTCCTGATATTGTTATAATTAGCCTTCGCCCAATTTAGCACATTCACCCTATGTCCACCCTTATCCTTGTCCACCAGCACTTTAAAACGTACAGAATTGTGGTCACTGTTCCCAAAATGCTCCCCTACTGAAACTTCTACCACCTGGTCGGGCTCATTCCCCAATACCAGGTCCAGTACAGCTCCTTCCCTAGTTGCACTATCTACATATTGTTTTAAGAAGCCCTCCTGGATGCTCCTTACAAACTCTGCCCCGTCCAAGCCCTAAGCACTAAGTGAGTCTCAGTCAATATTGGGGAAGTTAAAGTCTCCCATCACAACAACCCTGTTGTTTTTACTCCTTTCCAAAATCTGTTTACCTATCTGCTTCTCTATCTCCCGCTAGCTGTTGAGAGGCCTGTAGTAAACCCCCAACATTGTGACTGCACCATCCTGATTCCTGATCTCTACCCATATAGCCTCGCTGCCCTCTGAGGTGTCCTCCCGCAGTACAGCTGTGACATTCTCCCTAACCAGTAGTGCAACTCCGCCTCCCCTTTTACATCCCCCTCTATCCCAACTGAAACATTTAAACCCTGGAATGTTTAGCTGCCAATCCTGTCCTTCCCTCACCAGGGGCGAAATTCTCCGGAAATGGCGCGATGTCCGCCGACTGGCGCCCAAAACGGCGCAAATCAGATGGGCATCGCGCCGTCCCAAAGGTGCGGAATGCTCCGCATCTTTGGGGGCCGAGCCCCAACCTTAAGGGGCTAGGTCGGCGCTGGATGGATTTCCGCCCTGCCAGCTGGCGGAAAAGGCCTTTGGTGCCCCGCCAGCTGGCGCGGAAATGACATCTCCGGGTGGCGCATGCGCGGGAGCGCCAGCGACCGCTGACGGCATTCCCGCGCATGCGCAGTGGAGGGAGTCTCTTCCACCTCCGCCATGGTGGAGACCGTGGCGGAGGCGGAAGGGAAAGAGTGCCCCCACGGCACAGGCCCGCCCGCGGATCGGTGGGCCCCGATCACGGGCCAGGCCACCGTGGGGGCACCCCCCGGGGCCAGATCGCCCCGCACCCCCCCAGAACCCCGGTGCCCGCCCGCGCCGCCTTGTCCCGCCGGTAAGGTAGGTGGTTTAATTTACGCCAGCGGGACAGGCATTTTAGCGGTGGGACTTCGGCCCATCCAGGCCGGAGAATCGCGCGGGGGGGCCCGCCAACCGGCGCGACGCGATTCCCACCCCCGCCGAATATCCGGTGCCGGAGACTTCGGCAACTGGCGGGGGCGGGATTCACGCCAGCCCCCGGCGATTCTCCGACCCGGCGGGGAGTCGGAGAATCTCGCCCCTGGTCTCTGGAATGGCAATCATAGTTCCAAGTACTAATCCAAGCTCTAAGTTCATCTGCCTTCCCTGTTATACTTCTTGCATTAAAACATATGCACTTCAGGCCACCAGTTACGCTGTTTCAGCAACATCTCCCTGTCTGCACTTCCTCAGAGCCAGAGTGGCCCTATTTCCTAGTTCTCCCACAATCTTTTCACCTTCTGACCGATTGCTCCGGTGCACACCCCCCTGCCATACTAGTTTAAACCCTCCCGAGTGACTTCGTGGCCAGGATATATATGCTTCTCCAGTTTAGATGCAAGCCAGCTGTTTAGCCCATTGTGCTAAATCAGCCCCGATATTGAGGCAACATGTTAACTAAACCTTCACAAAGGCAGCTTCCATCCAGCATCAAAATACTGTCCACAATTAATGATTGGACTGTATGACAGTGCATGCTTTTCCTGGTGGTACATAGGCATTCAGAAAAAATATAGGACATTCTGCATGGAGATATTTAAAAATAAACAAGTGGATTTGTGATTTGATGTTGCTGCATGTAATCTTAGGGATCTGGGGGGGGGGATTTACTGGATTGGTTCGCCACAGGTGCAAATCCCCTTATGGTTGTTGTGTTATGTAGTCTGGGATAACACAGACTGTAACTCGATGCTGCTTTGACCAAAAGGTACTCCAGACTTTGAAGTAAGTTCAATGTGATTTATTGAACCATTAGCACAGTTCTCTATGAGTTTGACTCTCCTGCTAATCTTGCTATAGCAACTCAGTCGAACTATCAGTCTGCTCTAAGCCACGTGGTGGGTGTGATGCTTCTGATCTGCCCCTGTCCTACTCTCCAAGAGAGGAAAGAGACAGAGCATGTGTGCCCTGTCCTTATATATGGGTTGTGTAAGCCCCCTTGTGGTAGTGTCACCTCTGGGTGTCTTGACTGCCTATTGGTCGTGTCCTATTCTATGGGCGAAATTCTCCGTTATCGGCGCGATGTCCGCTGACCGGTGCCAAAAATGGCACAAATCCCACCTGCATCAGGCCGCCAAGTCTCCGGCCCGGAATGGGCTAGCAGCGACGTGACGCTATCCGCGCTGGCTCACGTGGTTCACGCCGTGCGGCGTCATGCACGCCGCACGGCGTAACAGCTCAAAAGACGCGCTGCTCCCGTCACCCAACCAGAAGTCCCGACCGGATGGCCGCCCGCCGCTCAGACCCGAGGTTCCAGTCCCGCGATATTGAGGCGCTCCTGGACGCAGTGGAGCAGAGGACGGAGGCCCTGTATCCCGGACACGGCCGCAGAGTTGCCCCACGCCACAGCCGGCGTCTGTGGAGGGAGGTGGCAGAGGCCGTCAGCGCTGTGGCCCTGACACCACGGACAGGCACCCAGTGCCACAAGAAGGTGAACGACCTCATCAGGGCAGCCAGGGTGAGCCCCCCCCCGCCTGATATCCATATCCCCCATATCCCCCTCCCCATATCCCCCCTCCCCCATATCCCCCCTCCCCCATATCCCCATATCCCGCCTCCCCCATATCCCCCATATCCCCCCTCCAACATATCCCCCTCCCCATATCCCCCCTCCCCCATATCCCCCATGTCCCCCCTCCCCCATATCCCCCTCCCCATATACCCCCACCCCCAGATACCCCCTCCCCCATATCGCCCCTCCCCATATCCCCCCTCCCCATATCCCCCCTCCCCCATATCCCCATATCCTCCCTCCCCATATCCCCCCTCCCCATATGCCCCCTCCTCATATCCCCCATATCCCCCTCCCCATATCCCCCTCCCCATATCCACCCTCCCGCATATCCCCACTACCCCATATCCCCCCTCCCATATCCCCCATATCCCCCTCCCCATATCCCCCCTCACCCATATACCCCTCCCCATATCCCCCCTCCCCATATCCCCCTCCCCCTCTCCCCCCTCCCCCATATCCCCCCTCCCCATATCCCCCATATCCCCACTCCCCATATCCTCCCTGCCCCATATCCTCCTCCCCATATCCCCCCTCCCCATATCCCCCCTCCCCCATATCCCCCCTCCCCCATATCCCCCATATCCCCCTCCCCATATCCCCCATATACCCCTCCCCATATACCCCCTCCCCCATATCCCCCTCCCCCATATCCCCCCTCCCCATATCCCCCCTCCCTCATATCCCCCCTCCCCCATATCCCCCATATCCCCCCTCCCCCATATCCCCATATCCCCCCTCCCCCATATCCCCCCTTCCCATATCCCCCTCCCCATATCCCCATATCCCCCCTCACCCATATCCCCCATATCCGCCTTCCCCCATTTCCCCAAGTGAATCCAGCCCTAACCTTAACCTCTGCAATACACACGCAACCGATGGCATGCATTCATATACTTGTCTAACACTGTTGCCTTTTACCCCTGCCACCACCCCCCACAGGAGAAGCGCGCACACAACACCAGGGAGCATGTGAGGACTGGAGGAGGCCCAGCTGATGAGAGGCTACTGACCGAACATGACGAAAGGGCCCTGGAACTGGCTGGCGGCCCTGAGGACCGGGAGGTTGCTGATGCAGAGGTCGGGGGCCCACCAGCAAGTGAGCCACCGACAGCCCGTCCCCATATCCCCCCTCCCCCATGTCCCTCCTCCCCCATATCACCTGATCACTGCCTGCGTGTCTAACCATGCATGCTTCATTGTGTATCGCAGGAGCAAACGTCGAGGTACCCATCCCCGCAGATGCAGACCGCCCACACGATGCCCCTCAGAGACCACGGGAGACGGAGAGACCTGGAGCAACAGGGAGACGGTGCCCCCGTCTCATGCGGGTGCGGCGACGCAGGCGTGTGCCACCCAGCGACGTGAGGGGCAGCCACAGGCCCCCGTCACAGCTGAGCCACGAAACCACAACCCAGGACACCCCTACCCAGGAAACTGAAATACAGGACAGTGACACAGATTGGATGGGTGGAGACGAACCGCCACCCCAAAGTGCCATGGACTCAGAGTCGGACGATGCGCACGACACAACGCCACTGCTGTCACCAACACCCTCCACCATCGCAGAGACGCTCACCTCGGTTGGGCACTTTAGTGATGAGGCGTCTGGTACACTCACTGGTGCGCACAACACAGCCATCCCGGTACAGCAGGTGGAGGTAGGAGCAGCAGAGGGGCCGGGCGGTCGGAGGGCAGCCCGGCGCAAACGAACATCTGCCGCCCAGATGGATCCCGAGTTCCTGGAGTTACCACACCCACCCATAGGTCCGATGCAACCACCGAACCTGAGACGAGCGAAGAGGGTGACGGTCAGCTTGCGGCGGCTGCAGTCGCAGGTGGAGGAGTCCACCCGCGTCCAGGAACTGGCAGTGGTGCCGGTCATGCATGCCACCCAGGCCGACACCGCACGGGTGGCGTCCGCGGTGGAGGCAATGGGTGCGACGGTGTCAGACATGGGAAGCGGTTTGCGAGGCCTGGGGCTTTCCATGCAGGCGGCGTCTGTGGCCCAGGACATGGCTGCCCTCTCACAGGAGGCCATGAGCCAGCGCCAGCGGCAGATGGCAGAGGGGCTCAACTCCGTGGCACAGTCTCTGCAGGCCATGGCCCAGTCTCAGCAGGCCATGGCCCAGTCTCAGCAGACCATTGCTGAGGGCATTGGCGCCATTGCCCATGTGCTAGCCGGCGTCGCACAGTCACAGACAGGGATTGCCAACTCCCTGAGCTCCATGGCTGCAAACCCTTGTCGATACCAGCACGGGCCTCCAGGACTGGCAGCGCCAGATGTCGGGGGGGCGTCGGATGGCCAGTCTGTTCGCATCCCCCACCCATGTAGAGGCCTGGGGGCCATCGGGCACCCCGAGGGAGGGGGAGGTGCTGGGGCCTGTTCCGGGTCCAATTGTATGGGAGGTCCCGGAACACCTCAACACCTCGGACTCCCCCCCTTCCGTCCCAGGTGCATCGGGTGGGCAACGGGCAGGACAGGCTGGCAGCTTGTCATCCCAGTCGCCCGGGCCACAGCCTGGCCCATCTAGGCCAGGACACCCCAGGAAACGGCCGCCAAAGGGATCCAGTGTCAGAGGGCAGGAATCACAGGAGTCCACCCCCAGTTCTGCTGTACCGTCTGGGGAACCACGTAGACGTAGTCAAAGTGCCCGTAAGGCCAAACAATTAGACACTGAGTAAGTTGGCACGGGTGCAGGGCACAGATGAGTTTTAGGGGCTAGGACAGGTGCATGAATTCCTTTCGTTATTAAAGTCAATGTTACACCTACAGAAGCTGCCTTTGTGCTCTGTCCAAAGTGTGCGGGCGTGTCATGTACGTTAAGCGCAAGTGTGTGTGTGAGGGGTGGTCTTACCTCAGCCCCAGGTGAGTCTGCCCCCTTCCCCCTGGGCCGCCATCATCATCCCCCCGGGCAGAGGACGGGACCGTGCGCTGCAGTGTCACAGCCGCATGCCGGGATGGTCCAGGTGGATGGTGGTACTGTGGCCATGGGTCAGACATAGTCCAATGATGTGGAGCCAGGAGCTCATCGGAGGCGGGTTGTCATCATCCTCCATGGCCTGCAATAGACACGCATCCACCGGAAACTGCGTGAGCCCGGCCCGTTGTGCCGCAGGTGGATCGGCAATGGGGGGGTGGTGTGCATGCGGGTGGGGTGGGTGGGGTTGGGGAGGGGGGTGAGGGTGCTGGGTGGGTGGATGGGTGGGGGGTGGGGGTGGTCGGGTGTTGCCATTGTCTGTGGCCATACTACCCGATTCCCACGCCCATCTAGTCAGTGAAGCGAGCGTCTGCCAGCCTGTCCCGTGCCCGCTGGCCCAGCCGGTAACGGTGGACAGCCACCCGCCCGTGTCTAGCCCGTCTGCCCTGACCATTGCCCCATCCCCCTCATCTGGGGAGGACTGCGCCTCTTCCTGCTGCTCCTCCACTCCGCCGTCCTCTGCCTGCGGCACATCGCCCCTCTGCTGGGCTATATTGTGCAGGACGCAGCACACCACAATGATGCGGCCGGCCCTATCTGACCGATACTGGAGGGCGCCCCCAGAGAGGTCCAGGCACCTGAAACGCATCTTCAGCACGCCAAAGCACCTCTCTATCACTCCCCTTCTCGCTACATGGGCATCATTGTTGCGGTTCTCCGCCTCATTGCGTGGCCTCCGAATAGGCGTCATCAGCCACGATCGCAATGGGTAGCCCCTGTCGCCCAGCAACCAGCCCCTCAGAGGGATGGCGTCCCTCGTACATGTCGGGGATGTATGACCGCGACAACAGGTATTAGTCGTGTACACTGCCCGGGTAATGGGCGCAGACGTGCAGGATCATTATGCGGTGGTCGCAGACCACCTGTATGTTCATCGAATAGGTCCCCTTCCTCTTGGTGAACACGGCCCTGTTATCTGCAGGTGACCGCACGGCGACGTGCATCCCATCAATTGCGCCCTGGACCATGGGGAACCCAGCCACGGCAGAGAAGCCCACGGCCCGGGCATCTTGGCTGGCCCGGTCCACAGGGAAGCAGATGTAGTGGTGCGCAATGGCATATAGGGCATCTGTCACTGCCCGGATGCACCAGTGCACCGATGTCTGCGATATGCCGGACAGGTCCCCATTCGGTGCCTGGAATGACGCCGTTGCATAAAAGTTCAGGGCCACCGTAACCTTGACGGACACGGGAAGAGGGTATCCCCCGCCAGTGCCACGCGGTGACAGGTGCGCCAGCAGGTGGCAGATGTGTGCCACAGTTTCCCGGCTCATCCGGAGTCTCCTCCTGCATTCCCGGTCCGTGAGGTCCTGGTATGACTGCCGGGGCCGGTACACACGGGGCGCCCTCGGGTGCCTCCATTTGCCATGGGGCCGCGACGTCCTCCTCCCCCTCCTTGTCCTGTCGGTCAGGTGTCCCTCCAGCCTAGTCGGCTGCCGCCTGCCCCTCTGCGGCAGCCTGCGCCGCCTCTCTGGCACGCTCCTCCTCATCCTCCTCCTCATCCAGCGCAACATGGACATTAGCGGCTGCCGCCACGGCGGCCAACATCGCTGGCTGACCAGAAAACATGACGGCCTGTGCGGGGGGGGATGGGACGACGGCATGTCATCAGTGCCCATACCCCCTCCTCCCCCCCCAGCCAGGTGGCATGGACCGCATGGGTCCGACTTTTGGAGGCTGGCACCTGGCCAGATGGACCAACTCACTTGCCCTCGCACCCCCCCTCCCTGGCATGGACCCCGTCCCCCGTCCCCCTCCCCGGCATGGACACCCCCCCCGTCCCCCTCCCCGGCACGGACCCCCACCCCCCGTCCCCCTCCCCAGCAAGGACCCCGTCCCCCGTCCCCCTCCCCGGCACGGACCCTGTCCCCCGTCCCCCTCCCCGGCACGGACACCCGCCCCGTCCCCGTCCCTGGAAGTCATCCTCCCATCCCCGGCACTCACCCCCCCTCCCGGCACTCCCCCGGAGCCCAGCCCACTCTAACCACCCCCCCCTCCCCGCCGCACACACACACCCACACAACCTTAGACACACCTCTCTCCCACACATCCAGACTGCGGCCACGCCATCGCCTCTCCAGCGTCCAACCCCCCAGGCCGTCACCCACCTCCACGCTGGTCGGCGTCAACTATGAGCACTGGTTGACGCCAATTAATAGGTGGTTTGATTTACGCCGACGTGACCCGTGATCACGTCGGCGGGACTTCAGCCCATCCGGACGGGAGAATATCGGCAGCCCCGAAGTCCATTGCCTTGCGCCCACCCGTGCCATTCTCCGAGGTGTGCGGTGCGATTGACGCCCCGCCGACTTTTCTCCCTTCGGAGAATTCGGCGGGCGGCGGAGGCGGGATTCACGACGGCCCACGGCGATTCTCCAACCCGGTGGGGGGGCGGAGAATCTCACTCCTGGTGTTCATTAGCTGTATGTCTGCATGTCATGATGTCTCTGGTGCTCCCTCTAGTGTTTACTTAGTCATAGTGTATTTACATTAACCCCCTTGTGTATTTACGGTGATGTATATCACTACATCCCCTCTTTTTGTGTTACATATTTTCTGTACTGAGTTCAAGCAAAATTGAACAAAAACAGCTAAATAAGTGATAATATGTACAAGTTATGATGACTCTGATGACGTTGAGGATTATACAATACCAAATAATAGTTATGAGTCCAAAGTTCATGAATTTACACGGTCAAGTGGCTTTCTTGTGCTGTTATGGAAGTGTCGATGTTGATGTTGTCATTCCCTTGTGAACGCCGTCAGTGTCCTGGGGCGTCATTCTCCGACCCCCCGCCGGGTCGGAGAATGGCCGTTGGCCGCCGTGAATCCCGCCTCCGCCCCCGCCGAAGTCTCCGGTACCGGAGATTGGGCGGGGGCGGGAATCGGGCCGCGCCGGTTGGCGGGGCCCCCCGTTCAATTCTCCGGCCCGGATGGGCCGAAGTCCCGCCCAGAAATTGCCTGTCCCGCCGGCGTAAATCAAAGCTGGTATTTACCGGCGGGACTAGGCAGCGTGGGCGGGCTCTGGGGTCCTGGGGGGGGGCGCGGGGCGATCTGACCCCGGGGGGTGCCCCCACGGTGGCCTGGCCCGCGATCGGGGCCCACCGATCCGCGGGCGGGCCTGTGCCGTGGGGGCACTCTTTCCCTTCCGCCTCCGCTACGGCCTCCACCATGGCGGAGGCGGAAGAGACTCTCCCCACTGCGCATGCGCGGGAAACATTTAGCGGCCGCTGACGCTCCCGCGCATGCACCGGGAAACTGTCAGTGGCCGCTGACGCTCCCGCGCATGCGCCGCATTTCCTCGCCAGCTGGCGGGGAAACAAACGCCATTTCCGCCAGCTGGCGGGGAGGAAATCCCTCCGGCGTCGGCCTAGCCCCTCAGTGTTGGGGCTAGGTCGCCAAAGAAGCGGAGCATTCTGCACCTATGGGCCGGCGCGATGCCCGTCTGATTGGCGCCGTCTTTGGCGCCAGTCGGCGGACATCGCGCCGTTGGGGGAGAATTTCACCCCTGGTGTTTACGTAACCAAGAATTCATGAGGAGGTGTTCAAATCGTCAAACCACTTCATTGTCTGAGGTGAATTCTTTTTTCTTTATGCTTGTGGTAGCAATTCTTGATGACATCGTTCCTGTATGCTGGTTTGCTTGTCCATAGTGTAGCAAACGTGAATTGGTAAGATGCATTGACATGCCATGGTATGTTTGCACTCCCGCCATTGTTCTGAGCTGAGCAGTAACATTGTCCTTCATGGGCAGAGTTGTACCATGTCGTACCAGTTGTTGTTCTATTGTTGTTATTGACGTGCTTGTTGTTGTGTTTGTTGCCTCTGGTACACTTCTTGTTGTTGTCTTTGTTGTCGTGTTTGTTGCGCTCAATGACCACACCAAGTGGAGAATTCGAGTCCTTCACAAAGTTACTTGCGCCCTTTGTGGCATCTGCTTTTTCATTGAGCGTGCCGTCTCTGATTCCTCGGCGCTCCCCGTCTGGAATCAGGGGCAAAATTCTCAGGAAACGGCGCGATGTCCGCCGACTGACTCCCAAAACGGCGCCAATCAGACGGGCATCGCGCCACCCCAAAGGTGCAGAATGCTCCACATCTTTGGGGGCCGAGCCCCAACATTGAGGGAATAGGCCGACGCCGGAGGAATTTCCACCCCGCCAGCTGGCGCGGAAATGACATCTCCGGGCGGCGCATGTGCGGGAGCGTCAGCGGCCGCTGACAGTTTCCCACGCATGCGCAGTGGAGGGAGTCTCTTCCACCTCTGCCATGGTGGAGACCGTGGCGGAGGCGGAAGGGAAAGAGTGCCCCCACGGCACAGGCCCGCCCACGGATTGGTGGGCCCCGATCGCGGGCCAGGCCACCGTGGGGGCACCCCCTGGGGTCAGATCGCCCCGCACCCTCCCCAGGACCCCGGAGCCCGCCCACGCCGCCTTGTCCCGCCGGTAAGGTAGGTGATTTAATTTACGCCGGCGTGACAGGCAATTTATCGGCGGGTCTTCAGCCCATCCGGGCCGGAGAATCGAGCGGGGGGGCCCGCCAACCGGCGCGGCGCGATTCCCCTCCCAGCCGAATATCCGGTGCCGGAGACTTCGGAAACCAGCGGGGGCGGGGTTCACGCCAGCCCACGGCGATTCTCCGACCCGGCGTTCCAGGTGAAAGAATTGTGTTTTCTGGCTTTAAAATTTGTTTTTCACTATTTTCGGACATTTCTCCTTGAAGTGGGCATGGTCCGGGGCCTCTGATGTCATGATGCTTGTGATGTAGGGCGTAGGAATGGATTGCACATGCGCAGATCGCTTTTCCTTCACTGTGCGCTGTTTTCACAACTGCGCATGCGCGGCTTCTCACGCATGCGCAAAACACTGTTTCGCCGGTTCCCTTCTTCTCGGGAACTGCGCATGTGCGGCTCCTTGCGCAAAATGGCTGCCAATCAAAATTGCTGTTTGCTTCTGTTGCAAGCCTACCTTTGCTTCGTGGTGAGTAGAGGCGCCAGTTTTACTGATTTCTGTTGTGTTCACCTCGCAGTAGTTTTCAAACTTGTCCAGGACTGTCTGAAAGTCTCCCTTGACCTGCCCTTGGGAGTACTTGAAGGAGTTGAAGATTTCTGTTGCACTTTCACCCACAATGGTGAGTAGAAGATCTATCTTCTCAGCATCAGCCACGCCATCTAGGCCGGTAGCTACCATGTCGATCTCAAATCTCTGCTTGAATGCACGCCAGTTGGCACTGAGATTGCCGTGGTACCTGAGCTGCTGAGGAGCCGGAATCACGATCATCTTGCCTGGGTGCTGTTGCTGGTAGTCACGGATCTTGCTGAGTTGAACTATGTAGATTCAACAGGCACTACTGGTACCACGTTGTGTTATGTATTCTGGGATAACACAGGCTGCAACTCGATGCAACTTTGACCAAAAGATACTCCAGACTTTGAAGTAAGTTCAATGTGATTTATTGAACCATTAGCACAGTTCTCTATGAGTTTGACTCTCCTGCTAATCTTGCTATAGTAACTCAGTCT
The DNA here is from genome assembly GCF_047496885.1 of Scyliorhinus torazame. NCBI lineage: Eukaryota > Metazoa > Chordata > Chondrichthyes > Carcharhiniformes > Scyliorhinidae > Scyliorhinus > Scyliorhinus torazame. The sequence continues at coordinate 222,974,232 of NC_092715.1, read as the reverse complement.
AACTAACCAATCTGCTCTAAGCCACGTCATGGGTGTGATGCTTCTGATCTGCCCCTGTCCTACTCTCCAAGAGAGGAAAGAGACAGAGCATGTGTGCCCTGTCCTTATATATGGGTTGTGTAATGCCCCCTTGTGGTAGTGTCACCTCTGGGTGTCTTGACTACCCATTGGTCTTGTCCTATTCTATGTGTACATTAGCTGTATGTCTGCATGTCATGACATCTCTGGTGCTCCCTCTATTGTTTACTTAGTCGTAGTGTATTTACATTAACCCCTTGTATATTTACAGTGATGCATATCACCACAATGGTCACTATTCTCACGTGAGGATCATTACAAGATTTGTGCTGGGGAGATCTTTGAATGAGATATTCCCCACCTCCTGCCAGAGAGGATGTGACCTAATTACAGTAAATTTGAATTGATTTAAATATGCCGAGTGCTGTACCTTCCAGGAGCATCAGATGCCTCCACCCCACCTTGAAGTCACACTGGTGGGAATCACTGTTGCTCACCAGCTGTCAGCGTGACCATGCCCGTAGGCCAGTGTAGCTCCCGAGTTGTCTGGGATTTGACAGGGTAGTGCCTCTGACACCCTGTCAGGGTGAGGGGCCAGCATACAGGGACAGGAGGCAGAGCCAGAGGTGGGGCCTCCAGAAAACCCCATTGTGGGGAATGCCCCACTATCTCACTATATAGGGATCTTGGCGATGGTGGTAGCCGGGGGTGCTGGTGGTGGTGGGGGGGGCGGGGAGGGTGCTGGTAGGTGCACTGAAGCTCCAATGCTCCAGGTGGTGGGTGACACTGAGGCCTTGATACCAGAAATGGTGGTGGGTGGGGCCATTGAAGCCCCAATGTCGGCGATGGTGGTCGGCACGGTATTGAACACTCGATGCCGGCAATGCTGGCGGATGAAGAAACTGAAGCCCCAATGCCGGAGTTGGTGGTGGGTGGGATACTGATGCCCCGAAACCGTCGCTGGTGGTGGGGGTGGCACTGAAGCCCCAATACCAGCGATGGTGGCGGCGGGCAGTGGCCGTTACTTTCACTTTGGGTGGCATGGTGGCACAGTGGTTAGCACTGCTGCCTCACAGCTTCAGGCTCCCGGGTTCAATTCAGGCCTTGGGTGACTGTGTGGAGTTTGCACTTTCTCCCCTTGTCTGCGTGGGTTTCCTCCGGGTGATCCGGTTTACTCCCACAGTCCAAGAAATGTAAGCGGAAAGAATGAGACTAATTGCTAGCACAAGCACTATGGGATGAATGGCCACCTTCTATGCTGACAGTTTTTATCTTTCTATCTCTTCAAAATAAAAATAATGAAAGTTTCAATCAAATTCTTGTCATTCACCTTCATGACAGTTTGATACACAGTAGTATTTTTTTCCTTCTATTTCTTGTTACTGCAGGAGCTGATACATGTTTGGAATACCAAACTGGAGAATGTGCCCCAAAACTGGCAAATTGCCAGGTTCTGACTGGAAACCGGTGTCTTTCAAAGAACAAAAGAACAAAGAAATGTACAGCACAGGAACAGGCCCTTCGGCCCTCCAAGCCCGTGCCAACCATGCTGCCCGACTAAACTACAATCTTCTACACTTCCTGGGTCCATATCCCTCTATTCCCATCCTATTCATGTATTTGTCAAGATGCCCATTTAAATGTCACTATCGTCCCTGCTTCCACCACCTCCTCCGGTAGCGGGTTCCAGGCACCCACTACCCTCTGCGTAAAAAACTTGCCTCGTACATCTACTCTAAACCTTGCCCCTCTCACCTTAAACCTATGCCCCCTAATAATTGACCCCTCTACCCTGGGGAAAAGCCTCTGACTATCCACTCTGTCTATGCCCCTCATAATTTTGGAGACCTCTATCAGGTCTCCCCTCAACCTCCTTCGTTCCAGTGAGAACAAACCGAGTTTATTCAACCGCTCCTCATAGCTAATGCACTCCATACCAGGCAACATTCTGGTAAATCTCTTCTGCACCCTCTCTAAAGCCTCCACATCCTTCTGATAGTGTGGCGACCAGAATTGAACACTATACTCCAAGTGTGGCCTATACAGCTGCAACATGACTTGCCAATTCTTATACTCAATGCCCCGGCCAATGAAGGCAAGCATGCCGTATGCCTTCTTGACTACCTTCTCCACCTGTGTTGCCCCTTTCAATGACCTGTGGACCTGTACTCCTAGATCTCTTTGACTTTCAATACTCTTGAGGGTTCTACCATTTACTGTATATTTCACCCTCGAGATACAGCCAGGTTTACTCTCCAGATCTTCTGACACTTTGTCAAAAATAAGTAGGGGGGCATGATTTGCCATCACCACTCTGGTGGGTGGTGACTCATAGAGGGAGCCCTGATCTCACAGAATCATAGAATCATAGAATTCACAGTGCAGAAGGAGGCCATTCGGCCCATTGTGTCTGCATCAGGCCCTAAGGGCAATTTAGAATGGCCAATCCACCTAACCTCTTTAGACTGTGGGAGGAAACCCACACACACACAGGGAGAACATGCAGAATCCTCACAGACAATGACCCAAGCCTGGAATCAAACCTGGGACCCTGGAGCTGTGAAGCAACTGTGCTAACCACTGTGCTACCATACTTCTACACTATTCACCTAAAGCGCTCTGTAACTTCACATTGTTGCCTTGTAGTGTTGAAATATACTTGTTCCTTTGAATTGAAGTACCCTGTTTCTGGCCAAGCCTAGGTGATAATGAAAGACCGCTGAAATCAAAGATCTCCAAGAACATTGTAGCCTTAGACATTTCTTGCAAATATATCAATATTCTTCAATGCTAATACACTACAGTGAAAGTTCAACTCCAAAGACAGCTCTGAAGGCTTTGTCTAATCTCACTGAATCTCAAAAGACCAAAAATCAGATAATCGTCAGTTATTCCAGATTTCGAAGTGCTGCCTCACAGCCTGAGATTGAATTACATCCAGCACATTCGTTACGCGCCATTCCACCAGATTAGAAAAGTTAAAGTCTCATCAGGCTTCAAAAGAATCACATCCAAGATGCCAACCTTTGTTGAGTTGCTTTTATCACTATTCTTATAATTTGGATTCTGGTGAATTGACTCCTGAAATCTGAATTAAGGAAACAGCCTGAAAGTAGCTTTTCACTTTCGGCAGCACATTTTCTGATTCAATTTTAGATTTCCATGATTTGCAGTGTTTTTGTAGCGTGATTGCTTTAAGTTTTTTGAAACAGGACCTAATTCATAGAATCAACTGTATGGACACACTGAACCTTTCTCATTTCTCATTTCTTCCGTTTTTCATTTCAATAAAAGAAAATTAAGGGCAGCCAGAATGCCTTCAATCAACTGACTGCCCAGTTGCCTGGTCGCTTTGAGAGAAACCAGTTTTTTTTAACCAAGCTCTCTGTAAATAGTGGATAACTAGGTTTATTATCAGTAACATTCAAATGAGCTTTTGTGAAGTAATTATGAATGCCTGATAAAGATTCAAATTTCAAGTACAATTGGTGGCCTAATTATAGGCTGATTTCAGAATTCTTGCTAAATGTGAAATAGAATAAAATCCTTCCCATCAAGAGGTCTGACAAAGAGCAATCTGATTATCTTAGAAATAGATGTAGTGGTTTGTGATGTGCTCAATCATAGTCATTTAACACTATTAAACACTGGTTTTGGGTTATTTTTAGATTTCTAATGAACTTTTAATCATACTGAACATCATTTTGCATTTAAGACTAGAGAAATATGGTTTTAGTAATGGCTTCTTAAATGTAATCAGACTCCCTTACAATAGAAATAATTGCTGTGTTTCTCTCAATTCTGGCACAGCACCAAGAATTACAATACAGACAGAGATTAGACAAGGACACACTCTCAATATTTTATAATTGCCAGAATGGAAGTGTGAAATGTCTTGAAGATGAGACATAAAAATGTTAATTAATAGATTGCCTCATCCTTTTTCCGAGGAGAAAATGGACACTTCTCCAAAACACTTGAAACAATAAAATTTTACTTTGAGGACTCAAGATTGACGATAAAAATGAATATTCACATATTTATATTTTCAGAAGTCAAACATTAAGCATTAACTGTGACTAAAAATGCACAAATACTAAAAGGATAATTTTATTAGTAGAACAAAAATGTGTACAATTTTATTTTGTACTTTTGCCTTCCCTGAAGTCAATGAGTTAGAAATAATTTAATTTTTAAATATTATTATGAGTTTTTAATTGTTATTGAGAACACTGGTTGCTTAATTATTTTATTTTTGGACTTGCATTAAAATAGGTTTAAGGGTACAGCCCCTGTAATTAAAAAAAACATATTTGGATAATTACAAACCCTAACTTTGGACTAATGCTGACTTATCAACGATTGGCAGCAGGAAATTGTTACCCAATGCACGGAGAAAAGGGAAATTGAAAGTTTTAGTCTCACGTTAACATATTATAGAGGGTGATTGTCTGAGGGTGGGATTTTGCAGAAAATATCGTAGGGGAATGAAAATCGGTTTTATGCTGTTATAATAGCAGTTTGCGATAGTGCCTCCACACCTCCATTCGCAGGGTGCTTTTCCTGCTGCATCATGTGGGGAACATCTTTTGTATGCATTTTAATGTCACATATACTCAGTGGTTGCTGAAATCATCCCCCCCCACCCCTACACAGGATCAAAAGGATATGTCAGCATGCAATCAGGCCCACGTGTTTCACATCCTTATCTAAGCAACATGCAGCTGACAGCATGTACTTTGCATGGGACTTGTGGTCTGTGCACCTACCTTGCATCGCACAGTGGTCACTCTCAAGACATAATCTATGACTGGAGGAACTGAAAGCACAGTGGGGCGGCATGGTCGCACAGTGGTTAGCAGTGTCGCTTCACAGCTCCAGGGACCCAGGTCGATTCCTGGCTTGGGTGACTGTCTGTGCGGGGTCTGCGCATCTCCCCATGTCATAGAACATAGAACATAGAAAATACAGCACAGAACAGGCCCTTCGGCCCACGATGTTGTGCCGAACCTTTGTCCTAGATTAATCATAGATTATCATTGAATTTACAATGCAGGAGGAGGCCATTCGGCCCTTTGAGTCTGCACCGGCTCCTGGAAAGAGCACCCTACCCAAACTCAACACCTCCACCCAACACCAAGGGCAATTTTGGACATTAAGGGCAATTTATCATTGGCCAATTCACCTAACCTGCACATCTTTGGACCGTGGGAGGAAACCGGAGCACCCGAAGGAAACCCACGCAGACACGGGGAGGACGCGCAGACTCCGCACAGACAGCGACCCAAGCTGGAACCGAACCTGGGACCCTGGAGCTGTGAAGCATTGTGCTATCCACAATGCTACCGTGCTGCCCTTAAGAACAAATAAATCTACACTATATCATTTTACCGTAATCCATGTACCTACCCAATAGCTGCTTGAAGGTCCCTAATGTTTCCGACTCAACTACTTCCACAGGCAGTGCATTCCATGCCCCCACTACTCTCTGGGTAAAGAATCTACCTCTGATATCCCTCCTATATCTTCCACCTTTCACCTTAAATTTATGTCCCCTTGTAATGGTTTGTTCCACCCGGGGAAAAAGTCTCTGACTGTCTACTCTACCTATTCCCCTGATCATCTTATAAACCTCTATCAAGTCGCCCCTCATCCTTCTCCGTTCTAATGAGAAAAGGCCTAGCACCCTCAACCTTTCCTCGTAAGACCTACTCTCCATTCCAGGCAACATCCTGGTAAATCTTCTTTGCACCTTTTCCAAAGCTTCCACATCCTTCCTAAAATGAGGCGACCAGAACTCCAAATGAGTACTCCAAATGTGGCCTTACCAAAGTTTTGTACAGCTGCATCATCACCTCACGGCTCTTAAATTCAATCCCTCTGTTAATGAACGCGAGCACACCATAGGCCTTCTTCACAGCTCTATCCACTTGAGTGGCAACTTTCAAAGATGTATGAACATAGACCCCAAGATCTCTCTGCTCCTCCACATTGCCAAGAACTCTACCGTTAACCCTGTATTCCGCATTCATATTTGTCCTTCCAAAATGGACAACCTCACACTCTTCAGGGTTAAACTCCATCTGCCACTTCTCAGCCCAGCTCTGCATCCTATCTATGTCTCTTTGCAGCCGACAACAGCCCTCCTCACTATCCACAACTCCACCAATCTTCGTATCATCTGCAAATTTACTGACCCACCCTTCAACTCCCTCATCCAAGTCATTAATGAAAATCACAAACAGCAGAGGACCCAGAACTGATCCCTGCGGTACGCCACTGGTAACTGGGATCCAGGCTGAATATTTACCATCCACCACCACTCTCTGACTTCTATCGGTTAGCCAGTTTGTTATCCAACTGGCCAAATTTCCCACTATCCCATGCCTCCTTACTTTCTGCATAAGCCTACCATGGGGAACCTTATCAAATGCCTTACTAAAATCCATGTACACTACATCCACTGCTTTACCTTCATCCACATGCTTGGTCACCTCCTCAAAGAATTCAATAAGACTTGTAAGGCAAGACCTACCCCTCACAAATCCGTGCTGACTATCCCTAATCAAGCAGTGTCTTTCCAGATGCTCAGAAATCCTATCCTTCAGTACCCTTTCCATTACTTTGCCTACCACCGAAGTAAGACTAACTGGCCTGTAATTCCCAGGGTTATCCCTAGTCCCTTTTTTGAACAGGGGCACGACATTCGCCACTCTTCAATCCCCTGGTACCACCCCTGTTGACAGTGAGGACGAAAAGATCATTGCCAACGGCTCTGCAATTTCATCTCTTGCTTCCCACGTGCCTGCGTGGTTTTTCTCCTGGTGCTCCGGTTTCCTCCCACAAGTCCTGAAAGACGTGCTTGTTAGGTAAATTGGACATTCTGAATTCGCCCTCTGTGTAACCGAACAGGCGCCGGAGTGTGGCGTCTCGGGGCTTTTCACAGTAACTTCATTGCAGTGTTAATGTAAGCCTACTTGTGACAATAAAGATTATTATTATTAATTGATCACCTTGTATTAACCTCTTGGTCGCAGCTTTTTTCAAAGTTGTCCAGAGCAAAAAGGGAGTCAGGAGCAAGTGTGTGACTGGTGTCATGCAAGAGTGCCTTTAAGAACTGGATGTTTAAGCAATGTATCTTTAAGAAAACAGTGATGTCATAGAGTGGGTGGAGCTCAGCTCAGTTCAGCCATTTTGCAGGTTTTTAGTTTAAGTTTAAAAGCAGTTTGTGTGTGTGTCTGTGTTTTGCAGTGAGTTGGATCTCTCCCATGAAAGACTATCTCTGGATCATTTGCGTGATTTAAACTTATAATAGTGAAGCCTTTAACCTGATGTGATTTTGTTTAAAGGTGTTAAGTCTCTTGGAAGTTTGAAGGAACATTTTAAGGAATTATTTACTGTTGCAATATTTTCTGAGTTATCTTTGAAGTAAGGGTTGTTAAGAGATCCAATGTTTATTTCAGGTGTTAAGTCGAGTAAACAGTGTTTTGTGTTTAAAAACCCACGTGTCCATAATCGTAATCTCACACCTAGGGAAAAAGCCGTGTGATGGGAAAAGCAACAAATCTATTAAAAGGAGAGGTTGGTTGAACTTCTTGATACATTTTGGGGTTTTGGAAACGCCTCGCCCATAACACTGGACATGAATCAGATGCTGGTTACAATCGTTTCACTAGCAGGTTCACACATGCAAAGCCTCAGCCTCTGAATAATCCCCCATCCACCATGCCCCCCTCCCCACACGCATATAATCTCAAATTTTAACTAAACATGTAATGCAAAAAAGTTAAGTATGCTCATCTAAAGGGGAGGGAGAAGGATAATATTGAAACACACTCTGTGCTGGGCAGGTTTTCAGGGATGAATATTTGGCTGCACTATAACCAAGTCCTTGAACCGGCAGTGACTCGTGAGTCATTGGAAGAAATAAGTCCTTTGCAGGCTCATGTTGATTCATGCCTTTTTCTCATGTATGCTGCTGAGAGAAGACCATCAGGAAGATGGAGGCTGCATTGACATACAGGCAGGACTGAAGGAGGAGAAGATGATGACAGTCGTGCCATGCTCACCAAAGAGTGGAAATTAACCCTCAGGAGCAAGGTGGCAGCAGATTCCCTTCCACACAGCAAGGGTGATGCTCCCAGAAACATCTTACAAGACCCAGAATGTACAGGGCATGTCTTTTCCATAGATGAGTGAGAGACAATATCGCCGATGCCTTCACTTGTCCAGTGATCTAGGGGCTTGCATGCTACATTCTCCAGGACTTGGCACCATAGGGTTTTGAAGGACATCCACTGTAAGTGACTCTGAAAGTCATCGTTCCCTGAATTTTTATGCCAGTGGGTCTATCCAAGGCTCAACTGTGCACACCACTGATGTACAGTCGGGACACTGACCATTCTAATAATCCACTGCCGGGCATTTAACTTGGGGGGGGTAACATAATTCTGGTGAGTTGGCCTTTTTTAATGAACATTCATATGATGCAAATAAATGCAAATGTGTTTCCAGAGATAGATCAGCAGGAAATTCGACATCAAAGTCAGCGCAATAAAATTCCCAATTAAATGTCGGCTCCTGCTCTGTGATGGAATCAGAGAGTCTGGTAAGATTTAATTTGTCTCCATTGAATGTTTACATTGTTCATATAATTTCCCCAGACCGAAAAATGGTTTGAAAGTAACTGTTAAACAAGAGAAGGTCAAAAAGCATCCATATACTTTTCAAATCAAAGGAAAGATTTTAAGGTAAAGTTAATTAATTTAGATCTCTCTCTGGGACTTCCTGCGAATGCTTGGTTGCTATGGAATAGATTGCAGGGAGGTTTTTTTGTTTGATTGGATTTATCTGTGTGATTGCTCACAGATTGGGAACAGCTTGAAAACAGTCAGTTAAGGTCTGGATCTCGAACAGCTTGGAAATAGACAGAGAAAGGGCCAAAATTTTATTCCTGAGTTGGGGATTTACCAACTCCACCAAACTGATTCTGGAGAAACTGCCCCGGTCCACCAGATTTTCATTCTGAGGACAGGAGGGATAATGTGTGCTTGATTCGGGCCTGCTGATACCTGAAACAGTGCAATGGTAGCAACAGGATCTGCCCAGTGCTGAGCGGAGCTCTTTAAAAGGACAGCATCCATGCTCTAGGACTTCCTCCTGGTTATAATAAAACCAGGTTTTAATAAAACAAAAAATAGCCCTGAACCCTCATAACAACTCACGCCTCTCATATTTTCCATGTCCCATTCATGCCACCTCATGCGCCCATCCACTCCCTGTGCCCCACCTATGCCAACAACTTCCCCCAACCACTCCTCATGGCCCCTTATATCATCCATACCAACATACCCCCAAGGCCTACTCCCTATGACCCCCAAATCCTCCATACCACCCATGCTCCTCTACTCTCCTCTTTATAGTCCCTCTGCTAACTTAGAGCCAACCCATGCCCAGCCATGCTTCTCCCACCAACCTTTGCCCTTATACCTTCCATGCCAGTTTCAGAATCAACCATGACCAGACCTCAGGAGCCATGCTGAGATCAAATACAGTGGGTAAAAGCAAATTACTGCGGATGCTGGAATCTGAAACGAAAGAGAAAATGCTGGTAAATCTCAGCAGGTCTGGCAGCATCTGTAGGGAGATGCTGCCTACAGATGTTGCCAGATCTTCTTAAATACAGTTGAGTTCTATGTATCTATTGTAGACTTCACTTTCTTTAAAAACACTCATTGATAAAAACCCTATCAATGCTTGTAAATACTTGCAAGTATAACTTTGCAGGTCTGGGTGTTTTTATTTCGCTTTATGTACTTTAGACCATTGGTTAGATGGTTTATCAACTACCACACAATGTCATCTGGGGCCAATGCATGCAGCTGGAGGACTGGCTGGAGTCTAATGCCTTTTCGGGAAGAACATCTGCCACCATTACCTGATCTGGTCTGCATGTGACTTCAGAGACATAGCAATGTGGTTGACTCTTAAGTAACCTCTGAAATGGCCTTGCAAGGCACTTAGTTCAAGCACAATTAGGGATGAGCAACAAATTCAGGCCTTGCCAGTATCGCCCACATCCCTTAAAAGATGCAAAGAAAGGAGGGGATTGGTAAGGAAGTGGAGTGGAGTATCAAACCCTGGGAGTTGGAGTCGGTGTGGGTTGCAGCATGAAATCATGCCTGTGCCTTAAGCCACGTGTAATTGCTCAACGTATTGTTCTGCCTGCAGAATTAATTGCACACAAATTAACTAAACTGTAACTACTTCAACACTTATAGGAAGCAAAATCAAATTACATCTGAATTATGGCAGCATAGGAAGAAAAATATAAAATTGCATTGCTTGAGATAATTTTGTTTAATTGCTGATTCCTCCATCATACTTTTAATAAATATGTTGATCGCAATTTTTTAGCAACCTTTGCTTTTTGCTAGTAGTAACCAGCTCAAATAATTTTGCTGCTCACAATCATTTAACAATGGGTGGGAAATAAGTTGTGGTGGAAAAGTAATGAAATTCTATTGATTGAATTGTGTAAGGAAAGATACCAGTGTGAACTGATAAAGGAGTTGAGGAATGTTCCAAAGCTTGAAATTTGGGCTGGGTGGTGACCTTTTTTTTAGATAGCCCCCAGGATGTTGGATGATTTGCTTCCACTCTGCTTCAAATAGTCCTGAGGTTGCTGCTAATTCCAATGTACAATCTGCAGACTCTGCCACATGTGGAGCAGGTTGACAAAGTATTTGGAAGTTGGTGCTCTCTCGACTTCACCTCAGAAAGTTCCCAATGAAACCTCTTGGTGTGTTCACTGCTTTATTTTCTTCATTTCGGAGCGGCACAGTGGTTTGCACTACTGCCTCAAGCACCAGGACATGGGTTACATTCCAACCAGGGGTGTGTGTGTGTGGAGTTTGCGCATTCTCCCCATGTCTGGGATTAGCGCCAGGGTCCCAGGTTCGATTCCCCGCTGGGTCACTGTCTGTGCGGAGTTTGCACGTTCTCCCCTTGTCTGCGTGGGTTTCCTCCAGGTGCTCCGGTTTCCTCCCACAGTCCAAAGACGTGCAGGTTAGGTGGATTGGCTATGCTAAATTGCCCTTAGTATCCAAAAAGGTGAAGAGGGGTTATTGGGATACGGGGATAGGGTGGAAGTGAGGGCTTAAGTGGGTCGGTGCAGGCTCGATGGGCCGAATGGCCTCCTTTTGTATGTTCTATGTTCTATGTTAGGTGGATTGGCCATCAAATATTGCCCCTTAGGTTGGGGTTGGAGGGCAGGGGATTGGGCCTAGGTAGGTGGCCTTTAGAAGTGTCGGTGCTGTAGCCACCTGGGTTGGCCACTTCCCGTCTTTAAAATGGAGATCCGCTAAGAATGCAGGGAAATTCAGCCAACGCAGGAAAAACAAGCAGGTGCAAAGTTTCCTGTAATCAGAACTTGCAGGAACCCAAACAGCACTGAAACTAACAACCAGCTACATATTAATGAGCGATCCCCGGGAACAATTGGAAACAGTTGAGGTAAACAAGGCCAAGCCAGACTCCTCGGCGCCAGCAGGAGCCAAGACAAAGGAAGGCCAATGGACACTTAGGAACCGCCCAGCGATCAGGGAACAGCTCCAGTATTGGAGAAATCGATCCAACTGATCAGAACTTAGTCCAATCACTTGGAACCAGGTACGGGGTCCGCCCAAAAGGGCGTGAAGCCCCTGGGGACTATAAAATAGAGTCCCCAAGTTCAATTTGCCCTTCTTGGCAGGGTCTCTCAGCAGCTCGAAACAACCCTTGACCGTGACCCGCCTAGTAGCTGCACCAACCAAGTAAGTCTCCAGTCAACGCACGCTACGAGATAGGTGCTCCTAGCTCCCAGTCTATACCAGTTTTGAAGCCTGCAGACTCAGAATCAAACAGAAGGCCATTTGTTCCCCTGACCTGGTGGGCCAGTTCCAAAGCTAAGTATAGGCCTTTCAGTGTTAGAGATAGTCTAGTAAGTAGAGTTTTATACATGAGTAGTGATTGACTGTGTATAATAAATGTGTTTTGATTTGAAACGTACTAACTGGTGTATTGAGTTATTGATCAGCACTTGAACGTGAACCTCGTGGTGGTATCATAAAGATACCTGGCGACTCTAGAGCAAAGGTTATAAAACAGAGTAAATTAAGTAAAGACACAACGAGCAACATTTACTAAGAGCCAACCAAAAGTTAGCAACAGTGCTGACTCGATGGGCTGAATGGCCTCTTTCTGCACTGTAGGGATTCTATGATTGTGGCTAGTCACAAGACAGGGGTCGATATTCTCCGGCCTCTCAGCCACATGTTTCTCGGCAGCAGGAGGCGGCGCACCATTTGCAGGTGGTGGGATTCTCTGCTCCCACCGCCAGCAAGTGGCCGGAGAATTTCGGTCAGGAACTCCATAGGGCATCCCATGGTGATATTTGATTTCTTCAGGGATGCTTTGAGGAGTTTTCACGGTCCTTCTGGCAGTCTCCCACCATAATTGAGTTCCAGTGGAGAACAATTGCTTCAGGAGTCTGATGTCAGGCATACTTACGACAACGTCCTTCCAGCAAAGCTGGGTCTGAGTGATTAGCAATGCTGGACATGTTATTTTGGAAGCGTTATATCTACTGTTGGATCACCTTTCTTGCCACCAGATTTGGAAGATCTTATAAAGGCACCATTGGTGATTTTGAGGTACCTGATGTAGTCTGGGACTTTCGATCCATTTGAGCATCAAAATCCTAGATATTGCCCTTGATCAGTGATGAATCAATCAGGAATACTACATTCAACCTCAATGTTTTGCGGTTAGTGGTCTTGCTCCTGCCAATGATAGCCTGACCCATGTTGACATTTACATTTGTTTGGAGGTTGGATCACGACAAACACAAACCTGGTTGTGATATTGTTTCAACAAGGGCATTGTGGTAGCGCAGCTCCTTTAAGGGGGTGGGCTCAACAGACCACATGACTCGCTTGGGACCAATCACGCGGGAGCATGCAAACCCTGGCCAATAGGGAGTTTGAGCCGGGCCCATGGAGCGGAACCCGGGCTGTGTGGATCCTGGAGCCAAAGTGTTAAGACCTGTTGTATTGAGTTCTGTGCCTGATACTTATCTGCCTTTACCTTACGTCAATAAACCCCTTGTAAACTACTGGAAGCCTCCAGTGTATGTCATCAGCCACCACAGTAATTAACATATATTTTTGTTTTCCCTTTCCCTCCTGATGAGTTTCAGGGCTACAATTCCACAGAGATGGGTAATAAATTCCTTGCCAGAAACACCCACATTACATGAATAAATTCACAACAAAGGCTTCTGGAAATGTCTGATACCCTGGGGTGCGTGTTCCTCGGTGCACTGCATTTATACACTGCCTTTCATGATGTCAAAACGTACTAAAGCACTTCACATGCAATGACGTGCCAGCCAAGGGATTCTCTGTTCCCACAGTTGGCCAATGGGATTTACCATCGTGGCCACCCTATGCCGCCTGAAACCCTCAGGTTGGGGTGGCCTGCTGGAGGAATGAGAATCCCTCCAATGGAGAATTCACCCCCCCAGTCTCCCTTCTTTATGTAAAGTCCTTGGTCAAGGGACTCTGAAATGAACCGCCACTACAACTGACAATAGTTAAAGCCAGGATGCATTGAATTCTTTTCTAACATGTCTGCCCTCTCCCTAGTGTCAATAATGACTAAGGTTGGCTGACTTTTTGTTTGCTAAGTACATTTAGCACAATGGGATTAAATTTAGAAAGTGAAGTTGAGGTACAGGTAGGCCACAATTTAATTGAGTGGCAAAGCAGTTTCCCGAGCTGCGCGGTCAAACACTGTTGTGCTAAAGGCCTTCAGAAATATAAGTTGCGAGTAAATGTTGGAAATTAAAAATTGGAGTAGAAATATGGAATCAGTCAAGTGGAAATAAAATCCAACAGCCACCTGTCTACATACTTGCAGCACAGGCAACCTTTCTTTAAATTCCTTTATCAGTATCATTTCCTTGCTTTGCTGCAAATATCGTCTGACTTTAACAAAGGTTGATACTCTTGGGCTTGTGGTCAAAGTCAGGAGGAAACTGCCTCAAAAATGTTTCATAAAAATGGGGACTGAAAAGTTCTTTCTCCTGGTTGTTGATAGTTCCGAAGATGAGTTGCATAAAACTGCAGCAATCTGGCCACCTTCCCTTTTTCAGAAGCTGTTTGCTTCAGCATTTTTTTCTTGTATTCAGCATCGTGTATCTTTGTTGAAAGCAAATTTACTCTTCCATTCAAAATGTTAGCTAATTCAAAAGACTTCATTATTTTATATGGCATATCGATTGAGTTTGAGAGGGAGCATTGCTCAGGAGCAAATCAATCTAGAAAAAATGTGGAAAGGAATTGAATTTTGATTAAATTTATACAACAACCATTATGGAAATTAATACCTTGAGGCAGTATTTAAGTGCAATTCAAAAAAATGGTGCCTCAGACTTGTACTTAATCCCTGAATTCCTATGAAAAGATTTTTAATTTTGATACTGGACCTTTGTGCAGAGGAGAAAATACCCCCAAGGTTTTTCTGATTCCAGCATTGACAGTCATAGAAAGTGAAATTTTCTTTTCTATTGCTTATCATGCGAATAGTAACAAGCAGTCCTTGTCTGAGAATACCACATGTCAGCAACAATGATTACAAACAACACTATTTTATCCACAGGCCTTTTACGTGATGCAATTTTCTTAATTTTCACTGGATTTGAGCTTTATTTTGCAAGTGGAAATAGTCAGCACTCGTCACCATTCTTCTGAGCTTCCACTAAGTGCCACAACCTCCCTCTTTCCACAATGTTTCACATTCACATCATGATGGTACAGACATCACAATTTGATAGACTGGGCGCTTTGTGCATGCACTCAATTTAGAATATGTTTTGATGCTCTTCTCTGAACATAGAGCCATTTTGCGTGTCTCGTGAAGCAAGTAGTTAATTGTGGTGCTTCAATAGTTCAGATTCTAGAATATAAGGTACAATGCACCATAGAACAGTTAGTAATCTGGAATTTATATCCGTCCGCCAACAATCTTTTACTTTATTCTGCTGCCACTTTTTTTCAGATAGGAGGGAATGCATTGCATTTACACAATGCCTTTCATGATGTCAAAACATGCAATGAAACATTGAGGTGGATTCCCCATTGCCCAATGCTGCGATCGGGATTCCTGATCGGGCAGAGAATGGAGAGTCTCTCCGAAAAATGCAGTTGGCGCGATGCTCCAATCCCCCACCGATGGCCTCAGCACGTTATTCACCCTGCGCCGGCGGGAGGATGCAAATCAGTCATTTGCATTCACATCAACATACTTAACATGCAGGAAGCCCGATTCGCCACCTCCTACTGTTATGCACTGATCCGCACAGCAGGAAATCCACTGGTCGGGCTTTGGTGCAAGTGTGCCCATGCATGGCCCTGATGCAGTGGACACCGAGATAGGTCACCGGGGTCAGTGCAGAACTGCTGTGCCACCAAAATCCATTGGAAAGGCCCCCTCGTTCCCCACAATGCAAATCCTGCCCCTCAGCTGACAAGTAGGGGCATCCTCCCACCCCCACCATGGGAATAACGGTTCACCCCCACAGCACGCACAAATGAGGGTGACCCAACATCCTCCCCATAAATCCCCGGGCCATCCCCCAGCTCCCCCATTAAACTACTATCAATCATTTCCATCAGACACCCCCATCAGAACCCCCATCAGATGCTCCACATCAGGCTCCCTATCGGATAACCCCATCAGTCACCCGCATCAGGTCTTCTCATCACAATCATCAAAGAATCATAGAATTTACAGTGCAGAAGGAGGCCATTCAGCCCATCAAGGCTGTAACGGCCCTTGGAAGCCCACACCTTCACCATATCCCTGTAACCCAGTAACCCCACCTAACCTTTTTGGACACTAAGGGTAATTTAGCATGGCCAATTCACCTAACCTGCACATCTTTGGACTGTGGGAGGTAACCGGAGCACCTGGAGGAAACTCACGCAGACAGTGGCCCAAGCCGGGAATCAAATCTGGGACTCTGGAGCTGTGAAGCACCACTGTGCTGATGTGCCGCCCTAATCAGGGACGCCAATCAGCCACCTGAAAGCTAAAGAGCAGTCGGGCAGTACAGTGAAAATCACTTTATTTTGTGTTTCCCTTCCTTAGACAGTCCAAAGATGTGTAGGTTAGGTGGATTGGCCATGCTAAAGTGTCCCTGGGTTACAGAGATAGGGTGGAGGCTTGGGCTTAAGTAGGGTGCTCGTTCTAAGGGCCCGTGCAGACTCGATGGGCTGATTGGCACTTGAAATTCTATGATTATCTCTGATTAAAAAAGTTGGCACCATTTCAGGCAGGGAAGTCACCAGGCCCGGATGTGATGCATCCTAGATTGCTGAGAGAGGCAAGGGAGCATATTGCGGCGTCTTTGACAGAAATTTTCCAGGCCTCTCTGAACAAAGGATTAATCCCGGGGGTCTGGAGAATTACAAATGTGACACCGTTGTTTAAGAAAGGGGCAAAGGATAACCCAGGAAACTACAGACCTGTCAGCTTGACATCAATAGTGGGGAAACTGATACAACGCAATAAGATAAATATACAGTTGGAGAAAAATTAGTAGACAGTAGTAGACAGTCAACATGGCTTTGTCAAGGGCAGGTCATGTCTGACCAATTTAATTGAGTTCTTTGACAAGGTGACACACGCAGTGGATGAAGGTCGTGCTGTGGATGTTGTATATTTGGACTTTCAGAAAACATTTGAAACGGTGCCACGCGGCAAGTTTGTTAGCAAATTTAAAATGTTTGGGATTAATGGGATCTTATCATAGAATTTACAGTGCAGACGGAGGCCATTCGGCCCATCGAATCTGCACCAGTTCTTGGAAAGAGATCCCTACCCAAGGTCAACACCTCCACCCTATCCCCATAACCCAGTAACCCTACCCAACACTAAGGGCAATTTTGGACACTAAGGGCAATTTAGCATGGCCAATACACCTAACCTGCACATCTTTGGACTGTGGGAGGAAACCGGAGCACCCGGAGGAAACCCACGCACACACGGGGAGGATGTGCAGACTCTGCCCAGACAGTGACCCTGGCCGGAATCGAACCTGGGACCCTGGAGCTGTGAAGCAATTGTGCTATCCACAATGTTACCGTGCTGCCCTTGGCAACATGGATTAGAAGTTGGCTAAGAGATAGGAAACTGATGGGCAGTTCTCAGACTGGGAGACAAGATAAAGGTGGTGTTCCCCAGGGCTCAGTGGGACCCTTGATTTTTCTGATTTATACAAATGATTTAGAGATGGTTATCGAGGGCAAAATCTCTAAATTTACAGATGAATAGTGAAATGTGAGGATGACGCTGAGCAACTTCAGGGAAATTGACAAGTTGGCCAAATGGGCAGACACCTGGCAGATGAACTTCAATGCAGTGAAATGTGAGGTAAAATGCATTTTGGGGAGACAATATAGGCTCAATGGTACAAATTTGAGAGGAGTACAGGAGCAGAAGGACCTTGGGGTTCAAGTGCAAAATTCTCTGAACGTGGCCAGGCAAGTTGAAACAGTTGTTAAGAAAGCTCATAGGATCCTTTGGTATATAATTACAGGAATTGAGTATAAAAGCAAGAAAGTGATGCTACACCTCTATAAATCATTGATCAGACCACATTTGGAGTATTGTGTTCAGTTCTGGGCACCTTATTAAAGGAAAAATGTTAAAGCCCTAAAGAGAGTGCAGAGGAGATTTATTAGAATTATACCAGGAGTGAGGAATTTTAGATACAAGGAAAGAGGACCGCACCTGGAGTATTGTGTTCAGTTTTGATTGCCTTGTTATAGGAAAGATGTTGCTAAACTATAGAGAGTGCAGAAGAGATTTACAAGGTTGTTGTCAGGACTGAAGGGACAGAGTTATAGCGAGAGGTTAGACAGGCTAGTATTTTGATCTTTGGAGCAAGGAGACTGAGGGGTGATCTTATCATAGAATTTACAGTACAGAAGGAGGCCATTCGGCCCATCGAGTCTGCACCTGCTCTTGGAAAGAACACCCTACCCAAGCCCACACCTCCACCCTATCCCCATAATCCAGTAACCCCATCCAACACTAAGGGAAATTTTGGACACTAAGGGCAATTTATCATGGCCAATCCACCTAACGTGCACATCTTTGGACTGTGGGAGGAAACCGGAGAACCCGGAGGAAACCCACTCACACACGGGGAGGATGTGCAGACTCCACACAGACAGTGACCCAAGCTGGGTCACAATTTCAAGATGGTCAGGAAGAGAGCTAGGAGTCAGATGAGGAGACACCTCTTTACTCAGAGAGTTGTTGGGATTTGGAAAGTGCTGCCTGGGAGAGTGGTGGAGGTCAATTCCATATGAGATTTCAAAAGAGAGCTGGATACATATTTGAAAGTGATTAATTTAGAGGGGTGCGGAGATAGGGCTGGAGAATGAGACAAGCTGGCTATCTCTTTTGGGATCTGGTGCGGACATGATGGGCTGAATGACCTCCTTCTGTGCTGTAAATAACAAAAAAATAAAAAAATGTGGTCAGACATGACCTCCCCTTAACAAAACCAAGCTGACTGTCCTTGATTAATCCCTGCCTCTGCAAATACAGATTAATTCTATCTCTCAGAATTGCTTCCAATGCTTTCCCCGCCACTGAGGTTAGACTGACTGGCCTGTAGTTTCCTGGATGATCCCTTCCTCCCTTCTTGAATAATGGTATCGCATTGACTATCTGGCACCTCTCCTATGGCCAGAGAGAACTTGAAAATTATTGCCAGTGCCCCTATTGTTTCCTCCCTTGCCTCACTCAGGAGCCTGGGATATATTAATAATAATCGCTTATTGTCACAAGTGGGCTTCACTGAAGTTACTGTGAAAAGCCCCTAGTCACCACATTCTGGCGCCTGTTCGGGGAGGCCAGTACAGGAATCTGGTCCTGGAGATCTGTCTACTTTTCAGCCTGCCAGACCACTCAGAACCTCCTCTCTGTCTATAGTAATCTCTTTAATTTTATTGCAAACCTTTTCCCTGATTTCTAAACCCACACTGTCTCTCACATGAGGGAACACTGGCACAATGTATTCATTTAGAACCCTACCTACATCTTCCGGCTCCATGCACAAATTACCACTGTGGTCCTTAATGGGCCTATTCTTTCCCTCGTTATCCTTTCACTCTTAATGTACTTGTGAAACAACTTCGGATTTTCCTTTAGTTTAACTGCCAGTATCCTTTCATGTCCCCTTTTTGTTCTCCTCATTTCCCTTTTAAGTTTCCTGGTGTATAATCTATATGCCTCCAGCACTTCTGCTATTTTGAACCCTCAATATCTGCCATAAGCCTCCCTTTTTCTCCTGATCCAATGTTGTATATCGCTCGATATCCAGGTTAGACCATAAGACCATAAGACATAGGAGCGGAAGTAAGGCCATTCGGCCCATCGAGTCCACTCCACCATTCAAGCATGGCTGATTTCAACTCCATTTACCCGCTCTCTCTCCATAGCCCTTAATTCCTCGAGAAATCAAGAAGTTATCAACTTCTGTCTTAAAGACACTCAACGTCCCGGCCTCCACCGCCCTCTGTGGCAATGAATTCCACAGACCCACCACTCTCTGGTTGAAGAAATTTCTCCTCATCTCTGTTCTAAAATGACTCCCTTTTATTCTAAGGCTGTGCCCCCGGGTCCTAGTCTCCCCTGCTAATGGAAACAACTTCCCTACGTCCACCCTACCTAAGCCATTCATTATCTTGTAAGTTTCTATTAGATCTTCCCTCAACCTCCTAAACTCCAATGAATATAATCCCAGGATCCTCAGACGTTCATCGTATGTTAGGCCTACCATTCCTGGGATCATCCGTGTGACTCTCCGCTGGACCCGCTCCAGTGCCAGTATGTCCTTCCTGAGGTGTGGGGCCCAAAATTGCTCACAGTATTCTAAACTTTATAAAGCTTCAGAAGCACAGCCCTGCTTTTATATTCCAAGCCTCTTGAGATAAATGACAACATTGCATTTGCTTTCTTAATTACGGACTCAACCTGCAAGTTTGCCTTTAGAGAATCCTGGACGAGGACTCCCAAGTCCCTTTGCACTTCAGCATTATGAATTTTGTCACCGTTTAGAAAATAGTCCATGCCTCTATTCTTTTTTCCAAAGTGCAAGACCTCGCACTTGCCCACGTTGAATTTCATCAGCCATTTCTTGGACCACTCTCCTAAACTGTCTAAATCTTTCTGCAGCCTTCCCACCTCCTCCATACTACCTGCCCCGCCACCTATCTTTGTATCATTGGCAAACTTAGCCAGAATGCCCCCAGTCCCGTCATCTAGATCGTTAATATATAAAGAGAACAGCTGTGGCCCCAACACTGAACTCTGCGGGACACCACTCGTCACCGGTTGCCATTCCGAAAAAGAACCTTTTATCCCAACTCTCTGCCTTCTGCCTGACAGCCAATCGTCAATCCATGTTAGTACCATGCCTCAAATACCCTGGGCCCTTATTTTACTCAGCAGTCTCCCGTGAGGCACCTTATCAAAGGCCTTTTGGAAGTCAAGATAGATAACATCCATTGGCTCTCCTTGGTCTAACCTATTTGTTATCTCTTCAAAGAACTCTAACAGGTTTGTCAGGCACGACCTCCCCTTACTAAATCCATGCTGACTTGTCCTAATCCGACCCTGCACCTCCAAGAATTTAGAAATCTCATCAAAGAACAAAGAAATGTACAGCACAGGAACAGGCCCTTCGGCCCTCCAAGCCCGTGCCGACCATGTTGCCCGACTAAACTACAATCTTCTACACTTCCTGGGTCCGTATCCCTCTATTCCCATCCTATTCATGTATTTGTCAAGATGCCCCTTAAATGTCACTATCGTCCCTGCTTCCACCACCTCCTCCGGTAGCGAGTTCCAGGCACCCACTACCCTCTGTGTAAAAAACTTGCCTCGTACATCTACTCTAAACCTTGCCCCTCTCACCTTGAACCTATGCCCCCTAATAAGTGACCCCTCTACCCTGGGGAAAAACCTCTGACTATCCACTCTGTCTATGCCCCTCATAATTTTGTAGACCTCTAGCAGGTCGCCCCTCAACCTCCTTCGTTCCAGTGAGAACAAACCGAGTTTATTCAACCGCTCCTCATAGCTAATGCCCTCCATACCAGGCAGCATTCTGGTAAACCTCTTCTGCACCCTCTCTAAAGCCTCCACATCCTTCTGGTAGTGTGGCGACCAGAATTGAACACTCTACTCTAAGTGTGGCCTAACTAAGGTTCTATACAGCTGCAACATGACTTGCCAATTCTTATACTCAATGCCCCGGCCAATGAAGGCAAGCATCCTTAACAATGGATTCTAGAATCTTGCCAACAACCGAGGTTAGGCTAATTGGCCTATAATTTTCCATCTTTTTCCTTGTTCCCTTCTTAAACAAGGGGGTTACAACAGCAATTTTCCAATCCTCTGGGACTTTCCCTGACTCCAGTGACTTTTGAAAGATCATAACTAACGCCGCCACTATTTCTTCAGCTATCTCCTTTAGAACTCTAGGATGTAGCCCATCTGAGCCTGGAGATTTATCAATTTTTAGACCTCTTAGTTTCTCTAGCACTTTCTCCTTTGTGATGGCTACCATATTCGACTCTGCCCTCTGACTCTCCTGAATTGTTGGGATATTACTTATGTCTTCTACTGTGAAGACTGACGCAAAGTACTTATTTAGTTCCTCAGCTATTTCCTTGTCTCCCATCACAAGATTACTAGCGTCATTTTGGAGTGGCCCAATGTCTACTTTTGCCTCCCGTTTGTTTTTAATGTATTGAAACAAACTTTTACTATCATTCCTCATGTTACTGGCTAGCCTACCTTCATAATTGATCCTCTCTTTCCTTATTTCTCTCTTTGTTATCCTCTGTTTGTTTTTGTAGCCTTCCCAATCTTCTGACTTCCCACTACTCTTTGCCACATTATAAGCTTTCTCTTTTGCTTTGATGCATTCCCTAACTTCCTTTGTCAGCCATGGCTGCGTAATCCCCCCTCTGATAACCTTTCTTTTCTTTGGGATGAACCTCTGTACTGTGTCCTCAATTACTCCCAGAAACTCCTGCCATTGCTGTTCTACTGTCTTTCCCACTAGGCTCTGCTCCCAGTCGATTTTCGTCAGTTCCTCCCTCATGCCCCTTTAGTTACCTTTATTTAACTGTTCACCTTTACATCTGATTCTACCGTCTTTCTTTCAAATTGGAGATTGAATTCTACCATATTATGATCACTGCCTCCTAAGTGTTCCCTTACTTTAAGATCTTTAATCAAGTCTGGCTCATTACATAACACTAAGTCCAGAATGGCCTGTTCTCTCGTGGGCTCCATCACAAGCTGTTCCAAAAAGCCCTCCTGTAAACATTCAATGAATTCCCTTTCCTTGGGTCCACTGGCAGCATTATTTACCCAGTCCACCTGCATATTGAAGTCCCCCATGATCACTGTGACCTTACCTTTCTGACATGCACTTTCTATTTTGTGGTGCATTTTGTGCCCCTGGTCCTGACGACTGTTAGGAGGCCTGTACATAACTCCCATTATGTTTTTTTTTGCCTTTGTGGTTCCTCAACTCTACCCACACAGACTCCACATCATCTGACCCTATGTCGTTTAGCGCTATTGATTTAATTTCATTCCTAATTAACAAGGCAACACCGCCCCCTCTGCCCACCTCTCTGTCTTTTCGATAGGTTGTGAATCCCTGGATGTTTAAATGCCAGTCCTGAACCCCCTGCAACCACGTGATGCCTACCACATCTACCTTGTTCCATACACTGCGCGCATTTAAATATAGCACCTTTAATTCTCTATTGACAGTCCCTTTTTGTTTTCTTAGTGTGGTGGACCTTGGTTTACTGAGCCTTTCCATACACTGTGTCATATTTTGTGGGATGGGGACTGTCGTAACCTCTCCTGAGTTCTGTCTTTTCGTGCTTTTTTGTATTCCTAAGCAGCTACGCTTCCCACTGATTACTTCATCTCTTGGTTCCCTGACTATCCCTTCCCCCCCAACCTCTAGTTTAAAGTCCTATTGATCACCCTATTTACTCTTTTCGCCAGAACACTGGTCCCAGCTCAGTTCAGGTGGAGACCATCCCAACGGTATAGGTCCCCCCTGTCCCAAAACTGATGCCAGTGTCCCATGAAAAGGAACCCCTCTTTCCCACACCACTCTTTCAGCCACGTGTTAACTTTCCTTATTCTTGCCTCCCTGTGCCAATTTGCACGTGGCTCGGGCAGTAATCCGGAGACTATGACCCTTGAGGACCTGTTTTTTAATTTGAATCCTCGCTTTTTATAATCTCAAAACAGGTCCTCTTTTCTAGACTAGCCTATGTTGTCGGTACCGACGTGGACCACAACAACTGGATCCTCCCCCTCCCTCTCCAGTATCCTTTCAAGCTGGTCAGAGATGTCCCGCACCCTAACACCGGGCAGGCAACATACCATGTTGCACTCTTTATCCTGCTCACAAAGGATACTATCTATCCCCCTGATAATAGAATCCCCTACAACTACAACTTGCCTATTTACTCCTCCCCCTGAATGGCCTGCTGAACCATGGTGCCTTGGTCAGCTGACTCATCCTTCCTGCAGCCCTGTTCGCCATCCACACAGGGAGCAAGTGCCTCATACCTGTTGGTCAGGGTCAAGGGCTGAGGCTCCTGAGTTCCTGACTGCTGGTTCCCTTTACCTGCCTGACTTGCAGTCACACCCTGCTGTCCCTGGCCACTGGCAGGATTTAAACTACTTACGCTGACAGGTGTGACTGCCTCCTGAAACACAGTGTCCAGGTAAGTCGCCCCCTCCCGGATGTGTCTCAGTGTTTGAAGCTCAGACACCAGCTCATCAACTCTGAGCCGGAGCTCTTCGAGCAGCCAACACTTACTGCAGATGTGGTCGCTGCAGCTCGCAATGGGATCTGCCAGCTCCCACATCAAGCAGCTCAAGCACATCACCTGACCAGCCATCACTAATTAATTAATTAGTTTAATTTAAGTTTACGAGTTTAGCTGTGTTTTTTTGTAAATTTGGGGCAAATTTGCTATCAACCAATCAGATCACAGCTTCCCTCTGACGTCACTTTTGGGGGAAAAACTGGAAAACAGGAAGCTACCGTTAGGTTTTTATACTCACAGAGACTGCTCCTCCTCCTGCCAACGGCTCCTGAAATTAGGCCCGAAGAAAGGGAGAGAACAAAACAGTCGGGAAAAAGCACCTTCTCCCACTCTTCACCGAATTACCTCACTGCACCAAATTACCAAATTCTCAATCTGTCTGTGTCTCACTCACTCAGGCTGTGTCTCTTTGACCAGCGCAACGCTTACTGAGTGCGCTTTCTGTCTGTCTTTTATACAGACTTTAGGATGACTCACACTAAAACTTCAAAGAGAAGAATACAATGTGTACCTTTGTGCCCCTTAACAGGCCTCAGGTGACTGCCAGATAACTGACTCTCAGCAATTAGGGTGGGGGCAGCTTCAGCCAATCAGACACTAATCTACACTGCACTTTTAACTGAAAAACAGCATAATTAGATTAACCACTTACCTTTCTTGGTTACCTCACTGCACCAAATTACCAAATTCTCACTCTGTCTGTGTCTCACTCACTCAGGCTGTGTCTCCTTGACCAGCGCAATGCTTACTAAGTGCGCTTTCTGTCTGTCTTTTATACAGACTTTAGGATGACTCACACTAAAACTTCAAAGAGAAGAATACAATGTGTACCTTTGTGCCCCTTAACAGGCCTCAGGTGACTGCCAGATAACTGCCTCTCAGCAATTAGGGTGGGGGCAGCTTCAGCCAATCAGACACTAATCTACACTGCACTTTTAACTGAAAAACAGTACAATTAGATTAACCACTTACCTTTCCTGGTTACCTCACTGCACCAAATTACCAAATGCTCACTCTGTCTGTGCCTCACTCACTCAGGCTGTGTCTCCTTGACCAGCGCAATGAACCAAGGTTCATTGGGTTTGATGGTCGCACCCTTTTTTTTCCGATGGGAAATGTTAGCTCTGTACTCTCCCTATTTCCTTCTTGAATGTGTTCCACTATTCTGTCACAGATTTACATAAAAGTGTCTTCTCCCAGTCCACTCTGGCCAAATCATATCTGATCTTATCAAAATCAGCCTTCCCCCAATTTAGAACTTTGATTTCAGGCCCATCCTTGTCCTTTTCCATAACAATCTTTAACCAAAACGAGTTATGATCACTGCCTGTAAAATGCTCTCCCGCGGATACTTCAAACACTTGTCCAGCTTCGTGAGCGAAGCCAACTTTTCCAACTAGTCCCAACTTTTCAAAATTACCTTCACAACTGAAGTTTCCCGTCCCTGGAATTATTCTTATAAACTTCTTTTGTCCTCTCTCCAATGCCTTTACACCCTTCCTAAAATGCACTGCCTCTTTTTAGGATGGCCCGCAGATTAAGTACCAATCAAGCACTTAACTGGATGGGGCAGAATTTCCAAGGATCCAGGAATCCTGGGAGCAGAAGTTCCATCTACTGAGAGCGGCTGGTCAATCAAAGGCTGGCAGCCATTCATTGATCAGCAATGCTACTGGTGAGGCCGTGCTTAAAGAACATGGATAGGACATCATATACTGACATGGTTTAAGGAACAGTCACCTGGACAGTATCCTGGCAGTGCCTGGGCAGTGGCAAGGGGCAGTGGTGGGGTGGGGGGAGGTCTGTTGTGGAGGTTTGAGGTCAGGGGCCTCCCATCGGGCAAAAGGAGGGTTCCCAAGGTGTCCCATGTCTGTGGGGGGTCTTCACTGATGGGGGTTTCTGTGAAGGGAAGGGTCTGTGTCTGTTTTGGGGGGTGGGCAGATCCGTGTGGTGTTAATGTTTTTATTTTAAATACTAAGATTTGGGGCGTCCTTTAAAAAGTGCACCAATCTTTCAAAAATTTAAGTTACTGACAGGGAAAGATCAATCAGATGTCGTGAGACCTGGCCCTTCCATATTTTATTCCAAAGTGTTTAAAAATATGGTAGAAAAAGCCAGCAATGTAGCAACGGTGGCTGCCCTCTGCTTTTCCCACTCCAGACAACACTTTGAAATCAAATTGTAAAATTCAGCTTAGTGAGTGGGAACGAACATGGCAGATGGAACATAATATGGAAAAATGCGAGGTTTTCCTATTTGGCAGGAGGAACAGATGTGCAGAGTGTTTCATAAATGGTAATAGATTAAAAAGTGTAGATGTAACTGGGTGTCCTCATCAATAAGTAATTGAAAGTTAACATGCAGGTGCAGCAAGCAATTAGAATGGTAAATGGTATGTTAGCCTTTATTGCAAAATAATTTGAGTAGAGGAGTAGCAAAGTCTTGCTTCACTTGTATAGAACCTTGGTCAGACCGCACCTGGAGTATTGTGTGCAGGTTTGGTCCTCTTACCTCAGAAAGAATATTATTGCCATAGAGGAAGTGCAACAAAGGTTCACCAGACTTGTTCCAGGGATGGTGGACAGACAGGGTAGATGTAGGTAAGATATTTCGCCTGGATGAGGAGTCTAGAGCTAGGGAGCACAATTTCAAAATAAGGGAGAAGCCACTTAATAATAATAATAATAATAATCATCTTTTATTGTCACAAGTAGGAAGTTACTGTGAAAAGCCCCTAGTCGACACATTCCGGTGCCTGTTCAGGTAAGCTGGTATGGGAATTAAGCGCTGCTGGCCTTGTTCTGCATCACAAACCAGCTGTCTAGCTCACTGAGCTAATACCAGTAGCATAAAGGGACATGGGGATAGTGTGGGATAAAAGCATTGAAATAGATGATTAGATCGAACGAAAGGACAGTTGGATGTACAGGCTATATGGACTAGTCCTGCTCCCACATTCCTGTGTACCACATCCACATGAGGATTGCCATGGAAATGAAAATGAAAATCGCTTATTGTCACAAGTAGACTTCAAATGAAATTACTGTGAAAAGCCCCTAGTCGCCACATTCCGGCGCCTGTTCGGGGAGGCTGTTACAGGAAGCAGGCACAGGTAAATAATTACGGGAAGTGAGCCATGGGGTGGAAGTCATAGGAGGCTGGGTGGGGAGGAGGAGCCAGCAGCAAGGGCTGAGGATAGCTCTGAATGGACCCCCCCCACCCCCACCTTTCCGATGCTATGTCTCTTGGTCAGGTACTGTGTGCCTATGAACTAGGAACATCCCTTGGGAACACACAAGAACCCTCAACAAAGTTTACATTTGGACTTCCCTCATGGTGAGTTGCCTGCCCACTATTAGGTTAATACCAGCAGTGCTGGGATGAGGCTCTTAAGTGGACATTCAATTGTTTACAGATTAGGCAAGCCATTCCCGAGCCAGAACTTTATCATGTCAATGATGGGAAGGCAGTGGGATCACCACTCAGCAACTTCTAAATGCTCCTCCATCATTAAAATTATCACTGAGAGGGTATCAAATTTAACATTTAAGAACATAGAACATAGAACATTACAGCACAGAACAGGCCCTTCGGCCCTTGATGTTGTGCCGAGCATTGTCCGAAACCAAGATCAAGCTATCCCACTCCCTGTCATTCTGGTGTGCTCCATGTGCCTATCCAATAACCGCTTGAAAGTTCCTAAAGTGTCCGACTCCACTATCACAGCAGACAGTCCATTCCACACCCGAACTACTTGTAGCCAGTTAAAATGGCTAACTCCCGATTTAAAATGGCTAACTCCCGATTTAAAATGGCGAACGGCAAAGGCTGATGGGAAAGTCAGCCAACAGGACACAAACGAGCAGCTGCAGGTTGAGTGTGTATTTACCTCTGGAAAGGCCAGATAAGATCGATACCAGCAACCATCAGCATAACAAAACACCAGCCATCTGCATACTAATGAGCTCTACTGCCCCCTGCTGGATGCTTGCCTTCACTTGAACACCTAGGATGGCTTGCTCAGGTACACTTTCTGGATGCAGTGACCGTAATGCACTGATGCAAATGTGCCCCGCAACAGCCAATCAGCATCTCTGCTCTACTGCCCTCTGCTGGATTTAGTGTTGTATAAAACCTTAAGTCCATATCTCGCAGGTTTTACACAATGGCAAATATTCAACAATGTCAGCCACATCAGAGGGAAGATAAGGTATGGGACTGTTGGTGCATGTGAAGTTCGGCAGTGGTAATTTGTATTACACTCAGATGAATTCTTCATGGATAACCCCTGTCAGAAATGGCTGATTATGTTTTTTCCTCAATTCCTCTTTCTCCTTATTCTATTCATGCATTTCCTACTCAACCATTCATCTGCTAACTATTGGTAGGCGCTGTCTCTTCATGATGGTGAGATTAACGTGCATGCAACAGATC
Organism: Scyliorhinus torazame; assembly: GCF_047496885.1. Lineage (NCBI taxonomy): Eukaryota > Metazoa > Chordata > Chondrichthyes > Carcharhiniformes > Scyliorhinidae > Scyliorhinus > Scyliorhinus torazame. The sequence goes on along the minus strand of NC_092715.1, from coordinate 222,945,787 downwards.
ACCATGCAGCTTTACTCCTGCTCTGTGGAGTACTGCAATGCTCTTTCAGAAGGGTCTAGCTAGTTGAAGTAAAGTTTTATACTGCCAACGTTTAGTGTGTTGGTATAGTTTTTATTTTATACATACTGCACATGAATGATTGTCTTGTGCACTGGAGTCATGTGCCATTGGCAGCAGATAGCTCTTTCCATTTATTGCCATGGTGGACTAAATCAACTCGCTTACAGACTGCTACAGAATGAAGGCACCTTAAATGCTGCTAGGATATCAGGCATTGACCTGAATGATTCAATGCTTGGAACCACTGCCGAGTTACCTACATTCCTACTGAAGCCATATGCTTATTCTGCCATTTCTTTCTGACAAGAAAGAATGAAATGTAATTAGTTCTTATTGAGTCAAGAGCATCAGTGAGCACCCATAAGTAAAAGTGGTTGGATAACAGCGAGATGTTACAAATATCTTGGGCTTCATCCTGGAAGCATCTAGATGCAGGAACGTTCATTGTCATGTTCACAATCACAGCCCCGGGCAATGTGGTCCTTGCACAGCTCTGAGGTAGCATTTGTTAGGCATAGGGATTGCGCACTGTGCTCCCCACACAACCAAACTTCTACACCGATATTTCAATATTTTAATTTTTCACAAATGTTATGTCCTTGGTTTTGTTTATCTCTTCTTTTTAGAAGCACCTTCCCTTGATTTTAAATGACAGTCAGACAATAGGATGAATGACTGTGATGATATTGCTGGAAGGTTTTAATAAATATAAGTTGACAACTGGAAAATTGAATGTTCAGTATAGGCCATGGTAATACTGGAAATGGTATATGTTAATTTTATTTGACATGGAAACTGTATTGGTGGGTGAGCACGAAGAAATAACAAAATCTTTATAGTTTCACAAGGTTCATTTGCAAAAGTGGAAAAACATTTAATGAGACCAGTCGGGACTCTATTATACTGAGCGAATAACTGTACATCTTTCATTTGCAGCAGCATAGATCTCTGAGGATTCAATATTTTTCATAGTCATACAGTACAAGGAAAGGGACTTCAGCCCATCGAGTCTGCACTGACAAAACTGCACAAAATGTACACCAGATCCATTTCCCAGCACTTGTCCTATAGCCTTGAATGTTATGACATTTCAAGTGCTCTTCCAGGTACTTTTTAAAGATTGTGAGGATTCCCACCTCTACTACCCTCCCAGGCAGTGCATTCCAGATTCCCAGCACCTTTTCCTCAAATCCCCTCTAAACCTCCTGACCCTCACCTTAAAATTATGCCCCCTAATTAAAGACCCTTCAATTAAGGGGAAAAGCTGCTTCCTTGGCAGGTCCCAGGTTCGATTCCTGGTTTGGGTCACTGTCTGCACGTTCTCCCCGTGTCTGCGTGGGTTTCCTCCGGGTGCTCTGGTTTCCTCCCACAATCCAAAGATGTGCAGGTTAGGTGGATTGGCCATGCTAAATTACCCTTAGTGTCCCACAAAAAGATAGGTGGGGTTACTGGTTTACAGGGATAGCTTGCAAGTGTGGGCTTAAATGGTGTACTCTTTCCAAGGGCCGGTGCAGACCCGATGGACCGAATGGCCTCCTTCTGCACTGTAAATTTTATGATGATTCTAGGATTCTATCCACCTCAATCAGGTCCCCCCTCAGCCTTCACTGCCCTAAAGAAAACTACCCTCTCTTCAGAGCTCAAATACTTCATTCCAGGCAAATTCTTGGTGAATCTCCTCTGCACTCTCTCCAGTGCAATCACATCATTCCTATAGTGATATGACCGGAACTGCACACAGCACTCTAGTTCATAATGAATTGAAAGAATAAATACTTGTATTCTGCTGAACATATTTTCCTTTTGAGTTATCGAAGGTTTCATTTGTACAGAAGCAGGGATTCGAGTACAGAAGCAGGGATGTGTTGCTACAATTATACAGGGCCTTGGTGAAGCCACACCTAGAATATTGTGTGCAGTTTTGGTCTTCTTCTCTGAGGAAGGATGCTCTCGAGGGTGTGCAGCGAAGGTTTACCAGACTGATTCCAGGGATGGCGGGACTATCATATGAGGAGAGATTGACTAGGTTGGGATTGTTCTCGCTGGAGTTCAGAAGAATGAGGGGGGATCTCATAGAGACTTTTAATATTCTAACAGGACTAGCAGGGTAGATGCAGGGAAGATGTTACCAATGTTGGGTGTGCCCAAAACCAGTCTGAGGATTCAGGGTAAACCATTTCGGACAGAGATAATGAGACACTTCTTCACACAAAGAGTGGTGAGCCTGTGGAATTCATTGTCACAGTATGTAGTTGATGCTAAAACATTGAATATATTCAAGAGGCGGCTGGATATAACACTTGGGGAGAATGGGATCAAAGGCTATGGGGGGAAAGCAGGATTAGGCTATTGAGTTGGATAATCAGCCATGATCGTGATGAATGGTGGAGCAGGCTGGAAGGGCCAAAAGGCCTCCTCCTGCTCCTAGCTTCTATGTTTCTACATAAGCATTTTTAAGCCAGAATCACCAGTTTGTCAATTGTATTTAGTTCAATTTACTGCTCAGCACAATTTTAAATAATTGCAAATATGGGGCAAAATTCTCCCCCAACGGCGCGATGTCCGCCGACTGGCGCCAAAAACGGAATGCTCCGCATCTTTGGGGGCCGAGCCCCAACATTGAGGGGTTGGCCGGCGCCGGAGGGATTTCCGCCCCGCCAGCTGTCGGAAATGGTGTTTGGTGCCCCGCCAGCTGGCGCGGAAATGCGGCGCATGCGCGGGAGCGTCAGCGGCCACCGACAGTTTCCCGCGCATGCGCAGTGGGGAGAGTCTCTTCCGCCTCCGCCATGGTGAAGGCCGTGGCGGAGGCGGAAGGGAAAGAGTGCCCCCACGGCACAGGCCCGCCCGCGGATCGGTGGGCCCCGATCGCGGGCCAGGCCACCGTGGGGGCACCCCCCGGGGTCAGATCACCCCGCGCCCCCCCCAGAACCCCAGAGCCCGCCCACGCCGCCTGGTCCCGCCGGTAAATACCAGCTTTGATTTATGCCGGCGGGACAGGCAATTTCTGGGCGGGACTTCGGCCCATCCGGGCCGGCGAATTGAGCGGGGTGTCCCGCCAACCGGCGCCGCCCGATTCCCGCCCCATCTCCGGTACCGGAGACTTCGGCGGGAGCGGGATTCACGGCGGCCAACGGCCATTCTCCGATCCGGCGGGGGGTCGGAGAATGACGCCCATGGTTTTATTCTTGACATTTTAAATGCAGAGACTATGGGGGTGCTAAGTGTCAGTGGGATGTAAAAATGCTAAAAATCTGAAACCTCATCTCACCCTTTCACTTTTGTTTCACAGAGGAAGGATGGAATGGGGTGGGGGCATGGGAGCGGAAGTGAGCAACAAACCCATTCACAGGAGGCGGGTCAGTCACTTTTATATGTTAATCAACTCAGAATTAAACACCATTTTAAATTTCACCCTGCTAGCCTTGGGAAACCCGGCAGCGAAAGGGAGGCAAGGTCTATTCAATCCAGAAGGCAAGTGTTATTAACTGACCAGATGGATTGAGTTTCTCTGATTCAACCACATCAACCACTACAATGGAACACTATATCACCACCCCAACTTGCCCGTTTTCTGGTCTCGATTCCCATTTCCCATCGCACCTCTGATTTCACCTCTGACCTCTGATTTCACCTCTGCCCTCTGATTTCCCCTTTGATCTCCGAACACCCCTCTGATCTCATATCTCCTCCAATCCCTCATCTGCCCTGACCCTGGCTTCCATCTTTACCTGAGCCCAGCCTTCATAATTCCCCACACCAACCTCCACTCTTTGGTCTTACTGATCCCTCCTTCCCTTCTCACTGAAATGTTGCAGTCGAGTGTCAAAGGTCAACCTGTCCAATAGCCAGCTAGCCTCTCAAGTTGACTGGAAATTAAGATAACAAATGGCATTTCTTCATTGTTCTAACTCAAGAGAGAATCTACAAAGGCCGAAAACTCCCGGTCCCAACTGCCACGGTCATCGCGGGCGGGACGGTAAATATAACAGACAAGCAGGTTAGGTCGATTGATCTCCGTTGACCTTGGGTGAGAATTTCAGGTCCCAAGGTGGGTGGGACCAGATAATCCTGCTCAAAGTCTTAAACATATTTCACTGTCGCAACATGGCTACACTGTGGTGTAATGATGGGCATCCAGCTATAGTCTGAGAGATCTTCGTTTGTTTGCTGCTGTTGCTGTTAATCCAGGTCTTCAGTTGCTTCATATTGTAGTGCTAATCAAGTATTGATCATCTTTTCTGCAAGAAAATACTGAGGGGGAGAGTTTCTGCTTGTTTACATCATTTTTATCAGTCTAATCAGAGTGGAACTGATCAAACCAGCAGAAGAAGTAGTGAGTGACTCCCAAAATCCCTTGCACTCAGGTTTACTGTGATATTTTTTTGAACTGGTTTAAGATTCAATTAGCCTGCTCTCAAAACTCGTCACACCCTCATAGCGACATTGTGACTCATTGGTTAGGGAAAGCTCATTTTCTTAGGTGCACAGATACTGTTAGCATTGTAGGCCTGAGGCCTGTAGCCATGATTTTTTGCATTTCACTTCTGCATTTTATTGCCACTGTGCTCTTGATTTTAAAAGAACCTGTACTAAGCATGTATTGAATATTCAAAAGTTAAATTGTACTTTATTTACAGCTGAGTATGATTGTGTTTCAACTCCAATGTTTAATCAATAGTAATCATCAGTACAAAGGTGGACATATTGTTCACAACTTTGTTCTTTCATGCTGGCCATGTTTACAGCTGGTATTTTGTCTTCCTTTCTTGGCTAGACTTATTAAACTTTAAAGTGTGACCGTTTAGCAGGAGACAATACCTCAATACATTCAATGACCTTTGAACAGCAAGCCAGGTCCTTGGATATGCTTGTACAACTGCAGTTTGGAATGAGGAGATGGAGTTTGATTGATGAACAGTATAACTTGATTGATGACAGTTGGGAGACACCATCAAATAGATGTGCAAGCAGTATTATGAAGTCTTCAAACCTTACAGTGCCTGTGAGGAGAATTTGATAATGGAGCCAGGAATTGGACTGAAAGGGCACAGCATCCAATGTTCAGGGCTGCAGCAGAGTGGATTAGTTAACCATTCAAGGCTGTCAGGGGTAGAGGTCCATCAAAGGAGTGACTGACTAAGAATCCACCCCGTAAAAAGTTATTTGGAAACTTGGCATGTGATCTAATCAAATTGCAGCAGAGTCCCATGACGAGCGCATTCAGCCGGTTGTTTCCCAGCACTCAGCACCGAGATCTATTAGGGCTTTGTTGCAATTCGGGGTTTCAGCAGTGAACACCCCGACGAGGCCGTACTTAGTCCTGATCATGCACTGAGGAGCTCCGCTCACTAGAACTCCTCAGTGCAGGAAGAGATCAGGATGCCATTTTAAATAGCACCCCGGTCTCTCGTCCCCCCTGACGCAACACCCAAACCCCACCTCACCTATAAGGGGGTCTGTGGGAGCCCTTCACCCTACTTCACAAAGGCAGGGCATCCACGGGCCTGATCCTCAGTGCAGGCAAAATGCCAGGCTGGCATTCTGGCCGTGCCCTTGCCAGCTGGCAGTACCACCAGGCAGTGCCAGGCTGGCACCCAGATGGCACTACCAGGGTATCAGGCTGGCAGTGCCATGGTGCCACCCTGCCCAGAGGGAAACCTCCTGGAGGCTTCCGATCCCCTGGGAGACCCCCCAGACCCTTCCCCAAGAGCCATTCTGTCTGGTTCCTGTTCCTGAATGATGCTTGCCTGAAGTCTCCGAGGTGAAGATGTTAGATCCCAGTGCTTCGGTAGATCTTACTCTGTCTTACTCGAATATGCAGATTTTCCTGGTAGGGATTCCACCCACAATAGGCGAGATTCAGATCATGACATCTCGCGAAATTGCATTTGGGCGCAACGCGACCAGTAAATCGCGCCCTTGATGAATGAACCAAGGAGAATTTTACCATCTTGGGGAGCTGTTGTGAACGGTACCAATCTGTGGTTATCATTTGTAATATAGTATGTACTTATTTGTAATACAGCATATGTAGTATGTATATAAAGTTGTCTTTCTACGTTCCTTTTAAGATATATAGATAGTGTTTCTTGTTCCTTTCTTTTCAATAAAGTTATCTTCTTTTGTTTTCTTTGAACCATTAATAATTGTTAATTGTGCAATAAAGCTTGTTGTTTTCACACTTTGCTTGGTATTGAATTACTCATGTCTGTTCGACCACAGTACAACTCAGTGAAACTGAAGTGAACTCCGCAAGACACTCTCACACACTTCTTTCAAATCAAAAACTACTTCATTCGCCATGAACTAACTAGCTTCCTACCAATGAAATTATTGAATAGTTCAGTATGATTGAAAAAAAAACTTCAATGATTTAAATTCCATTAATAATGAACCATGAAAATAAATTGTCAAGTTACATGAAACAAAATAGTGAAATATTTTACAGACACATCAGTAGAAAAATGGGAAGACTGTGATGGGAATTGGACCATTAAGGGATGTACAGGATAATACTTGCGGTGATGATCAATAATTATTTTGCACTGGCATTCACCAGGGTGGTAGAACAGGTAAGCATGACATTTGAATGATGAAATAAGAAATGAGATAAGTACATTTAAAATAAATAAGGGGAATAATTGAACAAACTAAACAAACTTGAAGAACCCCTCATCTGGATGGATTGTATCCATGCATTTTAAATGAACTGAGGGAAGTGATAGAAGTAGCATTGCAACTCATGTTTAATGGTCAAAATCTTCTGGTCTGTGGATTGTCGGAGACGGGCCGTAAATTGGGAGATGCTGGTCAGGATTATGCAAGAGTCAGGACAAACAAACATGCTTGACATAGGCCTGGAAGTTAAAAATCTTAAAATGACCGTATTTCCATCACCCAGGATCTTCGGTGAATGTCTCTGACCCTGAACGCAGGTCAGATACTTGGACCGGATATGTGGGAATTAAATGATTACTTACCCAGAAAATGTTACGCTAGTTAATACCTGGTCTGGCATAGAGATTATCCAGTGCAACTTGGCCAGCCGACAATCCCCCACCTGACTATTCTACCAGACTATTCCTGCCACCCACCTAACCAGCCTCCCAGCAGCAAACTATCCCCCCATCAGACTATTATCCCCCAATTGCCCAACTATCCCCTGAACACCTGACTATACCCCCAACCACTCGACTACACCCTCACCTGAATATCCCCCTGAACAGCAAACTAACCTCCCACCCAAATACCCTCCTGACCGAGGCCCAACAATCTTCAGCTGCTTTATCAGTGACCTTCCTGCCATCATAAGGTCACAAGTGGGGATGTTGACAGATGACTGCATAGTGTTCAGCAGTCAATGCCAAAATGCAATAAGATCTGAACTATATACAGGTTTTGGCTGACAAGTGGCAAGTGACATTCTTGCCGCACAAGTGCCAAGCATTGCGCAGGTCAAAGAGACACAGCCTGAGTGAGTGAGACACAGACAGAGTGAGAATTTGAAACTTGGTAATTTGGTGCAGTGAGGTAAACAGGAAAGGTAAGTGATCAATCTAATTCTGTTGTTTTTCAGTTAAAAGTGCAGTGTAGATTAGTGTCTGATTGGCTGAAGCTGCCCCCACCCTAATTGCTGAGAGGCAGTTATCTGGCAGTCACCTGAGGCCTGTTTAGGGGCACAAAGATACACATTGTATTCTTCTCTTTGAAGTTTAAGCAGTGTGAGTCATCCTAAAGTCTGTATAAAAGACAGACAGAAAGCGCACTCAGTAAGCATTGCGCTGGTCAAAGAGACACAGCCTGAGTGAGTGAGACACAGACAGAGTGAGAATTTGAAACGTGGTAATTTGGTGCAGTGAGGTAATTCGGTGAAGAGTGGGAGAAGGTGCTTTTTCCCTACTGTTTTGTTCTCTCTCTTTCTTCTGGCCTGTAACTTTTAATCAGCAGGGAGAGAATCTGAGAACATCTGAGACCCTCAGAAGGTAAGTAAGTGATTTTTACTCATTTTTACTTTTATTACCTTTTCAAATTGGGTGTGTGGGGGGGGGGAGGGGGGGGGGGAACTGAAGTGACAACACAGAAAAGCTGTGACCTGAGTGGCTGGTTGGGAATCTACACTAAATTAAAAAAATTAAGCATTGGTAACGAATTAAACATAATTACTTAATTATAATTTAGAGGGGTATCTAAACCAGAGATAAGAGAGTACTATATTTAGCTTTCACATTTATAGTAGAAATCTAGTGCTAGGAAACAGATAGTTAACAGTAACTTAAATTTAAAAAAAAAACTTTTAACTTTAATTAATTAATTAATGACGCAATGTCAGTTAGAGGGGTGCAGTGCTCTGACTGTGAGATGTGGCAGGTCCAGGAGGCTTCCAGCATCCCAGATGGCTTCATCTGCAGAAAGTGCACCCAACTGGAGCTCCTCACAGACCGCATGGTTAGGTTGAGCAGCAATTGGATGCACTTAGGAGCATGCAGGTGGCGGAAAGTGTCATAAATTGCAGTTATATAAATGTGGTCACACCCAAGGTGCAGGCAGAGAAATGGGTGACTACCAGAAAGGGCAGGCAGTCAGTGCAGGAATCCCCTGTGGTTGTCCCCCTCTCGAACAGGTATACCCCTTTGGATACTGTCGGGGGGGATAGCCTATCAGGGGAAAACAGCAGCAGCCAGAGCAGTGGCACCATGGCTGGCTCTGATGTTCAGAAGGGAGGGTCAAAGCGCAGAAGAGCAATAGTCACAGGGGACTCTATAGTCAGGGGCACAGAGAGGCGCTTCTGTGGACGTGAAAGAGACTCCAGGATGGTATGTTGCCTCCCTGGTGCCAGGGTCCAGGATGTCTCTGAATGGGTTATTGGTAGTAACAACATAGGCAGGAAGGGGCATGAGGTCCTGCAGCAGGAGTTCAGGGAGCTAGGCAGAAAGTTAAAAGACAGGACCTCTAGGGTTGTAATCTCGGGATTACTCCCGTGGAACGTGCCAGTGAGGCTAGAAATAGGAAGATAGAGCAGCTAAGCACGTGGCTAAACAACTGGTGTAGGAGGGAGGGTTTCCATTATCTGGACCACTGGGAGCTCTTCCGGGGCAGGTGTGACCAAATAAGAAGGACGGGTTGCATCTAAACTGGAGAGGCATAAATATCCTGGCCGCGAGGTTTGCTAGTGTCACACAGGAGGGTTTAAACTAGTATGGCAGGGGGGTGGGCACGGGAGCAATAGGTCAGAAGGTGAGAGCATTGAGGGAGGACTAGGGAATAGGGACAGTGTGGCTCTGAGGCAGAGCAGACAGGGAGAAGTTGCTGAACACAGCGGGTCTGGTGGCCTGAAGTGCATATGTTTTAGTGCAAGAAGTATTACGGGTACGCAGATGAACTTAGAGCTTGGATTAGTACTTGGAACTATGATGTTGTTGCCATTACAGAGACCTGGTTGAGGGAAGGGCAGGATTGGCAGCTAAACGTTCCAGGATTTAGATGTTTCAGGCGGGATAGAGGGGGATGAAAAAGGGGTGGCGGAGTTGCGTTACTGGTTAGAGAGGATATCACAGCTGTACTACGGGAGGACACCTCAGAGGGCAGTGAGGCTATACGGGTAGAGATCAGGAATAAGAAGGGTGCAGTCACAATGTTGGGGGTTTACTACAGGCCTCCCAACAGCCAGCGGGAGATAGAGGAGCAGATAGGTAGACAGATTTTGGAAAAGAGTAAAAACAACAGGTTTGTGGTGATGGGAGACTTCAACTTCCCCAATATTGACTGGGACTCACTTAGTGCCAGGGGCTAAGACGTGGCAGAGTTTGTAAGGAGCATCCAGGGGGGCTTCTTAAAACAATATGTAGACAGTCCAACTAGGGAAGGGGCGGTACTGCACCTGGTATTGGGGAATGAGCCCGGCCAGGTGGTAGAAGTTTCAGGAGGGGAGCATTTCGGGAACAGTGACCACAATTCAGTAAGTTTTAAAGTGCTGGTGGACAAGGATAAGAGTGGGCCTAGGGTGCTAAATTGGGGGAAGGCTAATTATAACAATATTAGGCGGGAACTGAAGAACCTAGATTGGGGGCGGATGTTTGAGGGCAAATCAACATCTGACATGTGGGAGGCTTTCAAGTGTCAGTTGAAAGGAATTCAGGACCGGCATGTTCCTGTGAGGAAGAAGGATAAATACGGCAATTTTCAGGAACCTTGGATAACGAGAGATATTGTAGGCCTCGTCAAAAAGAAAAAGGAGGCATTTGTCAGGGCTAAAAGGCTGGGAACAGACGAAGCCTGTGTGGAATATAAGGAAAGTAGGAAGGAACGTAAGCAAGGAGTCAGGAGGGCTAGAAGGGGTCACGAAAAGTCATTGGCAAATAGGGTAAAGGAAAATCCCAAGGTTTTTTACACGTACATAAAAAGCAAGAGGGTAGCCAGGGAAAGGGTTGGCCCACTGAAGGATAGGCAAGGGAATCTATGTGTGGAGCCAGAGGAAATGGGCGAGGTACTAAATGAATACTTTGCATCAGTATTCACCAAAGAGAAGGAATTGGTAGATGTTGAGTCTGGAGAAGGGTGTGTAAATAGCCTGGGTCACATTGAGATCCAAAAAGACAAGGTGTTGGGCGTCTTTAAAAGTATTAAGGTAGAGGGATATCAGAGGTAGGTTCTTTACCCAGAGAGTAGTGGGGGCATGGAATGCACTGCCTGTGGAAGTAGTTGAGTCGGAAACATTAGGGACCTTCAAGCAGCTATTGGATAGGTACATGGATTACAGTAAAATTATAGTGTAGATTTATTTGTTCTCAAGGGCAGCACGGTAGCATTGTGGATAGCACAATTGCTTCACAGCTCCAGGGTCCCAGGTTCGATTCCGGCTTGGGTCACTGTCTGTGCGGAGTCTGCACGTCCTCCCCGTGTCTGCGTGGGTTTCCTCCGGGTGCTCCGGTTTCCTCCCACAGTCCAAAGGTGTGCGGGTTAGGTGAATTGGCCAATGATAAATTGCCCTTAATGTCCAAATTGCCCTTGGTGTTGGGTGGAAGTGTTGAGTTTGGGTAGGGTGCTCTTTCCAAGAGCCGGTGCAGACTCAAAGGGCCGAATGGCCTCCTTCTGCACTGTAAATTCAATGATAATCTATGATTAATCTAGGACAAAGGTTCGGCACAACATCGTGGGCCGAAGGGCCTGTTCTGTGCTGTATTTTTCTATGTTCTATAAGTCCCCAGGGCCTGATGGGATCTACCCCAGAATACTGAACGAGGCTGGAGAAGAAATTGCTGAGGCCTTGACAGAAATCTTTGGATCCTCACTGTCTTCAGGTGATGTCCCGGAGGACTGGAGAATAGCCAATGTTGTTCCTCTGTTTAAGAAGGGTAGCAAGGATAACCCAGGGAACTACAGGCCAGTGAGCCTTACTTCAGTGGTAGAGAAATTACTGGAGAGAATTCTCCGAGACATGATCTACTCCCATTTGGAAGCATGGGGTCGTATTAGCGTGAGGCAGCACGGTTTTGTGAAGGGGAGGCCGTGTCTCACTGACCTGATAGAGATTTCCGAGGAGGTCACAAACTTGATTGATGCAGGTAGGGCAGTGGATGTTGTCTATATGAACTTCAGCAAGGCCTTTGACAAGGTCCCTCATGGCAGACTGGTACAAAAGGTGAAGTCACACGGGATCAGGGGTGAGCTGGCAAGATGGATACAGAACTGCCTAGGTCATAGAAGGCAGAGAGTAGCAATGGAAGGATGCTTTTCTGATTGGAGGGATGTGACTAGTGATGTTCCGCTGGGATCAGTGCTGGGACCTTTGCTCTTCGTAGTATATATAAATGATTTGGAGGAAAATGTAACTGGTCTAATTAGTAAGTTTGCGGACAACACAAAGGTTGGTGGAATTGCGGATAGCGATGAGGACTGTCAGAGGATACAGCAGGATTTAGATCATTTGGAGACTTGGATGGCGAGATGGCAGATGGAGTTTAATCTGGACAAATGCGAGGTAATGCATTTTGGAAGGTCTAATACAGGTAGGGAATATACAGTGAATGGTAGAACCCTCAAGAGTATTGGCAGTCAGAGAGATCTTGGTGTACAGGTCCACAGGTCACAGAAAGGGCCAACACAGGTGGAGAAGGTAGTCAAGAAGGCATACGGCATGCTTGCCTTCATTGGCCGGGGCATTGAGTATCAAAATTGGCAAGTCATGTTGCAGCTGTACAGAAGCTTAGTTAGGCCTCACTTGGAGTACAGTGTTCAATTCTGGTCGCCACACTACCAGAAGGATGTGGAGGCTTTAGAGAGGGTGCAGAAGAGATTTACCAGGATGTTGCCTGGTATGGAGGGAACCAATGGGGCACGGGTGCGGGGATAGGGGGAGAAATGAGGGGGTAGGATCCTCAGTGCCAACCGGTGTCACTGTGTAGCCGTTGAACCTGGTTGGGAACGGGGGTATGAATCATTCTAACATGTCGGCCTTTCACCCCCTGCAGGCAATAGATATTGGAATTCAACCAGCAATGGTGGCCTTCCTGCTAGTCACCGCAGCCCTGGGGGATGACCTGTGGCTGTTCGAGCTGTAGTTCCTCGAGGAGGAGGAACCTTCAGCAGCGGAGTGTGCAGCAGTGGAGCAGGTGGCAGCCGCCCAGGATGGGTAGCGAACTGCCCAACAGGCCGAGGAGGAGGTGTGAAGGAGGTGTGAGGTCTCACGTGTACCGGCAGCGCCTATCATTTGTGGACCTGCCGAACCCCTGCTTCCTGGTGCTGCCAGTCCTGGAGGCCCGCTCTGGTTTCGGCCAGGATCTGCATGCTCATGGCTGTGGAGCACAGGGAGTGGACCATCCCCATCTGGGACTGTGCCACATCATCCAGTGATTTTGCCACCACTTTCTGGGCTTGTGTACCATCAGCCAGTGACTGCACCTACTCCCTCTGGGACTGTGCCACATCGGCCAGTGCAAAGCCAGACGTTCCCAGCTGTGGCCTGCTGTGACTGGGCCACGCTCAGGAGCTCCTGTGCAATTTCCAGCTGGCTCTGACACATGGCTGCCTGTGAGGCGGCAACCCTGTCCTGGGCCTCGGCCAGCGCCTGCACAGAATGCCCCAGGCCTTAGACACGCTGATCCAGAGCCAAAACTGCCGCCCCCAATGCCTCCACCGCTGATGCCAGCCTTGTGGTGTTGGCCTGGGTGGCACGCATGATCGGCACCACCTCCTACTGCTGCATGCGGTTGGACTCCTTCAACTGCACCTACAGGTGCTGGATGTTCGCCGACAACCCCTCATGTAGTCCCTGGCTCTGTGACTGCATCTCCACAATCAATGGGACTGTCCGTTCCAGAAGCCTGAAGCCCGTCTGGACGGCAGCTCGTCCCTGGGGTCGGCCCGCCCTCCGACCATCCGCACCCTCGGGAGTTCCTACCTCCATCTGATGTACCAGAGCAGCTGTATGATGCATCCCAGAGGGTGTCCCAGGAGCCTCTTCACTGAAGCCCAACACCGAGCTGAGTGTCTCTGCGATGGTGGAGGGTGTTGGAGACAGCTGTGACGGGAAGTCAGTGTCATCCCCGGACTCAAGCGCTGAGGTGTCTTAGGTGTCTTGTCGAGGGCTTTGGTCCTTGCTGCTGCCATCTTCCCTGCTCGTTACACAGCGGGGGCTCTGGCTGTGGCACGGGCTGGGGGTGGAAGACACCAGATGGAACAGCCCCTTCACATTGCCGGGGTGGAGATTGGCCAGCTCCTGCAAGACCCAAGACAAAACGTATGATTAGACTGCGGGCCGGGGTTGAGGGTGAGGGTGTGGGCGAGAGTGGTTTGAGTGTGAGGGTGAGGGTGGTGTGAGGGTGAGGGTGGTGTGAGGGTGGTGGTGGTGTGAAGGTGATGTGAGGGTGGGGTGAGGGTGAGGTTGGGGTGAGGGTGAGGGTGAGGTTGGGGTGAGGGTGAAGGGTCATGTGAGGGAGAGGGTGAGGATAATGTGGGGGTCAAGGTGAGGGTAATGTGGGGATGAGGGTGATGTGGGGGTGAGGGGGAGGGGGATGTGGAGCTGGGGATGAGGGGGATGTGGGGTGAGGGTGATGTGGGGGTGAGGGTGGTGTGGGAGTGAGGGTGATGTGGTGGTGAGGGTGGTATTGGGGTGAGGGTGATGTGGGGGTGAGGGTGATGTGGGGGTGAGGGTGATGTGGGGTGAGGGTGATGTGGGGATGAGGGTTTTGTGGGGGTGAGGGTGGTGTGGGGGTGATGTGGGGGTGGGGGTGATGTGGGGGTGAGGGTGATGTGGGGGTGAGGGTGATGTGGGAGTGAGGGTGGTGTGGGAGTGAGGGTGGTGTGGGGGTGAGGGTGATGTGGGTGTGGGGTTGATGTGGGGGTGAGGGCGATGTGGGGGTGAGGGTGATGTGTGAGTGAGGGAGATGTGGGGGCGAGGGTGATGTGGGAGTGAGGGTGATGTGGGGGTGAGGGTGATGTGGGGGTGAGGGTGATGTGGGGGTGAGGGTGATGTGGGGATGAGGGTGATGTGGGGGCGAGGGTGATGTGGGGGTGAGGGTGATGTGGGGGTGAGGGTGATGTGGGGTGAGGGTGATGTGGTGGTGATGTGGGGGTGGGGGTGATGTGGGGGTGAGGGTGATGTGGGGGTGAGGGTGGTGTGGGAGTGAGGGTGATGTGGGGGTGGGGGTGATGTGGGGGTGAGGGTGATGTGGGTGTGGGTTGATGTGGGGGTGAGGGTGGTGTGGGGGTGAGGGTGATGTGGGGGTGTGGGTGGTGTGGGGGTGATTTGGGGGTGGGGGTGATGTGGGGGTGAGGGTGATGTTGAGGTGAGGGTGATGTGGGGGTGAGGGTGTTGTGGGGGTGAGGGTGGTGTGGGAGTGAGGGTGATGTGGGGGTGAGGGTGGTGTGGGGTGAGGGTGATGTGGGTGTGAGGGCGATGTGGGGGTGATGGTGATGTGGGGGTGAGGGTGATGTGAGGGTGAGGGTGGTGTGAGGGTGGTGTGATTGTGAGGGCGATGTGGGGGTGAGGGTGATGTCGGGGTGATGGTGATGTGAGGGTGAGGGTGGTGTGAGGGTGATGTGGGGTGAGTGTAGGGTTGAGAGTGGTGTGGGGGTGGTGTTGGGGGGGGATTGACACACAAGGCATGGTGAATTGCAACTCAGCGGGGTCTCACTTCGTCGCCTGCAGCCGATCTCCAGCCCGGGGACTTCCCTTCCCTCTGGGCCGCCAACAACATACAGGGCCCTCTGCTTAGCTGTGGTCCCCCTCCAGTTTCTCCCGCTCCCTGTGATTATGGGCCGCTTATCCTTGGTATTAGGGGATAGATGTGGTGAGGGGGGGCAGAAAATGCACAGTATTCGGTAGTCTGGCGCATCTGTCGTGTTGAGTGTTCTGGTTCACAAACAAGCCAACAATGCTGGAAGTGGTAACGCTATTTTATTAACTGTTGAACTATGCTAACATACTGTAAACGTGGGTATAAGCATTACCAGCTTAACTGTGGACCCTTTCCTATCACTAGCTATGGTGAGGCACTCAGCAGAGGTGAATGTCTGTGATGCAGGCTGTGAGCTCTGTGCTCTGAGCTGGCTGCTGCTAGAATGAGCGGGAACTCTCCTGTCCCCTGTCTTTATAATGCTTGTGCTCTCACTGGTGATTGGCTGCCGTGTTATGTATGCTGGTTGGTCCTACTGCATGTCCATCAGTGTGTGTATGTGATTGTGGCTGTTTAGCACAGGGCTAAATCGCTGGCTTTGAAAGCAGACCAAAGCAGGCCAGCAGCACGGTTCAATTCCCGTAACAGCCTCCGGGAACAGGCGCCGGAATGTGGCGACTTGGGGCTTTTCACAGTAAGTTCATTTGAAGCCTACTTGTGACAATAAGTGATTTTCATTTCATTTCATTTCATGTACTGATGTATATTATGACTGCATCCAGCCCAGGGGGCGGGTAGCGGGTGGCCCCAGTGTCCAGGGCACTCAGCCATGATGGCAGGTATGGATGCTGGCATGTGGTGCAGGGTGGGGGTTGTCCGCCCTCCAGGTGGTGAGTGGGCGGGGTCGGGTTACGGGTGTGTGGCATGGGGATTGGTGCTAGGGGCATGTTGCTACCTACTCAACCCTGGCCGCCCTGAGGAGGTTGTGCAATTTCTTCCGGCATTGCAGGCCAGTCCGGATGGTTTTGCTGGCGGCGTTGACCATCTCTGCCACCTGCGCCCAGGCACGGTGAATGATGGTGGCTGGCAGCCTCCTTCCTGAGCCGGGGTACAGCGTGGTCTGCCTCTCCTCTACCGCGTCTAGGAGGGTCTGCAGCTCAACGTTCATGAAACGGAGTGCCGCACCCCACACAGCTATCTTGGTGTCTGGGACTCTGTGTGTGGGGAGTGCAATGTGTATATGCGGCTGCAGCTTGTCAGCCCCCTGAGTGTCAATCGCAAATCCGGCGAATCCTGCACTGTTTCTCGTTGGAATCGATTGTGTTCCATTTGGCGCCGGTGCTAGCCCTTCAACAGTTGCTGAGTCGGTCCAGATGCGGCCCCAGTTTTGCTGTCGTGGAATGCCACGAATCCTGCCCTGGTGTCAACACTTAGTCTCAGAAACGGAGAATCCTCCCTCAATCTCGCAGCTGCAGTTGTGAAATGGGGTGTGCCCCCCCTTTTTTGTATTCTTCTTACGACTGATGAACTTCTTACGGATATTTGCACTGACTCTTCGACGTTTCAACCAGGATCTGCAAAATTGTAAAAGCATTTTTTTTTAGAAATCCTTGCGGACAGTAGCAAAGCACTCCATCAATGCTGACCAGAAGATCCGGGTCAATAATTAATTAGAAAAAGGTTTACTGCCAGCAGACTGACAAATAGCTAACGTACTTCATATATTTAAGAAGGAGGATATCTAGGGAATTATAGACCAGTCAGCTAATCACCAGTGATGGGAAAAAGAATAGAATCCTTACAAAAAGAGTGACCAGAAGAACAGTTAGAAATTAGAAGTATAACAACGAATAGTCAGCATGGATTTCAAAGGACACATCCTGCTTGATCAAAGTTGTTGAATTTCCTGGGCAAGAGTAGGCAACACTAATGCCATGGATGTAACTTATCTGGATTTTCCAAAGGCCTTTGATAAGGTTCCCCATCAGAGACTCATGAGTAAGGTTAGAGAACATGGAGGAAGATGATGAATACTGAATGGACTGTTCGCTGGCTTGAAGACAGAAAGCAGAGTGAGAGTAAAAGGTAATTATTCAGAGTGATGTAAGATGAAGGTGATGTTCTCCAAGGGCCAGTGCTGGAACCTCTGCTGTTCACAATTTGCATCACAATTTGGAATTTGGAATTAAAAACACAATTTCCAATTTTGGAAATAACACGAAATTGGTAGAAGATTGCAAAAACTTACAGAAGGACATTAATTAAGCCACAGAATGGTAAAACAATTGGTAAATTAAGTTCAAAGCAGATAACTATGAGGTAGTACATCTTGGGAGGTTGAATAGAGAGGTCACATATTACCTGGAAGGTGGGGGATGGAACAAAGGAATCTTAGTAAAACATGCCAAACACTAAAAGTTGCACACAGGTTAGCAAGGTCATGAAAAAAGAAAACCACTAGGTTTTATCTCTACAGGGACAGAATTGAAAAAATGGGAAGTTATGCTCAGCCTCTTTCAAACTTTGATTAGACCACACTCTGGTCACCATTTAAATATGACATAAATAGCATTGGATTGCTGGAGAAGGTGCAGAGAAGATTCATAAGGAGGATACCAGAAATGTATGGACGAACGTATCAGGAAAGGCTGTGTCTCTTTTTTCTTGAACAAAATAAAGTTTGGCGGTTACCTAGTCGAGGTATTTAACATTATGAAATATTTTGATAGAGTGTTACAGAGAGAATATTTCCTCTTGTGGGGAAAAGCATAATAAGTAAGGCAATCAATATGAGAAAAGTCACAGGGAATTCAGCAGAAACTTCTTCATCTCAAGAGTAGCAGGAATGTGAAACACGCTACATCAGGGAGTGGTTGAAGTGATTAATATAGATACACTTAAGAGAAACTAGATAATTATATGAGGGAGAAGGGAATAGTGTGTTCCGATGGTAGATTTAAATGAGGAAAGATGGGAGGAGCTTTGAGTGGTTAGGCTGAATTGCCTGTTTCTGTACCGTATATCAGGGTGAAGAACTGATAACTCTTACTAAAACTGTGCATTTATCATGGTGAACCCATTTTCAACTGTATTAATAAAAGTGAACCATGTTACTACTGATAAGGCTCCCTGGGCTAGTGTGCAGTCAATTCCAGCTCCACTTGATGCGGAATCGCAACACAATTGAATTAATTAATAATTCTTTGAAAAATATTCAAAGTCTTTGGCTCTTGGCTGCCAAATAATAACCAGGTTTGTAAATTTGAACACAATTAATTTTTATTTATAACAAGAGTTATAATGAAATATGGAACAAATACAACTGGTTAGCTATTATCTAATTCCTAATCCCCCATTTTAACTGCCCCCACCCTCTACACTCACAAGACAGACAAACACAGAGGGCAGGAGAGGGGTGTAAAAAACAAAGGGAAAGGATATAGAGTTTTTGTTTCAGATGGTTGGTTCTAGCACCTTTCTCCTCTTCAAACTTTGCTTTCAGTTTGAGGTTTTCACTGCAGATTCATTCAGGTCTCTCTTGGATCAGAAATACATCAACTCACAGCCTTTCTGAGAGAGAGAGAGAGAGGGAGGGAGCAGGTCCTTGTCTCTGAGTGTCCAGTTTTCAAATGAGTTTCTTGGGTCTTTGAAAATCATTCCATTCAAGTAGGACCCAATCACCACCTGTTACCGGGAAAAATATGGGGCGGGATTCTCCCGCAATCGGTGGGGCGGGCCGTACCGGCGCCAAAGAGTGGCGTGAACCATTCTGGTGTCGGGCCGTCCGGAAGGTGCGGGTTTCTCTCTCCACGCAGGCCACCGTGGAGGGAAAGAGTGCCCCCACGGCACAGGCCCACCCGCAGATCAGTGGGCCCCGATCGTGGGCCAGGCCACCGTGCGGCCACCCCCAGGGGCAGATCCCCCCGTGCCCCCCCGAGGACTCCGCAAGCCGCCCTCAAAGCCAGGTCCCGCCAGTGTGGACTTTGTCTAATCCACGCCGGCGGGATTGGCCGGAAACGGGCGGTCGCTCGGCCCAGTGGGGCCTGGAGAGTCACCGGGGAGGGGGGGGGCACTGCCAATGGCCCCCGATGGGCGGCCACTGCCAATGGCCCCCGATGGGCGGCCAAATACCGGCGGCGGAGAATTCGGCCGGAGAATTCGGAGAGTACTAGCCAGCCTTAATTCTGCGACAAAGCATCCCCAACCATATTATCCTTTACAGCAATTTTAAGATTGAACTGTTGGAATAAAAAGCTCCAACGGAATAAACTTGTGTTCTGGGTTTTAAACATCTCTATAAATGCAAGTGGATTATAGCCTATATAAACAAAGCTTTGTTTGTTGTCATGCTAGACATATACTTAATAACAATAATTTTCTTTATTAGTGTCACAAGTAGGCTTACATTAACACTGCCATGAAATTACTGTGAAAATCCCCCAGTGGTCTCACTACGGCACCAGTTCGGGTACCCAGAGGGATCATTCCGAATGTCCAATTCACCTAACAAGCATGTCTTTCGGGACTTCTGGGAGGAAACCAAAGCACTTGAAGGAAACCCACGCAAGCACTGGGAGAACATGCAGACTCCGCACAGACAGTGATCCAAGCCGGAAATTGAACCCGGGTCCCTGGTGCTGTGAAGCAACAGTGCTAACCACTCTGCCACCATGCCACCCATTAAAGTGCTGAGAGGCTAGTAGCACTGCCCCTACCCCCAGGTCACTAGCATATGTAGCCATTTTAAATGCTCTGAAAAGTCGAACATTTGACTAACATTTGTTTTTGCAAAATGTATGGACGTACTGTGTAGTGTTTTAGAACGTTATGGTGAGTTGCTAGATTTGACAAGGAGTATTACAGAATTCTCATAGGGCACATGAAGGATTTGGTTACCTTTTCACACAAAGGTTGCAACTGAAAATGGGGCTGTAGTTTCCGTTGCCTCTGTGTCTGCTACAAGACAGGTTGATGGAAAAGAGGCTGTGGAGAGGCTGTCTCTAATGTTCAGAAGGGAGGATCAGAGCGCAGAAGAGCAATAGTCATAGGAGACTCTATAGTCAGGGGGACAGATAGGTGCTTCTGTGGACGTGAAAGAGACTCCAGGATGGTATGTTGCCTCCCTGGTGCCAGGGTCCAGGATGTCTCCGAATGGGTAGAGGGCATCCTGAAGGGGGAGGGCAAACAGACAGAGGTCGTTGTACATATTGGTACTAACGACATAGGCAGGAAGGGGCATTAGATCCTGCAGCAGGAGTTCAGGGAGCTAGGCAGAAAGTTAAAAGACAGGACCTCTAGGGTTTTAATCTCGGTGTTACTCCCTGTGCCACATGCCAGTGAGGCTAGAAATAGGAAGATAGAGCAGTTAAACATGTGGCTAAACAGCTGGTGTAGGAGGGAGGGTTTCCATTATCTGGACCACTGGGAGCACTTGCGGGGCAGGTGTGACCTGTATAAGAAGGATGGGTTGCATCTAAACTGGAGAGGCATAGATATCCTGGCCGCGAGGTTTGCTAGTGTTACATGGGAGGGTTTCAACTAGTATGGCAGGGGGGTGGGCACCGGAGAAATAGGTCAGAAGCTGAGAGCATTGAGGGAATAGGGCCAGTATGGCTTTGAGGCAGAGCAGACAGGGAGAAGTTGCTGAACACAGCGGGTCTGGTGGCCTGAAGTGCATATGTTTTAATGCAAGAAGTATAACAGGTAAGGCAGATGAACTTAGAGCTTGGATTAGTACTTGGAACTATGATGTTGTTGCCATTACAGAGACCTGGTTGAGGGAAGGACAGGATTGGCAGCTAAATATTCCAGGGTTTAGATATTTCAGGCGGGAGAGAGGGGGATGTAAAAGGGGTGGCGGAGTTGCGCTACTGGTTAGGGAGAATATCACAGCTGTACTACGGAAGGACACCTCAGAGGGCAGTGAGGCGATATGGGTAGAGATCAGGAATAAGAGGGGTGCAGTCACAATGTTGGGGGTTTACTACAGACCTCCCAACAGCCAGCGGGAGATAGAGGAGCAGATAGGTAGACAGATTTTGGAAAAGAGTAAAAACAACAGGGTTGTTGTGGTGGGAGACTTCAACTTCCCCAATATTGACTGGGACTCACTTAGTGCCAGGGGCTTAGACAGGGCAGAGTTTGTAAGGAACATCCAGGAGGGATTCTTAAAACAATATGGAGACAGTCCAACTAGGGAAGGGGCTGCACCGGACCTGGTATTGGGGAATGAGCCCGGCCAGGTGGTAGAAGTTTCAGGAGGGGAGCATTTTGGGAGCAGTGACCACAATTCAGTAAGTTTTAAAGTGCTGGTGGACAAGGATAAGAGTGGTCCTAGGGTGAATGTGCTAAATTGGGGGAAGGCTAATTATACCAATATTAGGCAGGAACTGAAGAACCTAGATTGGGGGCGGATGTTTGAGGGTAAATCAACATCTGACATGTGGAAGGCTTTCAAGTGTCAGTTGAAAGGAATTCAGGACCGGCATGTTCCTGTGAGGAAGAAGGATAAATACGGCAAATTTTGGGAACCTTGGAGATATTGTAGGCCTCGTCAAAAGGAAAAAGGAGGCATTTGTCAGGGCTAAAAGGCTGGGAACAGACGAAGCCTGTGTGGAATATAAGGAAAGTAGGAAGGAACTTAAGCAAGGAGTCTGGAGGGCTAGAAGGAGTCACGAAAAGTCATTGGCAAATCGGGTTAAGGCAAATCCCAAGGCTTTTTACACGTACATAAAAAGCAAGAGGGTAGCCAGGGAAAGGGTTGGCCCACTGAAGGACAGGGGATGGAATCTTTGTGTGGAGCCAGAGAAAATGGGCGAGGTACTAAATGAATACTTTGCATCAGTATTCACCAAAGAGAAGGAATTGGTGGATGTTGAGTCTGGAGAAGGGTGTGTAGATAGCCTGGGTCACATTGGGATCCAAAAAGATGAGGTGTTGGGCGTCTTAAAAAATATTAAGGTAGATAAGTCCCCAGGGCCTGATGGGATCTATCCCAGAATACTGAAGGCTAGAGAGGAAATTGCTGAGGCCTTGACAGAAATCTTTGGATCCTCACTGTCTTCAGGTGATGTCCTGGAGGATTGGAGAATAGCCAATGTTGTTCCTTTGTTTAAGAAGGGTAGCAAGGATAATCCAGGGAACTGCAGGCCGGTGAGCCTTACATCAGTGGTAGGGAAATTACTGGAGAGAATTCTTTGAGACAGGACCTACTCCCATTTGGAAGCAAATTGACGTATTAGTAAGAGGCAACATGGTTTTGTGAAGGGGAGGTCGTGTCTCACTAACTTGATAGAGTTTTTCGAAGAGATCACAAAGATGATTGATGCAGGTAGGGCAGTGGATGTTGTCTATATGGACTTCAGTAAAGCCTTTGACAAGGTCCCTCATTGTAGACTAGTACAAAAGGTGAAGTCACATGGGATCAGTGGTGAGCTGGCAAGGTGGATACAGAACTGGCTAGGTCATAGAAGGCAGAGAGTAGCAATGGAAGGATGCTTTTCTAATTGGAGGGCTGTGACCAGTGGTGTTCCGCAGGAATCAGTGCTGGGACCTTTGCTCTTTGTAGTATATATAAATGATTTGGAGGAAAATGTAACTGGTCTGATTAGTAAGTTTGCAGACAACACAAAGGTTCATGGAATTGCGGATAGCGATGAGGACTGTCAGAGGATACAGCAGGATTTAGATTGTTTGGAGACTTGGGCAAAGAGATGGCAGATGGAGTTTAATCTGGAAAAATGTGAGGTAATGCATTTTGGAAGGTCTAATGCAGGTAGGAAATATACAGTGAATGGTAGAACCCTCAAGCGTATTGAAAGTCAGAGAGATCTAGGTGTACAGGTCCACAGGTCACTGAAAGAGGCAACACAGGTGGAGAAGGTAGTCAAGAAGGTATATGGCATGCTTGCGTTCATTGGCTGGGGCATTGAGTATAAGAATTGACAAGTCATGTTGCAGCTGTATAGAACCTTAGTTAGGTTACACTTGGAGTATAGTGTTCAATTCTGGTCGCCATACTACCAGAAGGATGTGGAGGCTTTAGAGAGGGTGCAGAAGAGATTTACCAGGATGTTGCCTGGTATGGAGGGCATTAGCTATGAGGAGCGGTTGAATAAACTCGGTTTGTTCTCACTGGAACGACGATGTTTGAGGGGCGACCTGATATAGGTCTACAAAATTATGAGGGGCATAGACAGAGTGGATAGTCAGAGGCTTTTCCCCAGTGTAGAGGGGTCCATTACTAGGGGACATAGGTTTAAGGTGCGAGGGGCAAGGTTTAGAGTTGATGTACGAGCCAAGTTTTTTACACAGAAGGTAGTGGGTGCCTGGAACTCGCTGCCGGAGGACGTAGTGGAAGCAGGGACGATAGTGACATGTAAGGGGCATCTTGTCAAATACATGAATAGGATGGGAATAGAGGGATACAGACCCAGGAAGTGTAGAAGATAGTAATTTATTTGGGCAGCATGGTCGGCACGGGCTTGAAGGGCCGAAGGGCCTCTTCCTGTGCTGTACTTTTCTTTGTTCTTTGTTTGTTCTTCGATAGAGGAAACATTGCAGGGACAGAGGAAGATAAGAGATGGATGGAGGGAGGAGGAGGAGGCAGAGGAAGAAGAAGAGGTAGGGTGGAGGCCTCCGGGAAGTTGTTACTCCACAAAGACTGTCGGTGAGCAACTAATCAGTCTTTGGCTCCCTTAGGGTGACATCCCATCAATTTCATTACTCTCCTGTCACCACCTTCCTGCTAACTTGTGTGGCCTTAGCTGGGCCACAATCATGCAACAAGACAATTGATCTAACATCTGTTCCAATTTGCTCATTCTCCCCACGTCTGCATGAGTCCCACAGCCCAAAAAGATGTGCAGGTTAGGTGGATTGGCCGTTCTAAATTGCCCTTCATGTCCAAGAACGTTTGGTTGGGTTACTGGGTTGCGGGGATGGGTGGAGGTGTGGGCTTAAGTAGGGTGGTCTTTCTAGGGGCCAGTGCAGGTTCGACAGGCCAAATGGCCTTCTTCTGCACTGTAGATTCTATGATTCGTACATGTGTGACTGTTATGGCCAGAAAGATCTACTGTTAAATAGGATAGAATACACAAATGAGTTTTGGACAAGTTTCTGGCTCTGGACATTTGTGAAAGGTGCTACACCTTCCCTCACATCCTTTACATCCACTCCTATAAGAAAGAATGTACTCTGCACCCTTGTGCTTTTCTTTAGTGCCTGTCTTGCAGGTGTCCTTGCCTGTCTTAGTGCTCCTAAACAGTGTGGAACTAATGACTCTGAGCATGGTTGGTGGAATGTTGCTGACCTTCACTGGGGGACACTGCCGTGCAGCTGGACTTTCAGCAACTCTGGGTCTTGGAGGTTCAGTTTTGGATTGCATAGGCAGCAGAATCTGGGCTAATTGGTTTAGGGGCAAATACAAGGGCATTGGTGGAGAGGTAGTGGTGGGAATGTGAATGCTGCCATTCTGAGAGTGTACAACAGGTTTGTCCTACATGGTACCACTCCATCTGGAGAAGTACCTCTGCAACCCTACTAATCTGCTGTAGATTGCTGGAATTCCTTCGTCATCCAGGGTGCATTAACATCAGATGTTCCATGTTTTCAAATGAATATCTTCTTCGGCGATCACTCGCTAACGAGTATGATTGTCCACCTCAGAAACTCTTGTGTTCCTCGTCATGGTTTCTATAGGTCCTTGCATGGCTCACCAGCCTGATGCTGCTTTTCCCTGAAATCACCTGTGTTAAATCCCTTCTTAAAATCTCTTCACTAGATTACAATTTTTGCATAATTTCTTTAAACTGAATTGTGTTATGCCATCGTTGGGGCAGCACGGTGGCAGCACGGTGGCAATGGGGCAGCATGGTGGTTAGCACTGCTGTCTCACGACACCAGGTACCAATGTTCAATTCCCGCATTGGGTGACTGCCTGTGTGGAGTTTGCACGTTGTCCACGTGTCTGCTTGGGTGTCCTCCGGGCGCTCCGGTTTCCTCCCACAGTCCAAAGATCTGCAGGTTAGGTGGATTGGCCATGATAAATTTCTCCTTGATGTGCAGGTTAGGCTATGAGGTTATGGATATAGGATGGGTGAGCGGGGAAGAGGAAATGGGGAGCTCATTCAAAAGGGTTGGTGCAGACTCGATGGCCCAAATGGCCTCCTTCTGCACTATAGGAATTCTACGACTCTATGAATGTTTGCCGTATAGTCCAAAGATGTGCAGGTTAAGTGGATTGGCCATGCTAAATTGCCCCTTGGAGTCCAAAGATGAGTCGGTTAGGTTACGGGGCTATGGGGATAGGGTGGGGAGTAGGCCTAGGTAGATTGCACTTTCAGAGGGTCAGTGCAGTCTCGATGGACACTGCAGGTATTCTATGGATAGTTTCTGAATGTACCCTCTTCCATTTTCCCAACCTCACTTTCTGGAACGAGAACCAACACTGCTTCCTTTATTCTTGGACTGGCGAAATATTAATTGGGAAAGTTCTTCACTCAGGTCAAGTGGAGGTGCTTCACTTTCCGGGACTATTTTTTACTCAAAGTGGTCTACTTCACTTGAATTAGTTTGTGCCTGACTTCAAGATGGAATTTACCTTTTTTTTTGTTGCTAGCCCACAGGTTAGTGAATGAATTGCATTCAGTTTCCAAGTTTGTTTTCAATGGGTTTTGGCTCTTCGCCTTTTCAGACCATAAGACCATAAGATGTGGGGATAGAAGTAGGCCATTCGACCCATCGAGTTTGCTCTGCCATTCAATGAGACCATGACTGATCTGACATGATAATCCTTAACTCCACTCTCCCGCCTTATATCCATAACTCTTGATTCTGTTACTGATTAAAAATTTGTCCCTCTCAGCCTTGAACATATTTAATTACCTAGCCTCTACAGCTCTCTGTGGAAAGGAATTCCAAAAATTCACTACTGTCTGAGAGAAGAAATTCCTCTTCATCTCCATTTTAAATGAGCGACTCCTTACTCTGAGATTATGCCCTCTGGTCCTCGAATCTCCCACAAGTGGAAACAACCTCCCAGCATCAACCCTGTCAAGCCCCCGCACTATAATCATCACTTTACTCTTGTTTTTTTCAAATGGCGTTCCCGAGCACTTATGCAATTGGATACAGCATCTCAGAGCGAGTTGAAATCACACCATCATAGACAAGTTGTGACACGGAATGTAAATAAATCTATTAATTTTTGGGTGGGCATCATGATAATCATGTTTGATGCTAGAGTGTTGTTATAACCCAATGCAAATATTAATCCAAAATATGATAACTTTAATAGATTGCAACTTTTCATTATTTTGCTTTCAAGGGATTCAATGGATTCTGTGGAAATGGATAATATTATTTTCACTGCAAATATGTAGGAGATGTGCTTGACTGGCCTTTGTCAGTCGTCCTTTGCAGAATTAATCTTATTTGGTTGTTCAGTCCGAGTATAATCAAAGATACAGGAGCCCAGAAAATCTAGAAGGTAGAAAAAGCTAAAAACAAATCGGCATCACAGTGGTTAGCATTTTTGCTTCACAGCTCCAGGGTCCCAGGTTCGATTCCTGGCTTGGGTCATTGTCTGTGCGGAGTCTGCACGTACTCCCCGTGTCTGTGTGGGTTTCCTCCGGGTGCTCCAGTTTCCTCCCACAGTCCAAAGATTTGCGGGTTAGGTGGATTGGCCATGATAAATGGCCCTTAAAAAAGGTTAGCTGGGGTCACTGGGTTATGGGGATAGCGTGGAGACGTGGGCTTATACAGTGTGCTCTTTCCAAGAGCCGGTGCAGACTCATTGGGCCGAATGGCCTCCTTCTGCACTGTAAATTCTATGATTCTAACAGTAAAATTTAAGTCATATTAGCTTAAGACATTTAAGTTTGAACTATCTGCTGTTCAGAAGGTGCTTATATAAATGAGGAATGAAGGGAGAAGGCAGCTGAATGAAGTTAGAGGAATTGATAAATGAGAACGGTCATCTGAGAAAAAGGAAATAGAGGTTGGACATGGTTTTTGGTCACCCATGGGACACTCCAGCCAGTGTGCTGTTTGAGGAAAGCAAATACAGAAACTGCAGGAGACGTCAGCAGGTCAATAAGCATCTCAAGAAAAGACAATGTTCATGTTTCTACAGGGCTGTAAGATGTTACAGGTGAACAACATTTTAAAAAGAACAGAATAGGGGAGAGCAGAAGAAAAACAAATATAGGCAAAGGGAACTCAGAAAAAGAAAAGACTTATGGGCCTATACATTTAGCCTGGCAGAACCTGGCTTCTGGGGCACTAATCAGCCGGTAGTATTTCAGGAGACACAAAGATAAGGATGAAGGAAAATGTAGTTTAGCTCAAAAGTAAAGCCGTATCCGCGGCAACACCAGTGTCCCAGCCCGGAACTAACAGGAACTCCCAGTCTGGGTTTGGGTCGCTACTTAAAAGACTTGATAACGAGTCCTAGCTAGATGGGCCTCTTACTCACTACCATGGGAGCTCTTACTCCATCAGTCCCTGAGGGCGATCGATGAGTGATCCCTTGTGGTCCTCGTAATGTTGATCACGTTCATCCACCCACCCCAAGTCCACACCTTCCTTCTCGCTCCCTTGACCATGAGGCCTCCTTCACTGCTCCGCAAACAGCCTTGAGTCCATCATCAGTGGAGTCCAATCTCAGGGTGTAAAATGGACCGGGGAACATTACTTCCTCGTTGAGCATCGAAAGGCCACTGATGGGGGTTCTACCTCAACGTCAATTTCTGGCAGTGGGTCCGCCACCTCAGTCTTCAGCGTCCGCTGACATAACTCTTGGGTGTGCCAAGGGTTGAGTCCCTGTCCAGTGGTAGGTTCCAAGGACATTAACGGTGTCACCCACCTGGAGTAGCCTCCGCAGTTGAGGGTTCTCCGTGCTCTGAAGATGGTCCATGTCCTATTTTACGGTCCTCTCCCTGGTCTTGACCTTGTATGACACGGGGCCAGTTTTCTCAACTACCACTCCTGGGAACGAAGGGGAGCGGTCTCCGGAACTGCGAATATAGATGACATCTCGCAGCCTGAAAGACCTATTGCGTCATTGGGTATCACAATTCTTTTGATTAGCCTGCAGTTTTGACTCCACTTTCTCACTTAATTTGGGAGACAGTAGACTGAGTATGGTCTGGAGGCATCAGCCCATCAGCAATTCCGCTGGTGCAACTCTAGTCATCACATGTGGCATAATCCTTTCGTTGAAAATTAATTAAACCATAGAATCATAGAATTTGCAGTGCAGAAGGAGGCCATTCAGCCTATCAAACCAGTTTGGTGATGAGCGAGCTGATGGTCTGTTTCTTCATACCATTTTTAAACGTTTGAACCGCCCGCTTGGCCAAGCCTTTAGAAGACCCATGGGAGTTTGCGAACGCCTGGAATTTTCCACTGGTGAAGTGAGGCCCATTCTTGAACACGAGGACATCCGGTATTCCTTGAGTGCAAAATGATTTCCAGAGTTTTCTATAATGGCGCTGGAAGATGTGGGAGACATCTGATGTATACCCATCCATTTAGATTGGGCATTGGCCAAGATCAAAAACAATGACCCAATAAATGGCCCAGCGAAGTCCATGTGTACCTGTATCCAAGGGCTTCCTGGCCATTCCCACAAGTGTAGCGAGGTCAACAGAGGGAGCTTCTGATTCTCATGATGTGCCAGGCACTGTTTCTTTAAATGTTCAATGTCAGAATCCATTTCAGGCCACCAGACATGCCTCCTTTCAGCTTAGAGACTCCAGGGAGGATGACCACCTTGGAGTTCTTTCAAGATCAGGTGCTGGCCAGGGTGAGGGACAACCACTTGGGTTCCCTACAGGATACAGCCATCTTCCACACTGAATTCTTGGTGTTTGGATAGGAAGGGCTTCAGGCCCTCCATAGGGTGTCCTTGGATTCTGCCTTTTAAGATCACATGGTGTAGTTTTGCTAATGTGGGGTCTTTCTGGATCCATGTCTGGATCTGCCTGGCGGACACAGATGAGTGTCCATAAAATTCAAAGTCATGATGACCTTGTCCATTCTTGATGTGGAGATGCCAGCATTGAAACCTGTTGGACTTTAACCTGGCGTTGTAAGACTTCTTACATTGTCCATTCTTGGCACTGGGATTCCGGGTTTGTGGGAATGGTAGACAACTCAGGACATCAGTATTTGTGATGTACGTTCTCGGGCAGTGCTCGAAGGAGTTTTTGTACGCCAACAACAAGAGTACCCAGCACTGAATCTGAGCCGAGGCGATGGTTGGGGTTGGCGTGTCCTCCTTAAAAATACCCAGCAAGGTTTAGGATTATAGTAACGTGTTGGCCGTAGACATACGGATGGACGTTTTTACTCCGAATATCACAGCCAGTCCCTCTTTTTCGAGTGGTGCACAGCATCCCATTGCGTCTGCCAGGGTTTGCGACACATATGCAGTTGGCCACTCGATGCCATCACCCCACCAATGGGAGAAGACTGCCCCAACCCTGTACAGAGAGATAGCACATGTTAGTACCAGCGGTCTTGTGAGGTCATATTGTTATAAGATGTTGGGTAACAGCAGCTGTTGCTTCACTTTATGAATGCGCTGTCCTGTGGCCACGACCACTTCTGTTTTTTCTACAGCAAAGTGTGTAGGAGTGTTGGTAAGGTGACTAGGTTGGGGATAAATTTCCCATGATAATTGTTGAGACATAGGAATGACTTCAATTCCATCATGTTTAGTTGGGGCAGGTGGCCTTTTGTGTGCTTCATTCTGTACTCTGCAAGGTGCAGGCCACCTTTGTTCTCGCAGGAGCCGAGTTATATCACCTCGCCTGCCTTTTCCCACTCGAGGCAGACGCCTGCATCTGAGAATCATTGCAGGATTTCCTCCAGATTTGCCAGGTGTTCTTGGTCGATGCCACCTGTGATTAATGCATCATCATGTGACACTGTCACCCGAGGGGGCCCTTGAAGGATATTTTCCATTTTGTGCTGAAAAATGGTGCATGCCGCTGAGACTTGAAAAGGCCACCAGGTGTATTCAGACAACCCCTTATGGGTGTTGATAGTGACGAACCTCCTGGATCGAGCTCCAGCTAGATATATGCAAAGTTTATGTCCAGCTTGGTTAAGGTGTGCCCTCCAGCCAGCTGCGTGTAGAGATCTTCATGGTGCACCAACCATAAGACCATAAGACCATAAGACATAGGAGCGGAAGTAAGGCCATTCGGCCCATCGAGTCCACTCCACCATTCAATCATGGCTGATTTCAACTCCATTTACCCGCTCTCTCTCCATAGCCCTTAATTCCTCGAGAAATCAAGAATTTATAAGACCAAGGCGGGAGCTTCTGCTGACCATCCATTTATGGTCTTCACAAGGCAGACCGACTTGTCGGGTTTTAGTACTGGAACTTCCGGCTCAGCCCATTCCGCAAACTGTGCTGGGCCTATTATGTCAACGTGCTCCAGGCGACCACGTCCTGGGCACCGGAAGAATCAAGCGAAGACATATTTAAATGAGCCTAATGATTAATTTAAATATGTACATCTGGATCTCGCCCAACGCGGGCAAGATCTAGATCGTGACATCTCACGCGGTTCGGAATAATCTCGCGAGGTTTTGCAGGTGTCGCTAATCTCGCGAGAGGCCTCTCGCGGGATTCAACAGCCTGGACGCATCACTAAGTCGGGCAGAACGAGGCTGTTGAATCACGCCCGATATTTGAAAAGGCTAACAATTAAAGGGAGAATATTTCCAGGGATATCATTGGGACCACAGTTTCTGCTTTCCCTATCCACTGTTAGTCATGGAATCTTCCCTGTCCTGGGCTCCAGTTCAGAGGCTTACTCCATTTAACTGGCGGCCTACCCTTGACTGGGGGATTACATTGCCATCAGCAAAATGTACTGGAAAAATAACCACAAATTGGGCATTTAAATGTGGTAATTGGCTGCCTACTTCCTTGGAGCCACCTTTCTTCTGGCCCCACTATTGATAAACTGCCTTGACGATGTGATTGTATTGGGGAGCCGATTCAGTGCAGCTACTTGCATTGTTACTGGCCCCTCCACTTCCCAGCCCAGGTCCTGAGGGCTGTAAAATCCTGGCCATTGTTCATATGCCATTGTCTGCTCACTTGTGCATTTTGTCTAACCCATTCTGTAATCTTTGGGCCGTCACTTTCAATAACCACTGTCTCTCCTAGTTTGGTGTCATCTGTTAATTTGATTGTTTTGTATTCAGTTCTCAATCCAAATAACTTTAGTCTTCTT
Organism: Scyliorhinus torazame; assembly: GCF_047496885.1. NCBI lineage: Eukaryota > Metazoa > Chordata > Chondrichthyes > Carcharhiniformes > Scyliorhinidae > Scyliorhinus > Scyliorhinus torazame. Next base: position 222,914,355 of record NC_092715.1, on the reverse strand, counting down.
GGTGTCTGCATTAAACTCTGGCTGCACAAAGGAAATACAATAGAATACAATATTACATTTACAAAGTGGTGTAGTCTTGCACTGTTTTCCCTTTCCTGTTGATCTCTTGATATTGTTAAAAAAAGCTTCAATCCTATTGTGCTATCAGTTTTCATTGCCCCGGACCCCCCACCCCCCACACCCCCTCCAAATTGTTCACCAGTGAAGCTCCACCACATCTGTCAGAACACAATCTCCTTTCAGCTGCCACTTAGCAGCAAATAACAAATTGATTTCTCACCACTCTCTTCAGGCAGATGAACACTCTCCCATTAGGTCGAAAAGTGGGTGGATGCTTCAAGAAATAGTTTCACCACCACAGTATGACCTGAGATAAATTATTCACTGGTCACCTCTGCTCAATTGATTTTGCCTGCTTTCATTATCATATTTTATGCTGGTTTTCAGAGTTTTAAGTCAGATAAACTGAACACTACATTTCCTTTTAGCTCACACACTGCTTTGGTCAATAGCCTCCGATTAAAGCAATGGGGAATAACAGCTTGGATTATTTACCTTGCACTTGTCTCTTGAGGAAAATTGAAAATTGCTTCTTGTCACAAATAGGCTTCAAATGAAGTTACTGTGAAAAGCCCCTAGTCGCCACATTCCGGCGCCTCTTCGGGGAGGCTGGTACGGGAATTGAATCGTGCTGCTGGCCTGCCTTGGTCTGCCAGCGATTTAGCCCTGTGCTAAACAGCCCCTACACACTTTCATAGAACATAGTACATTAACATTGCACAATAGGGAGGTACTATGAATTGTGAGAAAGTTTAGCACAGTAAAATGTCTTGAAAATAATACGTACAGATCCTTGCCAAATTGTTTTATCATTCTCAATTTTGTTTCCGTTAATTTAACCAGAAACAATATTTGCTTCCAACAATTATGTCTAGCTGTTAAAATATCTTGCAAACGTGTTTCTTGTTTGAAAGAATTTCAGTTTATGGAAGTTTTCTGTTATGTTTGGAGGCGATGATACTATCATGTCATTGTTGTATGGTTATGAAAAGTTAATGGCAGCAGATGTCATGCAAATGGAATGCTAAGCATCCATCATATATGTAATGCAGGAACATCTGCTCGAGGAACCTGGAGTACTGGCTGAGGGAGATGACTGGATTCTGCCTGGAAATGCTACATCATCTGTTAAGACCAAGGCAGCCACTGGAGGAAAGCAGAGCGTCAGTTGAAGGAATAAAATGCCACAAAGTCTGAACCATGTATCACAGGAAACATGGAACTAGAAAACGGGTCAGAGTCATCTGGAACAAGAGTTTAACTTTAAACCATTACAAGAGGAGCCTGCATTTCCCGCTATCAAACTCTTTTATTCCCATAATTGAGCAAAGGTGGGAGTTCCTTCGGCAGACTGGAACTAAAGCAAGGCTTTGAAACTGTTGTTTGAATGGAGGAGGTGATAACTGACTAGAATTAAGGTGGGGGTTAGAAATTCTGGTTGACTGCAACTCAACTAACTAAAGCCCATCAAATTTAATGCTGCTTGAATTGTTCCCAAGCATTGCCTCTGCTCTGCTAATAAATACTTCAGACAAGGGTCGACAGCTTTTTTTTGCGATGTTTTTAAAGGATAGGCTTGCAGACCACGAACGGACAAGAGCTTTTTTGCAAAGGTGTTTATTCGACAGGCTATTAGGATAGACTGCCTATTTGCCCATGCAAACGACTGTTGATGTCATCAATAAAGCAAAAAGTGCAGAGGATACCGGAAGTCTGCAGAAGGATTTGGATAGGTTAGGTGAATGGGCTAGGGTCTGGCAGATGGAATTCAATGTTGCCAAGTGTGAGGCTATCCATTTTGGGAGGAATAACAGCAGAATGGATTATTATTTAAACGGTAAAATGTTAAAACATGCTGCTGTGCAGAGGGACCTGGGTGTGCTGGTGCACGAGTCGCAAAAAGTTGGTGTGCAGGTGCAACAGGTGATTAAGAAGGCTAATCGAGTTTTGTCTTTCATTGCGAGAGGGATGCAGTTCAAGACTAGGGAGGTTATGCTGCAATTGTATAGGGTGTTGGTGAGGCCGCATCTGGAGTATTGTGTTCAGTTTTGGTCTCCTTACCTGAGAAAGGACATATTGGCACTGGAGTGAGTGCAGAGGAGATTCACTAGGTTGATCCCAGAGTTGAGGGGATTAGGTTATGACGAGAGGTTGAGTAGACTGGGACTGTACTCATTGGAGTTTAGAAGGATGCGGGGGGATCTTATTGAAACATATAAAATTATGAAGGGAATAGATAGGATAGACGCGGGCAGGTTGTTTCCACTGGTCGGGGAAAGCAGGACTAGGGGGCATAGCCTCAAAATAAGGGGAGGTAGATTTAGGACGGAGTGTAGGAGGAACTTCTTCACCCAAAGGGTTGTGAATCTCTGGAATTCCTTGCCCAGTGAAGCAGTTGAGGCTCCTTCTTTAAACGTTTTTAAGAAAAAGATAGATACCTTTCTAAAGAATAAAGGGATTCGGGGATATGGTGTATGGGCCGGAGAGTGGAGCTGAGTCCACAAAGATCAGCCATGATCTCATTAAATGGTGGAGTAGGCTCGAGGGGCCAGATGGCCTACTCCTGTTCCTAGTTCTTATGTTCTTAGGTTCTAATACGTCACGTGATCAGACTCTTACAATGGCCTTGTTCCAACTAGGAACAAACATGAATACACAACATAGAACATAGAACATAGAACGATACAGCGCAGTATAGGCCCTTCGGCCCACGATGTTGCACCGAAACAAAAGCCATCTAACCTACACTATGCCATTATCATCCATATGCTTATCCAATAAACTTTTAAATGCCCTCAATGTTGGCGAGTTCACTACTGTTGCAGGTAGGGCATTCCACGGCCTCACCACTCTTTGCGTAAAGAACCTACCTCTGACCTCTGTCCTATATCTATTACCCCTTAGTTTAAAGCTATGTCCCCTCGTGCCAGCCATTTCTCCGCGGGAGAAGGCTCTCACTGTCCACCCTATCTAACCCCCTGATCATTTTGTATGCCTCTAGTAAGTCTCCTCTTAACCTTCTTCTCTCCAACGAAAACAACCTCAAGTCCATCAGCCTTTCCTCATAAGATTTTCCCTCCATACCAGGCACCATCCTGGTAAATCTCCTCTGCACCCGCTCCAAAGCCTCCACGTCCTTCCTATAATGCGGTGACCAGAACTGTACGCAATACTCCAAATGCGGCCGTACCAGAGTTTTGTACAGCTGCAACATGACCTCCTGACTCCGGAACTCAATCCCTCTACCAATAAAGGCCAACACTCCATAGGCCTTCTTCACAACCCTATCAACCTGGGTGGCAACTTTCAGTGATCTATGTACATGGACACCTAGATCCCTCTGCTCATCCACACTTCCAAGAACATTACCATTAGCCAAATATTCCGCATTCCTGTTATTCCTTCCAAAGTGAATCACCTCACACTTCTCTACATTAAACTCCATTTGCCACCTCTCAGCCCAGCTCTGCAGCTTATCTATGTCCCTCTGTAACCTGCTACATCCTTCCACACTGTCGACAACACCACCGACTTTAGTGTCGTCTGCAAATTTACTCACCCACCCTTCTGCGCCTTCCTCTAGGTCATTGATAAAAATGACAAACCGCAACGGCCCCAGAACAGATCCTTGTGGTACGCCCCTTGTAACTGAACTCAATTCTGAACATTTCCCATCAACCGCCACCCTCTGTCTTCTTTCAGCTAGCCAATTTCTGATCCACATCTCTAAATCACCCTCAATGCCCAGCCTCCGTATTTTCTGTAATAGCCTACCGTGGGGAACCTTATCAAACGCTTTACTGAAATCCATATACACCACATCAACTGCTCTACCCTCGTCTACCTGTTCAGTCACCTTCTCAAAGAACTCGATAAGGTTTGTGAGGCATGACCTACCCTTCACAAAGCCATGCTGACTATCCCTGATCATATTATTCCTATCTAAATGATTATAAATCTTGTCCCTTATAATCCCCTCCAAGACTTTACCCACTACAGACGTGAGGCTCACCGGTCTATAGTTGCCGGGGTTGTCTCTGCTCCCCTTTTTGAACAAAGGGACCACATTTGCTATCCTCCAGTCCTCTGGCACTATTCCTGTAGCCAATGATGACATAAAAATCAAAGCCAAAGGTCCAGCAATCTCTTCCCTGGCCTCCCAGAGAATCCTAGGATAAATCCCATCAGGCCCCGGGGACTTATCTATTTTCAGCCTGTCCAGAATTGCCAACACCTCTTCCCTATGTACCTCAATGCCATCTATTCTAATAGCCTGGGTCTCAGCATTCTCCTCCACAACATTATCTTTTTCCTGAGTGAATACTGATGAAAAATATTCGTTTAGTATCTCGCCTATCTCTTCAGACTCCACACACAACTTCCCATCCATGTCCTTGACTGGTCCTACTCTTACCCTAGTCATTCGCTTATTCCTGACATACCTATTGAAAGCTTTTGGGTTTTCCTTGATCCTACCTGCCAAATACTTCTCATGTCCCCTCCTTCCTCGTCTTAGCTCTCTCTTTAGATCCTTCCTCGCTACCTTGTAACTATCCATCGCCCCAACTGAAACTTCACACCTCATCTTCACATAGGCCTCCTTCTTCCTCTTAACAAGAGATTCCACTTCTTTGGTAAACCACGGTTCCTTCGCTCTACGCCTTCCTCCCTGCCTGACTGGTACGTACTTATCAAGAACACGCAGTAGCTGATCCTTGAACAAGCTCCACTTATCCAGTGTGCCCAACACTTGCAGCCTACTTCTCCAACCTATCCCCCCCAAGTCACGTCTAATGGTATCATAATTGCCTTCCCCCAGCTATAACTCTTGCCCTGCAGTGTATACTTATCCCTTTCCATCACTAACGTAAACGTCACCGAATTGTGGTCACTGTCCCCAAAGTGCTCTCCTACCTCCAAATCCAACACCTGGCCTGGTTCATTACCCAAAACCAAATCCAACATGGCCTCGCCTCTTGTTGGCCTGTCAACATATTGTGTCAGGAAACCCTCCTTCACACACTGTACAAAAAACGACCCATCTAATGTACTCGAACTATATTTTTTCCAGTCAATATTTGGAAAGTTAAAGTCTCCCATAATAACTACCCTGTTACTTTCGCTCTTATCCAGGATCATCCTCACCATCCTTTCCTCTACATCCCTAGAACTATTTGGAGGCCTATAAAAAACTCCCAACAGGGTGACATCTCCTTTCCTGTTTCTAACCTCAGCCCATACTACCTCGGAAGATGAGTCCCCATCTAGCATCCTCTCCGCCACCGTAATACTGCTCTTGACTAGCAGCGCCACACCTCCCCCTCTTTTGCCTCCTTCTCTGAGCTTACTAAAACACCTAAACCCCGGAACCTGCAACATCCATTCCTGTCCCTGCTCTATCCATGTCTCCGAAATGGCCACAACATCGAAGTCCCAGGTACCAACCCATGCTGCCAGTTCCCCTACCTTATTTCGTATACTCCTGGCATTGAAGTAGACACACTTCAAACCACCAACCTGAACACTGGCCCCCTCCTGCGACGTCAGATCTGTGCTCCTGACCTCTATACTCTCATTCTCCCGTACCCTAAAACTACAATCCAGGTTCCCATGCCCCTGCTGCATTAGTTTAACCCCCCCCAAAGAGCACTAACAAATCTCCCCCCCAGGATATTTGTGCCCCTCAGGTTCAGATGTAGACCATCCTGTCTGTAGAGGTCCCACCTTCCCCAGAAAGAGCCCCAGTTATCCAGAAATCTGAATCCCTCCCGCCTGCACCATCCCTGTAGCCACGTGTTTAATTGCTCTCTCTCCCTATTCCTCATCTCATTATCACGTGGCACGGGCAACAACCCAGAGATAACAACTTTGTTTATTCTAGTTCTGAGCTTTCATCCTAGCTCCTGAAAGCCTGCCTGACATCCTTGTCCCCTTTCCTACCTATGTCGTTAGTGCCAATGTGGACCACGACTTGGGGCTGCTCCCCCTCCCCCTTAAGGACCCGGAAAACACGATCCGAGACATCACGCACCCTTGCAACTGGGAGGCAACATACCAAACGTGAGTCTCTCACGCTCCCACAAAATCTCCTATCTGTGCCCCTGACTATCGAGTCCCCAATTACTAATGCTCTGCTCCTCTCCCCCTTCCCTTCTGAGCAACAGGGACAGACTTCGTGCCAGAGGCCCGTACCCCATGGCTTACCCCTGGTAAGTCCCCCCCCCCACAAGTATCCAATGCGGTATACTTGTTTCTCAGGGGAACGACCGCAGGGGATCCCTGCACTGACTGCTTCTTCCCAGTCCCTCTTACAGTTACCCATCTATCTCCAATCTTTGGTGTAACTAATTCCCTGAAGCTGCTATCTATGACCCCCTCTGCCTCCCGAATGATCCGAAGTTCTTCCAACTCCAGCTCCAGTTCCCTAACTCGGTCTTGGAGGAGCTGGAGATGGCAGCACTTCCTGCAGGTAAAATCAGCAGGGACACTAACGGCATCCCTCACCTCAAACATCCTGCAGCAGGAACATTGCACTCCCTTCCCTGCCATCCCTGTAACTTTCAACCAAGATCTGGCTAACAACTAAATTTTAAAAAAAAAAAATAATAATAATACAATATGGTACTGACCTCACACCAATGGGTTTTATTATTAGGTTAGAGGAGGAGGGCGGGTGGGAGACACTACACGTGTAGTGTTTCGGGTTTCCTCTCCACCAGAATTTATTGGTGAGGGACTTCCCAGAAGTCCGCGGGTCGAACTTCCTGTTCCCGCCTTAAAAAAAAAATGTTTTTTTAAAAAATACAACAGCAAAGAGGAACAGAAACGGGACCAGGTAAGTGTTTACAACATCACAACATCTGCCGATATTCTGATTTTCTGCAATTGATCCTTTCAGTCTTTGTATAGATGGCCAGGATTCTCCGTTGTAAGTCCGCCCCCTTACCACTGCCATCAAGGACGGAGGATTTGGCGCTCAAACAAATCTCCCATTCACTGCAGCAGGGGCAGAGAATCTCGCACAGGAACTCCAGAGGGAATTCAAGCTTCTCCCATAGCTAGTCTGTATTTCCGGGAGCAGGAGAGAGAGTGGGAGCCGGAGCGCAGCGAGTGCAGCTTGGGATTCAGGTAGGTGTTTAAACTTGCCCCCAGGTTCCAGCGGCCTTCATTTTCGGGAGCGGGAGAGGGAGCCGGAGCGCAGCGAATGCAACTTGGGATTCAGGTAGCTGTTGAAACTTGCCCCCAGGTTCCAGAGGCCTTCATTTCCGGGAGCGGGAGGGAGAGTGAGAGCCAGAGTGCAGCGAGTGCAGCTTGGGATTCAGGTAGGTGTTTAAACTTGCCCCCAGGTTCCAGCGGCCTTCATTTTTGGGAGCGGGAGAGGGAGCCGGAGCGCAGCGAGTGCAACTTGGGATTCAGGTAGGTTTTGAAACTTGCCCCCAGGTCCCAGAGGCCTTCATTTCCGGGAGCGGGAGGGAGAGTGTGAGCCGGAGCGCAGTGAGTGCAGCTTGGGATTTAAGTACGTGTTTAAACTTTCCCCCAGGTTCCAGCGGCCTTCATTTCCGGGAGCGGGAGAGGGAGCCGGAGCGCAGCGAGTGCAGCTTGGGATTCAGGTAGGTGTTGAAACTTGCCTCCAGGTTCCAGAGGCCTTCATTTCCGGGAGCGGGAGGGAGAGTGGGAGCCGGAACGCAGCGAGTGCAGCTTGGGATTTAGGTATGTGTTTAAACTTTCCCCCAGGTTCCAGCGGCTTTCATTTCCGGGAGCGGGAGAGAGAGTGGGAGCCGGAGCACAGCGAGTGCAGCTTGGGATTCGGGTACGTGTTTAAACTTGCCCCCAGGTTCCAGCGGCCTTCATTTTCGGGAGCGGGAGAGGGAGCCGGAGCGCAGCGAGTGCAACTTAGGATTCAGGTAGGTGTTGAAACTTGCCCCCAGGTTCCAGCGGCCTTCATTTTCGGGAGCGGGAGAGGGAGCCGGAGCGCAGCGAGTGCAACTTGGGATTCAGGTAGGTGTTGAAACTTGCCCCCAGGTTCCAGAGGCCTTCATTTCCGGGAGCGGGAGGGAGAGTGAGAGCCAGAGTGCAGCGAGTGCAGCTTGGGATTCAGGTAGGTGTTTAAACTTGCCCCCAGGTTCCAGCGGCCTTCAGTTTCGGGAGCGGGAGAGGGAGCCGGAGCGCAGCGAGTGCAACTTGGGATTCAGGTAGGTGTTGAAACTTGCCCCCAGGTTCCAGAGGCCTTCATTTCCGGGAGCGGGAGGGAGAGTGTGAGCCGGAGCGCAGCGAGTGCAGCTTTGGATTTAGGTACGTGTTTAAACTTTCCCCCAGGTTCCAGCGGCCTTCATTTCCGGGAGCGGGAGAGAGTGTGGGAGCCGGAGCACAGCGAGTGCAGCTTGGGGTTCGGGTACGTGTTTAAACTTGCCCCCAGGTTCCAGCGGCCTTCATTTTTGGGAGCGGGAGAGGGAGCCGGAGCGCAGCGAGTGCAGCTTGGGCTTCAGGTACCTGTTTAAACTTGCCCCCAGGTTCCAGTGGCCTTCATTTTCGGGAGCAGGAGAGGGAGCCGGAGCGCAGCGAGTGCAACTTGGGATTCAGGTAGGTGTTGAAACTTGCCTCCAGGTTCCAGAGGCCTTCATTTCCGGGAGCGGGAGGGAGAGTGGGAGTCGGAACGCAGCGAGTGCAGCTTGGGATTTAGGTACGTGTTTAAACTTTCCCCCAGGTTCCAGCGGCCTTCATTTCCGGGAGCGGGAGAGAGAGAGGGAGCCGGAGTGCAGCGAGTGCAGCTTGGGATTCGGGTACGTGTTTAAACTTGCCCCCAGGTTCCAGCGGCCTTCATTTTTGGGTGCGGGAGAGGGAGCTGGAGCGCAGCGAGTGCAGCTTGGGATTTAGGTACGTGTTTAAACTTTCCCCCAGGTTCCAGCGGCCTTCATTTCCGGGAGCGGGAGAGAGAGAGGGAGCCGGAGTGCAGCGCGTGCAGCTTGGAATTCAGGTAGGTTTTTAAACCTGCCCCCAAGTTCCAGCTACCTTCATTTCCGGGAGCAGGAGAGAGAGAGAGGGAGCAGGAGTGCAGCTTGGGAATCAGGTAGGTGCTCAAGTACAAAGAACAAAGAACAAAGAACAAAGAAATGTACAGCACAGGAACAGGCCCTTCGGCCCACCAAGCCCGTGCCGACCATACTGCCCGACTAAACTACAATCTTCTACACTTCCTGGGTCCGTATCCTTCTATTCCCATCCTATTCATATATTTGTCAAGATGCCCCTTAAATGTCCCTATCGTCCCTGCTTCCACTACCTCCTCCGGTAGTGAGTTCCAGGCACCCACTACCCTCTGTGTAAAAAACTTGCCTCGTACATCTACTCTAAACCTTGCCCCTCTCACCTTAAACCTATGCCCCCTAGTAATTGACCCCTCTACCCTGGGGAAAAGCCTCTGGCTATCCACTCTGTCTATGCCCCTCATAATTTTGTATACCTCTATCAGGTCTCCCCTCAACCTCCTTCGTTCCAGTGAGAACAAACCGAGTTTATTCAATCGCTCCTCATAGCTTATGCCCTCCATACCAGGCAACATTCTGGTAAATCTCTTCTGCACCCTCTCTAAAGCCTCCACATCCTTCTGGTAGTGTGGCGACCAGAATTGAACACTATACTCCAAGTGTGGCCTAACTAAGGTTCTATACAGCTGCAACATGACTTGCCAATTCTTATACTCAATGCCCCGGCCAATGAAGGCAAGCATGCCGTATGCCTTCTTGACTACCTTCTCCACCTGTGTTGCCCCTTTCAATGACCTGTGGACCTGTACTCCTAGATCTCTTTGACTTTCAATACTCTTGAGGGTTCTACCATTCACTGTATATTCCCTACCTGCATTAGCCCTTCCAAAATGCATTACCTCACATTTGTCCGGATTAAACTCCATCTGCCATCTCTCCGCCCAAGTCTCCAGACAATCTAAATCCTGCTGTATCCTCAGACAGTCCTCATCGCTATCCGCAATTCCACCAACCTTTGTGTCGTCTGCAAACTTACTAATCAGACCAGTTACATTTTCCTCCAAATCATTTATATATACTACAAAGAGCAAAGGTCCCAGCACTGATCCCTGTGGAACACCACTGGTCACAGCCCTCCAATTAGAAAAGCATCCCTCCATTGCTACCCTCTGCCTTCTATGGCCTAGCCAGTTCTGTATCCACCTTGCCAGTTCACCCCTGATCCCGTGTGACTTCACCTTTTGTACTAGTCTACCATGAGGGACCTTGTCAAAGGCCTTACTGAAGTCCATATAGACAACATCTCCTGCCCTACCTGCATCAATCATCTTAGTGACCTCCTCGAAAAACTCTATCAAGTTAGTGAGACACGACCTCCCCTTCACAAAACCGTGCTGCCTCTCACTAATACGTCCATTTGCTTCCAAATGGGAGTAGATCCTGTCTCGAAGAATTCTCTCCAGTAATTTCCCTACCACTGAAGTAAGGCTCACCGGCCTGTAGTTCCCGGGATTATCCTTGCTACCCTTCTTAAACAGAGGAACAACATTGGCTATTCTCCAGTCCTCCGGGACATCCCCTGAAGACAGCGAGGATCCAAAGATTTCTGTCAAGGCCTCAGCAATTTCCTCTCCAGCCTCCTTCAGTATTCTGGGGTAGATCCCATCAGGCCCTGGGGACTTATCTACCTTAATATTTTTTAAGACACCCAACACCTCGTCTTTTTGGATGACAATGTGACCCAGGCTATCTACACCCCCTTCTCCAGACTCAACATCTACCAATTCCTTCTCTTTGATGAATACTGATGCAAAGTATTCATTTAGTACCTCGCCCATTTCCTCTGGCTCCACACATAGATTCCCTTGCCTATCCTTCAGTGGGCCAACCCTTTCCCTGGCTACCCTCTTGCTTTTTATGTACGTGTAAAAAGCCTTGGGATTTTCCTTAACCCTATTTGCCAATGACTTTTCATGACCCCTTCTAGCCCTCCTGACTCCTTGCTTAAGTTCCTTCCTACTTTCCTGATATGCCACACAGGCTTCGTCTGTTCCCAGCCTTTTAGCCCTGACAAATGCCTCCTTTTTCTTTTTGACGAGGCCTACAATATCACTCGTCATCCAAGGTTCCCGAAAATTGCCGTATTTATCTTTCTTCCTCACAGGAACATGCCTGTCCTGTATTCCTTTCAACTGACACTTGAAAGCCTCCCACATGTCAGATGTTGATTTGCCCTCAAACATCCGCCCCCAATCTATGTTCTTCAGTTCCCGCCTAATATTGTCATAATTAGCCTTCCCCCAATTTAGCACATTCATCCTCGGACCACTCTTATCCTTGTCCACCAGTACTTTAAAACTTACTGAATTGTGGTCACTGTTACCGAAATGCTCCCCTACTGAAACATCTACCACCTGGCCGGGCTCATTCCCCAATACCAGGTCCAGTACTGCCCCTTCCCTAGTTGGACTGTTTACATATTGTTTTAAGAAGCCCTCCTGGATGCTCCTTACAAACTCCGCCCCGTCTAAGCCCCTGGCACTAAGTGAGTCCCAGTCAATATTGGGGAAGTTGAAGTCTCCCATCACCACAACCCTGTTGTTTTTACTCTTTTCCAAAATCTGTCTACCTATCTGCTCCTCTATCTCCCGCTGGCTGTTGGGAGGCCTGTAGTATACCCCCAACATTGTGACTGCACCCTTCTTATTCCTGATCTCTACCCATATAGCCTCACTGCCCTCTGAGGTGTCCTCTCGCAGTATAGCTGTGATATTCTCCCGAACAAGTAGCGCAACTCCGCCTCCCCTTTTACATCCCCCTCTATCCCGCCTGAAACATCTAAATCCTGGAACGTTTAGCTGCCAATCCTGCCCTTCCCTCAACCAGATCTCTGTAATGGCAATAACATCATAGTTCCAAGTAGTAATCCAAGCTCTAAGTTCATCTGCCTTACCCGTAATGCTCCTTGCATTAAAACATATGCACTTCAGGCCACCAGACCCGCTGTGTTCAGCAACTTTTCCCCGTCTGCTCTGCCTCAGAGCCACACTGTCCCTATTCCCTAGTTCTCCCTCAATGCTCTCACCTTCTGACCTATTGCTCCCGTACCCACCCCCCTGCCATACTAGTTTAAACCCTCCCGTGTTTGATTTTTATCTCTATTTAAATTGGGCGATTTCGAAAACCCGAGACACTACACTTGTAGTGTCTCCCACTGTTCCAACTCCTCTAACCTAAGGGAATGAGGAATTATCAGGTAAGCTCTCTCTTTTCTTTTTCTTTTATCTGCAAGTTATAGCTTCAGATTTTCGGCAGGAGCAGTGGCCAGGGGTCTGTCGGGAAGGTAAGTAGCTGGGAGAAATTTAACTCTTCGTGGGTTGGTAAGTATTGTGATTGGTAAGTAAAATCCTTATTGTTTTCACTTATTCATTATTTGATATTATAATTGTAATCAGTTAAGGTAAAGTGTAAAAATGGCAGGAGATCCCAGACCCGTTTTATGCTCCTCGTGCTCAATGTGTGAGTTCAGGGACGCGGCCGATGCCCCTGACTCCTTCACGTGCGGGAAGTGTGTCCAGCTGCAGCTCCTGTTAGACCGCATGACGGCTCTGGAGCTGCGGATGGACTCACTTTGGAGTATCCGCGATGCTGAGGAGGTTGTGGATAGCACGTTCAGTGAGTTGGTCACACCACAGATTAGGGTTGGTGAGGGAGACAGGGAATGGGTGACCAAAAGGCAGAGAAAGAACAGGAAGGCAGTGCAGGTGTCCCTTGCGGTCATCTCCCTCCAAAACAGGTCTACCGTTTTGGATACTGTTGGGGGAGATGACTCACCAGGGGAAGGCAGTAGTAGCCAGGCTCATGGCACTGTGGCTGGCTCTGCTGCACAGAAGGGCGGGAAAAAGACTGGCAGGGCTATAGTCATAGGGGATTCAATCATAAGGGGAGTAGACAGGCGTTTCTGTGGTCGAAAACGAGACTCGCGAATGGTATTTTGCCTCCCGGGTGCACGGGTCAGGGATGTCTCAGATCGGCTGCAAGACATACTGAAGGGGGAGGGTGAACAGCCAGTTGTCATGGTGCATATAGGCACCAACGATATAGGTAAAAAACAGGATGAGGTCCTACAATCAGAATTTAGGGAGTTAGGAGATAAGTTAAAAAGTAGGACCTCAAAGGTAGTAATCTTGGGATTGCTACCAGTGCCACAAGACAGTCAGAGTAGAAATTCTAGAATAGTCAGAATGAATACGTGGCTTGAGAGATGGTGCAGGAGTGAGTGGTTCAGATTTTTGGGACATTGGAACCGGTTCTGGGGGCGGTGGGACCATTACAAATCGGATGGTCTACACCTGGGCAGGACTGGAACCAATGTCCGAGGGGGTGCTTTTGCTAACACTGTTGGGGAGGTTTTAAAATAATGTGGCAGGAAGATGGGAACCAGATTAGGAGGTCAGAGGTCAGTAAAGAGGCAGCAACTAAAGCCAGTAAGGTACTAGATAATAAACTCAATGTGACTAAGGGGAAGAGTAGACACGGAAGATATGATGAACGCAAAGGGACAGATGGTCTGAGGTGCATTTATTTCAATGCGAGAAGTGTAGCAGGTAAGGCAGATGAACTTAGGGCTTGGATTAGTACCTGGGAATATGATGTTATTTGTATTACGGAGACTTGGTTGAGGGAAGAGCAAGACTGGCAACTAAATATCCCAGGGTATAGATGCTTCAGGAGGGATAGAGAGACGGTCAAAGGTGTGGAGGAGTTGCATTACTGGTCAGAGATGATATCACAGCTATGATTAAGGAGGGCACGATGGAGGATTCGAGCACTGAGGCAATATGGGTAGAGCTAAGAAATAGGAAGGGTGCACTAACATTGTTGGGACTTTACTACAGGCCTCCCAAAAGCGAGCGAGAAGTAGAGGTACAAATATGTAGACAGATTATAGAAAAATGTAGGAGCAATAGGGTGGTCGTGATGGGAGATTTTAACTTCCCCAACATTGAATTGGACTCATGTAGTGTTGGAGGCGTAGTTGGAGCAGAATTTGTAAGGAGCATCCAGGAGAGTTTTTTAGAGCAGTATGTAAATAGTCCAACTCGGGAAGGGGCCATAGTGGACCTGGTATTGGGAAATGATCCCGGCCAGGTGGTTAAAGTTTCAGTCGGTAATTTCTTTGGGAATAGCAATCACAATTCCGTAAGTTGTAGAATACTCATGGACCAAGACGAGAGTGGTCCTAAAGACAGAGTGCTAAATTGGAGAAAGGCCAAGTACAACAAAATTCGGCAGGAGCTAGGGAATGTGGATTGGGAGCAGCTCTTTAAGGGTCAATCCACATTTGAAATGTGGGAGTCTTTTAAGGAAAGGTTGATTAGAGTGCAGGACAGACATGTCCTGTGAAAATGAGGGATAGAAATGGCAAGATTAGGGAACCATGGATGACGGGTGGAATTGTGAGACTAGCTAAGATGAAAAAGGAAGCATACATAAGATCTAGGCGACTTAAATCTGATGAAGCTTTGGAGGAATATCGGGAAAGTAGGACAAATCTCAAACGCGCAATAAAGAGGGCTAAAAGGGGTCATAGAATCATAGAAGTTTACAGCATGGAAACAGGCCCTTCGGCCCAACCAGTCCATGCCGCCCAGTTTTTACCATTAAGCTAGTCCCAGTTGCCCGCACTTGGCCCATAACCCTCTATACCCATCTTACCCATGTAACTATCTAAATGCTTTTTAAAAGACACAATTGTACCCGCCTCTACTACTACCTCTGGCAGCACATTCCAGACACTCACTGCCCTCTGAGTGAAGAAATTGCCCCTCTGGGCCCTTCTGAATCTCTCCCCTCTCACCTTAAACCTATGCCCTCTAGTTTTAGACTCCCCTACCTTTGGGAAAAGATGTTGACTATCTACCTTATCTATGCCCCTCATTATTTTATAGACCTCTATAAGATCACCCCTAAGCCTCCTACGCTCCAGGGAAAAAAGTCCCAGTCTATCCAGCCTCTCCTTATAACTCAAACCATCAAGTCCCGGTAACATCCTAGTAAATCTTTTCTGCACTCTTTCTAGTTTAATAATATCCTTTCTATAATAGGGTGACCAGAACTGCACACAGTATTCCAAGTGTGGCCGTACCAATGTCTTGTACAACTTCAACAAGACGTCCCAGCTCCTGTATTCAATGTTCTGACCAATGAAACCAAGCATGCCGAATGCCTTCTTCACCATCCTGTCCACCTGCGACTCCACCTTCAAGGAGCTATGAACCTGTACTCCTAGATCCCTTTGTTCTATAACTCTCCCCAACGCCATACCATTAACTGAATAGGTCCTGGCCTGATTCGATCTGCCAAAATGCATCACCTCACATTTATCTAAATTAAACTCCATCTGCCATTCGTCGGCCCACTGGCCTAATTGATCAAGATCCCGTTGCAATCCTAGATAACCTTCTTCACTATCCACTATGCCACCAATCTTGGTGTCATCTGCAAACTTACTAACCATGCCTCTCCTAAATTCTCATCCAAATCATTAATATAAATCACAAATAACAGTTGACCCAGCACCGATCCCTGAGGCACACCACTGGTCACAGGCCTCCAGTTTGAAAAACAACCCTCTACAACCACCCTCTGTCTTCTGTCGTCGAGCCAATTTTGAATCCAATTGGCAACCTCACCCTGGATCCCGTGAGCTTTAACCTTCTGCAACAACCTACCATGCGGTACCTTGTCAAAGGCTTTGCTAAAGTCCATGTAGACAACGTCTAGTGCACTGCCCTCATCTACCTTCTTGGTCACCCCCTCAAAAAACTCAATCAAATTTGTGAGACATGATTTTCCATGCACAAAGCCGTGCTGACTGCCCCGAATCAGTCCTTGCCTCTCTAAATGCTTGTCGATCCTGTCTCTCAGAATACCTTCTAGCAACTTACCTACTACAGACGTTAGGCTCACCGGTCTGTAGTTCCCAAGCTTTTCCCTGCTGCCCTTCTTAAACAAGGGCACAACATTCGCCACTCTCCAATCTTCAGGCACCTCACCTGTGGCTGCCGATGATTCAAATATCTCTGTTAGGGGACCCGCAATTTCCTCCCTAGCCTCCCTCAACATCCTGGGATACATTTCATCAGGTCCCGGGGATTTATCTACCTTGATGCGCTTTAAGACTTCCAGTACCTCCTCCTCTGTAATATGCACACTTCTCAAGACATCACTATTTATTTCCCTTAGTTTCCTAACATCCATGCCTTTCTCCACCGTGAATACCGATGAGAAATATTCATTCAGGATCTCACCCAACTCTTGTGGCTCTGCACATAGATGTCCTTGTTGATCCTTAAGAGGCCCTACTCTGTCCCTAGTTACTCTTTTTCCCTTTATGTATCTGTAGAAGCTCTTTGGATTCTCCTTTGCATTATTTGCCAAAGCAATTTCATGTCCCCTTTTTGCCCTCCTGATTTCCCTCTTAACTCTATTTCGACAATCTCTATACTCTTCAAGGGATCCACTTGATCCCAGTTGTTTCTGTACGTCATATGCCTCCTTCTTTTTTTTGACCAGAGTCTCAATATCTCGAGTCATCCAGGGTTCCCTACTTCTACCAGCCTTGCCCTTCACTCTAAAGGCAATGTGCTTACCCTGAACCCTGGTTAACACCTTTTTAAAAGCCTCCCATTTACCAGCCGTCCCTTTGCCTGCCAACAGTCTCCCCCAATCTACCTCTGAAAGTTCCTGTCTGATACCATCAAAATTGGCCTTGCCCCAATTAAGAATTTTAACTCTTGGGCCAGACCTATCATTCTCCATAGCTATCTTAAAACTAATGGAGTTATGGTCACTTGTCCCAAAGTGATCCCTCACTAACACTTCTGTCACTTGCCCTTCCTTATTTCCCAAGACGAGGTCAAGTTTTGCCCCCTCTCTAGTCGGTCCATCCACATACTGAATGAGAAATTCCTCCTGAATACACTCAACAAATTTCCCTCCATCCACGCCCCTAATGCTATGGCTGTCCCAGTCAATGTTGGGAAAGTTAAAGTCCCCTACTATTACCACCCTGTTATTCTTGCAGCTATCTGTAATCTCCTTACATATTTGCTCCTCAATTTCCCGCTGACTATTTGGGGGCCTGTAGTACAGTCCTATCAAGGTGATCTCTCCCTTCTTATTTTTCAGTTCCACCCATATAGACTCAGTGGGCGAACCCTCGGATATATCCCCTCTAAGTACTGCCGTGATGTTCTCCCTAATCAAAAACGCCACTCCCCCTCCTCTCTTACCTCCTGTTCTATCCTTTCTATAGCATCTGTACCCCGGAACCTCCTCCTCTGTAATATGCACGCTTCTCAAGACATCACTATTTATTTCCCTTAGTTTCCTGACATCCATGCCTTTCTCCACCGCGAATACCGATGAGAAATATTCATTCAGGATCTCACCCAACTCTCATGAAAAATCTTTGGCTAACAGGGTTCAGAAAATCCCAAAGCCTTTTATTCGTATATAAGGACCAAGAGGGTAACTAGAGAAAGGATTGGCCCACTCAAAGACAAAAGAGGGAATTTATGCGTGGAGTCAGAGGAAATGGGTGAGATTCTTAATGAGTACTTTGCATCGGTATTCACAAAAAGAAGAGGGACATGACGGATCTTGAGGCTAAGAATGGATGTTTAAATACTCTAGGTCAAGTCAGCATAAGGAAGGGGGAAGCTTTGTGTATTCTAAAAGGCATTAAGGTGGACAAGTCCCCAGGTCAGGATGGGATATATCCCAGGTATCCGAGGGAAGAAATAGCTGGGGCCTTAACAGATATCTTTGCAGCATCCTTGAGCACGGGTGAGGTCCCGGAGGGCTGGAGAATTGCTAATGTTGTCCCTTTGTTTAAGAAGGGTAGCAGGGATAATCCAGGGAATTATAGACCTGTGAGCTTGACGTCAGTGGTAGGCAAACTGTTGGAGAAGATACTGAGGGAAAAGATCTATTCACATTTGGAAGAAAATAGACTTATCAGTGATAGGCAGCATGGTTTTGTGCAGGGAAGATCCTGTCTTACAAACCTAATAGAATTCTTTGAGGAAGTGGCAACGTTAATTGATGAGGGTAGAGCTGTAGATGTCAGAAACATGGACTTCAGTAAGGCATTTGATAAAGTTTCCCATGGCAGGTTGATGGAAAAAGTGAAGTAATATGGGGTTCAGGGTGTATTAGCTAGATGGATAAAGAACTGGCTGGGCAACAGGAGACAGAGAGTAGTGGTGGAAGGGAGTGTCTCAAAATGGAGAAAGGTGACTAGTGGTGTTCCACAGGGATCCGTGCTCGGACCACTGTTGTTTGTGATATACATAAATGATCTGGACGAAGGTATAGGTGGTCTGATTAGCAAGTTTGCAGATGATACTAAGATTGGTGGAGTTGCAGATAGCGAGTAGGACTGTCAGAGCATGCAGCAAAATATAAATAGATTGGAGAGTTGGGCAGAGAAATGGCAGATGGAGTTCAATCCAGGCAAATGCGAGGTGATGCATTTTGGAAGATCTAATCCAAGAGCGGATTATAAAGTCAATGGAAGAGTCCTTGGTAAAATTGATGTACAGAGAGATCTGGGAGTTCAGGTCCATTGTACCCTGAAGGTGGCAACGCAGGTCGATAGAGTGGTCAAGAAGGCATACAGAATGCTTGCCTTCATCGGACGGGGTATTGAGTACAAGAGTCGACAGGTCATGTTACAGTGGTATAGGACTTTGGTTAGGCCACATTTGGAATACTGCGTGCAGTTCTGGTCGCCACATTACCAGAACGATGTGGATGCTTTAGAGAGGGTGCAGAGGAGGTTCACCAGGATGTTGCCTGTTGTGGAGGGTGCTAGCTATGAAGAAAGGTTGAGTAGATTAGGATTGTTTTCGTTGGAAAGACGCAGGTTGAGGGGAGACCTGATTGAGGTCTACAAAATTATGAGAGGTATGGACAGGGTGGATAGCAACAAGCTTTTTCCAAGAGTGGGGGTGGCAATTACAAGGGGTCACGAGTTCAATGTGAGAGGTGGAAAGTTTAAGGGAGATATGCGTGGAAAGATTTTGCGCAGAGGGTGGTGGGTGCCTGGAACGCTTTGCCAGCGGAGGTGGTAGAGGCGGGCACAATAGCATCATTTAAGATGCACCTAGACAGATATATGAACGGGCGGGGACTAGAGGGAAGTAGATCCTTGGAAAATAGGTGACAGCTTGAGATAAAGGATCTGGATCGGCGCAGGCTGGGAGGGCCGAAGGGCCTGTTCCTGTGCTGTAATTTTCTTTGTTCTTTGTTGTTCTTGTTCTAAATGATTTTCACACATTTCAGGGGGGTTTAGCATTTCTTTTCCACAGCTCCTTTAGTTATTTTCTTTTGATATCAATACCTGGGCAAAACCACAATTTCCAGGGGGAATGTTGACTTTTCACAGTAACTTCATTGCAATGTTAATGTAAGCCTACTTGTGACAATAAAGATTATAAAAATAAAATAATCTTTTTCACACGGCGATGGACTGGAGTGCAGTACCTGAGAGAGTGTGGTGGGGGCAGGTTCACTCAAGGCATTCAAAAGAGAACTTGATGGTTGTCTGAAAAGGAAGGATGTGTCGGGCATTGGGGAGAAGGTGGGGGAAAATGACACTTTTGTGAGTTGTTAATTTGGAGAGCCAGTGCAGACATGAAGGGCCAAATGGCCTTCTTCTACTTAGTGAAAATTCTGTGAACCTTGGAACCGAGTAGACAACAATACCTTCAGGACTTAAGCTGGCTATCCCCCTAACTGAAACAAATAGTGGGCGGAATTCTCCATTCCGCCAGCTGCGTTTTCCAGCATGGCGCAGCCCCGGCCACAGCAGGATTCTCCGTTCCCGCAGCCGGCCAATGGGGTTTCCCATTGTGGTTGGGAAACCTGCGGGTGTGGGTACACTGCCGGCAGACTGGAGGATCCCGCCGGCGCACAATTCCACTGAATGTCTCACATCCTGTGGCTGGTTTGTGATGCCGAGCAACGGCAACAGCTCGATTTTAATTACCGTACCGGCCGAGGGTTTTCACGACTTCTCAAGTGTGCCCAGTGCCTGAAGTGCAGTGACCCTGAGGTTAAATCACCACCATTCAACTCTCCAAGGGGAGAGTCCAATGCTCCTCTTGGACTGTGGTGACATTTACATTCTCCCCATAACCCTGAGAATGATAAGTGGCACCATGGCCACCAGAGGCCCTGTAAGCTTTATTTTAAATTTTTACCAGGCGCCTGTGCTCATCCTGTTCCACCAAGCATACCTTCGACTACTCCTCCCCTGAGCTTCCCGCACCTCCCCTCATCATGAACTTTTCTAAATTTCTGCCTGTTTACCTTGCTGGGGACCAGTCAGCGAATTGACTGCACACCTCACGCAAAATGAATCACCGCTCCTACCCGCTTGTGCTACATAATTCACTCCCATTTCAGATCATCATCAAAGTTGTGGCTCGCGTGTTAAAATCTTCCAGGCCTCAAACCTGGAGAGACTAGCGAGCCCCTCCAAATCTTGCACGTCCTTTTCCCATCCCTATTTAATATTGGGGTGAAAACCTTTGCACAATGTAGATACTGTCGAATTTAAAGAAACTAAGTAATGCAATGAGTTTGACACATAACGTCCCTCTCTGAGACACGGCTTCAAATTTTGTCCATCCTGAGTGTCTTCTCTTGCTGTTGACGAATGTAAAATGAGTTTGATTAGTTTCAACCCGGTTCCTCATCAGGCTCTGGCCCTTCAAAATAAGACAGTTACTAATTTGCCAGCGTCACTCAGGCCATTGGGTGTCTGGTGAGGCAAATAGGAAAAATTAGTCAGAGGCCCTTGAATGAGATAGGGGTGGAGACATGTTGAGCAGGAGATGGGGAGTTCAGTCCTGGACTGTCTCATCCAAATGGTCTCCCCAGAGCTTGAACCTCCAGAAACTGGCTTGTCTATGTAACCTCTGGAAACTCAACTGGTTAGTTCTCCTTCAATAGATTTCCATTACATTTGGTTCAGATTCATTTGCTTGAGTTAAACTTCTGCTCCTTATTATAACATCTGCTTTTTATATTTTGTGCAGGCAGCGGTGCATTAAAGCAAAATTTGCAAATGCCGCCTGGCTTTCAATTGCATAACACCAGCTGTTCAATTGCTGTGTCTTTGCTTTTGGTAAAATGTCTCCCAGGAGAGCACAGAATAAAACTCTGCTTCAAAGTAAATTTGGACTTTCTGATTAGCTGTTGAAAGCTCCCAGTGTTCTTTGCTGAATATTATTTTAACATAATAGGAGTTAGATTACTTTTTCTCTTAAACTCTATATCATTCAAATTTCTTTATGTTTAATTCATGAGCATCTGAATGAAATAGTGCATCATATGTTGATGTTTCACATGAATCATTTTTACAAGTATCAAATTCTTTTTTATATATATAATATTTCACCCAGTCTCCATCTGTTTCTGCCATTGTATACCATTCTGTACCTCCTGCACTTAGGATGGTTGAGTTAGATATTGCTTTTAAACTTCCTTATCAGTGCTCTTCAGTGACTACAGTACATAATAATAATAATCTTTATTAGAGTCACAAGTAGGCTTACATTAATACTGCTATGAAGTTACTGTGAAAAGCCCCGAGTCGCCATACTCCTGCGCCTGTTTCAGTACACCGAGGGAGAATTTAGAATGTCCAGTTCACCTAACAGCACGTCTTTTATTGCCCATCCTTAATTTCCTTTGACAAGGTAGTGGTAAGCTGCCTTCTTGAACCGTTACAGTCCCTGAGATGCAGCTACACCCTCAGTGCTGTTAGGGAGGAAGTTCCACCACCATTGTTAGCTGTGCCTTCAGTTGTCTGGGCCTCAAGCCCTGGAATCTCCTCCCAAACCTCTCTAATTGTTACCTGTCTTTCCTCCTTTTGGACACTCCATAAAATCTATCTAATTAACAAGCTTCTGATCATCTCAACTAATATCATATCTGTTTGATGAAAGTGTCTTGAGACTTTATACTAAGGTTGCTATACCAATTCAAGTTGTTGTTGTCATTCATAATATAGGGCACTCATCCTCGCCCGCTTTTCACAGGACGGAACTTCGTCCGTCATCACACCCCCTCTCCCCTTACCACCCATCCCCCCTCCCCCTCATCCCCCCTCCCCCCCACCTGACCCACATTCCCTGCCTACACCGACTATTCCCCTACCCGCCCACCCTTGGTCTGTGTAACGTCACTCCAGGGTGATGGGCCTGTGTCGGCACTGTCAGCGGGTCAATATGCAAGGCAAGAGGACGATGATAACCCGTTGTGAGGTGAGCGGCATGATTGCACAGTCATTAACATTGCTGCCTCACAATGCCAGGGACTCAGGTTTGATTCTGACCTTGGATGACTGTCTGAGTGGAGTTTACACAGTCTCTCTGTGTCTGTGTTTTCTCCAGGTGCTCCGTTTTCTGCCCACAGTCCAAAGATGTGCAGGTTAGGTGGATTGGCCATGATAAATTGCCCCTAGATGGAGGCCGCTGGATCCTCACCTCTGCAGTCCATCTATGCACTGGCTTAAAAAGTTCTCCTTGATGCATTTTAAGAATTCCACTCCTTCTAAACCTTTCACCCTATGGCTACACCAGTTAATATTGAGGAAATTGAAATCATCCTTTTTCACTTCTGCTTCATAATAGTAATCTTAATTGTCGCAAGTAGGCTTACATTAACACTGCGATGAAGTTACTGTGAAAAGCCCCTAGTCACCACATTCCGGCACCTGTTCAGGTACATGGAGGGAGAATTCAGAATGTCCAATTCACCTAACAGCACGTCTTTCGGGATTTGTGGGAGGAAACAGGAGCACCCAGAGGGAACCCACGCAGACACGGGGAGAACGTGCAGACTCCACACAGCCAGTGACCCAAGCCGGGAATTGAACCTGGGACCCTGACGCTGTGAAGCAACAGTGCTACCCTCTGTGCTACTGTGCTGCCCCTACTTTTGCACTTCTCTGAAATTTGCCTACATATCTGCTCTTCTATTTCTCTCGAACTGTTTGGGGGCCTATAGAACACTGCCAGCAATGCTATTGCTCCTTTTTGGTTTTTAAGTTCTACCCATTTGGCTTCAGTTGAAGAGCCTTCTAAGATGTTGTTCATCCTTCATCATACTGACATCATACTGACTGAGAACTATATCACCATTCCTTCACCATTGTGTCATAATAACCCGGATTTCCATCCCCAGCAGTAATATGTAATGGTGCACCTACACGACATAAACACCAGCAGTTCATGAAGGTGGCTCAACACAATGATTTGAAGGATAGTTAGGGATGAGCAATAAATGTTGGCCTTTCTAGTAATGCCCACTTGCAATGAATGAATGAAAAAAAAATTATCACACCACAATGGTAGTTTATACATGAGTTCTGCCTCAGTATCAGAAGGGGAGAAGTCAGAAGTACTGGGGACCGTCTGGGCTGGATTCTCCGACGGCGGGATCCTCCGTGTTGCCGGCAATGCACTGAGGCCCATGGATTTCCCGATGCCTTGGGGGTGCCCATAATGGGAAACCCCATTGACTGGCTGCCGAGATGGAGGATCCCACTGTTGGCAGGGGTGCGCCGCACCAGAAAACGACTGCGGTGGGATGGGGAATCCCGCCTTCTGAGTCTCTTTGGTGAGAGGTCCCGAGACAGGCTGCAGCATTTCTTCCTCCTTCAGGTACTATTAGGTCCTTAGATGACTGCATGGGATGGCGGGCCAGCTGGACTGAGCTCCAGAAGCCTCTGAATAATCTGGTGCTGCAAATCCTGGAGGCCCCACAATGTCAGCACAATGATGTTTAAGTCCTCAGTGATGGTCCTCTGTGACTGGGCTATGCTCTGGAGTGGCTCAGAAACATCCACCGGCGTCTGGGACACATTCCTCAGTGAATGGAACAGAATGTTGAGGCCCCCAGCCATGGTTATCAGAGACTAAGCCATTCCTTGGGCTCCACCACTCATAGCTCGGACGTTGTGCTTCAGGTTTTCCACTGCAATCGCCAGATTGCATTTTTGTCTAGGTGCCACACAATTCCAACACCATCTCCTGCACCTGAAGCCTTTGGGAGTCCTCCAATCAGCCTTGCAGTCGCTGGAATGTTTCTGACACCCCCTCATGAATCTCATGGCTCTGGCTCATCATCTCCAGCAGCTCGGGGAGAACCTTCTTCAGAGGCTCTGCAGTTGGCTGGGGCCCAGCTGAGTCCTAGGATCCAGCAGCCCTCTGACTGCTCGTTCCCTTGGAAGTTCCTGCATTTACCTGATGTGCATCAGCAGCTGTGTGGTGCTCAACAGATTGTGCCCCAGAAGACTGTCTACTAATTTCGCCCACAGATGGTGGAATGTGCGGATGATATCGGTGATGCACTGTCGGTGCTCTGAGGTGGTCTCTTGGGTGGATGGGGAGGCAGCGAGCCTGCATAGTCTGGCCTCATCAGATGATGATCCTGAAAGACAATGGACATGAGTCCATGGGTGGCACTGTGGCACAGGGATGGTACAGTCCCAGTGACCCAGGTTCAATTCCGGCCTTGGGCGACTGTCTGTGTGGAGTTTGCACGTTCCCCCCGTGTCTGCCTTGGTTTCCTCCGGGTGCTCCGGTTTCCTCCCACAGACCAAAGATGTGCATGTTAAGTGGATTGGTCATGATAAAATTGCTCCTTAGTATCCAAGGATGTGTAAATTAGGTGGGGTTACGGGATGAGGTGGGGGAGTGGGCCTAGGTAGGATGCTCTTTCAGAGGGTCGGTGCATACCCAATGGGCTGAATGGCCCCCTACTGCATTGTGGGAATTCTATTCTATGGATCTGTGAAAGGGAAGGATAAATGTCTGGGACACCAACAACTCACTTCAGACAGGTCACCTGGATGAAGGTGCAGTAGATCCTCACTTGGCATAGGCCAATCTTGCTATCGATCACTGCTCGCTCCTTGGACAACCTGCTATCTTCAGGGCCCTTTCCTCATGGGGGGTAAGGAATTGCAACTCTGGCATTTCTGTTCCCCCCATCTTCTCCCTTTCCCTTTTATTATGGGTTATCTTCTCCTGCGAGGCCAAAAAAAGGATATTTTGAGCAGAACACCTGGTTTATGGCAGGTGACGTGTAGACACCACACCTGGACATTAAGAGGTTGTGATGGTGGGTGCCAGGGGGTTATGAGGAACAATCTGCAAGGTTGGATGTTGGGTGGGTGTGAGGTGTCAGCCAATGGATTGGGGGGGAGGGAATTGGGAATTTAGGGATGACAGACGGTACTGGTGCCAAGGTGAGTGAGGTGCAGCTCGTAGGGGGTCATTCATCTTCTTCCTACATTGGACGTTGGTCCTCCTCATCATTCTGCTGGCACTAACTGCAGCTCTCACTGCATCCCAAGTGGGATTTGTCACATTGCTCTGGGGTCTCCTGGCTCCCCGTATGGGTACAGGGTGCCCTGCCACTTCCCCACTGCATCCAGATGCTTGGCCAGATCTCCCTCTAGGAATCGAACAGCAGGCCTCCGTGCTGACATCTTCCTGGCTTGTCTGGGAGTGAGTGCTGAAGGGCCATTTAAATGCTGCCCCCCCTTTTAGCAGTGAACAGCTGAGCCCCGAGTCGGGCAAATCACTTCTGGGGACTCTGGCTGGGCATGGCGCATGTGGGGGTTTGTTTTTTGCACTAAGTGGGGGTGATTGTGATCTGGTTTGTGCCCATTCACCCGGCGGAAATCATCCCGCCCAAAATTCATTGTTCGGGAGAATTACTCCCATGATGTCTGTTGATGTCTGTTCAATGTGCAGGTGTATGGGGAACTGGCAGGGGAATGGCACAAAGTCATGATGCCTATTTGGAGAGTTGGTGCCGAAACAAAGGCCAGAATGGCCTCCTCCTGCGCTGTAACAGTTCTGTAATTCTGTGATTGTGCGATTACAGTTTGCAAAGCAGCTTGCAGGGTGTCGCAGGAGTCCATCAATCTGTTTCCACCACATCAATAAGATTGCTGAGGTACCACTTGGGGACATGGCAATGGCTCCATGAAGCTTGTACCAGCTGTCCTTGCTCAGGATGACAGCACTTCTCCTTCCATCCCTGACATTCTGATAGTCTCCTTACACACAGTCAGTCTAGAGTGCTGCAGCTCATGTCAAAATGGTGCAGTTGGCATGGGCCTTTTGGCTAGAGCTGCTCAAACTCATCCTCCGAGACCGTCTTCATTCTCCTCCACTAAAAGTCAGGAACTTCTTTAAACATTTGTTGCTGAGATGTGAGCATTGCTGGCAAGGCCAGCATTTGTTGACCATCCCTAATTGCATGAGGCTTCCACCAGGCAAGCTGCCGCCATTGGCATAGCATTGAATTTGCACTAGGACAGTCAAAAGCATATGGAAGACAAGCACTAAATTAATACACAAGGGCGATTATGTTTGCATTGAATACAAAATGACATGATCTCTTCTATAAATTTGGCTGAGAATGATAATTTTATGTTGGCATTTACTCAAGTATCATGATCAGGCAGACACTGTGATATTCAGTGACAGATGGAAGGAATTTAGGTGTGGATTGAGAGTGAATGGAAAACTGAGGTAGCGGTTACCGCTGCAGCAATAATTAAATGAGTTCTTCATGGATAGCCGGAAAAAAAGTGGTGGCCTAGGTTGCCTCTTCCCTGCCTCTTTGTCCTCTTCTCCCTCTTTCTCTTCTTCCTGCTCGTTGCAGTACAGCTGGTGGCAAGGGCTGTCCCATCATGGTGGACATTGGCAGCAGATGAGCCCAATTCTTGCCACTTGCTCTGTTGAGGGTCCCACCAGAATGTGCTAGCAAACGGAGGTATTGGACGGCCTTCTCTGTTCCCCATCGGCGATCGGGCGGAGAATCCCTTTTTACGATGGAATCGAGGGCGGCGGCTGTTTACACAGGCTCCGTCCCCTCCAAAACGGTGTCATCGTGTTGTGTGCCACACGCCTTTGGGACAGCCTCAGGATGGTCTCAGGTTGACGTGTGGTCTCAGCGATAGGGAACCCGGCATGGCGGCTGCGGACTGTGTCCAGCGGCGACACAGTTGGGCGAGATCCGTGCTGCTGGCCGGGGGGCTTCGGCGAGGGCTGGGGGGACCGGTGGGGCGTGGCAAAGGGCTGTCCAATGGGGCACTATCTGGTAGGTCGGGTCCGCGCACGGCCGGCGCCATGTTGTACGGCGTTCCCGCTGCAGGTCGGCACCATGTTCATGCGCGGCCATGGATCTGGCAATTCTCTGGCTGTTTATTTTGTGGAGGCTGGGAGTTTTACATGGCGCAGTCACTCACTGGTCGGAGGATCGGTGTAGGGGTACCACTGTTTTTTTTTCCCACGTAAAACACCACGGACCCTCCGGACATAGCCCCAAAATCGGAGAATCCAGCTTTGTGTTTTTAAATGCCAGTGATTAGTTCTATCACATTTTATTGTGAATAGCTTTCATTATATGTGTGCTGCACAAGTGTAAGTGGACTGTGTACTGGAGTTATCAACTATGTGATCAGCGGCCCTTCCATTGCCAGGTGTATTATGGTGGTGGAGCTGAAATGAGGCCCTTCATTGGATATTTAAGGGCCTCAAAAGGCCTAAGGGTGGAAGGGTCTGTTAAGTCTCGGGTCGGTGGAAAGACAGTGGGAAAGCACATTTTACATGCTCTCGGTCCACTGCAAACGGGTCCAGTGGAGAGGTGGATTAGTGATCTGTACATCTGCGCATACGCCAGGGACTACAGCACAGATGTAACAGCCACAGCATCGCTAGAGGGCAGCATCAGAGGCGGGTATAAAGGGTCCGACCCAAGGGAGGATCCGCCTCTTTTAGAAGTACAGGGTCAGTGAGCAGCAGCACACAGAGACAGCTCAGCATAGGCAGCTTACCTTAGCTTCTCTTGTTTTGCCTCTTGACTGTGTTACATCTGGTTGAGCTCTGGAGACAGAACAAACCCACTGAATAAAGTATTTGTGTTAACTGGAAGTCTACAATCTTTATTCAGACTTAGAGAATAACATGTGGTACCAGGGGTGATTTAACTTTTACGAAGCGGTGTGCTGCATTATTAATCATTACTTGAGCTTGAACCACGTGGCGGTATCAGAAAGATACCTGGCGACTCGTGAGCAAAGGTGATAGAATTAGAGCTAATAAAACTAAGGCTAATAAGAGCAACAATGAATACTGTAAAAGTCAATCTGGTGAGATGCTAGAAAGATTTAACTTTTGTCATAGATGCCAGAGAAACGGAGAGCCCATCATTGATTTTATTACAAATCTCAAGTCAATACGACAAGGCTGTGATTATGTGATTTCAGAGACACTATGATAATGGATCAACTAATTTCTGGACTATCTGATAAACATTTGAGGGAAGAACTTTCACAAAATAAGTTTCTAACTCTAGAAACCGTTATACAAAAATGCCTTGATTAGGAACAAAAACAAAATCAATACTTTGAGTCTCTACAAACACAGAATCATTATTTAGAAAACAAAATTGGTAAAAATGGCACAGATACTCACCACGAGGCAGAGGCAGGGTTTAAACAGAAGAAGTCGGAAGTTCTGAGTGGCAGCCACCTTGTGCATGTGCAGTCTGGCCAGTCCGAATTACCCTAAATAACTTTGAGAATGACTCAAATTATCCACACGGAACAGTCATTGAGCGCAACAAGAACCACAAAAACCACAACAGAAACAAGAACAACAGTAGCAACAATAAAAACAACAAGAAGCAGAACAAGCACAACTAAAGCTACAAGCACAACAACAAAAACTACAAGAACAACACCAAAAACAACAACAAGAAGCATAACAAAAACGACAACTGCAACAACAAGCATGACAAAAACAACAAGACCAACAACGAAAACGGAAACAACAAGCATGACAAAAACAACAACAGAAACGACAAAGACAGAAACACAAAAACAACAACAGTGAAACAACGACCTGTACAACATTGCACAACTCTGCACATGAAGGACAATGTAACAGCACAGCTCAAAACAATGGCAAGAGTAAATAACATGGCATGACAACGAATCTCACAAATTCATATCTGCCCCACAGCAAACCAGCTTTCAAGAAAGATGACATACAGAATCAATACCGCAAGCACAGGAAAAAGTCTAGTTCAGACAACAAAGATGACATACAGAATCAATACCGCAAGCACAGGAAAAGGTCCAGGCCAGACAACGGTGCAACACAGAATCGCTACCCACAATCGAATGGGAAATGGGAAAAAGGTGTTCACATCATTAAACAACTCATCAGCAAGGCAACCGATTCACGCTCCGACATCAACCTAGCTCTGTTATCATACTGAGCAACCCCATTGAGCTCAAGACTGTCGCCAGTGCAAATGCTCTTCGGCAGAGACATCTGGACAACCTGACCGGCAATGCAATTCCGAGACCCTGGCAACGGTGTTCTCGACAAAATGCCGGTCCTACGCTCCAAACAAAAATGATACTACGATCAACACGCGATCCCACTCAAACCACAATACGTGACACCATCAGAATCAGGGACCCAGAAGGTGGATGGTCTGATCCAGCCATGCTGATCAAGCAGGCGGCACCGCAGTCCTACATTGTCAAATCGGCAGCGGGAATACTCTTTCGGTGCAACCACCGGGATCTATCAGAGATTCAACCCAAAACACCGATATTTCCTACACTGGACCCGAACGAGTCCATTCGTCAACAGGACGTCCCTCACCACACAACGCCAGACAGCACTCTCGATGACATCAAACCGTCATCACTGCTCCAACCGTTAAGATGCTCCAGCAGAAGATGCAAGGCACCCGACCGACTAGATTTATAACGAAAATGAAAAACACGCACAAGACGACAACGGACAGTTCTCACAATGGACTCTTAACACAGTTAATTGGCTCTGTATCACCATTATTATTTCCAAAGTGTGCAGATATGCATATTCCCACTCAACCACTTGTTATATACAGTTTTCTTGAGACCAGCACAGAAAACATGTCAAATAAAAAGGAGGGATGTAGTGATCTGTACATCTGCACATACACCAGGGACTACAGCACAGATCTAACAGCCACAGCATCACTAGAGGGCAGCATCAGAGGCGGGTATAAAGGGTCCGACCCAAGGGAGGATCTTCCTCTTTCAGAAGCACAGGGCCAGTGAGCAGCAGCACACAGAGACAGCTCAGCATAGGCAGCTTACCTTAGCTTCTCTTGTTTTGCCTCTTGACTGTGTTACGTCTGGTTAAGCTCTGGAGACAGAACAAACCCACTGAATAAAGTATTTGTGTTAACTGGAAGTCTACAATCTTTATTCAGACTTAGAGAATAACATAGCGGGGGAGAATCAAATTTATCCCAAGTGCGCTTTACTCTTACCAGTCTCCAGAAAGAGGGAACAAAATGTAATCAGCTTTCTTTAAATCAAGAGCCTCAGCGATTTCTCTTCCTCAACAGTCGATGGCAAACTGAGGCAAATATTTCCAAATCCAGCTTGGAAGGAGGCAGGCGTGTAAACGCTATTGTGTATAGCTTTGGTTTCCTTATTAAGAAAGGACATAATTGCATTCAAATCAGTTCAGAGAAGGTTCACTTGCTTGATTCCTGGGATGAAGGTGTTAAGAGGAAAGCTTGATCAGGTTGTGCCTTCAACCATTAGAGTTTGGAAGAATAAGAGATGATCTTATTGAAATATAGAATCATAGATTCCTTATAGTGCAGAAGGAGGCCATTCGGCTTATCAAGTCTGCACTGGCCCTTGGAAAGAGCACCCTACTTAAACCCAAGCCTCCACCCTATCCCCGTAACCCTACCTAACCTTTTGGACACTAAGGGGCTATTTAGCTTGGCCAATGTACCTTACCTGCACATCTTTGGTTTGTGGGAGGAAATCGGAGCACACAGAGGAAACCCATGCAGACACGGGGAGAACGTACAAACTCCACACAGTTACCCAAGGCCGGAATTGAACCTGGGTCCCTGGGTCTTGAGGCAGCAGTGCTAACCACTGTGCCACAGTGCCGCCCCTATAAGATTCTGATATAAAATTCTGAGGGGACTTGACAGGGTAGACTTTTAGAGAATGTTTCCTCTTATGGGACTCTAGAATGGGATGCCACAGTTGAAAAATTATAGATTATTTTAAAATGAATTCTTACTGGATATGGGATTCGTTGCAAGGCTAGCATTTGTTGTCCATCCCTAATTGCCCCTGAGAAGGTGGTGGTGAGCTGTCTTCTTGAGACGCTGGTGTCCATGTGGTGTAAGTACATCCACAGTGCTGTTCGGGAGGGAGTTCCAGGATTTTGGTCCAGTGATCGTGAAGGAACGGCGATATATTTCCACGTCAGGATGGTAAGTGACTTGGAGGGGAACTTCCAAGTGGTGGTGTTCCCATTTATCTCCTGCCCTTTACCTTCGAGATCTTAAAAGCAAATTACTGTGGATGCTGGAATCTGAAACAGAAACTGAAAATACTTGGCAATCTCAGCAGGTCTGACATCATTTGTGGAGAGAGAAGGGGCATAATGTTTCAATTCCGGATGATTCCTTGTCAAAGTTCACATTTGTGTGGGCCAGTACGGAACGGCTGCCTGGTGAGGTCTCCCAAGTGCAGCCATTGAGTCCCGTGCGGCAGGTGAATCCAGCGTTTGGGTATTTAAATGAGCAAGTTGGGTGACTTGCGATCAGCCCGGCATGGAGCCCAACGATTCACCCGTTGTGCCCGGATTCGCACCAGACAGCGGGGTCGCTGAATCATGCCCGAGGTCAGTAACTTTATGGAATTGCCTGGAGAGACCCATGCACGTATACAACCTTATTCACCGGCCCTTGGAAAGAGCACCCTACGTAAACCCATGCCTCCACCCTATCCCCGTAACCCAATAACCCCACCTCACCTTTTGGACACCAAGTGAATACTCCTCTTCTTAGGGGTTTACTCCCTTAGGGCTTTACAAATGGATTTATATGAGGGCATAGTTGTTGGGGAGAGAGTGCCCACCCAGTCTCCCACCTTGCTTTCACAGAGGACTAATTTGTCAGGAGTTATTATAGAAGGATTCTGTTGCTGAATTGGAGGAGGAATTGGGGGATGAGCATGAGCTGCATCAATCACCAGTGCCATTAACTGTCAGAGTTCTCGGAGACTTGGTCAGCCAAGATCTGATTGATTGATTGATTTAGTGTCGCATGTACCGAAGTACAGTGAAAAGTACCTCTTTATTTAAACCATTCCTCCAATCCCGCAATGCATCAAAAGTCCTGTAACCCTCATCATCACCATCTGATTGCCTTCTGCAGTCTTGCCTTCAATTCACTGGAAATATTAACACCAAATATTAACACCAAATGAATATTAACACCAAATTCTATAAATACATAAAGGGAAAAAGAGTTACTAGGGAGAGAGTAGGGCCTCTTAAGGATCTACAAGGCCATCTTCGTGTGGATCCACAAGAGATGGGTGAGATCCTAAATCAATATTTCTCATCGGTAGGTTGTTGCGTACGGTTAAATCTAATGAGATCCAGGGTGATCTAGCTAATTGTATACAAAATTGGCTTGACGACAGAAGACAGAAGGTGGTTGTAGAGGATTGTTTTCAAACTGGAGGCCTGTGTCCAGTGGTGTGTCTCAGTGATCAGTGCTGGTCCACTGTTATTTGTTATTTATATTAATGATTTGGATGAGAATTTAGGAGGCATGGTTAGTAAGTTTGCAGATGACAGCAAGAGTGGTGGCCTAGTGGAGAGTGAAGAACGTTACCTAGGATTGCAACGGGATCTTGATGAATTAGGCCAGTGGGCCGATGAATGGTAGATGGAGTTTAATTTACATAAATGTGAGGTGATGCATTTTGGTAGATCAACTCAGTTAATGGTCGGGTGTTGAGGAGAGTTATAGAACAAACAGATCCAGGAGAACAGGTTCATAGCTCCTTGAAAGTGGAGTCACAGGTGGACAGGGTGGTGTAGAAGGCATTTGGCATGCTTGGTTTCATTGGTCAGAACATTGAATACAGGAGCTGGGACGTCTTGTTGAAGTTGTACAGACATTAGTAAGGCCACACTTGGAATACTGTGTACAGTTCTGGTTATCCTATTATAGAAAGGATATTATTAAACTGGAAAGAGTGCAGAAAAGATTTACGAGGATACTACCGGGACTTGATGGTTTGAGTAATAAGGAGAGGCTGGATAGACAGGGACTTTTTTCCCTGGAGTGGAGGAGGCTTCGGGGTGATCTTATAGAGGTCTATAAAATAATGAGGGGCATAGATAAGGTAGGTAGTCAAGATCTTTTCTCAAAGGTAGGGAATCTAAAACTAGAGGGCATAGGTTTAGGATGAGGGGGGGAGAGATACAAAAGTGCCCAGAGGGGCAGTCTTTTCACAGAGAGGGTGGTGAGTGTCTGGAGCGAGCTGCCAGAGGCAGTAGTAGAGGCGGGTACAATTTTGTCTTTTAAAAAGCATTTGGACAGTTATATGGGTAAGATGGGTAAGATGGGTTTAGAGGGATATGGGCCAAATACGGACAATTGGGATGAGCTTAGTGGTAAAAACTGGGCGGCATGGACAAGCTGGACCGAAGGGCCTGTTTTCATGTTGTAAACCTCTATGACCTCAAGTACAACCCAATTTCATCTGTGTGTAATAATTGTGTCCTGCGTAAAAGTCATTCACATGGGGAGCGATTCTCCCCTACCCGGCGGGGCGGAG
This sequence comes from Scyliorhinus torazame, assembly GCF_047496885.1. NCBI lineage: Eukaryota > Metazoa > Chordata > Chondrichthyes > Carcharhiniformes > Scyliorhinidae > Scyliorhinus > Scyliorhinus torazame. The sequence goes on along the minus strand of NC_092715.1, from coordinate 222,880,533 downwards.
GGTTCCGGCGTAATGGAGTGGCGGGAACGCCTCCGGCGTTGGGCCGCCCCAAAGGTGCGGACGTCTCCGCGCCTTTAGGGGCCAAGCCCTCACCTTGAGGGGCTCGGCCCGCGCCGGGGTGGTTTCCGCTCCGCCGGCTGGCGGGAAAAGCCTTTGGCGTCACGCCAGCCGGTGTCGAAAGCTCTTCGCCGGGCGACGCATGCGCGGGAGCGTCAGCGACTGCTAACGTCATCCCCGCGCATGCGCAGGGGAGGGGGTCTCTTCCGCGTCCGCCATAGTGAAGACCATGGCGAAAGCAGAAGAAAAAGAGTGCCCCCACGGCACAGGCCCGCCCGCGAATCGGTGGGTCAGGCCACCGTGAGGGCACCCCCCGAGGCCAGATCGCCCCGTGCCCCCCACCCCAGGACCCCGGAGCCCGCCCGCGCCGCCTTGTCCCGCCGTTCAAAAAGTGGTTTAATCCATGCCGGCGGGAGAGGGTTGACAGCAGCGGGACTTCGGCCCATCGCGAGTCGGAGAATCGCCGGGGGTGGGCCCGCCGACCGGCGCGGTGCGATTCCCGCCCCCGCTGAATCTCTGGTGGCGGAGAATTCGGGACACGGCGGGGGCGGGATTCACGCCAGCCCCTGGCGATTCTCCGACCCGGTGGGGGGTCCGAGAATCGCGCCCATGGCGTTGAACTGTAGATCAACCACATCCCTTTTAAATAGTGGAGCAGGTTGGAGAGGCTGAATGGTGGCCCAGTCCCGTTCCGGTGTTCATCCAGTTCACTCTAGAACCTTTCTTCCTTCATTCACAAGCCACTCTTTCCAACCTCCACACCACCCCGCACCCCCCCCCCCCCCCACCTGCCCTGCACCACAAAGAACACTTTGTGTGTCAGTTTCTGATTTTGCAAAACTATCATCAGCGTTATGACAATGCTGTCATATTGTTCAATCCTCTGAAACAGTAGCGGTAGCTCAGTGAGGAGAGACAATTCATGGAGCACAACAGATCAATTGTTCACAGTGTCCATCGTAAATACACAGCTGTAATTTTCAGGAGCCTGGTTCATAGGCCAGGTTCCTAGAATCATAGAAACCGTACATTGCAGAAGGAGGCTATTCAGCCCATCGAGTCTGCCCCGACCCTCTGCAAGAGGCACCCTATCTAGACCCCCTCCCCGTCTCATCCCTGTAACCCACCTAACCGATCAACATTAAGAGGTAGTTTAAAATGGCCAATCCACCTAACCTGCACATCTTTGGACTGTGGGAAACTGGAGCACCCGAAGGAAACACATGCAGACACGAGGGGAATGTGAAAACTCCACGCAGACAGCCACCCAAGGCCAAAATCGAAACAGGGTCCTTGCTCTGTGAGGCATCTCTGCTAACCATTGTGCCACCGTGCCAATGTAGCTGATCTGTAATTCCTATTACGTACCAACCTGTTTACACAGTTTTATATATTAGAAATAAGAAGTACTGCTTAAACTGAGAATAAAGTGCAAGCTGCTATTTGTCTAATCTACAGAAAGGCCAGGCAGAGTTTTAGGGGACCCTACCAGCGCTTTGGCAGGTGGGGAGCCCATAGGTTTCCCCGGGTGGCCCTGCTGCCAAGCTCCTGTCCATCCCTAAACTATCCACAATTTAATGCAAGGCAGGAAAGGCCTAGGACAGCTGATCCACTCTCACCCCAGTTGAGGCCTTTGGGTGGCCAATTATTGACTTAAACCTGCCAGGCCTCAATGCTGGGGTGAGGGATCTGCAGCAGGTGGCAAGTCTGGCAGGTCAATCTGCTCGTACCTCAGGGGTCCTTTTTCACATTGACGGTCCCCCACCAAGGTCTTCTCCTAGAGTTTTCTTCAAGACCCCTCTCCCCTCCTCTCCATTCCCCATTGCGAGACTTCCTGGGGAGGCTGAGAGGGGGCTTTCGCACCTTATTCCACAGAGTGTTAAATTAAATGCTTGAAGGGCTGATGTGACCAGCGTTCCCCAGTAACTCTTCGGGTGGTGGGGCAGGCAACCCTGCCATCCACAAAATGCTGCCCCAAGTCCTTTCTGAGGGGTGATATCTCTTGCAGGATATCATTGCAAGAGACTTTGCAGCAAATTATTCCACACCATTCATTGGGATACTTCATACAAAATGCACCATAAATTCTGCATAGATTCTTGGTGACCCTTCTACCATTTTCCTTTCTCAGGATTTGTTTATGTCTCTGGAGATTTTATTCGTAATAAAAATATATTTCCCTAAAGAGCCATTTTATGACAATCTTGCACAGAGTAAAGATAATTTGGAATGGGCTCATGAAAAGACAAATAAAAATGAACCCATTATTTTTAATCAGTAACTATAGACTTATGGAGCCTATTATTTTGACTGTAAGCCTTTATTAGTGAAATAATGCAATGTACTTGATACACATGAAGGCACTGGATTGCACCACATAATTTTAATTGCTTTCTGGAAAGTGTTTATTATTTACAATTGAAAATTAGCATTCAGTTCAGTAGAATCTATAAAATGGAGGTTGATGAATTTGCTATTTTAACAAAATGGTAAGTCATCATGTAGCTCTTTAAAACAATTAATAATGAGAATTAGAGAGGATGCACATTGTGCATGTTGGCTAATAGGCACCATTTCCTGCATTACTGCCAGTCATGTTCAGGATAGATGGTCTGCAGAGGGATCTCTTTGTCTCTTCCAATACAGGCAATTCAACTCAATTCCAATTGGATGGAATGATACTTTATTTACACCCTGTAAAATTTAACACCCAACGGCACATGAGCGATAGTTTTCATAACTAAGCTAGAAAGTATTTCACTCGCTCTGTCCTAGATAGAAGAATTCCTCTTGATGTTCCAAAGAAGAAAGAGCAAAGAAAAGTACGGCGCACTCAACAGATCCAGCAGCATCTGTAGAGAGAGAAAACAGAGTCGAAGTTTCAAGTCCATTTGACTCTTCATCAAAGCTAAAGAGAGGGATATATGTTAGATATTCAGCTGTATCTGAGAGAGATTACAACAAGATGTAGCAACCTTAAGACCAAGAGACAATGGCTTGGTGTGGGAGGAGGAGTGGGGGGAAGGTGGGGATGGAGGTTGTTTGTATTGAGATAAAACACGGTTGGGATAAGAAAAAAGGGTTTTAGATGCAGGGGAAAAGGGCGGCATGGTGGTGCAGTGGTTAGCACTGCTGCCTCATGGCGCCGAGGATCCGGGTTCAATCTTGGCTCGGGGACAATGTCTGTATGGAATTTGCACATTTTCCCGTGTCTGCGTGCGTCTCACCCCCACAAGCCAAAGATGTGCAGGGTAGGTGGATTGGCCCCGCTAAATTGCCACTCAATTGGAATTTATTTTTAAAGCAAGAACAGATGGAGTAGAAAGGTTACAGTCTAAAGATGTTGAACTCAATTTTGAATCCTGAGGACTGTAGCATGCCTAATCAGAGGATGGGATGCTACTCCTTCAAGTTGCGTTGGGTTTCACTGGAACATTGCAGCAGGTCACGGACAGACACGGGATTCTCTGTTCCCTGACGCCGATCGGGCAGAGAATCCCTTGGGGCGGTGACTATTTTTGCACACTACGCCCCTCCAAAACGTCATCATCGAGGAGCGCGCCGCAGGTCATTGGGATGGCTTCAGGACATCACCTGAGGCCCTCCCCAATGCTCCGCCCCCGATGGGCCAAATTCCCGGCCGCGCGGGCGACGTGCGGTCTCAGCAGTCGGCGTGGCTGCTGCGGACTGTGTCCAGTGGTGCCACAGTTGGGCAGGAGCCATGCTGCTGCCGGGGGTCTCCAGTGAGGCTGGGTTGAATGGTGGGGGGTGGCCAGGGGGTGGCGAGCGAGTGCCCAGAAGGGCACTATCTGGCAGGTCGAGTTCGCGTATGGCCGCGCCATGTTGTACGACTCAGACCCGGCAGTTCTCCAGCCATTTTGTCATAAAGGTCGGGTGTTTTATGTCGGAGGATTGGTGCTGTGCGCCGTCGAGTTTTGACGTAAAACGCCACGGATCCTCCGGACATAGCCTGAAAATCAGAGAATCCTTCCCAAGGACATGTGAGAAAGGTGCTGCGTTAAAATGGCAAGTGATAGGCAAGTTGTGGGCATGCTTGGAGACTGAGTGGAAGTGCTCCGCTGGGAACAGCGACTGCAATAGACCAAATTGAAGGAATTGTAAGGGAAACATTGCTTCACCTGAAATGAATGTTTGGGTCCTTGGACAGTGAGGAGAGAGGAGGTAAAGGGGCAGGTGTTATACCTTCTGCAATTTCATGGGAAGGTGCCGTGGGAAGGGGATGGGGAATTGGGCGTGATGGCAGAGTGGACAAGTTGTCATGGAGGGATTGTTCCTGAGGAATGCTGATGGGGAGTGAGATGAAGATGCGCTTTGTGGTAGCACCATGCTAGAGTTGGCAGAAGTGGTGGAGGATGATCCTTTGAATACGGAGACTCGAGGCATGGAAAGTGAGGATAAGGGGGGCCCAATCATGCTTCTGGGAGGGAAGGGAAGAGTGAAGTCAGAGGTGCGGGAAATGGGACAAACGCGGTTAAGTGCCCTGTCAACCATGGGGAAGGGAAACCTGGGTTCAGGAAAAAGGCAGGCTTGTCAGGAAAGCCATTCTCTGAGATGGTATCATCAGAACAGATGCGGCAAATGCAGAGAAACTGGGAGAATGGGTTAGAGCCCTGACAATTTCACCCCTTCCAGCCTCACCTCAATTAATTTTGTGTTCGACATGAATCTGAACTTTCGTTTCCATGCTCACCTTTTTTGGGCAGTATTCATCCCCCCCCCCCCCCCCCCGCCCCGTTCAATGTATCATTTTGCCCACCTTAAGTTAACACCTCAAAGTATCAAACTGTCTTTCGAGTAACTCTGTAGTCTTCATGGTCTGTTTGGGCCTGTTAATGGGCCTCAATGTACAACACACACAGCTGATTCACATCATATCAGAATTTCTTCTGATATAATAGCTTCTCCTTTCACTATGGTCGCATTAACTGTATGTTCACTGTTTTATCTGATTGCCAATAAATTCAATATCCAATGCGGTTTTCTATCTGTTAAACTTACTGACTTACCCAAACCTGTTTATCTCAAAATTCTTCTCTTCCCGTGGTTCTTTGCTCCACTCAGAGTTGGTGGCTGATGTGTTATGTACTCTGGGATAACACAGGCTGCAACTGGATGCAGATTTAACCAAAAGATACGCCAGAACTTGAAGTTAGGTCAATCTGATTTATTGAAACAGGAGCACAGTTAGCACAGTTCTCTATGATTCGACTATCTGCTAACCTAAGTGTGGTTACTCTGTCTGACTGAACCAGACTAGCTCTTAGCCACGTGCTGGAGGTGTGATACTGTACATACACCCTGATTCACTCTGTAGATGTTCATCAGTAGAAAGAGGTGGAGTGTGAGTGCCTTGTGCCTTTTATAGTGAGATACCACCCCCGAGTGTCCTGCCTGCTCATTGGTCCCTGTCCTGTTCTCTGTGTTCATTAGCTGCCCGTCTGTGCCTGTCTGTATATCATTATCTGCATGTCTGCATATCATGACAGTGGCAACATCCCAAAGCTGGTCCCCGTATTCGTGAGCTGATAATTGTAACGAGTTTCTGAATCGTCATGCAAGTTTTTGTCTGCAAAATGTTTTATCTTATCCACAATCATTTATTTATAGGCAACATATTTTTCAACACAGAGACACTGGTAAGTCACATCATTAAAATGAAGCACTGGAAAGGGTCAGGGTGCACATCATTCCATAGTATTTGTCTAAAATCGTAAGCTGACTAGCCGAATCTTATGGTTGCTATTCCGGTCAAGTTACATTTTCCCCTATTCCTTATTTAATAGCCTTCCTTATTTTTTGGCACAGTTCATCTTTTGGGCTTTCTTCTATGGCCCATTCATTATTAGCCAAAAATGTTATTTCACTGAATGCTAACGACTATGGTTTCCTTCAGTACAAGGCCAGAAGTGGGACAGCATCACTTGGCATCTTCTTGATTTGGAATCAGATCCGGCTTTGATTCACTTGTCCATTGATTCTCAACTTCGGTCCTTTGAAGCTAATATGTTCTGTTTATGTTTACTGGCGTCTCAGACTCATAATAAGTACAAGGTGGCCTTTACTATCTTGTACCAAGACAACAGTCTTGTTACTGCCATATTCAATTGGCTGATTGGCAGAAGCAATACTGGTAAAGTTGATCACATTATACAGGACATTTGAATACATGGAATACAGCATATATGAATACATGGAATTTGAATACATATTTGAATTATTTGAATACATATTTGAATATGGGGCAGCTAGTGGGCGGGATTCTCTCAGCCCGGGGCCGGGCCGGAGAATCCCGCAACCGGCGTGAATCGCGCCACGCCAACTGACGCCGGCACGCAATTCTCCGCAGAGTGGAGAATCGGCGCCAGCGTAGTTGGCGCGGCGCCTGTGGGGGGCCGCTCTACGCAGTCGGCGCACTGATTCTCGGCCCGGGATGGGCCGAGCGGCCCGGGATGAGCGAGTCCCGCCGGCGCCGTCCACACTTGCTCTCAGCCGGCGGGACCTCGCCGTTGAAGGGTTCGGGGTGGCCTGTGGGGTGGGGGGGGGGGGGGTGGTGGAGTGTAACCCCGGGGGAGCCAATGTAGCCTGGCCCGTGATCAGGACCCACCAATTGGCGGGCCGGCCTCTCTGGCTGGGGGCGTCGTTTCGTCTGTGCCGGCCCCTGTAGTCCTGTGCCATGTTGCATCGGGGCCGGCGCGTTGAAGGAAGCCACTGCGCATGCGCGCGTTGGCGCTGGTGCCATTGACACCGGGATCAGCAGCTGGAGCAGCGTGAACCGCTCCAGTGTCGTGCTGGCCCCCTGTAGGGGCCAGAATTGCTGATCCTAAGGACACGTTGACGCCGTCGAGAAACGTAACGACGTTTCCGACGGCGTCAACACTTAGCCTCAGGATCACAGAATCCCACCCAGTATATTTGCTGGCTGTGCAATGCCACAAATGTTGGATGCCAAGGCTATGCACAGCACAGAGTAGTATAGTTCTATCATGGGTTTTCAAGCTGTAACCACCTACTCAGTTATTATGCCACAGTTTTAAGTGTATTAATATGATACAGTTTAATCTTTTAGGTTTAATTGTCCATTGTACCAAATACATGGTGGGGCTGCCTCAAAACAAAATAAAATCCTGTCTATTTGTCGCAACAATGACTGTCCCTTTCCCTGCATCTCCAATCTGATACTCCAATATTTCTACAAGTGAATCTGAGCGTGTAACTCACAATCTTATTTAACACACTCCATGCATTCATATACATGCACATTAACCCTTATTTGGACCGATTGCTTTCTCCCTTTCTCTGACTCCACGTAATAAATGATTGTTCTCTCCTCTGGTGTGTAGCGATCTGGGATGGCCACTTACAACCAGGAACAGGGAAGGTCGCAAAGCATGGACAATGCGAGATTCAGGCAGGCTCAGAGTCTGGAAATGTATATTTGCGAGTGAGGAATCCAGACGGTATCGAAACTCCAACCGATTAGCTTTTGATGGATCGATTAGCATTTGATGGCCCATCTCCACCAGCCAAAGGACTGGTACTTGAGTGACCGGTACAGTCCCAGAAATTTCGGTGCCACTCCCAGTACGAGGGAAGGGTAAACAACAGGGTCGATAACCGCTTGCGACACGTCCCGCCATCAAGGCACCCGCCCATTTATTGGTTCGATTCAAACATAGTGATCAGGGATCACCCAATTAGTGGGGTCCAAACTGAAGGACGGCACAAAAGGGCGCAAAAACCCCCAAGTAGAAGAAGAGAGTCCACCATGTGTTCAGCCTCTTTTGGACCTGGTGCTCCGGCAACATCCATCTCCAATCGGCCGCAACACCAGAAGCAAGTCCATGTTCAACGCCCGCTACCAGCCGGATGAGCCTAGCTGATCAGCAGTTACTCCTACAGACTCGATAGATCCAGAATCGAACAACGGCCACTGTTCCTCTGACCTAAGCCGGGTGCCTGAAGTTAAGTACAGGTTGTCTTAGTCAATAGGTGTAGTTTAACTGGTAGTATTTATGTTAATGACTAATTGTGTGTGTAAATAAAGTACCCTTGACCTTGAACTGGTGTTTGGCTCTTTGATCGATAGCCGGTTGAACCTTATGGTGGTTCTCTCTCTCTCCGTGCTCTTTATTGAAGTCATGCCCTCTGTCTCCCCGCGCTCTTTACTGAAGTCTAACCCTCTCTCTCTCCATGCTCTTTACAGAAGTCTAGCCCTCTCTCCTCTCTCTCTCCGTGTTCTCTATTGTAGTCTTGCCCTCTCCCTCTCCGTGCTCTTTATTGTAGTCTCGCCCTCGCTCCCTCCGTGCTCTTTACTGAAGTCTCGCCCTCTCTCTCTCCGTGCTCTTTACTGAAGACACACCCTCTCCCTCTCCGCGCTCTTTACTGAAGTCTCGCCCTCTCTCTCTCCGCGCTCTTCACTGAAGTCTCGCCCCCTCTCTCTCCGCGCTCTTTAAAGAAGTCTCGCCCTCTCTGTTTCCGCGTTCTTTACTGAAGTCAAGCCCTCTCTCTCCCCGCGCTCTTTACTGAAGTCTAACCCTCTCTCTCTCCACGCTCTTTACTGAAGTCTTGCCCTCTCTCTCTCCGTGATCTCTGTTGTAGTCTTGCCCTTTCTCCGTGCTATTTACTGAACTCTTGCCCTCTCTCTCTCAGCATTCTTTACTGAAGTCACGCCCTCTCTCTCTCCGTGCTCTTTACTGAAGCCTCGCCCTCTCTCTCCCCGCGCTCTTTACTGAAGTCTCGCCCTCTCTCTCTACGTGTTCTTTACTGAAGTCTCGCCCTCTCTCTCTCCGGGCTCTTTACTGAAGCCTCGCCCTCTCTCTCTCCGTGCTCTTTATTGTTGACTCGCACTCTCTCTCTCCGCGCTCTTTACTGAAGCCTCGCCCTCTCTCTCTCCGCGCTCTTTACTGAAGTCTCGCCCTCTCTCTCTGTGCTCTTTCATGAAGCCTCGCCCTCTCTCTCTCCGCGCTCCTTAAAGAAGTCACGCCCTCTCTCTCTACTTGTTCTTTACTGAAGTCTCGCCCCCTCTCTCTCCGTGCTCTTTACTGAAGCCTCGCCCTCTCTCTCTCCATGCTCTTTACTGAAGCCTCGTTCTCTCTCTCTCCGTGCTCTTTACTGAAGCCTCGCCCTCTCTCTCTCCGTGCTCTTTACTGAAGCCTCGCCCTCTCTCTCTCCGTGCTCTTTACTGAAGCCTTGCCCTCTCTCTCTCCGCTTTCTTTACTGAAGTCACGCCCTCTCTCTCTCCGTGCTCTTTACTGAAGCCTCGCCCTCTCTCTCCCCGCGCTCTTTACTGAAGCCTCGCCCTCTCTCTCCACGCTCTTTACTGAAGTCTCGCCCTCTCTCCTTCTGCGCTCTTTACTGAAGTCTCGCCCTCTCTCTTTCCGCGCCCTTTACTGAAGTCTTGCCCTCTCTCTCTCCGTGCTCTCTGTTGTAGTCTTGCCCTCTCTCTCCGTGCTATTTACTGAACTCTTGCCCTCTCTCTCTCAGCATTCTTTACTGAAGTCACGCCGTCCCTCTCTCCGTGCTCTTTCCTGAAGTCTCGCACTCTCTCTCTCCGTGCTCTTTACCGAAGCCTCGCCCTCTCTCCCCGCGCTCTTTACTGAAGTCTCGCCCTCTCTCTCCCTGCGCTCTTTACTGAAGGCTCGCACTCTCTCTCTCAACGCTCTTTACTGAAGTCTCGCCCTCTCTCTCTCCGTGCTCTTTACTGAAGTCTCGCCCACTCTCTCTCCATGCTCTTTACTGAAGCCTCGCCCTCTCTCTCTCCGTGCTCTTTACTGAAGCCTCGCCCTCTCTCTCTCCGAGCTCTTTACTGAAGCCTCGCCCTCTCTCTCTCCGAACTCTTTACTGAAGCCTCGCCCTCTCTCTCCCCGCGCTCTTTACTGAAGTCTCGCCCTCTCTCTCTCCGCGCCCTTTACTGAAGCCTCGCCCTCTCTCTCCCCGCGCTCTTTACTGAAGGCTCGCACTCTCAATCTCAACGCTCTTTACTGAAGTCTCGCCCACTCTCTCTCCATGCTCTTTACTGAAGCCTCGCCCTCTCTCTCTCCGTGCTCTTTACTGAAGCCTCGCCCTCTCTCTCTCCGTGCTCTTTACTGAAGTCTCGCCCTCTCTCTCTCCGTGCTCTTTACTGAAACCTCGCCCTCTCTCTCCCCGCGCTCTTTACTGAAGTCTCGCCCTCTCTCTCTCCGCGTTCTTTACTGAAGCCTCGCCCTCTCTCTCCCTGCGCTCTTTACTGAAGCCTCACCCTCTCTCTCTCTCCGTGCTCTTTACTGAAGTCTCGCCCCCTCTCTCTCCGTGCTCTTTATTGAAGTCATGCCCTCTCTCTCCCCGCGCTCTTTACTGAAGTCTCGCCCTCTCTCTCTCCGTGCTCTTTACTGAAGTCTCGCCCTCTCTCTCTCCGTGCTCTTTACTGAAGCCTCGCCCTCTCTCTCTCCGTGATCTTTACTGAAGTCTCGCCCTCTCTCTCCCCGCGCTCTTTCCTGAAGCCTCGCCCTCTCTCTCTCCGTGCTCTATACTGAAGCCTCACCCTCTCTCTCTCCGTGCTCTTTACTGAAGTCTCTCCCCCTCTCTCTACGTGCTCTTTATTGAAGTCATGCCCTCTCTCTCCCCGCGCTCTTTACTGAAGTCTCGCCCTCTCACTCTCCGTGCTCTTTACTGATGTTTCGCCCACTCTCTCTCCGTGCTCTTTACTGAAGCCTCGCCCTCTCTCGCTCCGTGCTCTTTACTGAAGTCTCGCCATCTCTCTCCCCGCGCTCTTTACTGAAGCCCGCTCCATGCTCTTTACTGAAGTCTCGCCATCTCTCTCCCCGCGCTCTTTACTGAAGCCTCGCCCTCTCTCTCTCCGTGCTCTTTACTGAAGCCTCGCCCTCTCTCTCTCCGCGCTCTTTATTGATGTCTCGCCCTCTCTCTCTCCGTGCTCTTTACTGAAGTCATGCCCTCTCTCTCCCCGCGCTCTTTACTGAAGCCTCGCCCTCTCTCTCTCCGCTCTCTTTACTGAAGTCTCACCCTCTCTCTCTCCGTGCTCTTTATTGTAGTCTCGCCCTCTCTCTCCCCACGCTCTTTACTGAAGTCTCGCCCTCTCTCTCTCTGTGCTCCTTAAAGAAGTCACGCCCTCTCTCTCTACTTGTTCTTTACTGAAGTCTCGCCCCCTCTCTCTCCGTGCTCTTTACTGAAGCCTCGCCCTCTCTCTCTCCATGCTCTTTATTGAAGCCTCGTTCTCTCTCTCTCCGTGCTCTTTACTGAAGCCTCGCCCTCTCTCTCTCCGTGCTCTTTACTGAAGCCTCGCCCTCTCTCTCTCCGTGCTCTTTACTGAAGCCTCGCCCTCTCTCCGCATTCTTTACTGAAGTCACGCCGTCCCTCTCTCCGTGCTCTTTCCTGAAGTCTCGCACACTCTCTCTCCGTGCTCTTTACCGAAGCCTCGCCCTCTCTCCCCGCGCTCTTTACTGAAGTCTCGCCCTCTCTCTCCCTATTCAAGTGGATAGAGCTGTGAAGAAGGCCTATGGTGTGCTAGTGTTCATTAGCAGAGGGATTGGATTTAAGAGCCGAGAGGTGATGATGCAACTGTACAAAACCTTGGTACGGCCACATTTGGAATACTGTGTGCAGTTCTGGTCGCCTCATTTTCGGAAGGATATGGAAGCTTTGGAAAAGGTGCAAAGGAGATTTACCAGGACGCTGCCTTTAATAGAGAGTCGGTCTTATGAGGAAAGGTTGAGGATGCTAGGCCTTTTCTCATTAGAACGGAGAAAGATGAGGGGCGACTTGATAGAGGTTTATAAGATGATCAGGGGATTAGATAGAGTAGACAGTCAGAGGCTTTTTCCCAAACCATTACATGGGACATACATTTAAGGTGAAAGGTGGAAGATATAGGGGGGATGTCAGAGGTAGGTTCTTTACCCAGAGGGTAGTGGAGGCATGGAATGCACTGCCTGTGGAAGTAGTTGAGTCGGAAACATTAGGGACCTTCAAGCGGCTATTGGGTAGGTACATGGATTACGGTAGAATGATGGGGTGTAGATTAATTTGTTCTTCACCTAGGACAAAAATTTGGCACAACATCGTGGGCCGAAGGGCCTGTTCTGTGCTGTATTTTTCTATGTTCTATGCTCTATGAAGTCTCGCCCTCTCTCTCCCCGTGCTCTTTATTGAAGATGTAAAATACTTTGGGATGTCCAAAAGTTGCAAAGGCATTATGTACATGAAAATATTTTCTTTTATTCTTATTGTGCACTGGAGAGTCATGTGTATCACATCATGTCACATGCAATGTATTATTCTTTGCTAAACTGAAACTACGTTTGGCTTATCCCTCTAACGCTGCAAAATCATATTGCTGTAAACATCCTAAAGTCAAAGACAGGTTAATTGCTTTGGTGACAGAACGCTTGCAGATTGCCAAATGCTTGTAAGATTTTGGCTCAAATTCAATCTGGGCATATCCCACAATGGCAGCAATTAACCTAGTTAAACTTTGTGTGACATGATTGACCTTCTTAATCTAATTTACATTTTGAAGTACGAAATTTGAAGTGTTACTGTCTAAGAAATTTTATGTAGCTTCTATGATGTTGCTCATAGTAAATGACGGTTCATAATCATAAGAATGTAATGTTATTTGCACACATTGCTATTTTGGTTCGGTTAAGTTATGTTGTTTCAAAAGGAATGAAAGACCTGGGGCGTCATTCTCCGACACCCCGCCGGGTCGGAGAATGGCCGTAGGCCGCCGTGAATCCCGCCCCCGCCGAAGTCTCCGGTACCGGAGATTGGGCGGGGGCGGGAATCGGGCCGCGGCGGTTGGCGGGACCCCCCGCTGGATACTGCGGCCCGGATGGGCCGAAGTCCCGCCCAGAAATTGCCTGTCCCGCCGGCGTAAATCAAACCTGGTATTTACCGGCGGGACCAGGCGGCGTGGGCGGGTCCGCGGGGGGCGCGGGGCGATCTGACCCGGGGCGTGCCCCCACGGTGGCCTGGCCTGCGATCGGGGCCCACCGATCCGCGGGCGGGCCTGTGCTGTGGGGGCACTCTTTCCCTTCCGCCTCCGCTACGGCCTCCACCATGGCGGAGGCGGAAGAGACTCTCCCCACTGCTCATGCGCGGGAAACTGACAGCGGCCGCTGACGCTCCCGCGCATGCGCCGCATTTCCGCGCCAGCTGGCGGGGCAACAAACGCCATTTCCGCCAGCTGGCGGGGCGGAAATCCCTCCGGCGTCGGCCTAGCCCCTCAATGTTGGGGCTAGGCCGCCAAAGATGCGGAGCATTCCGCACCTTTGGGCCGACGCGATGCCTGTCTGATTGGCGCCGTGTTTGGCGCCAGTCGGCGGACATCGCGCCGTTGGGGGAGAATTTCGTCCCATGTGGCGTCATTCTCCGACCCCCCAGAGGGTCGGAGAATGGCCGTTGGCCGCCGTGAATCCCGCCCCCGCCGGTTGCCGAAGTCTCCGAAGGGAGAAAAGTCGGCGGGGCGTTAATGTCGCCGCTGCCGCCGGAGAATGTCACGGGTCTGCGCAAGGCAGCCGATTTTTGGCCTGCCGATATTCTCCCTTCCGGATAGGCCGAAGTCCCGTCGACGTGATGACCGTTCACGTCGACGTAAATTAAACCTCCTTTTCATCGGCATGACCCTGTGCTCCAGGTTCACGCCGACCAGCATGGAGGTGAGTGACGGCCTGGGGGTGTTGATCTCCAAATTTCTTTCTCTGTCAGTCTGGCCTCAATAAAAGTTGAGACGGATTCGCACGTAAACAGAAGTTATTTATTTAGCTTGCAAGCTTAATCATCTTACAGAATGTAACAGGACATCCAGCCTCTTACACTCCAGAAAACGACTGAACTAACAGACAAAGGGATCTCTGCAAAATCAGTTCAAATGGTATCAAGTTTCACATACTCGACGGACATAGGTCAGCCTAGGTCCCTCCTGACCTGTTTAATCTATGCTGATTGGCTCACTTCCAATCCCTTTCTCTGGCCCCTATCAATGCATCCTCACTCTTATAGACACACCTCTTCCTGCTTTTTGCATGCGGTCCCAAATTCCTTTGTCCCTAACTAAAAGAATCAAAGTGGCTTATTTCTACATTACATTAACTAGTATCTCTAAAGTAACTATTTTATATCACATTCGTCATTCCCTCCTTTTATCATTCCATGATAACCGAACTATCCAATCTATAGCTACGGTTCCTCATCTAAAAAGATTCGTCGCTGCATTTCCAATTCCTGTCTTAGCCCCCCTTCATCTGCTTCACCCTCATGGATTTTAACAGTTAAATTTTTTTCTCGGTGATTGGGGCGGTGATCTGATCCAGTGCACCCAGCATTCTACCCATCACACATTTAAGGATGGCCAGGCCCACAAAGATGCAGCCGATAGCTACCACTAGATACATGGCCATATTTATCAACCAGTCCTTCCATCCTCCAAATCCCCAGTTACCCCAAGAGCCAGGATCCTGCATCCCGTCCAAGTGATCCCGTATGTGATCCATAAATTTAGTAATGTTAGCAGTCAAGTCCTGAATCCCCATAATACACTTGCCCTGTACTATGGCGCATACCCCACCCTCACGGGCCAGAAGATAGTCAAGAGCATACCGGTTGCGTAAGGACCTCCCAGTAGCCCAGTTTATCCAATTTTGAAATGCCCATTCGGGCCGCCCAGCAATGCAGAAAGCCCTATTCCCAACAGTGATATGAGAGACATTCCCCCAGCCACAAAGGAGCTGGAGGCCAGCGTTCAATGGAACGCAAGTGGTGCTATAACAAACGCATTGGCCAGACGCCTGGGTGATATGGCACCTCCTGTCCGTACAGGTGGGAAACAGACATGTTATATTTGTGTCCACCTCTACCAGCAAACAGCCATATCCTTCACTGCTGAAGCAATTCTCGTACGACCGGGAATCCCTATTGGGAGTGAAGTGGCTAGGTATGTACGCCCTCCACCGTCGCAGCCTATCGTACTGTGAATGGGAATTATCCCGAGGGAGGGGAAGGCAAATAGCCGGTGGTGCTGAATCCGGATCGTAAGGAAGAGTGACTTGCTCGGGCAATGGCTCGGAACGCTGACAATGAACCACCGTTTGGGGAGTGCCCCAAAGCGGTGAAACAGAAAATAACCGAGACACCGCTGCGGGGTTTGGGTAGCAGACAACCCGTCCCTGGCCATACAGACGGTGGTAAATCTGGTAGAAGAGATTCATACTACCCGGGTTTTCCTCAGTTTGGCCTTTAATTAACTTAAGTGTATCTCCCGGTAACCTACGTTCTAGCTGTACTTCCCTTCTCACACGCCCCGTCCTCTCTCTAGTCCCTTTCTCTTTCTCATGGTCTCTTCCTACACTCTTCTGACAGCTTGATGTTACCTTTATTGTACCACTTTTAACACATCCAAAATCAAATTTACATGTATTCCAAAAACAAGGCAATGTCCATATAATGTTCCCTTCCCATCGCCGGGACCGGTGCAGCTGCTTCATGACTCCCGCATTCTCCTTAACTTTGATGACCTTCCATGAGTCGATACCATGTCCTCGTATATGGGGGCAGTGAAGAACATCACCTGTGCATAGGTGATGTATCCTTGTAGATTGGTTGGGGCTACACAGATACATAATATTCCCCTTTTCCATGTCCATCGCCAATAACACGCCAAGCGAAGTGAGGCCAAATATCAGACAGACGATGCATAGCCACTCCATCATGCTCCACACCTGTAAAATAGCACTGGAGAAGGGAGGCAGGTTAGTATCCGACCTTTTACAGTAGTGGAGATGGGCTCAATTTACAGTGATGTAGGTGGACCCAAGCACTTCGCCCCTCCACTTTAACTGCTGTGGGGGTGGCAAGGAGAACTTGGAAGGGCCCGTCCCATCGCGGCTCCGACCCCTTCCTAGTCCAATTTTTGACCATTACATAACTACCGGGCTGGACTGAAAGTGAGCTAGGTACTGGGCAATGGCTCGTGAGCCGCGCGGACTTGGCCATGGAGTTCCTTGAGCACTTGCGTAAGGGCTAGAACATAGGTGGTCATTTCCTCAGTCATCTGATGAAACTGAACCCGTCTGGGAACCTGCAGGCTCCAAGGAGTTCTAAGAGGCCTGCCATAGAGAATCTCGGCGGGAGAGAGCCGGGCTGGTCCCGCAGGTGTAACCCGCAGCTGGAAGAGGGCAACGGGGAGCAACTTAAGCCATGTCAGTCCCGTGTCTGCTCTTAATTTAGCCAATTTAGTTTTGAGGGTCTGATTGTGTCTTTCAACCACCCCGGCTGCCTGTGGTCTGTAAGCACAGTGTAACTGCTGGCGTATGCCCAACTGGGAGCAAAACTCCTTGTTAATTTGTCCAATAAAATGAGGCCCATTATCAGAACTTAACTGAGCTGGTATACCGTACCGGGGAATGATTTCCCTCATCAAGACTTTAACCACAGTAGCAGCTTTATTATCGATAGTCGGATACGCCTCGACCCATCTGCTGAACACATCCACAATGACCAAAACATATTTGTAACATTGACACCTTTCCAACTCAATGTAATCCATTTGGAGCGTCTCAAAGGGACCACTGGGCAACGGGGTTTGCCCCTTCCCACAAGGGATACCTTTTCCGGTGTTATATTGCTGACAAATCAAACACCGATTACTGATACTTTGGGCCAATCCCTGCATTTTAGGGTGCCACCAAGTGTCCAGCAACAAATTACTAGTCCCCCGAGCCCCACAATGAGTTGCAAAGTGTACACATTCGATGACCCATAAAGCCAGCACATCAGACATACAAGTCTGATGTGCAGGCGTGGTCCATAAAGAGGAAACAGAATCATATGTACAACCTAACCGTTTCTACATTTGTTTATCACTCTCAGGAGCGTCCTCCTGTAACCTTATGACGTCTTGGATGGTTGGCATTGGCTTGTCAGAAGCAGACACATTCATAGTAGATCGTTTAGTCTGACTTAACATTTTAGGCACCATCACTTGCTGAATTTGTGCGGCTGTGCGCGCTGCACAATCTGCTCGTTCATTACCAACGTCAACTGGGGTTGTACCATTCGTGTGGGCAGCGCATTTAATAACGGAAATCTGCGCTGGCAGAAGGAGGGCCTGCAGTAGGTCATTAACTAAACCCCGGTGGGATATTTGACCACACATAATCATGTCAGGTTGTTCTGACGAAATGTCACTCAAATCGCCCCTTATTGTGGTAGTTTCCTGAATCAAGGCTAAACAGTCGTGGCCAGGTGCGTCTTCATGGACAGGGGGACCACTAAGAAAACAGGCTGGATTGATAGTGGTACAGTATTTAAATGTCAGACGTGGATTGTTCAAAAGGTATATCTCATACCTATTCTGACGAGCTGCGGTAAGATGCTGACCATTCGCCCCATATCCCTGGCATGGTACTGGTCATGGACCTGATGTGTAATATGAGGGCTTACCGAAGCTGACTGTGGCCATAAATGTGGTGATATTGTAACAAAATCGGCTGTACCTTCTTTTCCCGTGACTGTGGCTGTAACCTTGACTGGCCATTCGGTCTCAAGTAATGGCCAGTATTTGTCCTCCAACTCCCTGTTTCGTCCAGTTCTGTCATAGGCCAGGGTAACGTGATGCAGTGATAGTGGCTGTTCAATGTCTAACGTCCACCACTGGGGGGTGATAGAAATATAGCACTGTTGTCTCATCCTCCTCTTCGCTGATCCACCCACCCAAAGTCACTATATTGGAGCTCCTGCTGGTAAACTACCATTTCTGCCGCTTGTTGGGATCGCAGATCATCCTTTTTCATTACATACTCAGTCTTAACCTTTGTAACTGAGCCTCCTTCTTGGCCTACACCCTCCTTCCAGTAAAATCTGACTGCCCTTGCCATCTGGGAAGGGTCGTTCTCTGTCCAATTCATGTTATTACATTTCACAGCAGTAACCACAGAAGGTGGTAGGCAATGCATTAACATAGCACAGTATTGAGGGGAATTCTGACCATTTTGATACAGCAAATCGCCTGACTGCCCCCGGTAGATTTCATTAAAACGCCCCAGAAATTCCTCTGGGTCTTCATTCTTCTTAGGTTTTAGGTCTAAGATAACAGAAAGATTTATGGGCCTTTGAAATGTGCTATTCAACGCATTCAAGATCTGTGTCCTTCTTTTCTCTATTTGCTCTCTTTTTTTTTAAAACTTAAAAATGTTTGAAAATTCAAATTGAATTACTGCAACTTGCAAGCTTAGCTCTGATCTCAACTCAGAACTAAATTTACAATTTGCTTAACACAAACTTGTATAACATTTACAACTTAATTATTTCTTTATCTTAACAATTTTTTCTTTTAACAAGTTTTTTTTTCTGTTACATACACATAAGTATTAGCAAAATCAACTATCATAAGTATTAGCAAAATCAATTATCATCTTCAGATTGACACTTTTTAAAATGGTGTCCATGATCTTCTTTAAGTTTCTATTAATCTCCAGATAAAATGAGATAAACCTTATTTCAAGTAAGTAAAATTTAAGATTCTGGCAATTTCAATCAATTGCTTTCGAAAATAATAACTTTTATCAAAGAGGTGGAGAAACCCACTGGTTTCCTTTAATTAATTCAAAACGTAACTTTGCTGGTGTTCACTGACTCAAAGGAAAGGTATCCGATTACACTGCAGACTGTTATCTCAAGGCCTGAGTGAGAAGCACTGTCTGTTTTCAACTCCGCCTGCTGCTGTTAACCCTTTGAGAGACTTCTGCTTCAACCTCACAATCTCAACTAGACCTCGGAACTTTACAGTCCAAGGAGACAATTTTAGCTTAATCAACTATATATTTAAAACACTCACACATAGAGTTGAACCATCTTCAGATTTAAAAACAGTTATACTGGACTGAACCCCCATCTATTGAAGTCCCATCAGCCCCTGAACCCATATAATAGACTGAACCTTTATTATTTAAAGTCCCATCAGCCTCTGAACCCTAATAATAGACTGAACCTTTATTATTTAAGTCACATCAGCCTCTGAACCCCGATAATAGACTGAACCTTTATTATTTAAAGTCACATCAGCCTCTGAACCCCGATAATAGACTGAACCTTTATTATTTAAAGTCACATCAGCCTCTGAACCCCGATAATAGACTGAACCTTTATTATTTAAAGTCCCATCAGCCCAAAACCCTAACCCAAGCCGAAACAACAATATGAAATCCCATCAATTAAAGTGCTAATCCCCAGACTGACCTGTGATTTCGTCGAGGCGGTCTTTCTGTGCCAACCGCGAGTGACCAGACTAATCAGACGATAAGAAGAGGGGAACAATCAATGCTGGTCGTTTTCCATTTCTACATTGAGGGCCCTTTGTTCCCGTCCTCCTGTTCATAATCAGTCTAATTCTGATTTCGCAGTTGGAACAGGATCGCCCAGAGAAATCCCGGTTTTCGGCACCAAATGTTGATCTCCAAATTTCTTTCTCTGTCAGTCTGGCCTCAATAAAAGTTGAGACGGATTCGCACGTAAACAGAAGTTATTTATTTAGCTTGCAAGCTTAATCATCTTACAGAATGTAACAGGACGTCCAGCCTCTTACACTCCAGAAAACGACTGAACTAACAGACAAAGGGATCTCTGCAAAATCAGTTCAAATGGTATCAAGTTTCACATACTCGACGGACATAGGTCAGCCTAGGTCCCTCCTGACCTGTTTAATCTATTCTGATTGGTTCACTTCCAATCCCTTTCTCTGGCCCCTATCAATGCATCCTCACTCTTATAGACACACCTCTTCCTGCTTTTTGCATGCGGTCCCAAATTCCTTTGTCCCTAACTAAAAGAATCAAAGTGGCTTATTTCTACATTACATTAACTAGTATCTCTAAAGTAACTATTTTATATCACATTCGTCAGGGGGTTGGCTCTGGGCAGGCGATGGCGTGGCCGCAGTCTGAATGCGTGAGGAGAGGTGTGTCTCGGGTTGTGTGTGTGCGGCGGGGGTGGGGGGTGGTTAGAGTAGGCTGGGCTCCGGGGGAGTGCCGGGAGGGGGTCCGTGCCGGGGAGGGGGATGGGGGGGTCCGTGCCGGGGAGGGGGATGGGGGTCCGTGCCGGGGTGGAGGTTGGGGGGGTGTCCGTGCCGGGGTGGAGGTTGGGGGGGATCTGTGCCGGGGTGGAGGTTGGGGGGGGTCCGTGCCGGGGAGGGGGATGGGGGGTCCATGCCGGGGTGGAGGTTGGGGGGGGGTCCGTGCCGGGGTGGAGGTTGGGGGGGGGTCCGTGCCGGGGTGGAGGTTGGGGGGGTGTCCGTGCCGGAGTGGAGGTTGGGGGGGGTCCGTGCCGGGGTGGAGGTTGGGGGGGGGATCCGTACCGGGGTGAAGGTTGTGGGGGGGTCGGTGCTGGGGAGGGGGATGGGGGGTCCGTGCCGGGGTGGAGGTTGGGGGGTGGTCCGTGCCGGGGTGGAGGTTGGGGGGGGGTCCGTGCCAAGGTGGAGGTTGGGGGGGGTCCGTGCCGGGGTGGAGGTTGGGGGGGTGGTCCGTGCCGGGGAGGAGGATGGGGGGTCCATGCCGGGGTGGAGGTTGGGGTGGGGTCCGTGCCGGGGTGGAGGTTGGGGGTGGTCCGTGCCGGGGTGGAGGTTGGGGGGGGGTCCGTGCCGGGGTGGAGGTTGGGGGGGGTCCGTGCCGGGGTGGAGGTTGGGGGTGGGTCCGTGCCCGGGTGGAGGTTGGGGGGGGGGGTCGGTGCCGGGGAGGGGGATGGGGGGTCCGTGCCGGGGTGGAGGTTGGGGGGGGGACCTTGCCGGGGTGGAGGTTGGGGTGGGGGGGGTCCGTGTCGGGGTGGAGGTTGGGGGGGGTCTGTGCCGGGGCGGAGGTTGGGGGAGGGTCCGTGCCAGGTTGGGGGGGGGGTTCGTGCCGGGGTGGAGGTTGGGGGGGGGGTCCGTGCCGGGGTGGAGGTTGGGGGGGTGGGGTCGATGCCGGGGAGGGGGATGGGGGGTCCGTGCCGGGGTGGACGTTGGGGAGGGGTCCGTGCCGGGGTGGAAGTTGTGGGGGGTGGGGGGGTCCGTGCCGGGGTGGAGGTTGGGGGGGGGGTCGGTGCCAGGGAGGGTGATGGGGGGTCGGTGCCGGGGTGGAGGTTGGGGGGGGGGTTCGTGCCGGGGTGGAGGTTGGGGGGGGGGTCGGTGCCAGGGAGGGTGATGGGGGGTCGGTGCCGGGGTGGAGGTTGGGGGGGGGGTTCGTGCCGGGGTGGAGGTTGGGGGGTGGGTCCGTGCCGGGGTGGAGGTTGGGGGGGGTCCGTGCCGGGGAGGGGGATGCGAGGGCAAGTGAGTTGGTCCACCTGGCCAGGTGCCAGCCTCCAACAGTTGGACCCATGCGGTCCATGCCACCTGGCTGTGGGGAGGAGGGGATATGGGCAATGATGACATGTCGTCGCTCCCCTCCCTCCCACCAGGCCGTCATGTTTTCCGATCATCCAGCGATGTTGGCCGCCGTGGCGGCAGCCGCTCATGTCTATGTTGCCCTGGATGAGGAGGAGGAGGAGGAGGAGGAGGAGGAGCGTGCCAGAGAGGCGGCGCAAGCTGCCGCAGAGGGACAGGAGGCAGCCGCCCAGGCTGGAGGGACACCTGACCGACAGGACGAGGAGGGGGAGGAGGATGCCGCGGCCCCACGGCAACGGAGGCACCCGAGGCGCCCCGTGTGTACCGGCCCCGGCAGTCATACCAGGACCTCACGGACCGGGAATGCAGGAGGAGACTCCGGATGAGGCGGGAAACCGTGGCACACATCTGCCACCTGCTGGCACACCTGTCACCGTGTGGCACTGGCGGGGGACACCCTCTCCCCGTGTCCGTCAAGGTTACGGTGGCCCTGAACTTTTATGCAACGGGGTCATTCCAGGCACCGAGTGGGGACCTGTCTGGCATATCGCAGACATCGGTGCATCGGTGCATCCGGGCAGTGACAGATGCCCTATATGCCATGGCGCACCGCTACATCCGCTTCCCCGTGGACCGGGCCAGCCAAGATGCCCGGGCCGTGGGCTTCTCTGCCGTGGCCGGGTTCCCCATGGTCCAGGGCGCGATCGATGGGATGCACGTCGCCGTGCGGCCACCTGCAGATAACAGGGCCATGTTCACCAATAGGAAGGGGACCGATTCGATGAACATACAGGTGGTCTGCGACCAGCGCATGATGATCCTGCACGTCTGCGCCCGTTACCCAGGCAGTGTACACGACTCATACGTGTTGTCGCGGTCATCCATCCCCGGCTTGTACGAGGGACGCCATCCCCGGCTGAGGGGCTGGTTGCTGGGCGACAGGGGCGACCCATTGCGATCGTGGCTGATATGGTCGGCCGCATCATTGTGGTGCGCTGCGTCATGCACAACATAGCCCAGCAGAGGGGCGATGTGCCCCAGGCAGAGGAGGGCGGAGTGGAGGAGCAGCAGGAAGAGGCGCAGTCCTCCCCAGATGAGGGTGATGGGGGTAATGTTCAGGGCAGACGGGGTAGACACAGACGGGTGGCTGTCCACCGTTACCGGCTGGCCCAGCGGGCACGGGACAGACTGATAGCCGCCCGCTTCACTGACTAGATGGGCGTGGGAATCGGGTAGTATGGCCACAGACCGCACACCATGGCAACAGCCGACCACCCACACCCCCCACCCATCCACCCACCCAGCACCCTCACCCCCCTCCGCAACCCCACCCACCCCACCCGCATGCACACCACCACACCCCATTGCCGATCCACCTGCGGCACAAAGGGCCGGGCTCACACAGTTGTGGGTGGACGCGTGTCTATTGCAGGCCATGGAGGATGATGACAACCCGCCCTGCAGTGAGCTCCTGGCTCTACATCGTTGGACTATGCCTGACCCATGGCCACAGTACCACCATCCACCCGGACCATCCCTGCATGCGGCTGTGACACTGCAGCGCACGGTCCCGTCCTTTGCCCGGGGGATGTTGATGGCGGCCCAGGGGGAAGGGGGCAGACTCACCTGGGGCTGAGGTAAGACCACCCCTCACACACACACTTGTGCTCAACGTACATGACACCCCCGCACGCTTTGGACAGAGCACAAAGGCAGCTTCTGTAGGTGTAACATTGACTTCAGTAACCAAAGGAGTTCATGCACCCGCCCTAGCCCCTAAAACTCATCTGTGCCCTGCACCCGTGCCAACTTACTCAGTGTCTAATTGTTTGGCCTTACGGGCCCTTTGACTACGTCTACGTGGTTCCCCAGACGGTACAGCAGATCTGGAGGTGGACTCCTGTGATTCCTGCCCTCTGACACTGGATCCCTTTGGCGGCCGTTTCCTGGGGCGTCCTGGCCTAGATGGGCCAGGCTGCGGCCCGGGCGACTGGGATGGCGAGCTGCGAGCCTGTCCTGCCCGTTGCCCACCCGATGCACCTGGGACGGAAGGGGGGGAAGTCCGAGGTGTCGCGGTGTACCGGGACCTCCCCTACAGGGGGAGCCGGGACTGACCACACCATTTCCTCCTCCCTCGGAGTGCCCGATGGCCCCCAAGCCTCTGCCGGGGTGGAGGTTGGGGGGGGTCCGTGCTGGGGTGGAGGTTTGGGGGGGGTCCGTGCCGGGGTGGAGGTTGGGGGGGGTCCGTGCCGGGGTGGAGGTTGGGGGTGGGTCCGTGCCCGGGTGGAGGTTGGGGGGGGTCCGTGCCGGGGTGGAGGTTGGGGGGGGGTCCATGCCGGAGTGGAGGTTGGGGGGGTCCGTGCCGGGGTGGAGGTTGGGGGGGGATCCGTGCCGGGGTGGAGGTTGCGGGGGGGTCGGTGCTGGGGAGGGGGATGGGGGGTCCGTGCCGGGGTGGAGGTTGGGGGGGGGGTCCGTGCCGGGGTGGAGGTTGGGGGGGGGTCCGTGCCGGGGTGGAGGTTGGGGGGGGGGTCAGTGCCGGGGTGGAGGTTGGGGGGAGGGGTCCGTGCCGGGGAGGGGGATGGGGGGTCCATGCCGGGGTGGAGGTTGGGGGGGGTCCGTGCCGGGGTGGAGGTTGGGGGGGGTCTGTGCCGGGGTGGAGGTTGGGGGGGGGTCCGTGCCGGGGTGGAGGTTGGGGGGGGTCCGTGCCGGCGTGGAGGTTGGGGGTGGGTCCGTGCCCGGGTGGAGGTTGGGGGGGGGGTCGGTCCCGGGGAGGGGGATGGGGCGTCCGTGCCGGGTGGAGGTTGGGGTGGGGGACCTTGCCGGGGTGGAGGTTGGTGGGGGGGTCCGTGCCGGGGTGGAGGTTGGGGGAGGGTCCGTGCCAGGTTGGGGGGGGGGTCCGTGCCGGGGTGGAGGTTGGGGGGGGGGGTCCGTGCCGGGGTGGAGGTTGGGGGGGTGGGGTCGATGCCGGGGAGGGGGATGGGGGGTCCGTGCCGGGGTGGAGGTTGGGGAGGGGTCCGTGCCGGGGTGGAGGTTGTGGGGGTAGTCCGTGCCGGGGTGGACGTTGGGGGGGGGTCGGTACCGGGGAGGGGGATGGGGGGTCCGTGCCGGGGTGGAGGTTGGAGGGGGGGGGTCGGTGCCGGGGAGGGGGATGGGGGGTCGGTGCCGGGGTGGAGGTTGGGGGGTGGGTTCGTGCCGGGGTGGAGGTTGGGGGGGGGGTCAGTGCCGGGGTGGAGGTTGGGGGGGGGGTCCGTGCCGGGGAGGGGGATGGGGGGTCCATGCCGGGGTGGAGGTTGGGGGGGGTCCGTGCCGGGGTGGAGGTTGGGGGGGTCTGTGCCGGGGTGGAGGTTGGGGGGGGGTCCGTGCCGGGGTGGAGGTTGGGGGGGGTCCGTGCCGGGGTGGAGGTTGGGGGTGGGTCCGTGCCCGGGTGGAGGTTGGGGGGGGGTCGGTCCCGGGGAGGGGGATGGGGCGTCCGTGCCGGGTGGAGGTTCGGGTGGGGGACCTTGCCGGGGTGGAGGTTGGTGGGGGGGTCCGTGCCGGGGCGGAGGTTGGGGGAGGGTCCGTGCCAGGTTGGGGGGGGGTCCGTGCCGGGGTGGAGGTTGGGGGGCGGTCCGTGCCGGGGTGGAGGTTGGGGGGGTGGGGTCGATGCCGGGGAGGGGGATGGGGGGTCCGTGCCGGGGTGGAGGTTGGGGAGGGGTCCGTGCCGGGGTGGAGGTTGTGGGGGTAGTCCGTGCCGGGGTGGACGTTGGGGGGGGGTCGGTGCCGGGGAGGGGGATGGGGGGTCCGTGCCGGGGTGGAGGTTGGGGGGGGGGGGGGTCGGTGCCGGGGAGGGGGATGGGGGGTCGGTGCCGGCGTGGAGGTTGGGGGGTGGGTTCGTGCCAGGGTGGAGGTTGGGGGGTGGGTCCGTGCCGGGGTGGAGGTTGGGGGGGGGGGGGTCCGTGCCTGGGAGGGCGATGGGGGGATCCGTGCCGGGGAGGGAAATGCGAGGGCAAGTGAGTTGGTCCACCTGGCCAGGTGCCAGCCTCCAACAGTTGGACCCATGCAGTCCATGCCACCTGGCTGCGGGGAGGAGGGGATATGGGCAATGATGACATGTCGTCGTTCCCCTCTCCCCCACCAGGCCGTCATGTTTTCAGATCATCCAGCGATGTTGGCCGCCGTGGCGGCAGCCGCTCATGTCTCTGTTGCCCTGGATGAGGAGGAGGAGGAGGAGCGTGCCAGAGAGGCGGCGCAAGCTGCCGCTGAGGGACAGGAGGCAGCCGCCCAGGCTGGAGGGACACCTGACCGACAGGACGAGGAGGGGGAGGAGGACGCCGCGGCCCCACGGCAACGGAGGCACCCGAGGGCGCCCCGTGTGTACCGGCCCCGGCAGTCATACCAGGACCTCACGGATCGGGAATGCAGGAGGAGACTCCGGATGAGGCGGGAAACCGTGGCACACATCTGCCACCTGCTGGCACACCTGTCACCGCGTGGCACTGGCGGGGGACACCCTCTCCCCGTGTCCGTCAAGGTTACGGTGGCCCTGAACTTTTATGCAACGGGGTCATTCCAGGCACCGAGTGGGGACCTGTCCGGCATATCGCAGACATCGGTGCATCGGTGCATCCGGGCAGTGACAGATGCCCTATATGCCATGGCGCACCGCTACATCCGCTTCCCCGTGGACCGGGCCAGCCAAGATGCCCGGGCCGTGGGCTTCTCTGCCGTGGCCGGGTTCCCCATGGTCCAGGGCGCGATCGATGGGATGCATGTCGCCGTGCGGCCACCTGCAGAAAACAGGGCCATGTTCACCAATAGGAAGGGGACCGATTCGATGAACATACAGGTGGTCTGCGACCACCGCATGATGATTCTGCACGTTTGCGCCCGTTACCCAGGCAGTGTTGTGCGCACCAGTGAGTGTACCAGACGCCTCATCACTAAAGTGCCCAACCGAGGTGAGTGTTTCTGCGATGGTGGAGGGTGTTGGTGACAGCAGTGGCGTTGTGTCGTGCTCTTCGTCCCACTCTGAATCCATGGCACTTGGGTTGGGGGTTCGTCTCCACCCATCCACTCTGAGTCACTGTCCGGTATTTCGTCTTCCTGGGTAGTGCTGTCCCGGGTAGGGGTGTCCTGGGCAGTGCTGTCCCGGGTAGTGGTGTCCCAGGTAGTGGTGTCCCGGGTAGGGGTGTCCTGGGTAGTAGTGTCCCGGGTAGTGGTGTCCCGGGTAGTGGTGTCCCGGGTAGTGGTGTCCTGGATAGTGGTGTCCTGGGTAGTGGTGTCCTGGCTCGGATGTGACGGGGGCCTGTGGCTGCCCCCCTCGTCGCTGGGTGGTCGCTGCCGCACGTGACGGGGGTGTCGTCTCCCTGTTGCTCCAGGTCTCTCCGTCTCCCGTGGCCTCCGAGGGGCATCCTGCGGGCGTCGCATGCTGGAGGGTGCGGGTCTCTCCGTCTCCCGTGGTGTGCGAGGGGCATCCTGCGGGCGTCGCATGCTGGAGGGTCCGGGTCTCTCCGTCTCCCGTGGCCTCCGAGGGGCATCCTGCGGGCGGTCTGCATCTGCGGGGATGGGTGCCTGGACGTTTGGTCCTGCGATACACAATGAAGCATGCATGATTAGACATCAGGCAGTGATCAGGTGATATGGGGAGGGGGATATAGGGGAGGGGGGATATGGGGACGGGCTGTTGGTGGCTCACTTGCTACTACGCCCCCGACCTCTTCATCAGCAACCTCCCGGTCGTCAGGTACGCCAGCCAGTTCCAGGGCCCTTTCCTCGTGTTCGGTCAGTGGCCTCTCATCAGCGGGGCCTCCTCCAGTCCTCACATGCTCCCTATTGTTGTGTGCGCGCTTCTCCTGGGGGGGGGGGGGGGTGGCAGGGGTAAAAGGCAACACTGTTAGGCAGGTATATGAATGCACGCCATCGGTTGCACGTGCAGTGCAGAGGTTAAGGTTAGGGCTGGATTCACTTGGGGATATGGGGGAGGGGGGATATGGGGAGGGGGGATATGGGGGAGGGGGGATATGGGGGATGGGGGATATGGGGAGGGGGGGATATGGGGGAGGGGTGATATGGGGGAGGGGGGATATGGGGGATATGGGGGAGGGGGATATGGGGGATATGGGGGAGGGGATATGGGGCGGGGGGATATGGGGGAGGGGGGATATGGGGAGGGGGGATATGGGGATATGGGGGAGGGGGGATATGGGGGAGGGGGATATGGGGGAGGGGGGATATGGGGGAGGGGGGATATGGGGGAGGGGGGATATTGGAGAGGGGGGATATGGGGAGGGGGGATATGGGGGATGGGGGATATGGGGGAGGGGGGGGATATGGGGATATGGGGGAGGGGGGATATGGGGGAGGGGGATATGGGGAGGGGGATAAGGGGAGGGGGTTATGGGGAGGGGGGATATGGGGAGGGGGGATATGGGGAGGGGGGAACTGGGGGAGGGGGGATATGGGCGAGGGGGGATATGGGGAGGGGGGATATGGGGGATATGGGGGAGGGGGATATGGGGAGGGGGATATGGGGGATATGAGGGAGGGGGGATATGGGGGATATGGGGGAGGGGTGATATGGGGGAGGGGGGATATGGGGAGGGGGATATGGGGAGGGGGGATATGGGGAGCGGGATATGGGGAGGGGGATATGGGGGATTTGGGGGAGGGGGCATATGAAGGATATGGGGGAGGGGGGATATGGGGAGGGGGAGATATGGGGGATATGTGGGAGGGGGGATATGGGGATATGGGGGAGGGGGGATATGGGGGAGGGGGGATATGGGGGAGGGGGGATATGGGGGAGGGGGGATATGGGGGAAGGGGGAAATGGGGGAGGGGGGATATGGGGGATATGGGGGAGGGGGATATGGGGGAGGGGGGGATATGGGGGTTATGGGGAGGGGGGATATTGGGGAGGGGGGATATGGGGAGGGGGGATATGGGGGAGGCTCACCCTGCCTGCTCTGACGTGGTCGTTCACTTTCTTGTGGCACTGGGTGCCTGTCCGTGGTGTCAGGGCCGCAGCGGTGACGGCCTCTGCCACTTCCCTCCACAGACGCCGGCTGTGGCGTGGGGCAACTCTGCGGCTGTGCCCGGGATACAGGGCGCCCCTCCTCTGCTCCACCGCGTCCAGGAGCGCCTCCACATCCCGTGACTCGAACCTCGGGGTTGAGCGGCGGCCAGCCATCCAGTCGGGTGTTGCGGTCGGGTGGGGGGGGAGCAGCGGGGCCTTATGAGCCGTCACGCCATGCGGCGCGTATGACGCTGCACGGCGTGAACCACTGCGCAAGCGCGGATCCCGTTACGTCACTGCTAGCCCATTTCGGCCGGAGACGTTCGACCCATTTTTCCGACGTGACGCAAGTCGGATTTGCGCCGTTTTTTGCGCCGATCGGCGGTCTTTCCGCCGATAACGGAGAATTTCGCCCCTGATTTTAAATAGCGCCTGTCCCGACTACCAGACATCTCAAAGCACTTTACCACAAGTGAAGTATTTTGTTTTGAAGTGTAGTCACTGTTGTAATAGGAAATGCAGCAGTCAATTTGGGCACAGCAAGCTTCCACCGACAGTAATGAAAGAATGACCAATTAACCTTTTTTTGTAATGTTGATTGCAGGATAAATAGTGACTAGGACACTAGAGATTCTTCAAATTGTGCCATGCAAACTCTTATATCACACTGAAGACAGCCAGGGCCTCAGTTTGATGTCTCATTTAAAGGACAGCACCGCCAACAGTGCAGCACCTCTTTAGCTTTCCTTCAATACTGTAGTGGAATGTCAGTCTTAATTTGTGTGCCCAAGTTCTGCGCCAGAAATCTACACCCCACCACCAGGAGCAGACTGGCAGCTGGGTGTAGAGGGCTGGGTGCTTGTTGCCTTCCCAGCACCACTGGAATTTTACCAGTGCTAAGGTGGTAGGCCGACTGCCTGTTCTTAGGCTATTGAGGCCATTATGTGGTCAATTAATGGACGCTTAGGCCTCTTTTAGTTGCCACTAGTATTTTATCAGCAGCATAAGCATTGAGGGTGTGTGGCCGCCACATGATGAGGCTGTCAGTGTATACTCCTGGCTTCTGGTTCATGAGATCGATCCTTGCTAGTGAGCACCGTGCCTCACAGAAGGAATCCCCAGCAGTAATGATCACTCCCATGGGAAGAACCCCCTTCCCTCATGTCTGACATCAGTCGTCCATCCCAATGCTGGGGCTTGCCTGACTGGGCCCGGTGAAGCCCCGCCCTAAATACCTCTCCCTTGTGCCTCCTCCCAGGCGACTTTGATCCTGGTTGGGTGTAATGTCAGCAGTAACCACTGCTCCTGGTGACCCTGATGAGACAATGATTGTCTGACAGCTCTTCGAAGCAGAACATCCTGCCTCAGAGCACAAGGAAATTACAGCTTCTTGAACCATGTAAAATAATGATGTGTCTTCCAGAGCTGGTAATGGCACACTTACCCCAGATTTCCCATTTGTGGGCAGGACCATTGACTTCCGAGTTAAATCCTGGTCCTGGATTTTGTTTTGAAGCTAAGACCAGAAGCAAGTGTACTACCAAACTGCACCACAGCTTATACGAAAGTCCACAAAACACTAGTTATTGCCAATGAACCATATGCTAAAGTTATGCAGTGTTTACATAGAACATAGAACATACAGTGCAGAAGGTGGCCATTCGGCCCATCGAGTCTGCACCGATCCACTTAAGCCCCCACTTCCACCCTATCTCCTTAACCCCATCTAACCTTTTTTGGGGGGTCACGAAGGGCAATTTATCATGGCCAATCCACCTAACCTGCACGTCTTTGGATTGTGGGAGGAAACCGGAGCACCCGGAGGAAACCCACGCAGACACAGGGAGAACGTGCAGACTCCACACAGACAGTGACCCAGCAGGGAATCGAACCCGGGACCCTGGCGCTGTGAAGCCACAGTGCTATCCACTTGTGCTGCCCAAAATCTTGTTGGGTCAGAGAATCTTGCGGACCAGAAACTACAGACCCACGTAAGGCTACTTACTCAACAATATCGCTTGCCAAGATTGTTTGTGGCTCTCTAACAAAGAAAGTAATCCGGAGTGTGACATCAACATGTTCAAACGTATTTGTAAGATATAAAAGTGAATGTTGTGTACCATTGCATATAGTAAATCAGAGGCTCAGCTGTGTTGTGAGAATAGAAGCATTGGATCTAGAAAACCACCAAAGGAGGATTTGCAACTTATGTTAAAATGGAAAATGGAAAATGTGGATTTGTCATCTGATAAAAACCCATTTGTGAAAATGAAACTTGAATAGTCACCATGCTTGTCTGCAAATGTCTAGAAGGCAAGTGGCAGTCTAACACTTTGCAAGACGATGGTTTATGCCCCAATGGTCAAATCTGTGGTAATTATCACCTGGTGTAGCCCAGGATTTCCACTCTGGCATGGCAGTCCCTGCTGCATTTGTTGCTGAGGAAGACAGCGGACTGAGAAGATACAGGATTCACTGGGCCCTCTGGGTCATCTGAGCTTTCATTTATGTTCGCCTCTTTCAATGCCCTTCCAAACTGACAAACTCCAAAGGTCACAACAATTGTCTCCCAGTTGTCAGGTTCCAGTTGCCTGCCATCTTCACAGCTGATTTGTAGATGTCCCGGATGTCCAGGAGGTCATGACCGAGTAGTCACTTCACCATATCGAAGGTGTTGGAGCATATGGGCTTCATCCATCTAAAGAAGCAAGTGCAGACGTTATTGGCTGAGTGATGAGTGAACATTGATTGGAATTAACATGCTCCAGAACCTCTGAGTAGGTGATCTTGTCCTGCCAATAGCTGCTGAAGATGTGTTTGAGACAGCGAAAGTGGAAACTCCTTTTGGCTCGCAAATCATAGATTATCATAGAATTTGCAGTGCAGAAGGAGGCCATTCGGCCCAGCAAGTCTGCACCGGCTCTTGGAAAGAGCACCCAACCCAAGATCAACACCCCCACCCTATCCCCATAACCCAGTAACCCCACCCAACACTAAGGGCAATTTATCATGGTCAATCCACCTAACCTGCACATCTTTGGACTGTGGGAGGAAACCGGAGCATCCGGAGGAAACCCACGCACACACGGGGAGGATGTGCAGACTCCGCACAGACAGTGACCCAAGCCGGAATCGAACCTGGGACCCTGGAGCCGTGAAGCAATTGTGCTATCCACAATGCTACCGTGCTGTTGACCAGGTCTCACTCCTTCATGTATTAGTTGGTGCCAAGGCATAGGCGTGCGTCTCTTTAAGACTACAACATCTAATTCCTCTTAAATAAAAACAGGTTGAATTGATGCAAAGGTCAATTCAGAGACTTCCTGCATTCCGGATTTAAACTTGGTGTTCCTGCAAAAATATTGTTTTACACTTTTCTTAAAGTGTGACTTGTGATTTGATGTGCCGTATATTTTGTATTTTTAACCCAAACCACCTGATGGGAGACTGATGGAATGTAAGCAGGCAGCTGGGCAGATCCTGTCATTTCCTACCAGGCAGGTTATATTCATTGTGTTTAATTGTATGTGAGTGGTTGGCATTAACTGGCATCAACTATTAACTGCCACAGATGGCATGAGCCAGCCTGTGAGTGAACCTGTATGGTGATGCTGAGACCATCCTGTACCCCATGACCTGCTCTAAATGACCCCTGTGCCTCCGATAAAATTCCCCAGCACATGTCAAAGAATTAACCACAGTGCCTCCAAAAATTATCACCAATATCATTACACCTGATTTATTCACAGTTTGTGCTCGAAATTGGAACTCCTACAATTTTCTTTGTCCGCAAACAAATTTGCACTTTACTGATTTTCCCCAAACAGTTCAAACAATGAGAGTGATTTTCATACAGTTCAGTAAAAGGTGAATTTCTTTTTCCACATGAAAAATCGTACAAGACAATTTTTTCCACAAACTTTTCAAGGGAAAATCTTTTCCCAAACTCCATTACACCGCGCACACCAAACTTAGTTCACACTGCCTTGATACAAGTGCGACGACGGAAGTGCTCGATTAGCCAGTTGGAGCGTTCTGACGGAATGGCAAATCAGGGCCCTCAAAGAGGAATCAATTAGTGCAGCAAAAAACTGCCCCGTTGAGAAAACATTTGCGGGGGGTGGGGGGAGGATCATGCCCAAGCTGGGAGGCAGCAAGCACTATTATTTGAAGAAATGTCTGTTCATCTTGGCTCCCTATGAGTGCATCATCCTTGGTTGGGAGGATTTTAACTGTACTCTCGAAATGAGGGACTGCTCTGCTTTCTGCACCACGAGGCAGTGGTGTGGATGCTGTAGAGACCTGGATTCGTCCTATGACTTGATGGACGTCTGGTGAAATCTCCACCCCAACTGTAGCACCTTCACATTGGTGAAGTCTACTGGATTTGGATTTGTTTCTTGTCACATGTACCGAGGTACAGTGGAAAATATTTTTCTGCGAGCAGCTCAAACAGATCATTAAGTACATGAGAAGAAAAGAAAAGAAAAAGAAAATACAAAATAGGGCAACACAAGGTGCACAATGTAAATACAGAGACACCGGCATCGGGTGAAGCATACAGGAGTGTAGTATTAATCAGGTCAGTCCATAAGGGGGTCGTTTAGGAGTCTGGTTGCAGCGGGAAAGAAGCTGTTTTTGAATCTGTTCGTGCGTGTCCTCAGACTTTTGTATCTCCTGCCCGATGGAAGAAGTTGGAAGAGTGAGTAAACAGGGTGGGAGAGGTCTTTGATTATGAAGTCTGTAGAAGCAGGCCCATACGTTTCAAGCATTCCAGCAGCTTTTATGTAGCTAGTGCCATGCTCAAAGAAACATCTGGGGCGAGATTCTCCGACGCCCCGCCAGGTCGGAGAATCGCCGGGGGCTGCCGTGAATCCCGCCCCTGCCTGATATTCAGCGGGGGCGGGAATCGCGCCACGCCGGTTGGCGGGCCCCCCCCCCCCAGCCCGCGATTCTCCGGCCCGGATGGGCCGAAGTCCCGCTGCTAGAATGCCTGTCCCGCCGGCGTAGATTAAACCACCTACCTTACCGGTGGGACAAGGTGGCGCGGGCGGGCTCCGGGGTCCTGGGGGGGGGCGCAGGGTGATCTGGCCCCAGGGGGTGCCCCCACGGTGGCCAGGCCCGCGGTCGGGGCCCACCGATCTGCGGGCGGGCCTGTGCCGTGGGGGCACTCTTTTCCTTCTGCCTTCGCCACAGTCTCCACCATGGCGGAGGCGGAAGAGACCCCCTCCACAGTGCATGCGCGGGGATGCCATGAGCGGCCCGGAGATGTCATTTCCGCGCCAGCTGGCGGGGCACCAAAGGCCTTTTCCGCCAGCTGGCGGGGCGGAAATTAGTCCGGCACGGGCCTAGCCCCTTAAGGTTGGGGCTCGGCCCCTCAAGATGCGGAGGATTCCGCACCTTTGGTGCGGCGCGATGCCCGACTGATTTGCACCATTTTGGGTGCCGGTCGGCGGACATCGCGCCGATACCGGAGAATTTTGCCCCTGATGTGGGTGCAGCTGATACCTCTCTGTATGTGGGTAAGGTCCACTTACTGGCATTTTAACAACCTGCTGCTAGAGAACAAGCAGTTCTGGGAATCGATTGTAGGCTGACTGGAGAAGTAAGAAGGTGAGCTTCCCCTCCTTGAGTTTATGGTGGGCATGGGCAAGGCTCACCACGTGTCTTCTGTGAGGGGTACACGAGAGGATCGACAAGGAAGCAGAAGGCTAAGGTTAATTTGTTGAGATGGATTCAAAAGTTGTGGGAGACAGAGGGTGATGACAGGTGACTGCTTTAGTGATTGGAAGCCAGTGTCCAGTGGCGTATCAGGGACCTGTGCTGGGTCCCCTATTATTCGTCATTTATATAAATGAAATGAAAATAGCTTATTGTCACAAGTAGGCTTCAAATGAAGTTACTGTGAAAAGCCCCTAGTCGCCACATTCCGACACCTGTTCGGGGAGGCTGGTACGGGAACTGAACTGTGCAGCTGGCCTGCTTTGGTCTGCTTTAAAAGCCAGCAATTTAGCCCAGTGTGCTAAACCAGCCCCTAAACAACATTTGCAGATCCGATAGCGGCGTTTAAGAGGCATCTTGACGAATAGGATAGGAATAGAGGAATATGGACCCCAGTAGTGCAGATGGTATTAGTTTAGGCAATCATCATGATCGGCACAGGCTTAGAGGGCCGAAGGGCCTGTTCCTACGTTGTACTGTTCTTTGTAGATGACTAGGATCAGTAAGTTTATGGATAATACAAAGATTGGCTGGATAGTTAACACTGAGTGTCTTGATTTACAGGAAGATATGGACGGGACGTTCAAATAGGCAGATGAGTGGCAAATGGAATTTAACCCTGAAAAGTGTGAGGTGATACACTTTGGAAGGAGTAATTTGACAAGGAAGTATTCAATGAACGGCATGACACTGAGCAGTTCTGAGGAACAAAGGAACTTTGGCAAGTTTGTCCAAAGATCTCTTAAGACAGGTTGATAGATTGGTGAAAAAGGCATATGGAACACTTGTCTTTAGCATTAGCTATGAGGAGAGGTTGAATAAACTCGGTTTGTTTTCACTGGAACGACAGAGGTTGAGGAGCGACCTGATAGAGGTCTACAAAATTATGAGGGGCATAGACAGAGTGGATAGCCAGATTCTTTTTCCTCGGGTAGGGGGGTCAGTTATGAGGGGGCAGAGGTTTATGGTGCAAGGGGCAAGGTTTAGAGGAGATGTATGAGGCAAGATTTTTGTAACTCGCTGTCGGAGGAGGTGGTGGAAGCAGGGACGATAGTGACGTTTAAGGGGCGTCTTGACAAATACATGAATAGGATGGGAATAGAGGGATATGGACCCTGGAAATGTCGAAGATTTTAGTTTAGATGGGCAGCATGGTCGGCGCAGGCTTGGAGGGCCGAAGGGCCTGTTCCTGTGCTGTACTTTTCTTTGTTCTTTGTTTATCAATCGAGGCATGGATTACAAAAGCAGGGAGTGCATGTGGGAGTTGCATAGAACTTTGGTGAGGCCACAGCTTGAGTACTGTGTGTAATTCTGTGCTACATCATAGGAAGGGCCTCTTCCACATTGCATTTTTCTGTGATTCTATGCCTTCCTTTCCTTGGAGATTTCCCATCGGCTGATCGCTAATAATTATTTGAATATGCCGACATTTGGTTTGGGTAGCATTTTGTATGATTTGGCTAACGGGGCTGGTTTAGCACAGTGGGCTAAACAGTTGGCTTGAAATGCAGAACAATGCCAGCAGCGTGGGTTCAATTCCCGTACCTGCCTCCCTGAACAGGTGCCGGAATGTGGCAACTAGGGGCTTTTCACAGTAACTTCATTGAAGCCTACTTGTGACAATAAGCGATTATTATTATTATTAATACAAACACTCACCTAAGCACTGGACACAATTGCTCTGAGGTCTTTCCTACAGGGATCAAGCACTGGCCGCTGTGTGGTGATACCAGTTGGTCACTTTGATCCCTCCCCCTGAGTTTGTTACCAAGATATAGTGCAAAGTAGTCAACTTCTTCTGGTACAAAAGGACACACTGGGCCTGTGTTACCTTGTTGAATCTCCCACTTAGAGAGCGCGGAATGCCTTCACCTAACAGCATTCCGAGCCTGCATAGATATTTGGGTGTTGAGCACCCTCCTAGATGGTGTCTGCAGGTAATGTATTTCTTCTGCTGCATGGCGGAAATTCAGACCTATCGCTGGGGTTTATACACCTCAAGAAGAGGTTGTTGGGGGGACATCTTTGGGGTGGGGGTGGGGATGGGGAATGGTCTCTGGCATCCATGCAGGAGTTGCCCGTCTTTTACCAGGAACTGATCAGTGTCTGGAATATGCACACTCCAGCCGAACGTCTGAACCTCCCACCAGGAGTGGAGACTATTGCCTGGGAGCTGCTGCTCAGGATTCCACATCTCCATCTGTATGGGTTTGTGAGGCCAACAGAGGAGGCGGGGTGGGAGGAGGGCCTGGCTGTCAAGGATGACCAGAGTCAGACACATAATGGATTGAGCAGGAAGTACTGGTACGGTGTACGTTCCTGGCAAGTGTCCACCTCGCAGCCAAAGCCATCCATGATCTTAATGTGGCATGTATTGGATGTCTCGAGGTGGCTCAGACAGGTGGAGGACTCCGATCTAAGCTGTCCCCTTATCCAACAGAATTTTCCACCTGGTCCAGGCTCCAAAAACGTCTCTTGAGAACCTTCACCCCACAATCTGAGCCATGCCATTCCACTCTGTGTGTAGGGCTTTCCTATATGCGCTGCCCCCTCACATCCTCCAATTTCTCACCCTCATTAGCTGCCCAGATCTGTGATGGCATTCTGTGCTGCCATTTGGAGGAGGCAGGTTCCCCAGTGAGAGGCTTTCTATGCAGGAATCCTTCTTTTGTGCATCAGGAATTTGGCACAGAGAGTTTTGCACATAGCGTTCCCCTGCACTAGGTTGTTAAACTGATTCATGGACTCCCACGCCACCTATAATTTCTGTGGCCTGGACAGGTTATGTATTATTTCTGTGTAAGATGTGTAAGCTTCCAGCCCTCTTCCGGTATTTGCAGGGGGCAATCCTCAATTTCTAGTTGCACATCAGTCCATTCTCCTGATTGTTAACAATTTAGTAAGGGGAGTGGGACATTTGGAGAATCTCCTTGTGGGATTCCACTTGGGCCAAGCCAAGGTGGTCATCGACAGGTCGAGGCAGCAAGCAGTTGAGGGAGTTATTCAGCTCACCTGCCTGGCTCTTGACCATGTCTCTGCCCGGATGGACCTGGGGAGGCAACACAAGATGTCTACCAATACACTCCAGGTCTTGTGAGACCAGTGGGCATCAGTGGGGTACTGGGGTGCATTATGTCACATTAACATATGTCACTTTAATCTGATTAGCTAATTTTGCTTTAAAGGCTTTGGTTTTTTGTTACTGGATATCAGAGGGGGCATTTGCCTCCTCATTATTGACAACATTCTAGTTGGGTCAAAAGAGGTACAAATTGACTGAATAAAACCGTGGTTGTTGGGTTTAGGAGGCAAATGCTTGTTATGTCTAAATAAGTCTAAAAATGTGCAAAGATTAGTTTCAGTGCGATCCGTCACCAACCGTCTTTCTGGAATAGAATAGTTTGGATTAAAATTATCCCCTTAAAGTCTGAAAGACTGGGATGTACACTAAATGTACTGACAGACAAATGCATATGTACTGCTGATACACAGCTATTAATAATCTTTATTATTGCCACAAGTAGGCTTACATTAACACTGCAATGAAGTTACTGTGAAAATCCCCCAGTCGCCACATTCCGGCACCTGTTCGGGTACACGGAGGTAGAACTCGGAACGTCCAATTCACCTAACAAGTACATCTTTTGGGGTCTGCGGGAGGAAAACGGAGCACTAGGAGGAACCCCACCCAGACTCGGGGAGAACATGCAGACTCCGCACAGTGTCCCAAGCCGGGAATCGAACCCGGGACCCTGGTGCTGTGAAGCAACAGTGCTAAGCTCTGTGCTACTATGCCACCCTCAGCTATTTCACTATGTTCATGGTCGTTCAAAGTCTTTTGCTTGTGTGGAAAATGTATTAAACAACATTGCTGAAGGTATTTTAACGTGATTAGTGCCCTGAAATTCTTCTGTAGTACACAAATATATTAACACAAAACAATGCTTTACTAATAAAGCTCTTTTCCCTATTTAAGTGAAGTGTGTTCACCCATTTCAAATAAAGGGATTGATGCCTCCATTAAAATAATTTCTGGAAAAGAACTCATTGTGTGCATGTACATCAATATTCTACATTAGTTTCAAGGTAAAACAGAATGTTTCCCACAAGTTGGTTTCAACACCTGTTTGTAGCATGGGGCATTGTACACTAGCTGCTGTTATAGTTTTCTTTGGGTCGTTGGATAACAATAACATGCTATGAATAACTGGACCAAGGAAAGATGTCTCATTAATAGTACCTCCATTAATAATTGGAATGAATTAAACCATAGTCTAGGATGACATGAAAGCAAAATATTGAAGGACTGCGAAGATGTTAAATCAATTCCCCAGCTGCTCATTGAGATGAACATGAAAAAAATCCATGATTCTAATTTAAGAGTGGATACGTTTTCCTGGTCAATAGTTATGCTTCACTAAACACAAATTAACTTCCTCAGGTGATTGTGAGAGATCCCACAGCACTATGTGAAGAAGATCAGAGGTCTCATCCTACTATCCTGGCCAACAATTCATCATCACAATCGTCATCATATTTGCTCTGTCTGAAGGCAGGTCATTGGCTCGTGGTGGCCTTTTCATGTTTCTGGATCCAGTGCCATTCTTATCATTTGCCAATATTT
Source organism: Scyliorhinus torazame (assembly GCF_047496885.1). Taxonomy (NCBI): domain Eukaryota; kingdom Metazoa; phylum Chordata; class Chondrichthyes; order Carcharhiniformes; family Scyliorhinidae; genus Scyliorhinus; species Scyliorhinus torazame. The sequence goes on along the minus strand of NC_092715.1, from coordinate 222,841,776 downwards.
GCCTTCAAGTTTCAAGCCATCCAACATTGTTATTTTCTTCCTTCATCTTCCTCTTTTTCCTCAAAATCTTCCCTCCATAATGCCTCTTACAAATCTGTTTCCTGTTAAAATATAACCTCGCCAGTCTTGCTGTCTTCTTAATTACGTTTGTCATGATATGCAAACATGCAGCTAATGAACACATAGAATAGGACACGACCAATGAGCAGTCAGGACACTCAGGGGTGGTATCTCACTATAAAAGGAATGAGGCACTCACACCCCGCCTCTTTCCACAGACCAACATCTACAGAGTGAGACAGGGTGTATCCTCAGCATCGCACCCCAGCACATGGCTTAGAGCAAGGCTGGTTCAGTCAGACTGAGTTACTACATTTAGGTTAGCAGAGAGTCGAACTCATTGAGAACTGTGCTAATAGTTCAATAAAACACATTGAATTCTGGAGCATCTTTTACTCAAAACTGCATCAAGTGGCAGCTTGTATTATTCCAAATTACATAACACGACAACATTCAACTCTTTGTCCATTCACTCTTAACAGCACTTCATCATTTGATATTTTTCCCTTCCAACAGATCCATTCCAGTCTCCTCCAAAGTCACATTCCAAAGCTACTTAGCAAGTAGCTAAGTAGCATAAGGCCCAATTCTTACATCCATACAAAATCACATTGTAGCAATAAGGCCCTGTTTGTTCTAATTGCAGGCATGATGGGAAGTTTTTGGTCCCCTTGAAATGAGAAATACTGGCCGGGATTCTCCGAGTCTGCGCTGGGTCGGAGAATCGCCGGGGGTGGGGAGTGAGGGGGGGGGGGTGCGCAGGAATCCCGCCACGCTGCTCTGACGCTGGTCCGCCGATTCTCTGCTCCCGCGCCAGCCGTGCAGGGTCGGGTTTTCGCGCCGGAGCAGCGCACAGCACTCCGGCACCATTCAAGCCCCCAAAGAACAGGAGAATTAATGGACCTGGAGGCCCATTGACGTTGACGTCACTCGCGCCGGTTTTGACGCCGCCATCAACACTTGCCCGCGATATCGCAGAATCACGGCCCTTACCTTTAGCACAATGACCTAATTAAAGAAGAATTTGCAATGCACAGATAGAAGGTTTACAGAATGTAAAGCAGAATTTGAGTTTGTTTCCTTTAACCACAATGTCTGAACCAATGTCTGAAGAATGGACCTGTGGTTAGAAGAAAGACGTCATTCGACCATTCAAAATAGGTCAGATGGGTGTAACAACCAACTTCGAAGATTTTGCTTCAGCGATAACCTCGGACCAACCTTTTAAATGCAGAACCGTGAGTGAAGTCACAGTGAACAGAACAGACCTCCAAGAAGAATTTGGCTAATTCAGTTCAAAGGGGTAATATCTACTTATGTCTGAATCTATGAGTCTTGAGGCACATTGTGATCAGTTGCATAGCATAAGATTTGAATACATAGATTCTCCGCAGCCCCAAGCTGAAATTGCGGTCGGCGCGGGGGGGGGGGGGGGGGGGGAGAGAGAATCCACTTTCATGCTGTAATCGGGCATGGCGCCGGTTCGGTGATTCTCCAGGCCCCGAAAATCGGAGTGACTACGGAATATACCATGCCGCCAGGGGCCCATTGCTAGAGGCCCGCCCAGCAATCCTCCGCTCCCGACCAGCCAAGTTCCCGACGGCATACAACTAACTATTGCTGGTCAGGATGCTGGCGTGGCGGCTGCGGATTCGGTCCGCAGTCGCCCTAGTCGGGGGCGAGGGAATCGGAGGCTAGGGGGGGCCTTATAGGTGGCCGGGGATTAAATCTACGTGGTTTCAGGCTTGGGCGCACGGCCGATCGGGGGAAGTCTCTTTTCTCTGTATGGCTCCGCGGTCCAAGTCCGCCTTGGAGCACGATGCGGCCACTGGAGGCCGTCGCCGTGCGCATGCACGGACTCCGAACCGGAAGTGCAGGGGCCTGTATCCGCAGGTAAAGCTGCGAAAATCCCTCTGGGTCCCTGCTACCCCCCTGGAGGGCATTGAATTTGTTCAACTTTTTGTAAGGAATTTCTGGAGTAAAAACTCCACCGTTTCTACGCTGGCGTGAGGACATAGTTTCATTTTGGGAGTATCCAGCCCAGTATATTTGAAGCACGTTTACTGAATGAATCATGTTGAATTATAAGTTCAGCGTAGAGTGTTTTTTTTATGCATAACTGTTCAACCTCTTGTCAGTATACAGAGACACTGGACGAGATTCTCCGACCCCCAGTTGGCGGGAACCCCCGGCGATTCTCCGGCCCGGATGGGCCGAAGTCCCGCTGCTAGAATGCCTGTCCCGCCGGCGTGGATTAAACCACCTTCTTACCGGCGGGACAAGGTGGCGCGGGCGGGCTCCGGGGTCCTGGCGGGCCGATCTGGCCCACGGGGGTGCCCCCATGGTGGCCTGTCCCGCGATCGGGACACCGTTCCGTGGGCGGGCCTGTGCCATGGGGGCACTCTTTTCCTTCCGCCTTCGCCACGGTCTGCACCATGGCGGAGGCGGAAGAGACTCCCTCCACTGCGCATGCGCGGGGATGCCGTGAGCGGCTGCTGACGCTCCCGCGCATGCGCCGCACGGCAATGTCATTTCCGCGCCAGCTGGCGGGGCGGAAATCAGTCTGGCGTGGGCCTAGTCCCTCAAGGTTAGGGCTCGGCCAGTCAAGATGCGGAGGATTCCGCACCTTTGGGGCCTGCGCGATGCTGGACTGATTTGCTCCGTTTTTGGCGCCGGTCGGCGGACATCGCGCCGATTACGGAGGATTTCGCCCCAGAGGTTCAACAACATCAAGTCATTTTTTGAGTTGTTTATTCAACTCTCCCATTAGCAGCCATCTCTTCTTACCAATATGGGCCGGGATTCTCCGAAATCCTGGCCAAGTGTTGACGCTGGCTTAAACACTGGAGTGGTGTATTCCGGCGGCAACGGGCCTCCTGGCCCAGCAATTCATCCGTCTTCAGGGGGCTAGCATGGTGCCTGAATGCTGCGCACTGCTCCGGCATTGAAAGACGGCCCTGCATGGCCGGCGCGGGTCCGCGCATGCGTGCGACAGCCGTCTCCGCACCGGCACATGGCGTGTTTGCCATTTCCGCGCCGGCGCAGAGCAACATGTCGGAGACCTATAGCGGGCCGTGCGGATGGAGGTAGGCACCCTCCAGATCGCCGATCGGAAGCCTCTGATTGTGGTCCTGGACCCCATGGAGGGCCCCCCGGAGTCAGATCCCCCCGCCCTCCACCAGGACGTGCACCGCAGCAGCGGGTCCGACCTCCCGCCGGGTGGTACTAGGTTAGAACCACGGCGGCGGGACTCAGTGGAACTCGGCGGATGTTCGGCTGGTTGCCCGCGGAGAATCGCCGCGGGAGCCTCTTTCAACGGCCCTCGGGCGGCGCCGCAGCAACCGTGCGGATGCGATTGCCGCCGATTCTTCGGTCGCCGGAGAATCGCGGCCCGGCTTCGGAGCTGCGTGGCGGGAATTTCCCACGTCCCTGCCGATTCTCCGACCTGGCACGGGTTTGGAGAATCCCACCCCGGTTTTTCACATCATTTTCCTTTTTCTTCTTTATTGGTGTCTTCCAATTGCAGACATTGTGCTCCCCACCTCCGTGAATTCTTGAATCTGTTCTGGTTCTCTTCCTTCTATGAATATTACCTGCTGATGTTGAGACGTGCCTCATTTTGGTTTTGCCAGTGTTCACTTAAATTCCAAAGGTCATGCTTGCTATTATTCGTCGATCTACTAGTTCTTGTAATTCTTCTTTTATGCTTGCAACAAGTGCTTTGTCATCTACAAATTGAACTGATGTTTCTATTCATCACCCTCAGACTTAATGGCAGACTCTTTTGTGTTTTCAAACACTTCTTTGATCATTGTTTCTTCATAGACGTTGAAGAGGGCTGGTGATACATGTTATGCACTCTCAGGACAAAAGAACTTGAAGTTGTAACACGTGGGCTTGAATGTAAGTAACAAGGCAGGTTTATTGAATAACTGTTAACTCTACAAAGCCTTTATTTAAATTGCGGCAAAGCCTGCGTAGCAGCCGATGACATCACACATTGTGCACGTGACCAGACTCTTAAAGAAACCACTTAACAACACAACACTACCAAAACACAACAACAACCCCAAATATATAACAACCCTCCCCCTCCCACTTTTATCCCTAAGGGCACATCACATAATTAACTGCATATACTGTCATGTGAGAGTACCCATGATTTTAATTTGTCATGCTTTCCTGCGATCCTCCCTTTTAACACCGTTTCCAGTTTCTTGCCCATCACAGGACCATTTCTTGTATGTCGTTGGACCTGAGTTGCAGTCACTGGAGTGTATTCTGTCTGAGGAAAATCGAAGATATTTTCATGATTGGGTGGTACCTGACCAGCAGGCAAAGCCAAGGTAAACGTGATAATACATCAGCATTGACATGGTTCTCTGACTGACGGTATTTGATCTCGTAGGAATGTGTAGATAATATTAAAGACCACCATTGAAGTTTTCTTGCTGCCAATGATGGAACACTCTTTTGTGGCCCAAAATTGGTTGTTCGGGGCTTGTAGTCTATCAGCAATATGAAGCGACAACCATAGAAGTATTGGTGAAATTTTCTGACACCAAAAATAAAACTCAGTGCCCTTTTATTCAACTGGGCGTAATTTGATTCAGCAACATTAATGTATGCAACGCAAAACTATTGGCCTTTTTCCCTCTGAAGGTATGAAGGTCGTATGTGTGATGCCACCGCCCCAACCCGGTAAGGCGAGGAATCACAGTCAAGTTGTAGAGGTAACTTTGGGTTGAAATGTACCAACAATTCTGACTTCTTCAGTGCTTCTCTAACTGACTGATAGTTTTTTTTTCGCACTCTGGTGTCCATTAATGCACAACAAATTATGTAGTGGTTTAAGCAGACTTGCTAGATTTAAAACAAATTTCCCATACTAGCTAATTAATCTGAAGAATGATCTTAATTGTGTTACATTCATTGTCGTGGGGCCTCCATGATAACCTCCGTATTCTTAGGTCCTTGCTATCGATCACATTACCCAACTAATGTATTGACGTTTGAAAAAAGTCACACTTACCTTTCCTGACATGAACACCATACATCTGAAGGTGTTTCAATGTGGCTTCTGGATTATGTAGGTTTTCCTGTTCGTTGGCACTAGTGATCAGTATGACATCAAAGTAACATTGTACCCCTGCAGACTTAAGATCTGGTCCATGGACTGTTGAAACAAAGCGAACGCCGACATTATACTGAAAGGAAACACTTATAGCGGAACAAGCCTTTATGTGTTATAATTGTGAGAACGTGATGCGATTCAGGCACAACATTCATTTCCAGATAGCTAGTCTCATGTGGTGTTCTTTGTGTTGCTAAATGCAGGATGGTTGGCGTAGTGTTCACAAAGACCACAAAATAACTTTTACTTGAAAAAAGCTATAAATTTAGAAACACTACTAATTTGGATTCAACATGTACTCCTAAATAATATACAGTTGATATTAAACATATAATCTACACTCACCTACCACTAATCTCTACACTACAACACTAACTATGATTTGCTCTCACTCACACTATCTTTCCTTCAGTCTGTACTATAGCTATCTCCTTCACTTCTCTCCCCTAAAGCTTAGCATCAATGTCTCATATACTTGTACATCTAGCTCCCTCTAGTGGTTGAGTTATACATTTCATTAACCCTTGCAGTTCTTACATTTATGATAATACCACTAATTTGGACGTATGGCGTAGGGTACTGTTTTAGGCTTGAAACTCTTTGATCTTAAGTGCCACCTGTATCCCTTCCATGGACCCCAGTTTGTCCTCAAATACACTCGTATTGCTCTAAGATACTCTGTAGATCTGTATTAGAATCAGTTCACATGTTCACAGCACTCCAGTTCAACTTTATTTTCTCCAGCCAAGAGCAGCCAAAGAGAGCTGGAAAATTTCCTCAGACAACATGGAGTGACAGCTCCATAGTTTGCCCACTTAACTCTACTTTGACTATGACCTATCCTCTTCTAGACACTGTTTCCTCAATGACAGGAAAGCCAGGATGACATCTGCTGGCTTTAATGGTAGGTGATTTAATTTATGCTCATAGGTGGTCTTGGCAATTCCCTAATTGATGCCAGCCCACATATCAACCTCTATTTTATAAGCTATCCATTTAGTCTTGGAAATACCTTGAACTGAAAGTACATTTAACTTCAATTCTTGGGAGGTTGATGTGATGTGTCTTCATTGTGCATATTATTTTTCTCTTCCAGACTGTCAATTATTTTTGTGGAACTCATTTTGTTTTTCTCTTTAGGTGTGTCCTGTTTATTTCTTTGAACATTATTTTCTGGAGCAAATCGGTTACTACAGCAAGCTTATACTGTGTGGACAATTTTGCCACAATTTTTGCTTTGGTTATCTTTGCTCCAGCAATCAGCCTGTGAATAGCCTGGTTTGCATAGTGATGGCACACCTGTTGCTGAGTAGATTTTCGGTGGGCAGCGGCCATTTTGTGGACCCTCGTGTTTTCCTCCGAGCTAAGAAGCCTCTTTAACAGCAAGCTCCATCGAAACAGCTGTCTCTCAGGCTGTTTTAAGACTTACATTTCATTCAGTTAGCAATCCCCACAGTATCACCTCATTCCTTGTCCGACAAATCATTCTGTCTCTAATTGTATCATCTAAAGAGTTACCAAGTTCACAGTGGGGCATCTTTCCTCATAGGACTTCCAGGGCGGGATTCTCCGATATCGGCGCAATGTCCGCCAACCGGCGCCCAAAACGGCGCAAATCCCACCTGCATCGCGCCGCCCCAAACGTCGCAAAGACTCCGGCCCGGAATGGGCGAGCAGCGACGTGACGCTATCCGCGCTGGCTCATGTGGTTCACGCCGTGGGGCGTCATACACGCCGCATGGCGTGATGGCTCATAAGACGCGCTGCTCCCCCCACCCGACCGGATGGCTGTCTGCCGCTCAGCCCCGAGGTTCCAGTCCCGCGACATTCAGGCGCTCCTGGACGTAGTGGAGCAGAGGAGGGAGGCCCTGTATCCCGGACACGGCCGCAGAGTCAGCCCACGCCACAGCCGGCGTCTGTGGAGGGAGGTGGCAGAGGCTGTCAGCGCTATGGCCCTGTCACCACGGACAGACACCCAGTGCTACAAGAAGGTGGCACGGTAGCCTTGTGGATAGCACAATTGCTTCACAGCTCCAGGATCCCAGGTTCGATTCCGGCTTGGGTCACTGTCTGTGCGGAGTCTGCACATCCTCCCCGTGTGTGCGTGGGTTTCCTCCGGGTGCTCCGGTTTCCTCCCACAGTCCAAAGATGTGCGGGTTAGGTGGATTGGCCATGATAAATTACCCTTAGTGTCCAAAATTGCCCTTTGTGTTGGGTGGGGTTACTGGGTTATGGGGATAGGGCGGAGGTGTTGACCTTGGGTAGGGTGCTCTTTCCAAGAGCCGGTGCAGACTCGATGGGCCGAATGGCCTCCTTCTGCACTGTAAATTCTATCTATCTATCTATCTAAGGTGAACGACCTTGTCAGGGCAGCCAGGGTGAGCCCCCCCCCCTGCCCGATATCCATATCCCCCATATCCCCCACTCCCATATCCCCCCTCCCCCATATCCACCATATCCCCCATATCCCTCCTCCCCATATACCCCCTCCCCCATATCCCCCATATCCCCCTCCCCATATCCCCCATATCCCCCTCCCCATATCCCCCTCCCCATATCCCCCCTCCCCATATCCGCCCTCCCATATCCACCATATCTCCCCTCCCCCATATCCCCCATATCCCCCTCCCCCGTATCCCCCATATCCCCCCTCCCCATATCCCCCATATCCCCCTCCCCATATCCCCCTCCCCCATATCCCCCATATCCCCCTCCCCATATCCCACCTCCCCCATATCCCCTCCCCCATATCCCCCATATCCCCCCTCCCCCATATCCCCCACCCATATCCTCCATACCCCCCTCCCCATATGCCCCCTCTCCATATCCCCCATATCTCCCCTCCCCCATATCCCCCCTCCCCCATATCCCCAAGTGAATCCAGCCCTAACCTTAACCTCTGCAATACACGCGCAACCGATGGCATGCATTCATATACCTGTCTAACACTGTTGCCTTTTACCCCTGCCACCACCCCCCACAGGAGAAGTGCGCACACAACACCAGGGAGCATGTGAGGACTGGAGGAGGCCCAGCTGATGAGAGGCCACTGACCGAACATGAGGAAAAGGCCCTGGAACTGGCTGGCGGACCTGAGGAGCGGGAGGTTGCTGATGCAGATGTCGGTGCCCACCAGCAAGTGAGCCACCGAAGCCCATCCCCATATCCCCTCTCCCCCATATCCCCCCTCCCCCATATCACCTGATCATTACCTGCGTGTCTAACCATGCATGCTTCATTGTGTATCGCAGGACCAAACGTCGAGGCACCCATCCCCGCAGATGCAGACCGCCCGCAGGGTGCCCCTCGGAGACCACAGGAGACGGAGAGACCCGCACCCTCCAGCATGCGACGCCCGCACGATGCCCCTCGGAGACCACGGGAGACGGAGAGACCCGGACCCTCTGGCATGCGACGCCCGCAGGATGCCCCTCGGAGACCACGGGAGACGGAGAGAACTGGAGCAACAGGGAGACGGCGCCCCCGTCTCATGCGGGTGCGGCGACGCAGGTGTGTGCCACCCAGCGACGAGAGGGGCAGCCACAGGCCCCCGTCACAGCCGAGCCACGAAACCACAACCCAGGACACCCCTACCCAGGACACCCCTACCCAGGAAACTGAAATACAGGACAGTGACACAGATTGGATGGGTGGAGACGAACTGCCACCCCAAAGTGCCATGGACACAGAGTCGGACGATGCGCACGACACAACGCCACTGCTGTCACCAACACCCTCCACCATCGCAGAGACGCTCACCTCGGTTGGGCACTTTAGTGATGAGGCGTCTGGTACACTCACTGGTGCGCACAACACAGCTGTCCCGGTACAGCAGGTGGAGGTAGGAGCAGCAGAGGGGCCGGGCGGTCGGAGGGCAGCCCGGCGCATGCAAACATCTGCCGCCCAGATGGATCCCGGGTTCCTGGAGTTACCACACTCACATATAGATCCGATGCAACCACCGAACCTGGGACGAGCGAAGAGGGTGACGGCCAGCTTGCGGCGGCTGCAGTCGCAGGTGAAGGAGTCCACCCGCGTCCAGGAGCTGGCACTGGTGCCGGTCATGCGTGCCACCCAGGCCGACACCGCACGGGTGGCGTCCGCGGTGTAGGCAATGGGTGCGACGGTGTCAGACATGGGGAGCGGTTTGCGAGGCCTGGGGCTTTCCATGCAGGCGGCGCCTGTGGCCCAGGACATGGCTGCCCTCTCACAGGAGGCCATGAGCCAGCGCCAGCGGCAGATGGCAGAGGGGCTCAACTCCGTGGCACAGTCTCTGAAGGCCATGGCCCAGTCTCAGCAGGCCATGGCCCAGTCTCTGAAGGCCATAGACCAGTCTCAGCCGTCCATAGCCGAGTCTCAGCAGGCCATGGCCCAGTCTCGGCAGGCCATCGCTGAGGGCATCGGCGCCATTGCCCATGTGCGAGCTGGCGTTGCACAGTCACAGACAGGGTTTGTCAACCCCCTGAGCTCCATGGCTGCAAACCTGCAGACCCTTGTCGATACCAGCACGGGCCTCCAGGACTGGCAGCGCCAGATTTCGGGGGGGCGTCGGATGGCCAGTCCGTTCACATTCCCCACCCATGTAGAGGCCTGGGGGCCATCCGGAACCCAAAGGGAGGAGGAGGTGCTGGGGCCCGTTCCGGGTCCCATTGTAGGGGAGGTCCCGGAACACCTCAACACCTCGGGCTCCCCCCCTTCCGTCCCAGGTGCATCGGGTGGGCAACGGGCAGGACAGGCTGGCAGCTCGCCATCCCAGTCGCCCAGGCCGCAGCCTGGCCCATCTAGGCCAGGACGCCCCAGGAAACGGCCGCCAAATGGATCCCGTGTCAGAGGGCAGGAATCGTAGGAGTCCACCTCCAGTTCTGCTCTACCGTCTGGGGAACCACCCAGGCGTAGTGAAAGGGCCCGTAAGGCCAAACAATTAGACACTGAGTAAGTTGGCACGGGTGCAGGGCACAGATGCGTTTTAGGGGCTAGGGTATGTGCATGAACTCCTTTCGTTATTAAAGTCAATGTTACACCTACAGAAGCTGCCTTTGTGCTCTGTCCAAAGCGTGTGGGGGTATCATGTATGTTGAGCGCAAGTGTGTGTGTGAGGGGTGGTCCTACCTCAGCCCCAGGTGAGTCTGCCCCCTTCCCCCTGGGCCGCCATCAACATCCCCCCGGGCAGAGGACGGGACCGTGCGCTGCAGTGTCACAGCCGCATGCAGGGATGGTCCGGGTGGATGGTGGTACTGTGGCCATGGGTCAGACATCGTCCAACGATGTGGAGCCAGGAGCTCATCGCAGGGCGGGTTGTCATCATCCTCCATGGCCTGCAATAGACACGCGTCCACCGGCAACTGCGTGAGCCCGGCCGTTGTGCCGCAGGTGGATCGGCAATGGGGGGGTGGTGTGCATGCGGGTGGGGTGGGTGGGGTTGGGGGTGTGGGTGGTCGGGTGTTGCCATGGTGTGCGATCTGTGGCCATACTACCCGATTCCCATGCCCATCTAGTCAGTGAAGCGGGCGTCTATCAGCCTGTCCCGTGCCCGCTGGCCCAGCCGGTAACGGTGGACAGCCACCCACCCATGTCTAGCCCGTCTGCCCTAACCATTACCCCCATCCCCCTCATCTGGGGAGGACTGCGCCTCTTCCTGCTGCTCCTCCACTCCGCCGTCCTCTGCCTGCGGCACATTGCCCCTCTGCTGGGCTATATTGTGCAGGACGCAGCACACTACAATGATGCGGCCGACCCTATCTGACCGATACTGGAGGGCGCCCCCAGAGAGGCCCAGGCACCTGAAATGCATCTTCAGCATGCCAAAGCACCTCTCTATCACTCCCCTTGTCGCTACATGGGCATCATTGTAGCGGTTCTCCGCCTCATTGCGTGGCCTCCGTATAGGCATCATCAGCCACGATCGCAACCACCTATCGCCCAGCAACCAGCCCCTCAGCCGGGGATGGCGTCCCTCGTACATGCCGGAGATGTATGACCGCGACAACACGTATGAGTCGTGTACACTGCCCGGCTAACGGGCGCAGACGTGCAGGATCATCATGCGGTGGTCGCAGACCACCTGTATGTTCATCGAATAGGTCCCCTTCCTCTTGGTGAACACGGCCCTGTTATCTGCAGGTGGCCGCACGGCGACGTGCATCCCATCAATCGCGCCCTGGACCATGGGGAACCCGGCCACGGCAGAGAAGCCCACGGCCCGGGCACCTTGGCTGGCCCGGTCCACAGGGAAGCGGATGTAGCGGTGCGCAATGGCATATAGGGCGTCTGTCACTGCCCGGATGCACCGGTGCACCGATGTCTGCGATATGCCGGACAGGTCCCCACTCGGTGCCTGGAATGACCCCGTTGCATAAAGGTTCAGGGCCACCGTAACCTTGACGGACACGGGGAGAGGGTGTCCCCCGCCAGTGCCACGCGGTGACAGGTGTGCCAGCAGGTGGCAGATGTGTGCCACGGTTTCCCGGCTCATCCGGAGTCTCCTCCTGCATTCCCGGTCCGTGAAGTCCTGGTACGACAGCCGGGGCCGGTACACACGGGGCGTCCTCGGGTGCCTCCGTTGCCGTGGGGCCGCATCGTCCTCCTCCCCCTCCTCATCCTGTCGGTCAGGTGTCCCTCCAGCCTGGTCGGCTGCCGCCTGCCCCTCTGCGGCAGCCTGCACCGCCTCTCTGGCACGCTCCTCCTCCTCATCCAGGGCAACATGGATATTAGCGGCTGCCGCCACGGCGGCCAACATTGCTGGCTGACCGGAAAACATGACGTCCTGTGGGTCCTGTGGGCAGCACGGTAGCATTATGGATAGCACAATTGCTTCACAGCTCCAGGGTCCCAGGTTCGTTTCTGGCTTGGGTCACTGTCTGTGCGGAGTCTGCACATCCTCCCCGTGTGTGCGTGGGTTTCCTCCGGGTGCTCCGGTTTCCTCCCACAGTCCAAAGATGTGCAGGTTAGGTGGATTGGCCATGATAGATTGCCCTTAGTGTCCAAAATTGGCCTGAGTGTTGGGTGGGTGTACTGGGTTATGGGGATAGGGTGGAGGTGTTGACATTGGGTAGGGTATTTTTCCGGGGGCCGGTGTAGACTCGATGGGCCGAATGGCCTCCTTCCGCACTGTAAATTCTATGATATGGGGGCGGGGGGGAACGACGACATGTCATCATTGTCCATACCCCCTCCTCCCCCCAGCCAGGTGGCATGGACAGCATGGGTCCGACTGTTGGAGGCTGGCACCTGGCCAGGTGGACCAACTCACTTGCCCTCGCATCCCCCCTCCCTGGCACGGATCTCCCCGTCACCCTCCCCGGCACGCACCTCCCCGTCCCCCTCCCCGGCACGCACCTCCCCGTCCCCCTCCCCGGCACGCACCTCCCCGTCCCCCTCCCCGGCACGGACCCCCCCCCATCCCCGGCACAGACCCCCCCCCCCCTCCCCGGCACGCACCTCCCCATCCCCCTCCCCAGCACGCACCTCCCTATCCCCCTCCCCGGCACGGACCCCTTCCCCCGTCCCCCTCCCCGGCACGCACCTCCCCGTCCCCCTCCCTGGCACCACCTCCCCGTTCCCTCCCCGGCACGGACCCACCCCGGCCATCTCCCCGGCATGGACCCCCCCCCCCGTCCCCCACCCCGGCACAGATCCCCCCCCCGTCCCCCTCCCTGGCACACACCTCCCCGTCCCCCTCCCCAGCACGCACCTCCCTGTACCACTCCCCGGCACGCGGACCCCCCGTCCCCCCCTGTCCCCCACCCGGCACGCACCTCCCCGTCTCCCTCCCTGGCATGCACCTCCCCGTTCCCTCCCCGGCACGGACCCACCCCGGCCATCTCCCTGGCACGGACCCCCCCCGTCCGCCGTCCTCCTCCCCGGCAGTCATTCTCCCATCCCCGGCACTCATCCCCCTCCCCCGGAGTCCACCCCACTCTAACCGCCCCCCGCCGCACACACGCACACACAACCCTACACACACCTGTCCCCCACACATACAGACTGCGACCACGCCATCACCTCTCCAGCGGCCAACCCCCCAGGCCGTCACCCACCTCCATGCTGATCGGCGTCAACCTTGAGCACTGGTTGACGCCGATTGTAAGGTGTTTTGATTTACGCCGACGTGACCACAGGTCACATCGGCGGGACTTCGGCCCATCGGATGGGAGAATATCGGCAGCCCCGAAATCCATTGCCTCGCGCCCACCCGTGCCATTCTCTGAGGCGTGCGGCGCGATTGACGTCCCGCCGACTTTTCTCCCTTCGGAGAATTCGGCGGGCGGCGGGGGCGGAATTCATGACGGCCCACGGCGATTCTCCAAGCCGGTGGGGGACGGAGAATCTCGCCCCCAATTTTTAGATTCTTCTTCAAATGGGCCAATGATACCAAACAGTCCCGCCATTTTATTGTGAATATTGCGATATGATCATATCGTCCCTTCAGGAGCTTCGCTTAATACAAATGGTTGAGCTTATCTTGTCGTATAAGCCAATTGTAGCCGCTTGTCTTAGATTTAATGCATGTAAGAAATCTCTCTGTGTCACTCTACCTCAGTGCTGTAAACTAACTGTGCACATGATGAGCTCTGTAGCCTGAACTCCTCGGGGTTCTGGTTTTGATTTTAGAATTGTGACTTTTTTTCCTGTCCCACAACCGTACCAGTTCAATGCCAGGTGCAATAGGTTGACCTGTTGTTGATTCTGTCTCAATATCGGAAGCTTAGTTTTTCTTTTCTTGCTCAAAAATAATTGAATATGTTGCTTGTCGGAAGTATTCTCTTTATCCTGTTATGTTCTACACTCTTGGGGCAGAGAATGTGAAGATGTAGCATGTGGAGTTGAATGCAAATAACAATGCAGGTTTATTGAATAGTTGTTAGCTCTACTAAGGCTTGATCTAGACTGCAGCAAAGCCCGCAAAGCTGCCAATGACGTCACAAAATGCAACAATACAACAACAATCCCAAATATATAACAATACAGAACACCCTTGTCAAACTCCTCTTCCAATTATACATGGTTCTAACTCCCCATTGGCTCTCTCACTCTTTCTGTTTATCCCATTTACAGATTTTTAATGAGTTGTCTCTCTCTCTCTTGTCTATTTTAATGTCTTTCAACTCTGTTGACAATAATTACTGATTAAAAAATAGGCAGATGAACTGGAACTTTCCTCATTAATGTTTGTGGAGCCTTACGATGCAGACATTGGCTCCTGCATTTATCCTCAAAACAACAACGACAGCATATCAAAATAAATGTAATGGTTGAGGACATCGTGAAGTCATGAATTGTGCTTTGCAAAGGGTTCATTCTTTCTTTAATAATTACTTGCAAAGGTAAATGAAGAAGTTGTACTTGGCTGGCAAGTTAGAGATTTCTTATATCCTGTTACACATTGCACCAACCCCGCCTCAGTAAGAGCCAGTTAGCGATCGCTGCATTTGAATTCATTTATCCATTAAGATAATGTGACACACGTAATGGGTTCAAGATGTAAACAACTAAATTATGAATGGTTTACAATAAATTAGTATGTTCTAGCACATTTCAACCATAGATATATTCCAATAAATTTAATTTTGAGTTTCTTTTAAGCAATATGCATAGGTATGGCCCTAAGGGATTCAACGGAATATGTGTCTTATCAATTAATCTAAACTGTGCAGAGACAATTGTTTGTGACTGAAGCAACTCTAATAAATATTTTTCATCAGGCAAATGTCAAATCCAAAGCTAATAGCTTATTGAGTAAAACCCATTTCAAATAGTAGCAGATTTAGATTCAGGTATAACAACGTTAATGTCATAATGTTATAGAATCATAGAATTTACAGTGCAGGAGAAGGCCATTCGGCCCATCGAGTCTGCACCGCCCTTGGAAAGAGCACCCTACCTAAGCCCATACTTGCACCCTATCAGGCTGCTTTTCCCATCTGAGACGACACTTTAAAGAAAACCAGAAAATTCCGCCCAAAGCCAAGAGAAAATGTATCTTTAGCTACTATCTTTCTGTACACCGTGCTGTACATGGGCTTTGAGATGGCGGAAGTGGCTCACCATTGGCCAGCAGCGTAATCTTCCGGTCCCGTCACTGGAAACAGGGTTTCCCGTTGTTCGCACCCTCTGATGCTGCAGAACCCATGGTGGGGGGCTGCTGTCTGCGGGATCAGTAGATCCTGCTGACAGGAACGGCCAGAGAATCCAACCTCAATGTGCATACTTGACATCCAATGTACTACAAATCCCTAGTCATGGAATTCCTTATAGCGTCGAGTTAGATAACTGGAAAGCCATTGTAATTAAAAAAGCCAAACAATCCATTACATTGGATAAAGACTAAACACTTATTTGCCAGTTAATCAATATGAAACTAATTATTCAGCACAATTCTCGGCACTGATGTGGATTGCTGAATTAGGATGCATTACATCGTTACTTTAGTCAGGAATTTTGACTGCCAGCACCAGGACTGCATTTTCAAATCTCACTCCTTCACTATCCCTTTGATGTCACAAAGATATAACAAATAATATAATATCCATTCTTAGCACATACATATTTTATTATCCTCTTCCCCGAAGGGAATCAGAATACTGTAATCATTGTTCCCGTTCATCTATCTGTCCAGAAACATGATAGCTTCAGAATCGTTTAGTCGGCGTCACCTGAGCTCACTCAGAGGGTTTCAAGGGGTTATCCATCAGACAACTGGGCCGGATCTGAGGATATAGTATATGAGGATTTTGGTTCCCCATGCCAGCTTTATAAGTCAGTAAACCTTTAACAGATTTGTACCAAATTCTCCTGCCGTTTCTAAGGAGACTTGTATGGATTTTAGATAGGAAAATCAAGATGAAACCTATCTAATCTAATCCCTTTAATTTGTTGTTAACAAAAGAAAGCACAGTATGCGAGAAAGTCAATTAGCCCGTTTAAACTATTCTTTAAAGAGGGTTGCAAAGAGATCCCGCCACCTTGAGTAATCACAGCCAGTTTAGCTCATTACCGTGGAGATTCAGAGTAATACTCAGATTTCAGGGGTGGCTCTTACAACAAGACACTGCCTGGTTATGCAATTGTTGTTTGAAAGGAAAGATGAAATGGGATAATGGTGAAAATGCCATAGGTTTTGCTCATGATTGAAAAATAAAAATGCAATTATGATCAGATTTTATGTTAAAGATGAAGATTAATCATATTCTATGATGGCAGACATTAGCAATGCTAATATTTTTAGTAAACTCCAAAAGTGATCCTTGGATATTTTTATTTTCGTAAAACAAAGGGTGAGAATTGTCTCAGTTGGTAGATAATTTGACCAATAGATAATCTGTGGCACCAGATTGCAGAACAGAAGATGTGCTGGATGTCAGTGAAGTCTTTCAGAATTCAAAATGGTGTCTGCATCGAAACTGCCTCAGGTTCGCACCACACAGTTACAGTTTACATGTACTTTGGAGTGACATATGTGAAGTAGTGAACGTTATACCAAATTGAACTACATTTAAGAAAGATTTGTCTTCACCACTGTGAAGAGAATCCTGTATTTGTAACAATATGCAAAATACTGCTGATGCTGGCATCTAAAATAAACACTCTGAATGCTGGAACTGCTTAGTAGGTGAGGCAATATCTTTGTAGAGGGAAACGGAGTTCAGATCGATGACATTTCTTCAGAGTTTCGATATTGCTATTAAATGCGATTAATAATTCCGTCCTGTTTAATTAGTAAACAGGTGAAAATTAATTTATTGCTATGTAAGAGCAATTCCTCTTTTTTTCCCCCAGTTCATTCATGCCACTAAATATTGCAAATTATCATCAATCACTGGGACGTGAACATTGCTGATAAAGGCAGCATTTCTTGCCCATTTATAGTTGCCTGGGAAGGTGATGAAGCTTTTCCTCAATCCGCTTGTAGAAATTTAATATAACTTACCGGCTCACTCAGCCACTTGATGTGCCGTTAAGAGTTAAAATGGAGGAACATCCAGGCCGGACCAGGGAAGGGTGGCAGCTTTCCAGCCCATTAGTCAACCAGTTACGATTTTATGACAAACGTTTTACCTGCTTTATTTAAAGTTTCAAACTGGCAGGGTGGAATTTATAAAATAAGTTGTTTGGATTGTTAATTCATATTTTCCAGAAGCATAACCACTGCACTACACCAGTGCACACTAGTGCATTTTATTATTTAATTTTATTTACCCCAAAAAGGCTAACAATTCAGTGAAGAAATGAATCAGATGTCAAACAGAAAAGGAGGAAATCAACAACAGTAATCCACCTTCGACATTATTGGAAAGTGTTGTGTTTACATGCTTGTTCCGAGTTGGAACAAGGTCACATGACGTCCGCTCACATGATATATTGATGGTGCCATTTGTGCAGGAAAACGGCAGGCAATTCGAACAGCTTATCGAGTAAACGTCTTTGTCAAGTCCTTCTTTGTCTATACCTTAATGGTCTGCAAGCCTACCCTTTAAAATTACCACAAGAAAAGTGTTGACAGAGAAGCAATGATTGCAGATTTAAAAGTTGTTAACAAAGGCTAATGAAGTTAAACAGGATGTCTTGTGGTGCAATGAGTAGCGTGCCTGCCTCTGAGCCAGTAGCTCTGGGTTTGAGTCCCACCCCAGGATTGATGGCCAAGGCAGGTGCGTTCATAACGTGGCCAAACAGGTTGAGTGTCAACCTGCAAAATCCTTCACACACACCAATGGCAGTTGGTAAGAGTGGGAGAGACTCCTGGTCAGCCATGCTTGATGTGGTGTGGCACCCCTCAAGCTATAAGCCTCTGGTGACAGTCTAGGGACCTGTTCCAGAAATAAAGAGCTGTGGGAACAGATTGGATTGGATTTGTTTATTATCACGTGTACCGAGATACAGTGAAAAGTATTTTTAGGCGAGCAACTCAAGCAGATCATTAAGTACATGAAAATAAAATAAAATAAAATACATAATAGGGCAACACAAGATACACAATGTAAATGCATAGACACCGTCATTGGGCGAAGCATACAGGGATGTAGTATTAATCAGGTCAGTGCATAAGAGGGTCGTTTTGGAGTCTGGTGACAGCGGGGAAGAAGCTGCTTTTCAGTCTGTTCGTGCGTGTTCTCAGACTTTTGTATCTCCTGCCTGATGGAAGAAGTTGGAAGGGTGAGTAAGCTGGGTGGGAGGGGCCTTTGATTATGCTGCCCGCTTTCCCCAGGCAGCGGGAGGTGTAGATGGAGTTGATGGATGAGAGGCAGGTTCGTGTGATGGACTGGGCGGTGTTCACGACTCTCTGAAGTTTCTTGCAGTCTTGGGCCGAGCAGTTGCCATACCAGGCTGTGATGCAGCCAGATAGGATGCTTTCTATGAGGCATCTGTAAAGGTTGGGAGGGGTTAATGTGGACATGCCGAATTTCCTTAGTTTCCATGAAAGTCTGCCTTAATGCATTATTAAGTGCCCACCTGTTAATGAATCATCCATGAAAATGAAATGCAGAAACCAAAGACAAGCTGCATGTGCTGAGTAAACATGTTCAACAGGTTAACATTTTCTTTCCTGTTCATCGTTTATCTTTCTGAAGAGTTGTGCAAAACATCTCAACCAAACACTCAAATTATTGTGACGGAGGTGACCAGAGTTTTTGTTGAGAGAGTCTGGATTTTTCACTAAGTGCCTGGTGTCCCAAAAGCTTTCTCCAATTTTCTCAAATGTCCAGATTTCCAGCTCCTCTGAGTCCCCTCCCCTTTCATATACAACCTACCAGGTATTTGAGCTCAATTGTTTACTATTAATTCTAGAGAACATGGGGTGGGATTCTCCGAACCCCCGCCGGGTCGGAGAATCGGCGGGGAGCGGTGTGAATCCCGCCCCCTTCTCCCGCACCGTAAATTGCACAGGGGCGGGAATCGTGCCGCGCCAGTCGGCGGCCCAACCGCCGCCGATTCTCCAGCCCGCGATGGGCCGAAGTCCCGCTGCTGTCATGCCAGTCCCGCCGGCGTGAATCAAACCACCCACCTTACCGGCGGGACTGGCGGCACGGGTGGACTTCGGGGTCCTGGCGGGGGCGCGGGGCGATCTGGCCCCGGGGTGGTGCCCCCACGGTGGCCTGGCCCTCGATCAGGGCCCACCGATCCACGTGCAAGCCTGTGCCGTGGGGGCACTCTCTTCCTTCCACCTCGGCCATAGCCTCCACGATGGCCGATGCGGAAGTGACCCCCCCCCCCCCCGCGCATGCGCGGGGATGTCGTCAGCAGCTGCTGATGCTCCCGCGCATGCGCGGACTTCCGCTGGCCAGCGGAATCCCTTTGGCCCCGGCTGGCGTGGTGCCAAAGGTCTTTCCCGCCGGCCGGCAGCGCTCCAACCACTCCGGCGCAAGCCTAGCCCCTCAAGGTGAAGGCTTGGCCCCTAAAGGTGTGGAGAAATCCGCACCTTTGGGGCGGCCCGACGCCGGAGTGGTTCCCACCGCTCCATGCCACCGGGACCCCCCTCCCCACCGGGTTGGGGAGAATCCCGGCCCATGTTAGGCATTCTTCCCTTTCCTTTGGACCACAGAATCAAGGGATAAATAATTACAATCCTGGATGCTTATACAAGTAGGATCCAATGCATGGTTAGGGCTGGTCAAGGACAGTAGTGGGAACGTATGCATGGAGTCTGAATACTTTTCTTCAGTGTTCACAAAGGAGAGGGGCCATGTTGTTGAGGAGGATAGTGCAATACAGGCTGGTAGGCTGGGGGAGGTAGATATTCGGAAGGAAGATGGGTTCGAAATTTTGAGAAGCCTGAGGATAGAAAAGTCCCCTGGGACTGATGGGATATATCCTAGGATTCTTTGGGAGGCGAGGGATGAGATTGCAGAGCCTTTGGCTTTGATCTTTTATGTCCGCACTGTCTACAGGAATAGTGCCAGAAGACTGGAGAGAGGCGAATGTTGTCCCCTTGTTCAAGAAAGGGAATAGGTATAACCCTGGGAATTATAGGGCGGTTAGTCTCACTTCAGTCATAGGTAAATTATTGGAAAGGGTCCTGAGTAATAGGGGGCGTCATTCTCCGCCGGCGGGAGAGTCTCCGTTTTGCCGGCGCCCGGGGGTTTCCCGACGGCGTGGGGCTGCCCCACAATGGGAAACCCCATTGACCGGCCGGTGTTACGGAGACTCCTGCCGGCCGGTCGGGGCAGAAATGTGGCGGGGCGGGTAGAAGAATTTCGCCCAGGATTTATGATCATTTGGAAAGATACAGCTTAATCCAGGATAGTCAGCACGGATTTGTGAGGGGTAGGTCTTGCCCCACAAGTTTGATTGTATTCTTTGAGGAGGTAACTATGTACATAGATGAAGGTAGAGCAGTTGATGTCGTATACATGGATTTTAGTAAGGCGTTTGATAAGGTGCCCCATGGTCGGCTCATGCAGAAAGTAAGGAGGCATGGCATCGAGGGAAATTTGGCTGATTGGATCAGTAACTGGCTATCACATAGAAGACAGAGGGTGGTGGTAGATGGTAAATTTTCATCCTGGAGCCCAGTCACCAGCGGTGTACCACAGGGATCAGTGCTGGGTCCTCTACTATTTGTTATTTTTATCAATGACTTGGATGATGGAGTTGAAGGTTGGGTTAGTAAATTTGCTGATGACACCAAGATTGGTGGAGTAGTGGATAATGTGGAGGGCTGTTGTAGGCTGCAAAGAGACATTGATAGGATGCAGAGCTGGGCTAAAAAGTGGAGTTTAACCCTGATAAGTGTGAGGTGATTCATTTTGGTAGGACAAATTTGAATGCGGATTACAGTGTTAACGGCAGGGTTCTGAAGAATCTGGAGGAGCAGAGAGATCTCGGAGTTCATGTCCATAGATCTCTGAAAGTTGCCACCCAAGTGGATAGAGCCGTGAAGAAAGCCTATCGTGTGTTAGCATTTATTAACAGGGGGATTGAGTTTAAGAGCCGTGAGGTTATGCTGCAACTGTACAAGACCTTGGTTAGACCACAAGGGTGCAAAGGAGATTTACCAGGATGTTGCCTGGATTGGAGGGTAGGTCTTATGAGGAAAGGTTGAGGGAGCGAGGGTTTTTCTCATTGGAGCGAAGGAGGATGAGAGGTGACTTAATTGAGGTGTATAAAATGATGAGAGGGATAGATAGAGTGGACGTTCAGTGACTTTTTCCTCGGGTGGATGTAGCTATTACAAGAGGGCATAACTAGAAGGTTCATGGTGGAAGATGTAGGAGGGATGTCAGAGGTAGGTTGTTTACTCAGAGATTGGTTGGGACATGGAACGCACTCCCAGCTATGGCAGTGGAGTTGGACACTTTAGGAACTTTCAAGCGGTTATTGGATAGGCATATGGAGTGCACTAGAATGATTGGGAGTAGGTTGATTTGATCTTAGTTTCAGACTAGTTGGGCACAACATCGTGGGCTGAAGGGCCTGTACTGTGCTGTACAGTTCTATGTTCTATGTTCTATGTTAACAAATCAATTGGTTTGATCTCACATAATAGGTTACCTCTCAGAAATACACTATCAATTCAATTATCAGTTTACCCTTTACACCATGCTAATAAATTAATTCCCACATAAATTAATTTAAAATACGCAATGTTACTGCTTTCACAGACAATCGTGTTCATTGTCTCAGCCCCATGGTTGATTTAATTCTAATGAATTTCCCACTGCTGCTTTCCTCATAGACTTTTCCGAATATTCTCATTTAGCTAGTCCTCAAACCTATCATTTGCTATTGCTGTGCCACTACAGTTCCCCGTTGGGGTCTCCAGTGCTGTAACATAACTCTGCCTATTAGTGTAAGGTAACATGGAAGAAAACAATGTTTTCAAAATCGTTGTTCCAATTTCCTGAGCATCAGAGCATTCATTTCCAGCGTAGTTTGGCGAACAGTGAAATTAGGAGTGACCTGGTTTGAAACCAGCCAATCTCTAGGAGATTATATTTTAGCATCATAGAATTTACAGTGCAGAAAGAGGCCCTTCGGCCCATCGAGCCTGAACCAGCCCTTGGTTTATCCCCATTACCCAGTAACCCCATCTAAACTTTTTGGACACAAAGGGAAGTTTTAGCATGGCTAATCCACCTAACCTGCACATCTTTGGACTGTGGGAAGACACTGGAGCACCCGGAGGAAACCCACGCAGAAATGGGGAGAGCGTGCAGATTCCCCACAGACAGTAACTCAAGCCGGGAATCGAACCTGGGATTCTGGAGCTGTGAAGCAACAGTGATAACCACTGTGCTACCGTGCCGCCCAATAAAGTCACCATAGTCCCAGATGACCATAGGCTGCTTTCCCCTTTGAGGGGGGGGGAGATTTCACCCAAGGATTACCGCACCTCAGGTGAGGGGCAAACTTTTCATCAATAACCTGAGCCAGTACTGGAATTGAACCCACAGTGTTGACCTTGCTCTGCATCACAAACCAGCTGTCCAGCCAACTGAGCTAAACCGGCCCGAGGGAGATGGGCTAACAGAAGGATTTTCTATGCCAGGGATCACTATGATCCTGTATTGTTTTCCGTGCCATTACCTGGAATTTTAAATTAAACCATGAGTTCATGTCAAGTTAAGAACAGGCCTATTATGGCTGGTGTACTGTTCTGGATGATCCTGGAAATGGAGGCAATGGGCAGGACTCTCCGTTTGGGAGACTATGTTCTCCCGCCAAAGCTGAATTGCACAAGCACACATCAGGAATCGAGTCCCAATCCTTAGCCATGCAAATTTTTGCATGTCGAGGATTGCAAGGGATTCCCGAGGGAATCCTGCTATCGGGCCACCATTTTGAGCGGGCGGCCCGATAGCGAGGTCCCACGGCTGAGCCCCCTTCCCTCCACAATGCAATTGAGTCCTCTCCTGGTAATTTCTGGGTTACACCCTCTCCCCCAGTATGGGGTGACCCAACCCACCCTGAACCGCTGCCAGACCAGAGACCCCTAAATAAAGAGACACCCCAGAAATCCCCGAAATAAAGAGTTCCGCCACACAGATACCCGAAAGAAAGAGATCCCCACAGTGGTTAGCTGTGAAACTAACTGGCATGTTTATAAACATCAAGCTATGATTGATAGTTACTCAACCACATCAAGCAGTGTTAAGTGCATTCCAATCATCTCCCTTCACCGTCGAGTGATTTTCAAGTGGTCAGCTCTGAAAGTAACAGCCCCTAACTCTGTTTGAAGTGGTCCAGGGCTGTCAATCAAGTCTTGATGTTTATAAACATTGACATTGCAGTTAGTTTCACAGCTGACCTCCACAAAGTTAGTCAACCATGTAGGGAAATCAATGAAACAATGCTGACAGCAAAGGGGGGGGGGGTGGAAGCTGTCAATCACAGCCTAGTAAAATCAGTACCATAGAGAAATTAAGAAATGGCTTGCAGATCAAAGATCTGAGGGGGGGGGGGGGTTAACTCAGCTGACTGGTTTCCTCTTTCCAGGAATTTCTGATGCTTCCTCTTCCTGAGTCAGCAGGTGTTTTGCCCAGGTGAGTACTAAAGCGGTATTTTATTTCATTGCCTCTGTCTGAATTGTTCTCTAGTTTCTTTTTTGGGATGCTTCCTGACAGGGTTTCTGTTCTGAGGGGGGGGGGGGGGATCTGTGGGGTGTCTATTTATTTAACTAGTGTGCGGAACCTCTTGTAAATCCTTGTAAATCCCACGTTTTCCTTTATAATTTCTGTTCTTTTTGGCTTTTAAAATTTTTGTACCTGCACAATTATTGTGGGCCTGTATCTTTAAGTTGGATGTCCCTTTTTATGACAAAAGTTAATGCCCCAGCAGGCTGGGCTGTTGTGCTAACATCGATAATGACCCCTCTTGATGGGTCTGTCAGCCAATGGACTACTTGATATTCCCAGATCTCAATTGACACTCAATACTGGTTGGTGCTGAACATTGTGGAATGTTCCATACTTCCATGAGACTGTATGTTTGCTCTCAGTTTCATTTTGATCATGAAGCTAAAAGGCCACAGATCTGGGCCTGGATTCACCGATATCGCGGCCAAGTGTTGACACCAGTGTTAAAACGGGCGTAAGCGACGCCAGCGTCAATGGGCCTCCAGGCCGAGAAATTCTCCTCTTCCTCAGGGTTAGAACCGCGCCGGAGTGCTGTGCACTGCTCCGGTGCCGAAAGCTGGACCTACACGGCTGGCGCAGGCAAGCGCATGCGCACCAGGGCCGGCGTGGGTCCGCGCATATGCGCCACGGCTGTCTCAGCACCATCGCATGCGCGTGGTTGCCGGCCCCCAGGCAACATGGCGGATCCCTACAGGGGCCCGGTGCGGAGCAACATAGGCCCCTGCTGGAATGAGCATGCCCGCCAATTGGTAGCCCCCGATCGCAGGCCAATCCACAATGGAGGCCCTCCCGCAGTCGGATCCCCCGCCCCCCCCACCTGATGGCCCCCACAGCCAGAACACTGAGTTCCGACCGGGTGGGACCATATGTAAACCATGCCGGCGGGACTAGGCGGAACTCGGCGGGCACTCGGCCCGTCGAGCGGGGAGAAGCGCCGCGGGGGTCGCTTTCAACGATTGCTGACGATTGTCCGGCGACCGGAGAATCGGCTGCCCGGAGTCGGAGCGGCGTGGCGGGATTCTCGCACCCCCCCCCCACCAATTCTCCGACCCGGCACAGGCTCGGAGAATCCCGGCCCTGATCTTGCGCTTACGTGATAGCCTCTGACTAAAGACCTGAAGAAAAGACCTTTCTCTCTGCACAGCCTGTGAGTCTGTCTCCAAGTGTTAGTTTTGTTATGAACACAGAGCTGAGTTTGAGTGGAGCCAAGTAACCTTAGGGATACAATCTAGTCACGAGCAGAGCAGAGCCAGTGGTTTTAAAAAATCCTTCTTGCTGTCACGTGTGGAGAACTCTAGTCTTACCTCAATGAGCTGATAGCTAACCTGGTGGAGTTGGAAGCAAGTCAGAATTAAATAAGCCTGAGGCAGATCTTAATTTTGAAGGCCCAGGTTCATACAAAGTGAGTTCCAAGAGGGGATCCCACAGCCTATGCACACTGCCTGAAGCTTCCAGCCAGAAAAGCCTTTTTAACCATCTGACTGGCAGCTCGCAATCACCTCGTATCCTGGAAGGACAAGTCAACTGGAAAAATCACTTCAACATCCAAAGCAATAACATTTATCCTTCATCTCACATTAATCCTCTCTTATTTTTACACTCCCCTCTGTGTGTGTCAGTCATGTGTGTTTAGGTAGAGGGTGGGATGGTTAAAAGGGGGGAGTAGTCGATTAGCTGGCCATAATTCTCCTATACTTATTGCATGTGTTGTCTTATTGTTGTTATAAACAAACAGTTGTTGTGTTTCACTTATAAATCTGGTGCTTGTATGTAATTGGAGCAATCAAGATTCAAAGATCTCAGAAACTATGCACAAATTATTAGCAAATTCACTTGTGTTGTCCTGCTGAATATGCAGAGCTCTGTCAAGAATTGCACCAGACATCAGGGCTGGGATTCTCCTTTCTGGGGACTAAGCCCCCACGCCGGCAGGAAAACCGGCACCAACCACTCCGGCGTTAACAGCCCCCGAAAGTGCGGAATTCTCTAGGTGGACACCGAAGGGGTTGGAGCTGCGCCAGGCAGCGCTGAAGGGACTGCGAGAGTTTGCGCGGAACCGCCAGTGTGTTTTGGCGCATGCACGGGGGTTCTCTTCTCTGCGCCGACCATGGCGGAGCCCCACAGGGGCCGACGCGGATGGAAGGAGTGCCGCCACGGCACAGGCCCACCCGCAGATCGGAGGGCCCCGATCGCGGGCCAGGCCACCGTGGGGGCCCACTCCGGGATCGGATCCCCCCGAGGACTGCCCCAGCCGACTTACCTGCCCGGTTCCGCCGGTATGTGAGCTGAGTGATTCTAGCCGGCGGGTCTGGCCAAAAACGGACAGCCACTCGGCCCATCGGGGTCCAGAGAATTGTCAGGGGGGCCACTGCCAACGGCCTCCGACCGGCGTGGTGTGAACCCCGCCCCCGCCTGAAAAACGGTGCCGGAGACTACGCCAGGGATTCTCCGACACTGCGGGGGGGTCAGAGAATCCCGCTGCAGATCAATGAAGGTATTAGCGCAGACACAGCTAACATTCATCAGAAGCATACAAAGTAATGCTGCCAGAATTATCAATGTGGCTTTCATTGCTCCAATCGATGCCCTCTGTTGAAATTGGAGATAATTATGGGGAAGAAACACAGGGGGCGGGATTCTCCGCAATCGGCGCGATGTCCGCCGATCGGCGCCAACAACGGCGCAAATCAGTCCGGCATCGTGCCGCCCCAAAGGTGCGGAATCATCCGCATCTTGGGGGGGCGAGCCCTCACCTTGAGGGGCTAGGCCCGCGCCGGACTGATTTCCGCCCCGCCAGCTGGCGGAAATTACTTTGCCGTGCGGCGCATGCGCGGGAGCGTCAGCGGCCGCTCATGGCATCCCCGCGCATGCGCAGTGTAGGGGGTCTCTTCTGCCTCCGCCATAGTGGAGACCATGGCAAAGGCGGAAGGAAAAGAGTGCCCCCACGGCACAGGCCCGCCCGCGGATTGGTGGGCCCCGATCGCGGGCCAGGCCACCGTGGGGGCATCCCCCCGGGGCCAGATTGCCCCGCGCCCCTCCCCCAGGACCCCGGAACCCGCCTGCGCCGCCTTGTCCCGCCGGTAAGAGAGGTGGTTTGATTCTCGCCGGCGGGACAGGCATTCCAGCAGCGGGACTTCGGCCCATCGTGGGCCGGAGAATCACCGGGGGAGGCCCGCCAACCGGCGCGGCGCGATTCCCGCCCCAGCCGAATATCCGGTGCCGGAGAATTCGGCAACTGGCGGGGGCGGGATTCACGCCAGCCCCCAGCGATTCTCCGACCTGGCGGGGGGTCGGTGAATCCTGCCCAGGGTTCCTTAAATGCACTGTCAAATATCATTTTATGAGGTTTCTAAGGCCCCCTGCGCCGTACATTGCACGGGGGATTTCTGGTAGTGGTCCTGCTGAGCAGAAATATATATTTTTTTATCATCTTTATTGTCACAAGTAGCTCACATTAACACTGCAATGAAGTTACTGTGAAAAGCCCCTAGTCGCCACATTCCGGTGCCTGTTCGGGTACACGGAGGGAGAATTTCGAATGTCCAATTCACCTAATAGCACGTCTTTCGGGACTTGTGGGAGAATATTGGAGCACCCAGAGGAAACCCACGTAGACATGGGGAGAACGTGCAGACACCACACAGTGACCCAAGCCTGGGAATTGAACCTGGGACCGCAGAGCTGTGAAGCAACAGTACTAACCACTGTGCTACCGTGCCACCCATAGAGATATAGATCCCAGGGGGTGGATTCTCCGTTCCTGAGACAGGTGTTGACGCCGTCAGGGTGGAGTTTCATGACAGAGCGATCGGGTCCACAGCTACAGCGATTCACCCGCTCCCAAGGGGTTAGCACAGGAGGAACGTTAAACTCATCACGATGTTAACGGACCAGCGGCCGATTCACCGGTTCCGTGATTGACACGACGCCGCGGCTGCACATAAACCATCCTCCCCCTCACACACACAAGCGTCGCAACCAAGATGGCCGCAAGGAGGGCAGCGCCGCGATTCCGGGACGCCGAACCCGAGACCCTCCTGGGCTCCATGGAGGAGAGGAGGCTGGTGCTGTATCCCAGGCCGGGAGGGAGGACAGCAGGTGCCATCGTTCACCGTGCCTGGGCGGAGGTGGCCGAGGCTGTCAGCACGTAGGGTGGTGGACCGGACTACAGACCAGTGCAGAAATAAGCTGCATGACCACCTCCGGCAATCAGGGTGAGTACCCAGCACCGTGCCCCTGGCACCAACCACCCTACCCCACGGCACCAACCACCCTACTCCCCACGCACATGTAATCCCCCCCCCCGCCCCCAGGGGGACCGTCAGAACCCACCCTAACCCTCATGACTGCACCCCCCCGTGCCAGCCACAATGGCCCTGGCCCTGGCCACTGATGCCAGCAGAGACCCAACCACTGGGCTGCATGCGTCGGATCGTCTAACACTGTTGCTATTTATGTTTGCACACCCCCAGGACAAGGCTATGCACAACAGCTGGAGTGGGAGAAGACCAGAGGGGGAACGACCAGACCTGCGTACCCTCACTGTGCCTGTGCAGAGGGCACTAGACATTGTCAACGGGCCGGAGGAGAGGGAGGCCAATGACGCGGAGGTCGGAGGCGCGCCACAAAGTGAGACCCCCTGCCAGGTTGCAGGTCCTCATGACAAATGTGTGCCCACCCCAACCCCCCACACCGTTCGCCCCACACCCCAAACCCCACAACCCACACACACCAACCCCCCACACCCCAACTTCACTCACCCCAGCCCTCACGACATCACGGGCGGGATTCTCCGACCCCCCGCTGGGTCGGAGAATCTCCGAGTGCTGGCGTGAATCCCGCCCCCGCCGGTTGCCGAATTCTCTGGCGGGGGCGGGATACACTTGATATTCGGCGGGGGCGGGAATCGCGGCGCGCCGGATGGCGTACCCCCCGGCGGTTCTCCGGCCCGAATGGGCTGAAGTCCTGCTGCTGGAATGCCTGTCCCGCCGGCATGGATTAAACCACCTCTCTTACCGGCGGGACGAGGCAGCGCAGGCGGGCTCCAGGGTCCTGGGGGGGGGGGGGGGGGTGTTGGGGGGGGGGCACAGTGGCCTGGCCCGCGATCGGGTCCCACCAATTCGCGGGCTGGCCTGTGCCGTGGGGGCACTCTTTTCCTTCCGCCTTCGCCACGGTCTCCACCATGGCGGAGGCAGAAGAGACCCCCTCCACTGCGCATGTGCGGGGATGCCGTGAGCGGCCGCTGACACTCCCGCGCATGTGCTGCCCGGCAAAGTCATTTCCGCGCCAGCTGGCGGGGCACCAAAGGCCTTTCCCGTCAGCTGGCGGGGCGGAAATCAGTCCGGCGCGGGCCTAGCCCCTCAAGGTTAGGGCTCGGCCGCTCAAGGCGCGGAGGATTCCGCACCTTTGGGGCGGCGCGATGCCGGACTGATTCGCGCCGTTTGTGGCGCCAGTCGGCGGACATCGCGCCGATTGTGGAGAATTCCGCCCCACGTCTCACTCCCGTCCGACTGTCTAACCATACATGCCGTCTTGTGCATTACAGGACCAGCCGTGGGTGGTCCCGGCGCCCCTTGCCCCAGCCAGTGCCAGGGCCGAGCCCCCCAGAAATCCGAGCACCGACGGGGAGAGCAGCCGGAACACCAGCCCTCTGGCCGAGACGACTCAGTAGACCATGACCCAGGGGACCCCGGAGTTCGGGTCGGATGAGGACGCTGACTTTTGAAGGCATACGGTATGCTTGCCTTCATTGGCCGGGGCATTGAGTATAAAAATTGGCAAGTCATGTTGCAGCTGTATAGAACCTTAGTTAGGCTACACTTGGAGTATAGTGTTCAATTCTGGTCGCCACATTACCAGAAGGATGTGGAGGCTTTAGAGAGGGTGCAGAAGAGATTTACCAGGATGTTGCCTGGTATGGAGGGCATTAGCTATGAGGAGCGGTTGAATAAACTCGGTTTGTTCTCACTGGAATGACGGAGGTTGAGGGGTGACCTGATAGAGGTCTACAAAATTATGAGGGGCATAGACAGAGTGGATAGTCAGAGGCTTTTCCCCAGGGTAGAGGGGTCAATTACTAGGGGGCATAGGTTTAAGGTGCGAGGCGCAAGGTTTAGAGGAGATGTACGAGGCAGGAATTTTACACAGTGGGTGCCTGGAACTCGTTGCCGGAGGAGGTGGTGGAAGCAGGGACGATAGTGACATTTAAGGGGATGCTTGACAAATACATGAATAGGATGGGAATAGATGGCCATTAACTTTCAGACCTTTGCCCTTACCAGAGCGGGAATCCAGGACTGGCAGCGCCTGGTGTCGGGTGGGGCCTCGGGGGTTGGCTCCAATCGCACCCCCGACCCATGAAGAAGCTTGGTCTTTTGGGCACCCTGAGGAATGAGGAGATGCTGGGGCCTGTGCCGGTGACTCCTGCAGGGGAGGTCCCGGAACACCGCAGCACCTCGGGTCCCCCCTCCTGTCCCTAGTGAATCTGGTGGGCAGCGGGCAGAACAGGGCGGCACCACGCCACTCGGGAAGCCCGAGCAGCAGCCGGGCCCATCCAGGCCGGGCTGCCTCAGGAGATGTGCCCTCGCCGCAGGGCAGGTGTCTCAGCAGTACGCCTCCACTCCTGCTGTACTGCCTGGGGAACCACCTAGGCATTATGTTAGGGCCCATAAAGCCAGAAAGCTAGACACCAGTTAAGTTGGCACGGGTGCAGGGCACAGTTTAGTTATAGGGGCTAGGGCACAGACTGTATATATTTCTCCACAAAAACACCTGTTAACACCGCTCAAACCTGCCTCTGTGCTCCGTCTGATGGGTGTGGGGGTGGGGCGATCAGTGATGGCCACTGGGAGTGAGGGATGGTGGACGAGTGAGGCCCAGTGGGTGGACCGTGCAGCTACCCTTCCCCTGACCGTCTCCATCACCCCGTCCGCAGCTATTCGACAAGACCGTGTGATGGACTGGCCAGCTCGCCTGAAGTGATTCCACCCAGGTGGAAGGTGCTACTGTGGGCATGAGTCAGATATTGTCTAACGATGTGGAGCTCGGAGCTCATCGCAGAGCGGGCTGACATCATCCTCCATCCCATGGACCAGACTCACTGTCACTGGAAACCCAGTGCCCCCAGCTCGTAGTGCCGCAGGTCTGTAACGACAGGGGTGTGCATGTGAGTGATTTAGTGTTGTGGGAGGTGCGGATGTTCGGTGGAGTGGGAGGTGAGGGTGTTCGGTGGTGTGGGAGGTGAGGGTGTTCGGTGGTAGGCGAGGTGAGTGTGTTCAGTGTGGGGGAGGTGAGGGTGTTCGGTGGTGTGGGAGGTGAGGGTGTTCGGTGGTGCGGGAGGTGAGGGTGTTCGGTGGTGTGGGAGGTGAGGGTGTTCGGTGGTGCGGGAGGTGAGGGTATTCGGTGGTGAAGGGGTGTGGTATTGGTGTCTTCGTGCCACTGCCCAGCAATCCACCTCCCTCCCTAGTCAGTGAAATGTGTGTCGACTAATGTGTCCCGTACTCGCTGGCCCCGGCAATGACGTTGTGCGGCCTCCCATGCCTGGCCAGCCCCCATGTCCCGCTCATGGTCCCCCTCCCCCTCATCCTCCTCGTCTGACGAGGCCTGCCCTTTCTCCTCATCCTCCTCCAGCACATCACCCCTCTGCTGCACGATGTTGTGGAGGATGCAGCAGACCACAATGATGTGGCCGACCCTCCTTGCCTCGTACTGGAGGGCCCCTCCAGAGCAGTCCAGGCACAACATGTCGGGGATCACGGATTGAGCCAACACGAATGAGTCATGTACACTGCCCGGGTACCGGGCACAGGCGTGCAGGATCCTCATCTGGTGGTCACAGACCACCTGAATGTTCATGGATTGGTACCCCTTCCTGTTCGGGAACAGCGGCCTGTTATCCGCAGATAGCTGCAGGGCAACATGCATCCCATTATTACCCCATGGACCATTGGGCATCCCAGTGACGGCAGCAAACCCCGCTGACCGGGCACCCTGGTGGGTGCGGTCCACAGGGTGTATGTACCGATCCGCAAGGGCATACAGGGCATCGGTGATGGCGCGGATGCACCTGTGCATCGATGCCTGTGAAATTCCGGCTGGACAGGACCCCATTCGGCGACTGGCATAAATGTTCAGGGCACCCGTCACCTTGACGGGGCGGTGCCCACTCAGCGAACCCCATTATGACGGTCATCGGGAGAGGGTGTCCACCCCACTCCCACGAGGTGCCAGGTGTGCATCAACTGACAGATGTGTCTGAGTGTGTCTGACAGTCTCCTGGCTTATCCGCAGCCTCCTCCTGCATGCACGGTGCGGAAGGTCCTCAAAGGACATGAGGTCCTGGTAGACATGGGGCCTCATCAAATGCATCCTTGGCACCACCTCCTCCTCCTCATCCTGTCAGGCGGCCGGCCCTCCAGCCTGAGAGCCCCTCTGCAGCCTGCTCCTCTGCTGCAGCCTCCGCCTCCTCTCTGAGCCGACAGCGGCCATCATCGCAGGTTGGTGACCAAACATGATTATCTGCAGGGGGTGAGGGGAAAACATGTCATCACGGCGCATATACCCGTGCACAACCAAGTACCATGGGCTGTACGGTGTCCCCAGTTGTCACTGTGTGCCCCAACCACGCATGTCCCCCACCCCCGTTCCCGGCCCCATCGGTTCCCCCCTCCTGGCGCCCGTCCCTGCTGCCAGGGCCACCATTTGACGGCACTGGGGGCTGCGGTCAATGTGTCCCTGGGTGATCTCCCAGTGGGCATCGGCGGTTGAGTGGGGTGGACGGGGAGGGGTTGGGTAGCCGGGAAGGGGGGGGGGGGGCAGCCCCATCCGGCCGTTTTCTCGGCGTCCACCCAGGGGCCGGGTGGGTGGCCAACAAGATGTCCGCCGTAATGGGGCACCGCCCAGTCATGTTGGGGGCTCCCTGGCTGCTCGGCCTCTCCCCCCTTCCCCTCCCCTCCTCCAGCACTGGCGGGCCCCCGCCCACGCAGAAAGAACAGCCAGTGTTCGATATCCCACGCCACTTCCTACCTCCTCTCGCGGCTGCCACAGCCAGCACGCCGGCTGCACGATATTTATAAGGTGGTTAGAACCACACCGTCGGGAAATCGGCCCATCTGGGCCGCAGAATCGCCGAGGGCCCGGAGAATCGGTCGTCAGGGCATGTAATGAGATGCGAATTGTACTTCCAGGCCGCGCGGTGGGCGCCGCGATTTTGTCGAGTTGGTGGTCCGAAGAATTCCGATTCGCTGCGAAACTGGCATCAAGCCTGGTTTCGGCATCGGAGCTGATTCGCAAGTTGATCGCGTTTTGCGATTACGGCGCGATGTCACGGAGAATCCAGCCCCCTGTTCTGGACTGTAAAAGGTCCAAGTACTGTGGGAAAACAATAGAATCATCCTTTTTGGGAATTATTACAATTGCACAGTAATCCCTGTTTTTTCAGGGAAATTTCAAAATACTTTTGGCACCTATTGTTTGTCCAATCGTGGCCTTGCATGCCCTCTCTCATAATCACAGGGGCTAGGATTCTCCGACCCTGCGCTGGGTCAGAGTATCCCCGGGGAGACGCGAGAATCGCACCCCCCGCCCCGACACCGGCTTACCTATTCCCGGCGCCGATTCTCGGCCACCCCTGGGATCGCTGCTGCGCCCGTCGGAAAGCGGCCCCCCCGGAGATTCTCCGGGCTCCGACAGGCCGAGTGGCTGCCGAGTTGCTGCCGAGTTTGGCCAAGTCCCACCGGCATGGGTTACCCAGGTCCCACACGGCAGGACCTGGAAGGTATGTCTACGGGGGCCGTCCTGGAGGGGAGGGCGGGCGGATCCAATGTACTTTTCATACATTACCGGACTGTACCCCATCACCATTTTGACCGAGCACACCCCCACCCAACTTTTACTAGACGGACGACTTAAAGACGGTACCGTCAGCCAAATCCGCGCTGCTAGGTGGACCCTTCTCTTACAAGGACGGGACATCACCATCAAACGGACAAAGACCCACACATACTTAGCTGACAATTTACAGTACCCCGGACCCCCCCATGAGTGTGAAATCATCTCGCCCCACCATAATACAGGCCCCTTTATCGCGAAAACACCCCCCAGAAAACTAGCCACTCCATCTCAAAGCCCCTCTCACCCGGACACGTGTGATCCCATTAGGATCTATGTGGATGGATCTTCCACAGTCCTGGATGGGCAACACATAACAGGTTGTGGGATTTATGTGGAGGACGCGCAGGGACGCGCCCTCGAGGAAATCGCATTAAAATTACCCAGACACTTAGGCGCGCAGGCAGCAGAGCTTGCGGCCATCGCTTACATTGTGGAGCACCCCGATTCCTTCCCCAGCCCAGCAGACATATATTCAGACAGTCTATACGTTTGCAGCAGCCTCACCGAATTTCTGCCTCTCTGGGAAACAAGAGGATTTGTTTCCGCGGATGGGAAACCCCTCCCCTAAGCCCCATTACTCCGCCATATTTTGCAAAAAGCCAAGGACAGGACTTTTGGCATTATAAAAGTCCGCAGCCACCATCATTCATCCCCCCCCTGGAAATGTAAAAGCCGACGCGCTGGCTAAGGCAGGATCCAGGCATGGGTATTTTTGGAAGCCCCCCGAAAGCGGCCCAGTGAGTGCGCCAGTGAGTGCAGTTCAGGTCACGCAGACTAGGATCGAAGATCTAGTAGAGGCGCAGAAGCAGGATAGCGTTCTCACTGAGATCGTGAAAGGGAAGTTTCCAGCCACATACGAGAGGTACAGAAATACGATAACCACACATGACGGTGTGGTGTTGAAAGACACCCTTTATGTAGTTCCGAAGCAGGATAGGAACCAATTAATCTGTTTATTCCATGATGGTCATGGACACCAGGGAATCGATCCCACCGCAGCCCACCTCAAACAGCTTTGTTGGTGGCCAAATCTCAAAGAGGATGTATCCCATTACATTGAGAATTGCCTCATCTGCGCACAGAACAACCCAGATAGATATGCCAAAAAGGCACAACTCAGCCACACCCGACCCGTTAGCGGCCCCTGGACTAACCTCCAGTTCGATTTTATAGGTCCATTGCCCCCTTGCAGGAATGGCTATAAATATGTTCTGGTGGTCATAGATACTTTTACAAAGTGGGTGGAAGCATTTCCAGCCCGCACCAACACCGCGAAAACCACAGCCGAAATCCTAATCCACCACATTTTTACAAGATGGGGACTCCCCCGCAGTATTGAATCGGACCAAGGTTCTCACTTTACGGGACGGGTCATGCAGAACGTCCTCACGATATTTGGCATAACCCAAAAATTTCACATTGCGTATCACCCTCAGTCGAGTGGGATAGTGGAGCGCATGAATCGGACCCTAAAAACCACCCTCCGAAAAGTGGTCCAGCAGAACAACACCACTTGGGATTCTGTCCTCCCCTTTGCGCTGATGTTTTTGCGTAACACTGTTTCCACCTCCACAGGTTTCACCCCGCACACCCTCATGACCGGTCGCCCCATGAAAGGGACAGAGTACTTGTTGGGTTTAGACCTGACAAGCCCTGAAGTTACGGCCCTCACCCACGAGAAAGCCGTTGAGCAATTACTTGCGAATATAAAAACGGCTCAGTTAGCAGCTGCTGTTAAACTGGGCACTAAAAGAAAACAGAGCAAGGCCTGTTTTGATAAGGCAGTACATGCAACGGAGTATAATATAGGACAACAAGTGATGTTGGCTGTGTATAACCACAGCACATTTCTGTCTCCGAAATACTCGGGTCCGTACTCCATTACGGATAAAGTAAGCCCATCGGTATACAAAATCAAATACCCAAATGGTAAGACTGCGTGGTTTCACATAAACCAGTTAGAGGCTTATGGAGCACAGTCAAACCACGCCCACCACGTCATGATTGACGCAGCAGACCACACCCTGCCCAAAGCCAACTTAACCAGACCAACCCCCACCACGTCCAGCCCAGACACGGACTCGCCCCCGACTCCACCCCCAAAATCTCCACTCCGCCCCGGAACGCCCACAGACTGCAGCAGCAGAGACAGCGACTGTGACTCTGATGATAGCCACAGCACGCCTCCCTACTATCCTCATACAACAGGACCCACACCCAGCGACTCCGAGTTTGACTCCAGTGATCCCTTCCTGATCACTTTCCGAAACAAATCACACCACCGACCACCGAACCATACGGACGAACCCGACTTTTTCCCCACACAACTCGACAAAACCCATTGGCACCGCGACAACTCCTACAGACTCGTCCGCAACGACGAAAGCAACCCCAACTCACACCACGCAGCCCTCTCAACATTAATTCACTCCAGAGTTTGGCACCCGGGAGAAGGGGACGACCTCGAGTCGGACCCCCAATCCGCCAACCCCTTTGCGACCCTGTTCGCAACAGAGAACTGAGGTGTCCACATGATGATTTAAAGGAGACACTTGGGGAAAAGTGTTGTCCTTCCTGATGGAACCTGCAGGATGTTTCATGTTGTTTTTATGTTTTGTTTAAGTGTTGTTCGTCCGACAGGAGAATGTTTCTCACCGTCACACACCCATTCACCTGAGACCTTTTAGCTCTTTCCAACGGACACCCATGCCAGACGCTTGTTCAGCGATACCAACTTGTCCACAGATACCTGGACAACAGACCACACGCTCGTTCAGAGGAACTAGCTTTTCAGCTGGTACTGGTTCGAGTGCCAGACGCCCGATCTGATTTGAGGGTAGAATCACAGCAGCAACCCCACCATGATGACTACATTTTTGCCCGTTCTTGTCGGTTGCTCAGGCAGTGGAGAAACGGCGTGAGACCCGCCCTGCCTGGGGACACCCCCCCCCGCTGGTCAAAAACGCTCGGGTAGGGAACATATGGTATTGGTAGCCGTCCTACCCGGGGACTCCATCCAAATCTTACCCGTCGCGGCCCATACCCACCTCATTCAACATTTTCCTTTCAAAACAGTTTTATTTATTTAGGCGACCTTTGGGTTGTTGCCTCATGCTATTTACATCCAGGAACATTTGGATGATAAACTTCGCACTGGTCCACCATTGGGAAGTGTGCCGTGTCCCAACATTTGTTTTGAAAAAAAAATGGGGGAGTCACATATAGTGACCAATTATAAGGGTTTAATTGGCCCCAAGAAGGACAGACACACTAACATACCGGATATTATAATAAGGTAGTTACAGATACTATGCTTGCTTTCCAGAACTCCAGAAGCTCCAGGACCGGAGAAAAACAGAGAACACAAAGAAAGACAAAGAAAGAGGACAGCCATGAGGACTTTGTTCATCGTGCTCAACATATTTCTTATGAACACTTGGTTGCGCGGGAACGCGGACCCCATTACTTCAAACCCCCCAGCCGTTAATGTTTCACTGCCCCACAGTACCGAGGGCCCAGTCACCAGCCACGCTGCATTATCCTGGTGTGCCAAGTTCATAACCTGGTACTCCCTGTCGTACGTTATTGAAGCACTATTAGCGTTGGCAATACTCTGCTGTGCAGTGCAGACTATGCGCCTCCGCAAATGGAAAAGGAGAGCGTACCGCGCTCGAACCCCGGTATATCGGATCCGATCCCCTATGTTCGGGTATGGCCAGACCCCAGACCCCCGCGACATATAAAACCATAATAATAAAACATGCACTTGCATCTTTCTGTAAATAAAAAAATGTACAAAACCCCAGTAACAGCAAATGTATGATCCTGCACTTGACTGCCAAGCCAGGAAAGAGTACATTGAACGTTATAATTGTTGTTGTATGTTTTAGAGAGATAGGATGATGTAATGCTTGATGAGTGTATTTAGGTAAAATTAGAGGTTCCAAGTTTTTATTTTGTAGATGCATGCCCCTGCCTGACATAGCACCCTCAAGAATTGTTTAGGTAAATTTTTGTGCATAGCTAGGGTCAGAGTAGTGGCCATGTAGGAAGTGTCCCCCCGGTCAGGGAACGGAAAGGACAAAATTTATGTGATCCTTCACGCTTCGCGTTAGGATCACAAGGAGGGATTGTAGCCACTTAAAATGGCTGATTCCCGATTAATTTGGCCAAAACCCGATATAAAATGGCTAACCGAAAAGGCTGATGGGAAAAGCAGCCAACAGGGCACAAACGGACAGCTGCAGACAGAATAGCGTATTCGGCTCTGGGGAAGTCGGCCCAGATCGATACCTGCGACCATTAGCAGCACATCAACACAGACATCTGCAGTTTAATCGGGAACAATTGCAACATATTAGCAATTGAATGCCGGGCCAGACCTCTCGGCACCAGCAGTGGCCGAAACAAAGACAGGTGAACGACCACCCCCCGATCGAGGAATCGCCCCATTATTGGAGCATATCGAACCCAGTGATTGGGAACAAGTCCAATCACTTGGGACTCAGGGTCAAGGGCCGCCCGGAGAGGCGGGAAGCCCCTGGGCCCTATAAAGTGAGGGGCCAAGTTCAGATCTCTCTCTCTCCCTTCTTCTCCTGCTCGCAACCTTCGCAAGAACATCGACCAGAAACTGTAAGTTTGACTCCAGTGATCGCTACCCGACAGAGACTCCTAGCCATCGACCCGTATCAGCCTTTTGAATCCCGCAGGCCAGACCCAATTCAATAAACCATTCGTTTCCCTGACCTGGTGGGCCATCCCCAAAAGTTAAGTAGTTAGTGATATAGAAAGTAGGATTATTGTGTAAGTATTTATTGCTGTACATAATAAATGACCGTTAATTTCAATCCTACTAAGCGGTGTGCTGACTTATTAATCATAACTAGAGCTTGAACCACGTGGCGGTATCAGAAAGATACCTGGTGACTCGTGAGCAAAGGTGACATAATCAGAGCTAATAAAACTAAGGCTAATAAGAGCAACAACACTGCCTCTCGGGCCCATCGGCGGCACTTTTCCACACCAAGATGGCCCTCGTGTAGCTGTTCCAAGAGGAGATGGCGCATGCTATGTGGGATGACAATGCGGTCCAGTTTCAGGAGAACACCATCTACTACCGCCAGACCATCTCTGACGTTATAGAACTGCGGGCATTGGCCCTTGAGCCACCCGTCTGTTAGGTGGCGCATGACACATTGTAGCAAAGGGTCAGCCGCCGTCTTGTGGCGAATTTCGATGAGACGCTCATCCGTGGCAGGCAGATTGGAGGCCACGAAGGCCACATGGGCGTCACGGGGCTGTTTAGCACAGGGCTAAATCGCTGGCTTTGAAAGCAGACCAAGGCAGCCAGCAGCACGGTTCAATTCCCGTACCAGCCTCCCCGAACAGGCGCCGGAATGTGGCGACTACGGGCTTTTCACAGTAACTTCATTTGAAGCCTACTTGTGACAATAAGCAATTTTCATTTCATTTTTTCATTTCATTTCATTTTCAACCTGGCAGACGAATCCCGCTGGGTCACACGGAGTATTGACAGCCCTGGAGAGAGCGCCGGCAATGATGAGGTCTTTGCCCGGGGTGTATACCAGCTGGAAGTCGTATCGCCAGAGCTTGAGACGAATACGCTGGAGGCGAGGCGTCATGTCGTTCAAGTCTTTCTGTATTATATTGACCAGCGAGCGATGGTCGGTCTCGACGGTGAACTGAGGAAGGCCGTACACATAAACGTGAAAGTTGACGACACCGGTCAGAAGGCCCAGACACTCCTTTTCTATCTGCGCGTAGCGCTGTTCCGTGGGGGTCATGGCGCGTGACGCATATGCAACGGGGGCCCATGATGAGGCCACATCACGTTGCAGAAGCACTGCCCCAATGCCGGATTGGCTGGCATCGGTCAAAATTTTGGTCTCTTTTGCTGCATCAAAGAAAGCTAAGACAGGGGCCGTGGTGAGTTTGGTTTTGAGTTCTCTCCATTCGCGCTCGTGGCAGGAAGCCATTAGAAGTCTGTCGTCTTCCTGACCAGGTTCCTGAGAGCTGTGGTATGAGAGGCGAGGTTAGGGATGAACTCCCCTAAAAAGTTGACCATGCCCAGAAATTGGAGGACTGCCTTCTTGTCCTCTGGCTTTTTCATGGCTGTGATAGCAACCACCTTGTCCGCATCCGGCCGCACACCCAACTGGGAGAAGTGGTCCCCTAGGAACTTGAGTTCTGTCTGATCAAACGAGCATTTGGCTCTGTTGAGGCATAGGCCCTGCTCACGTATGCGTTTGAACACGCGCTGGAGGCGACTGACATGCTCCTGCAGGGTGGTGGACCAAATGATTATGTCATCAACATAGACGCGATCACCTTCAATGCCTTCCATCATTTGTTCCATGATCCTGTGGAACACTTCTGAAGCAGATATGATCCAAAACGGCATCATGTTGTAACAATACCTGCTAAAGTGGGTGTTAAATGTACACAGTTTCCTGCTGGATTTGTCGAGCTGGATATGCCAGAATCCTTTCAAGGCGTCGAGTTTGGTGAAGAGCTTGGCACGAGCCATCTCGCATGTGATCTCTTCGTGCTTGGGAATTGGGTAATGCTCCCTCATGATATTGCGATTCAGATCCTTGGGATCAATGCAAATTCTCAGCTCGCCGGTAGGCTTTTTTACACATACCATGGAACTGACCAGTCGGTTGGTTCCGTAACTCTGGAGATCACTCCTTGGTCCTGGAGGTCCTGCAGCTGCTGCTTGAGGTGGGACCCTGCGAGGTGCATGCACCACAGGCGTGGCGTTCTGTTTGTGTAGGATCTTGCAAGTATATGGTTTCGAAGACGTTGCGGTGCTGGTCGATGATGGCGTTGAGTTGCGCCCTGAAGTCGGCGTCCTGGAAGGAGGGCGTGTCATCAGGAGAGAGAGAGTGCACTCACTGAACGAGGTTCAACAGCTCGCATGCCTGTGCGCCAAGCAGGGAGTCTTTCGAGGAGCCCACGATCTCAAAAGGAAGGATGGCTTTGCGTGACCTGTGCGTCACTTCAAGTTGGCACGAGCCGCGAGCAGGAATGACATTGCCATTATAATCCAATAGCTGGCAGGCTGATGGAAGGATGGTTGGTTTGACACGAAGGCTTTGGAAGTCAGACCACGCCATGAGATTGGTGGAGGCACTAGTATTTGGAATCGTGTTTGGGACCGGTTGACCGTCAGGGTGGCACACCGCTCATCGTCTGGATCGATGCTGTATACCGACAGCGGCTGGTGTCTTTGCTTCGGGGACAGCCTGTTTTTCGTTACGACACCAACTCGAAAAGGCGCCTTCGGGTCCTCGGTGTCACTGCTGTGTGGGAGGTCCGCATCCGACTCGGTGACCGTGGGTTGAATTGCCCGAACATTCCTGCGAGTCTGGCTGAAGCAATATGAAGTGGCAGGCTGAGCTGCTCGGCAGAAGACAGCATAGTGGCCAAGTCTGCCACATCGTAGGCATTGTCGAGATTTTGCAGGGCATTGCCACTTTAAATGGGCAGAGCCATAGTTGCCGCTCGTCGTGACGTCAGCACGTTCGCTGCGCCACCGCGCATGCGCGGTGCGGTCGTGTGTTGTGCGCGCCTGCGCATTATGTTCCTCCACGTCGCCGTCCCCTCATTTGGTGCGCACAAGCTTGGGAGTCCGCGAAAAGCACGCAAAATGGGCGCCCTCATCCAGGCTGAGGCCCTGGAGGTGCTCAATCACTTGGACCCGTTCCGCCTCGTGGGGACCTTGCCGCGCCGTTTCAGCCACTTGTATATGGGAATACCGACTCATGGTGTTTTCATGTAAGTCACAGGTCTCGATGGCGGTCGCTAGGGTGAGTTGCTTTACTTTGAGGAGCTGCTGACGTAGGGGTCCGACTGAACACCGAAAACGATCTGGTCGCGTATCATGGTGTTGGAGGTGGTCCCGTAGCTGCAAGATTGCGCAAGGATGTGGAGGTGCGTGAGAAAGATTGGAAAGGTTCATCCTTACCCTGCAAATGCTGCTGGAACACGTAGCGTTCGAAACCTTCATTCACCTCTACGCTGCAGTGTCAAACTTGAGGAGGACTATCTTGAACTTCATTTTATCTTCATCATCCGCAAAGGTGAGAGAGTTGAAAATGTGGATGGCATGGT
Organism: Scyliorhinus torazame; assembly: GCF_047496885.1. Lineage (NCBI taxonomy): Eukaryota > Metazoa > Chordata > Chondrichthyes > Carcharhiniformes > Scyliorhinidae > Scyliorhinus > Scyliorhinus torazame. The sequence goes on along the minus strand of NC_092715.1, from coordinate 222,799,986 downwards.
CCCCGGCCGTGGAGAGGAGAAGAGCAATCTTTCTGGTATCCGAGGCGCCCTTCCTGTCTGTGGCTTCGAGGAAGAGCTGGAAGCGCTGTTTGAAAATCTTCCAGTTGGCCCCGAGGTTGCCGGCGATGCGGAGCGGCGGCGGCGGGCTGATGTTGTCCATGTTGCAGGATGACGAAATGCTGGCGGAAGGCAGATCACTTGCAGGTAGGTCTAAGAAGTGCTAATATCCCTCAACTCCTGGTATCATGATGTGTTGGGTGTTCTGGATGACATACAGGTCACCAACACTTGAAATAGTACAACGCTATTTTATTGAATCATTAACTGTTTAAACATACTCAGACTGTGGGTGAATACGATACTAGCTTTAACTAAAGACCTTTGCCTTGTCCTAACCAGTCAATGCACTCAGCACATGGTGAATGTCTGTGCTGCAGGCTGTGAGCTCTGTCCTAGCTGGCTGTAACTCAAATGAGCGGGAACTCTGATGCCCCCTGTCTTTATAGTGCATGTGCTCTCACTGGTGATTGGCTGCGGTGTTGTGTCTGTTGATTGGTCCCACTGTGTGTCCATCAGTGTGTGTCTGCACCACGATATACTGGTGTATATTATGACAGTGGGTGCTTGCCTAAATGTTCTAATGGCCTTTTTCACTTGATTTGCAGCAGGATCAGTACCCTAGTTAAGGAAAATGCTGGAAACAGTGGCCTGATATTTCAGGATGGCCCCTGTCAACCAAAGAGTCAGTGAGGAACACATTCCCATTGACTCTGGCTGCCATGCGACCAATTTATGGGGGCAGATGCCGGAGGGCACTTCTAGTGGTTCTAGTTTGGAGCCCTTGGTAACTTCTGTTTTCCCCCGCAAAATTTACCTCGAGTCCGGTAGTGGTGGCCAGGCTGAGGATTTGGAAGCAGTTTAAGAAGCATTTTAAGTTCGGCTCTATGTGGTTGTCAGCCCCTATTTATAGGAATCATCAGTTTGTGGCAGTGGGTTTTGTCATGATATTCAGATAAACATCATGGTGCAAACATACATACACACTGATGGACAGATCAACGGACCAATCAATACACACACAACATCACAGCCAATCACAGGCAAGAGCATACACACTATAAAACAGGGAACACGACACTTCCCGCTCATTCGAGCAGGAGACAGCTCAGGACACAGAGCTCACAGCAAGCTACTCAGCCATTCACCAGGTGCTGAGTGCTTCTCCAAGATAGTGTTAGGGCTGGATCCACCGGTTAGAGGGTAATGAACGAACCACAGCAACCAGTTGACAGATGTTGTTATTGTTAGTAATAAAACTGAGTTGTACCATCCGCAACCGTGTTGGATCGTCTATGTAGCAGAGCACCCAACACGACAGGTTTGAACTCAAATTCAGGTCCTGGAGGAGGGTGAAGCTTGGGGACCTGTTTGTGGAAGGTAGATTTGTCGGATTTGAGGAGCTGATGGGCAAATTCCAACTCCAGAGGTCAGGATCAAAGTGAGGATGTTTTCCTTGGGGTGGAGGATAGGTGCAAACATTGTTCTCGGGGGATGGTGAATCATACCCATATGTTCTGGTCATATTTTAAACTTGTAAGCTTTGGGGTCTCCTTCTATAACACTATGACAGATATTCTTGGTATCGAGCTGGAGCCTTGTCCGCTGGTGGCCATTTTTGGGGTCTCTGACTTGCTGGTGCTGCAGACAGAGGTGAAGGTGGATATCTTCGCCTTTTCTTTGTTGATAGCCCGGAGGCAAGTTCTGCTGGGGTGGAGATCTCCCACTCCCCCAGTGCCTTGGCTTGGTTGGGTGATCAAATGGAGTTCCTATACCTAGCAAAGGTCAAATACAACATTAGAGGGTGGGTAGAAGAGTTCTACGATCTCCGTCATCTGTCGGGAGGATTATTAGTCTTTATTTAGCTGGGGGGGGGGGGGGGGGGGGGAGGGAGGCAGGGTGAGAGGGGTTAATGGACTTGTTAATTTTGAAGGTGATATTCATGTACTGTACCTGTGTGTATTTGTTGGCTCGTGTAGATTTATTTTATAATAATGGAAAATTACTTTTTGCAGAAAAGTATTTTAATAAAGAATCAATCTAATTCAAACTTTAAAATATTCAATGACCATGCCTCTACTGCTCTCCGGAGAAGATTATGGCAGAGCGGTAATGCCACTGGACTAGTTCATAGGAACATACAAAATAGGGGCAAAAGTAGATAATTCAGCCTCTCGAGCTTGCTCGGCCATTCAATAAGCTCATGGCTAATCTGTTTGACTTTTGAATTCCACATTCCCATCTACCCCCAGTTTCTTTTTGAATCCCTTGCCTAACAAGAAACTATCTACTTCTGCCTTAAAAATATTCAATGACCCCACCTCCACCACTTTCTGAGACTTCCAAAGTTGCACAAGTTTTGAGAGAAACAATTTTCCTCATCTGAGTCCTTAAAGGGCAACCCCTAATTTTAAAACAGTGGCCCCTTGTTCTGGAGTAACCCACAAGAGGAAATATCCTTTCCATATCCACCTTGTCAATACCTATCAGGATCTTACAAACTTCAATCACTCTTTTAAACTCCCATCGAAATATACCCAGTCTGTCTAACTGTTCCTCATAGGTCAACTTTCTCACTCCAGGTACCAATCTAGTAGATCTCTTCTGAAACTCCTTCAATGCATTTACATCCTTCCTTAAATAAGGAGACTGATTAACAACTTACTTACCTTGCAGGTCAGCTGTTTAGTTCGGGAGTGAGAGAGAGCCGGGACCTTAGAAACAGCGCGGGAATTTGAAAAAGCGCGGGAGCTGCGAGGCAGAGGGGACCGTTTAAAAGGTCGCTGCCTGGGTGAGGTAAGTACTGATTAACAACTTACTTACCTTGCAGGTCAGCTGTTTAGTTCGGGAGTGAGAGAGAGCCGGGACCTTAGAAACAGCGCGGGAATTTGAAAAAGCGCGGGAGCTGCGAGGCAGAGGGGACCGTTTAAAAGGTCGCTGCCTGGGTGAGGTAAGTACTGATTAACAACTTACTTACCTTGCAGGCCCAGTCGATTTCAGCAGGAGCGGAGCAGGCTAGTCCATTTCAACGGGGCCAGTGCGGAAGTGATTTCTGGGAGGTAAGTCTCTCCTTTAAATTTTTTTTTTTTTTAATTTTAGTGTTTAAGGTGGGAACAGGAAGTCGACCCGCGGACTTCTGGGAAGACCCTCACCAATAAATTCTGGTGGAGAGGAAACCCGAGACACTACACGTGTAGTGTCTCCCACCCGTCCTCCTCCTCTAACCTAATAATAAAACCCATTGGTGTGAGGTAAGTACCATATTTTATTATTGTTATTAATATTTTTTTTTATAAAAAAATTTAATTTAGTTGTGAGCCAGATCTTGGTAGAAAGTTAGAGGGATGGCAGGGAAGGGAGTGCAATGTTCCTCCTGCAGGATGTTTGAGGTGAGGGATGCCGTTAGTGTCCCTGCTGATTTTACCTGCAGGAAGTGCTGCCATCTCCAACTCCTCCAAGACCGAGTTAGGGAACTGGAGCTGGAGTTGGAAGAACTTCGGATCATTCGGGAGGCAGAGGGGGTCATAGATAGCAGCTTCAGGAAATTAGTTACACCCCAAAGATTGGAGATAGATGGGTAACTGTAAGAGGGACTGGGAAAAAGCAGTCAGTGCAGGGATCCCCTGCGGTTGTTCCCCTGAGAAACAAGTATACCGCTTTGGATACTTGTGGGGGGGGGGACATACCAGGGGTAAGCCATGGGGTACGGGCCTCTGGCACGGAGTCTGTCCCTGTTGCTCAGAAGGGAAGGGGGGAGAGGAGCAGAGCATTAGTAATTGGGGACTCTATAGTCAGGGGCACAGATAGGAGATTTTGTGGGAGCGTGAGAGACTCACGTTTGGTATGTTGCCTCCCAGGTGCAAGGGTACGTGATGTCTCGGATCGTGTTTTCCGGGTCCTTAAGGGGGAGGGGGAGCAGCCCCAAGCCGTGGTCCACATTGGCACTAACGACATAGGTAGGAAAGGGCATAAGGATGTCAGGCAGGCTTTCAGGGAGCTAGGATGGAAGCTCAGAACTAGAACAAACAGAGTTGTTATCTCTGGGTTGTTGCCCGTGCCACGTGATAGTGAGATGAGGCATAGGGAGAGAGAGCAATTAAACACGTGGCTACAGGGATGTGCAGGCGGGAGGGATTCAGATTTCTGGATGACTGGGCCTCTTTCTGGGGAAGGTGGGACCTCTACAGACAGGATGGTCTACATCTGAACCTGAGGGGCACAAATATCCTGGGGGGGAGATTTGTTAGTGCTCTTTGGGGGGGTTTAAACTAATGCAGCAGGGGCATGGGAACCTGGATTGTAGTTTTAGGGTAAGGGAGAATGAGAGTATAGAGGTCAGGAGCTCAGATTTGACGTCGCAGGAGGGGGCCAGTGTTCAGGTAGGTGGTTTGAAGTGTGTCTACTTCAATGCCAGGAGTATACGAAATAAGGTAGGGGAACTGGCAGAATGGGTTGGTACCTGGGACTTCGATGTTGTGGCCATTTCGGAGACATGGATAGAGCAGGATCAGGAATGGATGTTGCAGGTTCCGGGGTTTAGGTGTTTTAGTAAGCTCAGAGAAGGAGGCAAAAGAGGGGGAGGTGTGGCGCTGCTAGTCAAGAGCAGTATTACGGTGGCGGAGAGGATGCTAGATGGGGACTCATCTTCCGAGGTAGTATGGGCTGAGGTTAGAAACATGAAAGGAGAGGTCACACTGTTGGGAGTCTTCTATAGGCCTCCAAATAGTTCTCGGGATGTAGAGGAAAGGATGGCGAGGATGATCCTGGATAAGAGCGAAAGTAACAGGGTAGTTATTATGGGAGACTTTAACTTTCCAAATATTGACTGGAAAAGATATAGTTTGAGTACATTAGATGGGTCATTTTTTGGACAGTGTGTGCAGGAGGGTTTCCTGACACAGTTTGTTGACAGGCCAACAAGAGGCGAGGCCACATTGGATTTGGTTTTGGGTAATGAACCAGGCCAGGTGTTGGATTTGGAGGTAGGTGAGCACTTTGGGGACATTGACCACAATTCGGTGACGTTTACGTTAAGGATGGAAAGGGATAAGTATACACCGCAGGGCAAGAGTTATAGCTGGGGGAAGGGAAATTATGATGCCATTAGACGTGACTTGGGGGGGATAAGGTGGAGAAGTAGGCTGCAAGTGTTGGACACACTGGATAAGTGGAGCTTGTTCAAGGATCAGCTACTGCGTGTTCTTGATAAGTATGTACAGGTCAGGCAGGGAGGATGGTGCCGAGCGAGGGAACCGTGGTTTACCAAAGAAGTGGAATCTCTTGTTAAGAGGAAGAAGGAGGCCTATGTGAAGATGAGGTGTGAAGTTTCAGTTGGGGCGATGGATAGTTACAAGGTAGCGAGGAAGGATCTAAAGAGAGAGCTAAGACGAGCAAGGAGGGGACATGAGAAGTATTTGGCAGGAAGGATCAAGGAAAACCCAAAAGCTTTCTATAGGTATGTCAGGAATAAGCGAATGACTAGGGAAAGAGTAGGACCAGTCAAGGACAGGGATGGGAAGTTGTGTGTAGAGTCTGAAGAGATAGGCGAGATACTAAATGAATATTTTTCGTCAGTATTCACTCAGGAAAAAGATAATGTTGTGGAGGAGAAGGCTGAGCTCCAGGTAAATAGATAGATGGCATTGAGGTACGTAGGGAAGAGGTGTTGGCAATTCTGGACAGGCTGAAAATAGATAAGTCCCCGGGACCTGATGGGATTTATCCTAGGATTCTCTGGGAGGCCAGGGAAGAGATTGCTGGACCATTGGCTTTGATTTTTATGTCATCATTGGCTACAGGAATAGTGCCAGAGGACTGGAGGATAGCAAATGCAGTCCCTTTGTTCAAAAAGGGGAGCAGAGACAACCCCGGCAACTATAGACCGGTGAGCCTCACGTCTGTAGTGGGTAAAGTCTTGGAGGGGATTATAAGAGACAAGATTTATAATCATCTAGATAGGAATAATATGATCAGGGATAGTCAGCATGGCTTTGTGAAGGGTAGGTCATGCCTCACAAACCTTATCGAGTTCTTTGAGAAGGTGACTGAACAGGTAGACGAGGGTAGAGCAGTTGATGTGGTGTATATGGATTTCAGCAAAGCGTTTGATAAGGTTCCCCACGGTAGGCTATTGCAGAAAATACGGAGGCTGGGGATTGAGGGTGATTTAGAGATGTGGATCAGAAATTGGCTAGCTGAAAGAAGACAGAGGGTGGTGGTTGATGGGAAATGTTCAGAATGGAGTTCAGTCACAAGTGGAGTACCACAAGGATCTGTTCTGCAGCCGTTGCTGTTTGTCATTTTTATCAATGACCTAGAGGAAGGCGCAGAAGGGTGGGTGAGTAAATTTGCAGACGATACTAAAGTCGGTGGTGTTGTCGATAGTGTGGAAGGATGTAGCAGGTTACAGAGGGATATAGATAAGCTGCAGAGCTGGTCTGAGCGGTGGCAAATGGAGTTTAATGTAGAGGTGAGGTGATTCACTTTGGAAGGAATAACAGGAATGTGGAATATTTGGCTAATGGTAAAGTTCTTGAAAGTGTGGATGAGCAGAGGGATCTAGGTTTCCATGTACATAGATCCCTGAAAGTTGCCACCGAGGTTGATAGGGTTGTGAAGAAGGCCTATGGAGTGTTGGCCTTTATTGGTAGAGGGATTGAGTTCCAGAGTCAGGAGGTCATGTTGCAGCTGTACAGAACTCTGGTACGGCAGCATTTGGAGTATTGCATACAGTTCTGGTCACCGCATTATAGGAAGGACGTGGAGGCTTTGGAGCGGGTGCAGAGGAGATTTACCAGGATGTTGCCTGGTATGGAGGGAAAATCTCATGAGGAAAGGCTGATGGACTTGAGGTTGTTTTCGTTGGAGAGAAGAAGGTTAAGAGGAGACTTAATAGAGGCATACAAAATGATCAGGGGGTTGGATAGGGTGGACAGTGAGAGCCTTCTCCCGCGGATGGAAATGGCTGGCACGAGGGGACATAGCTTTAAACTGAGGGGTAATAGATATAGGACAGAGATCAGAGGTAGGTTCTTTACGCAAAGAGTAGTGAGGCCGTGGAATGCCCTACCTGCTACAGTAGTGAACTCGCCAACATTGAGGGCATTTAAAAGTTTATTGGATAAACATATGGATGATAATGGTATAGTGTAGGTTAGATGGCTTTTGTTTCGGTGCAACTTCGTGGGCCGAAGGGCCTGTACTGCGCTGTATTGTTCTATGTTCTATGAGACCAAATCTACAAACACGATTCAAGATTCGGTCTCACCAATGCCCTATAGAACTGAACATGCTACTCTAAGAAACGCTGTTAAAAGCCAAATTGGGCCAGACCTCAGGATGGAGGTTAGGGGCGCAGATTCCAGTTCCTAAACGTTTTTTCATCTGTTCTCTGGTATATACTTTACCCACACTTAATGTTCGTAAATTGCTTATAGAATCATAGAATTTATAGCATGGAGACAGGCCCTTTGGACCAAACTGGTCCATACCAACCAAAAAGCCCATCTAAGCTAACTCCATTTGCCGATAAAATCATAGCTTTAGCTACAAGTGCTCTTGTAATAAAAAGGCTACTGTAAGGTTTTCGGGCAATTCGGCCCTTTTGGAACTGCCCAAGCATAAAAACTCAGAGACTGTAAACTGACTTTTCAGCCAAGAGAACAGAACCAGTTTTCCCAGCAGGCTTGGTCTGCTGAGCTGAGTAGGGACATAAGTACATAAATATTTACAAACCCCCCCCTAGGAGCTACAAGGAAGAAGGAGCCAGACAACGAGATAACATCAAAACACAGACAAAGGGGCACGGGAATACACAGGAGGCTTGCATGCAAGCAGGACAATGGGATGGTCATAGCCCCATGCAAATGTAAATGACCTGGCCTCCACCAGAGCAGAATCCAATTAACACCCCATCAACATAGCGAGGTGAGAATAGCAGCCATCTCCGGAGCAGCTGGAAGACACTGAAATTCTCCACAAGAGAGCCTAACCTCGTTATCCTAGAAAACAGACTGTCTGGGTTCAGCATATTGCGCTGGAAAAGCCCCTAGAAGATAAGCGGTAGAAAAAACCAAGTTGGAGGCGGACCTGGGGGAGGTACTCCAATCTTGACAGAAGCTACCGGCAGAAACTCACTGGGAGGAGGGGGCGGAGCCAGCGCCAAATTCAAATCGCGGGCGGTAGAAAAAACCAAGTTGGAGGCGGACCTGGGGGAGGTACTCCAATCTTGACAGAAGCTACCGGCAGAAACTCACTGGGAGGAGGGGGGCGGAGCCAGCGCCAAATTCAAATCGCGGACGGTAGAAAAAACCAAGTTGGAGGCGGACCTGGGGGAGGTACTCCAATCTTGACAGAAGCTACCGGCAGAAACTCACTGGAAGGAGGGGGCGGAGCCAGCGCCAAATTCAAATCGCGCAGGTCTGCCTAGCTGGAAGAAGCGGACCTGCAAGGAATACCCGGAAACATACAGCTCTGACCGGCTCAAAGGGGGCGGGACCAGCGGGAACTTTAAATCTTACCTTTTTCAATGCAAAAGGGGCTGGCCGATCACAGAACAAAGCCAGGTAAAACAATATAAAAGGGGCTGTGTTTTCGATTGGGGGTCTCTTCGTTCTTGGCTCGACCTCTGCACCCCTGACTTGACCTCTGCAGCCCGTGACCGTAAGTACCCTGCAGCAGCTTGCGAAACTCCCTTGACTTTAATAGTGGTTGAGGCTTTGGGGAAGGGAACTTGTTTTGTGCCTTGTGATATTGCTAAAAACTGTGTAATCATAAGAATTTTCGTTGTGTCCGCTATATTACTTTTGAATAGACTTAGTTTGTATTAGAGCATAAGATTTTATTGTGTTTCTTCTGTTGATGATTTTGACCTGGGTTTTGCAATAAACCTTGATTTGATGATAATTGGAGTCGTTTAAATTCTTCAATCTTTCACCAGCGATCTCTGACCAAGTCATTGTTAAAATACTCCTCACCTTAATTCCGGGTTCAGGAATCGAGGGTCATCTTGAGCGATTCACTCAGGACAGACTGCTGGTTAGGAAATAAACAGCAGTGTCCTATTCTCTCTCTTGGGAAAGCTACTCTAGTGGAGTAGGAACCGGGTGGGTGTTGCACCACCGGCAAGAGAGAGAATCACCTGGGTATTGGTAGGGGTCTGGAGATCTGTGTGATATAAGTCTCAGGCTGTCGGTTAGGAATAAACGGCAGGCCTGAATCAGTGCTCTCTTCAGTGGAAGTGTCCCAGTGCGACATCCCCTGGCCTCTGAAGTTTCAGTGCCAGCTGGAGAGAGACACACACAGATATTCAAACCCCAGATATCGGCCCAGTAGTGGAGTAGCGGAGATGGCACCCTCTACACTACCCAACAAAAACATTACATGGCACCAGGTTTGGAAGGTATTAAAAACTATCAGCCTGCCTCACGACGCCAAGGTCCCAGGTTCAAGCCCGGCTCTGGGTCACTGTCCGTGTGGAGTTTGCACATTCGCCCCGTGCTTGCGTGGGTTTCACCCCCATAACACAAAGATGTGTAAAATAGGTGGACTGGCCATGCTAAATTGCCCCTTAATTGGAAAAAATGAATTGGGTACTCAAATTTTTAAAAAAAAACTATCAGCCTGCCACAGACATTTGAAGATTTTACAGTCTGCAAGAATTTACAACATGGAGTCGCTGAAGCCACCAATCGTGTCTCAGATTTCATGGTAATGTGGACAGCAACTGGCAAGTTTTTAAACAACAATTTAATCTGTTTCTTATTGCAGTAAATTTAGAAGATCAATCAAATTCACAGAAGGTAGCGCTGCTCCTAACAGTGGCAGGGCCCGAAGCAGTTGCTGTGTTTAATACACTGAAATTTGCAAACGATGAAGATAGTAAAGATTTTAATGAAGTAATTTGAAGATTTGATGCACATTGCACCCCCAGAAAGAATGAAATTTATGAACGCTATGTGTTTAGATCACATTTACAGAAGACAGATCCACAGATCATTTCATCACTGATTTAAAGTTAAAAGCTAAAACCTCTATTTTCTTTTGTGGTGGAATCTTCCATGATTCGGGCCCAGATTGTGTTTGGTGTGAATGAAAGTAAGCTGAGGGAACAGTTGCTGAGGGAATGGGAGCTGTCCTCAGAACAAACAGTTAAGATTTGTCAGGCTCACGAGCTAGCAGCACAGCATTCTAAAATGTTTCTCAGTAATGGCAGTGTCTTCCTGGTGGAAAGCACTCCGGTTGCTGCCCTTTTTCCAAAAAGCGGGAAACTTCCAAAAAAAGGCGGGAAAGTTCCTGCAGCTCCTCGCACACAAACAAACAGGTTAAAGATCAGGACAAAGTATTTTTGTGAAAAAGATGTGGTCAAATGCACAAATTAAGGCAGTGCCCAGCATTTGGCAAGTTTTGTTCCAGTTGCAAAGGAAAACAATCACATTGCTCAGAATTGTTACTCTGAGCTCAACCCCAGATCAGTCAGCACAGTGGAAGACACAGTCTCTAGTGATGAAACATCATTGTTTGTTGGAGTAATAACAGAGAAAAAGAATTTTTTGGATTCATTATTAGGTGATCAGTCCTGTGAAGAATTAAGTCTAGTGTAGTTGGTATATAGCATCCACAACGGATTGGATCAACACTCGAACGATTCTGAGAACATTATCAGCAAATTCAGCGATGTGTTCACAGATTTTGTTGCGCTGCCATTCACCTACAAGATACAACTCAAAGAGGATGCAGAATCTGTGATACAGACACCAAGACGAGTACCTGCACCTCTTCGGGATAATCTCAAAAAGGAGCTAGACACAATGACAAAATTAAAAGTAATCAGAACGATAGAAGAACCTCCGGATTGGGTAAACTCCATAGTTTGTGTAAAGAAAAAGAATTGCGATATTCGCATATGCATGGATCCTAACGATCTTAACAAGAATATCAAAAGAAAACACTACCAAATACCAAAACATGAGGAAATCACATCTAAGATGGCTGCTGCACAATGTTTTATGAAACGTGACACATCTCAGGGTTTCTGGCAACTAAAGCCAGAGGAACAAAGTACAAAATACTGCACTGTTAATACGCCATTTGGACGGTACTGCTTTCTGAGAATGCGGTTTGACATAATTTTGGCATCAGAAATTTTCACTGTGCCATGGAGCACATAATCTAAGGCATTGAAGGTGTACTTGTGTACGTGGATGTTATCATCGTATGGGGCTCAACCTTAGAAGAGCACATATGAGGTTGCTTCAAGTTCTAACGTGCATCAGGAGAAATTAGATGAAGCTTGTAATGACAAATTGGGAAAAAATGACATTTAAAACATGAAAGTAACACTGAGAATGCCTGAGACTTTTAATTAACGTGAGAAGTCCCACAAGGAGTTAACAACAGCAGCTTGTTTGAAATGCAGACAGCTTCACAGACTGGAAGGAAAACAGCTAGGAACAATTCATTCTGATTTACAAGTTAAAAAGTCATTTGATTGACTCAAATTCTTAAGTTATATGAAAGGGAACAGTTTTTAATAATTCTTTAAGCAATTAATTATTTGATTGAACAATTAAGAAGAGCAGCCAGAATCTAAGGTTTAAAGTAAGTGACAACTGTCAAGCGTGAAACCTTGCTGACACCAGTGATAAGATGAAACAACTGATTTACAAAAAAAGAAACCCATAAGGTGACAAGGTTACACAAGAACATACTGCATTTTGACGTTAAAACCTTTTAGAAAATGGCCAAGCCAGATAAGGATAGAGTCAAAGGGGTAATCTGAACCTGACATTAGCTTGACCCAAAGATGACTCGGGTTGAGACTGAAAGAATCATTAAAAAAGACATAAATCTGAAAGGGTGCTGACGAAGACACAGACAAATTTATTACAAGTCAAGCAAAGTGAAAAAGTTCAAAGTAAGTAATAGCGATCTGGCGGAATGAAGCCGCGCTGTTGCAAAGGTGCCAGGCTTCTAACCGATAGAAACGAGCTTTCAACTGTCAGGCTCAAGTAGCAGAAGGGAGTCAGTTGTAAAGGTCAGGCTGCACAAATTGCTATAAAAACTCTGAAATGTGAGCAGAAAAGCAGAATTTTCCTCAGTGATGGGACAAACAGCATCTGAAGACCGAGCAACCCACAGAAGCGAACAGGAGACCAAAAGTTAAAGAAAAATGATTGACAAGATAGAATTCAAAGTCTTACAACTGGTCCGAACAAGAAAAGATCTTTTTACCTTTCTGTAAAAGTAGTTTTTATCTTTTTAACTTGGAAATAAGGTTAAGTTCAAATTGATAACCTGAAAGAGTGGTTATTATTATTATTATTAGAAAGTTTACTTGACTCCACTTAGCAAGCCAGACCTGTGTGTCAGCTATTAAGTGATAAGTAGATGAAATTCTTCTATGAAGATATGGGTTATGCCGGGGGATAACTTGAAACACGAGTTTGACCCGAATAGCACCCACCTAATTCTGCATAGGAGTCAGGGAGTGAGAATCCCTGTTCACCATTTAGAATATCTTGACCCTTTTTTGGTAACGGGGGAATTATAAGAACAGTGGTGAGGTTTTTATTTCAAGCTCAAGAAGCAAAAGTGCCAATTTGCAGTACTTGAAGTCATGTTCCTCATCGTCATAGAATTTACAGCGCAGCAGGAGGCTATTCGGTCCATCGAATCTGCACCGGCCTCTGGAAAGAGCACCCCACCTAAGCCCACACCTCCACCCTGTCCCTGTAACCCTGTAATCCCACCTAACCTTTTTGGTCACTAAGGGTAATTTAGCATGGCCAATCCACCTAACCTGCATATCTTTGGACTGTGGGAGGAAACTGGAGCACCCGGAGGAAACCCACACAGACACAGGGAGAACATGCAGACTCTGCACAGACAGTGACCCAAGCCGGGAATCGGACCTGGGATCCTGGAGCTGTGAAGCAACTGTGCTAACCACTGTGCTACCATGCTGTCCCGTTCCTAGATGACAAGCTCTCATTTTTATCCTTTTTTATCTTTATTGCCACTAGTAGGCTTATATTAACACTGCAATGAAGTTACTGCGAAAAGCCCCGAGCCGCCATATTCCACCACCTGTTCGTGTACATGGAGGGAGAATTCAGAATGACCAAATTACCTAATAGCCGTCTTTCGGGACTTGTGGGACCAAAGCCGGGAATTGAACCTGGGACTCTGGCGCTGTGAAGCAACAGTGCTACCCATTGTGCTACCATGCATCCATGCTGCCCATAGCGTGGCATTGAACCTGACAAGGACAAAATCCAGGCAATTCTCAACATGCCAAAACCACACAACAAGAAAGCCATTTTAAGAGCGATGGGTATGATCAATTTTATAGGGAAATTCATTCCAAACCTGTCAGCAAAAACAACACAATTATGCAATCTCCTGCACAAGACAATGGATTTCACTTGGACTGAGCAACGTGAGCAAGAGTGGAAGAAGCTCAAGACTTCACTAACCACCACGCCAATTCTCACATTTTTTGACCCATTTAAGCAGATTAAAGTGACAACAGACCCATGCAAAGATGGTCCGGGAGCAGTTCTTCTGCAATTTGGTTTTCAGAAGAAATCGTTGCGCACTCTTGAAAACCAGAGATGACTTTCACAACAACGTAATGGATGATGAATCTACGTCAGAATCAGCGTCAGTTGCAGTGTCAGATAGTTCAGCAGTTCCTGAGCATGAGAATGTCATGGACAACATTGAATCTACTACTTCTGTGCAGCAAGGTCAAACTTTGAGACAATCAATCAGAGTCAGAAGAAAACCTAATCGACTCAATTTGTAGATTTGAACTATTTGTACATACTATGCTTGCTGCTCTTATGTATATATATATAGTTGCTAAAACAGTTTAAAAATGTTTTTTAAAACTTTATACTGTTAGACTCATAGGCTCATGATATCACATGTAAATATACTGATGATAATATATTAATTTATTCTTTCAAAGGAAAGGGGATGTAGTGATATCATGGTTGTGTTGTAATTCACCGACTGACTATGAGGAATCTCACTAGTATATAAGTGAATGTTTAAGTCAAGTGACCTCTCAGACTGGCTAGAGGAAGTAAAAGAGGGAGACTGCTTGTGCATGACTTTACTGTTTATCCATCTGTTCTCTTGTATATAGTTTACCCACACTTAATGTTAATAAATCTTGTTCTTGTAATAAATAAGGCCATACAACAAGACCATGACAAAACATTCAAAGACTAAGTCCGAAAAGACTTGTAATCACCCAATAAAAAAAACGGTTTGTAAAGTGTGAAATGTCAAAAATAGACTCCTGAGTCTAAACTAGAAAAGAAAAATGGGTAACTAGTAAATACAGTATTGGATCTTGGTTTACCAAGCAATCCCTCATTTTTAGCATTGTTCCAATAGGAAATCAGTTCCGACTTATGACATTTCGACTTTTACCATGTTTTCAGGAACCCGCTGTGTCATAAGTCTAAAGACTGTATCACAAAAGCATTCTATTAACTCTTTTGGCAGGACTTTCTCACAGTAAAGCAACTCTTCAGGAAAGCGTATGATGACAAAAAGGACTACAGAGCTACTCCTTTATCATCAGGATTGTCGCTTGCCCAGATGCTCATGGGTAGGAAGATTTGTACAACATTGCCTGCCATCACAATTACAAACATGGATGGCAATTTAATTCATGAACGCATCAAGCAAAAGCAATGCAAGCAAAAAACATACTACGACAGACATGCAAAACAGTTATCGCCACTCAAAGAAGGTGGTGTTGTAAAGATATGAAATCCAAATAGTGGTTGGTCAGATGTTGTGACGGTGTTAAATGAGGTTGCACCACGATCGTATGTGGTACAAACTGAGACTGGACTAATGTTTTGCAGAAATAGACGAGCATTACTGAAAGTAAAGAATTCGCTGCAGTTTCCAGAGCCAAACATAACAGACCCAGACATTTGTAACATTGACTTCCCAGCAGCACAGTTATCAACTACAGAAACAGAACAGACAACAGAAAACTCCAATGGTAGTGTGAGTGCACTAAGAAGGTTGAAAAGAATAAGAAGATCACAAAATAAACCAAATTTGTAAAAACACGAAGGACTGTAACTCTGAAAATGAAATTATGATATGTAAAATCACTGTAAAGCATGAACTGTATGAAAGCGTTCTCAAATATGTATGCAAAAAAATTATGTTAGTACGAATGTAAAACATTTATTTTTCTCAAAGAAAGGGGGATGTGACATTATGGGAAATGTTTAGAATACAAAGGGTTAATGACATATCACAATTAACCACTAGAGTGCCTCACAGCGCCGAGGTCCCAGGTTCGATCCTGGCTCTGGGTCACTATCTGTGTGGAGTTTGCACATTCTCCCCGTGTTTGTGTGGGTATCGCCCCCACAACCCAAAGATGTGCAGGGTAGAACATAGAACATGGAACATTACAGCGCAGTACAGGCCCTTCGGCCCTCGATGTTGTGCCGACCTGTGAAACCACTCTAAAGCCCATCTACAACTATTCCCTTATCGTCCATATGTCTATCCAATGACCATTTGAATGCCCTTAGTGTTGGCGAGTCCACTACTGTTGCAGGCAGGGCATTCCACGCCCTTACTACTCTCTGAGTAAAGAATCTACCTCTGACATCTGTCCTCTATCTATCTTCCCTCAATTTAAAGCTATGTCCCCTCGTGCTAGACATCACCATCCGAGGAAAAAGGCTCTCACTGTCCATCCGATCTAATCCTCTGATCATCTTGTATGCTTCAATTAAGTCACCTCTTAACCTTCTTCTCTCCAATGAAAACAGCCTCAAGTCCCTCAGCCTTCCCTCATAAGATCTTCCCTCCATCCCAGGCAACATTCTGGTAAATTTCCTCTGCACCCTTTTCAATGTTTTCACATCCTTCCTATAATGCGGCGAACAGAATTGCACGCAATACTCCAAATGCGGCCGCACCAGAGTTTTGTACAGCTGCAACATGACCTCATGGCTCCGAAACTCAATCCCTCTACCAATAAAAGCTAACACACCGTATGCCTTCTTAACAACCCTCTCAACCTGGGTGGCAACTTTCAGGGATCTATGTACATGGACACCAAGATCTCTCTGCTCATCCACACTGCCAAGAATCTTACCATTAGCCTAGTACTCTGTCTTCCTGTTATTCCTTCCAAAATGAATCACCTCACACTTTTCTGCATTAAACTCCATTTGCCACCTCTCAGCCCAGTGCTGCAGCTTATCTATGTTGCTCTGTAACTTGTAACATCCTTCCGCACTGTCCACAACTCCACCAACGTTAGTGTCATCTGCAAATTTACTCACTCATCCTTCTACGCCCTCGCCCAGGTCATTTATAAAAATGACAAACAGCAGTGGGCCCAAAACAGATCCTTGTGGTACACCACAGTCTGAACATTTCCCATCAACCACCACCCTTTTTCTTCTTCCAGCTAGCCAATTTCTGATCCAAACTGCTAAATCACCCTGAATCCCATGCCTCCATATTTTCTGCAATAACCTACCGTGGGGAACCTTATCAACCGCTTTACTGAAATCCATATACACCACATCAACTGCTTTACCCTCATCCACCTGTTTGGTCACCTTCTCAAACAATTCAATAAGGTTTGTGAGGCACGACCTACCCTTCACAAAACCGTGTTGACTATCTCTAATAAAATTACTCCTTTCCAGATGATTATACATCCTATCTCTTATAAACCTTTCCAAGACCTTTCCCACAACAGAAGTAAGGCTCACTGGTCTATAGTTACCGGGGTTGTCTCTACTCCCCTTCTTGAACAAGGGGACAACATTTGCTATCCTCCAGTCTTCTGGCACTATTCCTGTAGACAAAGATGACTTAAAGATCAAAGCCAAAGGCTCAGCAATCTCCTCCCTAGCTTCCCAGAGTATCCTAGGATAAATCCCATCCGGCCCAGGGGACTTATCTATTTTCACACTTTCCAGAATTACTAACACCTCCTCCTTATGAACCTCAAGCCCTTCTCGTCTAGCAGCCTGAATCTCAGTATTCTCCTCGACAACATTGTCTTTTTCCTGTGTGAATACTGATGAAAAATATTCATTTAGCCCCTCTCCTATCTCCTCGGACTCCACGCACAACTTCCCACTACTGTCCTTGACTGGCCCTACTCTTTCCCTGGTCATTCTTTTATTCCTGACATATCTATAGAAATCTTTAGGGTTATCCTTGATCCTACCTGCCAAAGACTTCTCATGTCCCCTCCTGGCTCTTCTTAGCTCTCTCTTTAGGTCCTTCCTAGCTAACTTGTAACTCTCGAGCACCCTAACTGAACCTTCATGTCTCATCTTTACATAAGCTTCCTTCTTCCTCTTGACAAGTGTTTCGACTGCTTTAGTAAACCACGGTTCCCTCGCTCAACCACTTCCTCCCTGCCTGACAGTTACATACTTATCAAGGACATGCAGTAGCTGTTCCTTGAACAAGCTCCACATTTCCATTGTGCCTATCCCCTGCAGTTTTCCTCTCCATCCGATGCATCCTAAGTCTTGCCTCATTGCATCATAATTGCCTTTCCCCCAGATATAACTCTTGCCCTGTGGTATATACTGTAGCCACCTGGGTTGGCCACTTCCCGCCTTCAAATGGAGAAGCGCAAAGACTGAAGGGAAATACAGCCAACACAGGCAAAGACAAGCAAGTGCAGAAATCCTGTGTATTGAAACTTGCAAAAACCAGACAGCACTGAAACCAGCAGCCATCTGCATAGTAATGAGCGATTCCAAGGCACAATCGCAACACTTAAGGTGAATAAAGCCAAGCCAGACTCCTCGGCGCCAGCAGGAGCCAAGATAAAGGAAGGCCAACGGACAGTTAGGGACCGCCCAACGATCAGGGAACAACTCCAGTATTGGAGAAATTGATCCAAATGATCGGAACGTAGTCCAATCATTTGGAACTAGGCACGGTGTCCACCCCAAAAGGCGGGAAGCCCCTGGGGACTATAAAGTAAAGACCCCAAGTTCAAATCATCCTTCTTGGCAGGGTCACTCAACAACGCGAATCAACCTCTGAGAGTGAACTGCCCAAGCGGCCACATCAACCAAGTAAGTCTCCAGTCAATGCTCGCTACGAGATAGGTACTCCTAGCTACAAGTCCATACCAGCTTTTGAATCCTGCAGACTCAGGACCTGAACGAAAGGCCATTTGTTCCCCTGACCTGGTGGGCTCATTCCGAAGCTAAGTATAGGCCTTTTAATGATAGGAATAGTCTAGAAAGTAGAGTTATATGCATAAGTGGGGCAGCACGATAGCCTTGTGGATAGCACAATTGCTTCACAGCTCCAGGGTCCCAGGTTCGATTCCGGCTTGAGTCACTGTCTGTGCGGAGTCTGCACATCCTCCCCGTGTCTGCGTGGGTTTCCTCCGGGTGCTCCGGTTTCCTCCCACAGTCCAAAGATGTGCAGGTTAGGTGGATTGGCCATGATAAATTGCCCTTAGTGTCCAAAATTGCCCTTAGTGTTGGGTGGGGTTACTGGGTTATGGGGCTAGGGTGGTGGTGTTGACCTTGGGTAGGGTGCTCTTTCCAAGAGCCGGTGCAGACTCGATGGGCCGAATGGCCTCCTTCTGCACTGTAAATTCTATGAAATTCTATGAAATCAATGAAAGTAGCGACTTACACTATATAATAAATGTGTTTTAATTTGAATCTTACTAATTGGTGTGTTGAGTTATTGATCATTACTTGAACTTGAACCTTGTGGCGGTATCATAAAGATACCTCGTGACTCTAGAGCAAAGGTTAACCAAACAGAGCAAATTACGAATTAAGAGCCAACCAAAGGTTAGCAACATATTACTGGCGACTCCGCCGGGACCCAACTTAGAAGTGGCTTAAACACTCCGGGAGAACCCAAAATTTGAATTAGAAATCCCATTGGGAACAGAAAAACCACAAGTGTTCAAGCAGTTCTGATCAATCCTCGTAATTCGGAAGTGTGTTAATGCATGCGTAACTAACAGGGCTATAAGGTAAAACTGATAGATTTTTGTTGCGAAACGTTATCGGGAGTTTGTATTCCGGAAAATAGTGAAAGCCGTACCCGTAATTACAGCACTGTCTTGGTACCCCTCGTTCCAATTTTCAAGAGAGTATTTAGAGAAGAAAGATGGCAATGCAGGCAATGCAATTCCTCATGAACCCTGAAGGATTCGTGGTCACAGCGATCAGCAGTAGAGTAGGTCAGTGTCCCGTTTGGGAAGAGGAAATCAGGAAATATCTCAAAGGGAAGGGATGGCCCCTTTGGAGTGAGTTCTGTGACAATGAGGAAACAGGACCCGGGAGTATAGGACATACTTGGTGGGAGAACCTGTCAGAGATTCATAAGAAAAGCTTGGAAAAAGCTTGCAAGCCAATGGCAATCGTGTCCTGTCTGGCACAATTGCGAGGCACAGAGGAGGTCGTTCGGACGCTCCGTAAAGAGATAGAAGGAGTACATCGAATGAGTAAGGTTGATGTAAATGAGGTTGAGAGAGAGAACATAGAATTGAGAAGGAAGTTAGCAGCAAAGGACGGAGTGGTGGATGATGCCACGACGGCACACCAGTCTTGTCTGGCGCACCTAAGCAGCTTCCAGACACAGTACGAAAAGGCCTATCAGGACACGCAACGTGCAGTCCTGGTAAGAGAGGAAACCGAGAAGCAGGTAAAGGCATTGCAAAGGCAGTGTAGCGACCTGAAAGCAGCATTACGAGCACTCCATGCTGCCACCACGGAGCAGAGACAAAACTCATTAGATCACACAAATTGCCGGAAGCAGATTGCAGAACTGCAGTCTTTGCTTTCAGTTCAGAATGGATTCCAGAGCACCTTTGGATCCCAGTTAGATACAGACGATGGCCCGGATTGGGAAGAATTAAATGAGACCACGCATAGATATGTTCAGGGAACATGTGCGCAAGGAAAGTCCCAGAAGAGAAAAGCGTCCCAACCCCCCACAGAGCAGATATTTCAGGCACCAATGAACCCAGTAACCACCCACCGCACAGTCACATCGGAACGAGACACGGAATTCCTGTACACGACCCCCTTAACCGTGACCCAATTACGGGACGCGTGCGACAAGATCACACCGTTCCTCCCTACCCCAGACCCCCACCATTTCTTTGCCAGAGTAAAGCAGCAGGCGACCATGTATGGCCTGGATGAGTGTGAGCACGTGAAGCTCACAGTTTTGAGTTTAGACCCTTCGGTCGTAGCAGCCCTTCCCGACTCACAGAATGTAGGAGGAGGCACCCTTGCAGAAATGCACACAGTGATCCTAGACGCGATCGGCTACAACAGAGGTGACCCCATAGAAGGCCTGAATAAGTGCAGGTAGAAAAAGACAGAACACCCCACAGCGTTTGCTGGACGCCTGTGGATTCATTTTACAGCCGTTTTCGGTAATCTAGACCGCGCGCATTTGTCCCAAGAAGGTATGGCCAAATGGACCCGCACCCTTATCTCCCATGCCACAGAGGCAGGACAAAAAGCCTGTACGAATTATGACCCCTCAGAGGAAGCCAACAATGAGAAATGGGTTTTAAAAAGATTGTGACAATGAGGAAACAGGACCCGGGAGTATAGGACATACTTGGTGGGAGAACCTGTCAGAGATTCATAAGAAAAGCTTGGAAAAAGCTTGCAAGCCAATGGCAATCGTGTCCTGTCTGGCACAATTGCGAGGCACAGAGGAGGTCGTTCGGACGCTCCGTAAAGAGATAGAAGGAGTACATCGAATGAGTAAGGTTGATGTAAATGAGGTTGAGAGAGAGAACATAGAATTGAGAAGGAAGTTAGCAGCAAAGGACGGAGTGGTGGATGATGCCACGACGGTACAGTCAGCCAAATTAGAGCAACAAGATGGACCCTTCTTTTGCAGGGACGGGACATCACTGTTAAATGGACCAAGACCTACACTTTCCTAGCCGATAACCTCCAGTCCCCAGGCACCCCCCATGAATGTGAAATCATCTCGCTGCACCACAACACAGGCCCCTTTATTGCGAAAACATCCCCCAGAAAGATAGGTAGTTCACCCCAGAGCCCCCAGCACACAGACACGTGCGCATTTTTAAGGATATATGTGGACGGTTCTTCCACAGTATTGGACGGGAAGTGCATTACAGGATGCGGCATTTATGTTGAGGACGCGCAGGGACGCAACTTAGAAGAAATCTCCTTAAAGCTACCAGGCCACTTAGGCACGCAGGCGGCAGAACTAGCAGCCATTGCGTATATTATAGATCATCCAGATTCCTTCCCCAGCCCAGCAGACATATACTCGGACAGCCTCTATGTCTGTAACGGCCTCACAGAATTCCTACCCCTGTGGAAAGCAAGAGGATTTGTTTCCGCAGACGAAAAACCCCTCCCTTCAGCCCCATTGCTCCGCCACATTTTAGAGAAAGCACAGGACAGGACATTCGGAATTGTTAAAGTTCGCAGTCACCACCGTTCATCCCCCCCCTGGAAATGTAAAGGCCGACGCACTGGCAAAAGCAGGTTAAAGGCATGGATATTTTTGGACACCCCCCGAAAGCGCACCAGTGAATGCAGTTCAGGTCTCGCAGACTAATATCGAGGATTTAGTGCAGGCCCAGAAGCAGGACGGCAATCTCAGGGTGATTTTAAAAGGACAATTTCCAGCACCTTACATTAGATTTAAAAATGCACTAACTACACATGATGGTGTGGTCCTAAAAGACACCCTTTATGTGGTTCCTGAACAGGACAGGAATCAACTTATTTGTTATTCCATGACAGTCATGGACATCAGGGAATTGATCCCACTACAGCCCACCTCAGGGAGCTCTGTTGGTGGCCGAGTTTAAAAGAAGATGTAACGCACTACGTTGAGAATTGCCTTATCCGTGCCCAAAACAATCCAGACAGGCACGCAAAGAAAGCTCAACTTAGTCACATCCGCCCCGTTAATGGCCCCTGGACTAACCTCCAGATCGATTTTATAGGACCATTGCCCCCTTGCAGGAATGGTTACAAGTATGTATTAGTCGTCATAGACACTTTTACAAAATGGATAGAGGCATTCCCATCCAGAATGAACACGGCAAAGACCACCACAAAGATCTTAACCCACCACATCTTTACGAGATGGGGACTCCCCCGCAGCATTGAATCCGACCAAGGTTCTCATTTTACGGGACGTGTCATGAAAAACGTCGTCACGATATTTGGCATTACTCAAAAATTCCACATCGCATACCACCCCCAGTCAAGTGTTATCGTGGAGCGTATGAATCGGACCCTAAAAGCCATCCTCAGAAAAATGGTCCAACAAAACAACACCACTTGGGATTCAGTCCTCCCTTTTCATAGAATCATAGAATTTACAGTGCAGAAGGAGGCCATTCGGCCCATCGAGTCTGCACCGGCTCTTGGAAAGAGCACCCTACCCAAGGTCCACACCTCCACCCTATCCCCATGACCCAGTAACCCCGCCCAACACTAAGGGCAATTTTGGACACTGTGGGCAATTTATCATGGCCAATCCACCTAACCCGCACATCTTTGGACTGTGGGCGGAAACCGGAGCACCCGGAGGAAACCCACGCACACACAGGGAGGATGTGCAGACTCCGCACAGACAGTGACCCAAGCCGGAATCGAACCTGGGACCCTGGAGCTGTGAAGCATTTGTGCTATCCACAATGCTTTTGCGCTGATGTTTTTGAGAAATACTATTTCAACATCCACAGGTTACACCCCACACACTCTCATGACCGGACGCCCCATGAAAGGCACAGAATTTTTATTAGGATTGGACTTGACCAGCCCCGAAGTGACGGCCCTCACACACGAGAACACAGTCAAACAGTTAGTGGAGAATGTGAAAACGGCTCAGCTGGCAGCCGCAGTAAGATTAGGCACAAGGAAGAAACAGAGCAAGGCCTGTTTCGACAAGACAGTGCATGCGACTGAGTTTGAGGTAGGACAGCAGGTCATGCTCTCCATCTATAACCCCAGCACATTCCTGTCACCGAAGTATTCGGGTCCGTACTCCATTGCGTACAAAGTAAGCCCCTCCGTCTATAAAATTAAGTACCCCAGCGGAAAGACTGCGTGGTTCCATATTAACCAGCTTAAGGCCGACCACGCACATCACATCATGCTCGAGGCAGCAGACCGCACCCCGCCCACAACCAACGTATCCCTACCCTCCCCCAACATGCCCACCACATCCACGGACTCGCCCTCGACTCCACCCCCGACCTCTAGACTCCGCCCCAGAACGCCCACAGACGGCAGCAGCAGAGACAGCGACTATGACACAGACAATAGCCACAGCATGCCTCCCTACTATCCCCAGGCAACAGGACCCACACCCAGCAAATCTGACCACGCTTCGCGTGATCCCTTCCTCATCACATTCCTCAACAAACCCCACCAAACACCATCGCCCCACAATGACGATTCCATCCCCACAGAACTAGACACCACCTTTTGGCACCGCGATAATTCATACAGGCTTGCCCGGAATGACGAGATGGACCCCAAATCGCACCATGCAGCCCTGTCAGCCCTTATACATTCGAGAGTATGGCATCTGGGAGAAGAGGACGACTTTGAGTCTGACTCCCAAAACGAGAACCCCTTTGCGACCCTGTTCGCAACTGATAACTGAGGTGTCCAGATGATGTTTTAAAAAGGAACTGCTTGGGAGAAAACGGTGTCCTTTCTGATGGAACCTGCAGCATGTTGTTTAATGTTGTTGTTACTGTTATTGTTATGTGTTGTACGTAAGAGCGGAAATTTCTTCCACGGCCCCACGCCATATTTGTCGGCCGAAACCTATGAGAACTTGCCAGCACGCTCATCGGCAGAAACCGCTGAGAGCTTGCCAGACCCCCGTTCAGAACTGCCCTTCTGGTTCGAAGGTAGAACCAATACGGCAACCCCCCCACGATGACTACATTTTTGCCCGTTCTTGTCGGTTGCTCAGGCAGTGGAGAAATGGCATTGGTCTCCGCCCTGCCTGAGGACCCCCCTCTGGTCAGCTACGCTCGGGTAGAGCACACACGGCATTGGTCGCCGTCCTACCCGGGGATTCCATCCAATTCTTACCCGTCGCGGCGCATAACGCACCTAATTTCGGCACTCTTGGTTCAAATAAAAGTTTTGTTGTGTTTTCCGGCAACCCTTAGGTTGCCATCCCTATGCTATTTACATCCTCAAACATTTGGATGGTAAATCGCACAGCTTGCGAGACGGCTCGCACTGTTTCAGTATTTTTAAGTGTGTCTTGTCCTGAATATTCGGTTTTTAAAAAAATGAGGGAGTCACACATGGTGATAAAATTGTAAAGGGAGAATTGGCACTAAAGGACAGACATACTAACGCACGAGATATTAACCAAGATAGTAACAGACACTATGCTGGATCCATAGAATCCCAGAAAATCCAGAAAAAGAGACGAAACGGAAAGGAAGAGACAAAAAGAGAAAGAAGAAGAACAATGAGGACATCCTCCGTGTTGATCACCACCATCATGATGTGTACTCGGTTGCGCGCGAACGCGAACCCCCTGACCCCCAACCCCCCCCCCCCCCGGCCGTTAATGATTCACTTCCCCATAGCACCCAGAGCCCACTAACAGGCAACACCACACCATCATGGTGTGATAAGCTCAGAACATGGTACTCCCTTTCCTACGTAGTCGAATCCCTATTAGTGTTGGTGATACCCTGCAGCATCGTGCAGACGATCCGCATGAGGAAATGGAGAAGGAGAGTCTACCGCTCTCGCACCCCGGTATACAGAATGAGAACCACTATTTTCGGTTTTCACCAGGCCCCCGAACCCCTTGATCTACAATAAAGACCATTTGTGTTGCATCTTTTGCAAATAAAGAAATGGAAATATTGTACACTCCTGTGCTTGACTGCCAAGCCAGAGGAAAAATGTAAATGCTGCTATTATTTTGTACTGTTTAGGAAGTTAGTGTGATTGAATGTTTTAGTAAGTGTAGTGTATTGAGGACAGTTAGAGGTACCGTTTTTAAATTTTATTTTGTAATGCATGTCCCTGTTTTGACATAGCGCCACTTAGAATGTTAGTTAAAAATTTTCATTGCATAGTTATGGTCAGTGTAGAGGCCACAGAAGAGTTCTCGCCGGGTCAGGGAATGAAGACAACGCAGTTATGTGATCCTTCACGCTTCGCGTTAGGTATCACACGGAGGGAGTGTAGCCACCTGGGTTGGCCACTTCCCGACTTAAAATGGAGAGCCGCAAAGACTGAAGGGAAAATCAGCCAACACAGGCAAAGACTAGCAAGTGCAGAAATCATGTGTATTGAAACTTGCAAAAACCAGACAGCACTGAAACCAGCAGCCATCTGCATCGTAATGAGCGATTACAAGGCACAATCGCAACACTTAAGGTGAATAAAGTCAAGCCAGACCCCTCGGCGCCAGCAGGAGCCAAGACAAAGGAAGGCCAATGGACATTTAGGGACTGCCCAGCGATCAGGGAACAACTCCAGTATTGGAGAAATCGATCCAAATGATCGGAATGCAGTCCAATCATTTGGAACCAGGTACGGGGTCCGCCCCAAAAGGCGGAAAGCCCCTGGGGACTATAAAATAAAGCCCCCAAGTTCAAATCGTCCGTCTTGGCAGGGTCACTCAACAACACAAATCAACCCCTGAGAGTGAACTGCCCAAGCGGCCACATCAACCAAGTAAGTCTCCAGTCAACGCTCGCTACGAGATAGGCGCTCCGTGCTACAAGTCCACACCAGCTTTTGAATCCCGCAGACTCAGGACCTGAACGAAAGGCCATTTGTTCCCCTGACCTGGTGGGCCAATTCCAAAGCTAAGTATAGACCTTTTAGTGATAGAAATAGTCTAGAAAGTAGAGTTATATGCATAAGTAGCGACATACTGTATATAATAAATGTGTTTTGATTTGAATCTTTCTAATTGGTGTGTTGAGTTATTGATCATTACTTGAACTTGAACCTGGTGGCGGTATCATAAAGATACCTGGCGACTCTAGAGCAAAGGTTAAACAAACAGAGCAAATTACGAATTAAGAGCCAACCAAAAGTTAGCAACAATACCTATCCCTTTCCATCACTAAAGTAAACGTAATCGAATTTTGGTCACTATCACCAAAGTGCTCACCTACTTCCAAATCTAACACCTGTCCTGGTTCATTACCCAGTACCAAATCCAATATGGCCTAGCCTCTCGTTGGCCTATCTACATACTGTGTCAGGAAACCCTCCTGCACACATTGGACAAAAACGGACCCATCTAAAGTACTCAAACTATAGTGTTTCCAGTCAATATTTGGAAAGTTAAAGTCCCCCATAACCTGTTGCTTTCGCTCCTATCCAGAATCATCTTTGCAATCCTCTCCTCTACATCTCTGGAACTTTTCGGAGGCGTATAGAAAACCCCTAACAGGGTGACCTCTCCTTTCCTGTTTCTAACCTCAGCCCATACTACCTCAGTAGACGAGTCCCCATCAAACGTCCTTTCTGCCACCGTAATACTGTCCTTGACTAACAATGCCACCTCGCCCCCTTTTTTACCACCTTCCCTGAGTTTACTGAAATATCTAAACCTGCAACAACCATTCCAGTCTCTGCTCTATCCATGTCTCCGAAATGGCCACAACATCGAAGTCCCAGGTACCAACCCATGCCGCAAGTTCACCCACCTTATTCTGGATGCTCCTGGCATTGAAGAAGACACACTTTAAACCACCTTCCTGCCTGCCGGTACACTCCTGCAACTTTGAAACCTTACTCATGACCTCACTACTCTCAACGTCCTGTATACTGGAGCTACAATCCCCTGCTGAACTAGTTTAAACCCTCCCGAAGGGAATTAGCAAATTTCCCCCCCAGGATATTGGTACCCCTCTGGTCCAGGTGTAGACCATCCCGTTTGTAGAGGTCCCACCTACTCCAGAATGAGCTCCAATTATCCAGGAATCTGAAACCCTTCCCCCTGCACCATCCCTGTAGCCATGTATTCAACTCCTCTCTCTCCCTATTCCTCGTCTCGCTAGCACGTGGCACGGGTAACAACCCAGAAATAATAACTCTGTTTGTCCTAGATCTAAGTTTCCACCCTAGCTCCCTGAATTCCTGCCTTACAACCCTATCCCTACCTATGTCGTTGTTACTTATGTGGACCACGACTTGGGGCTGCTCCCCCTCCCCCTTAAAGATCCCCAAAACACGATCCGAGACATCACGGACCCTGGCACCTGGGAGGCAACACACCAACCGCGAGTCTCTTCGTTCCCACAGAATCTCCTATCTATCCCCCTAACTATGGAGTCTCCAATGACTAATGCTCTACTCCTCTCACCCTTCCCTTCTGAGCAACAGGGACAGACTCTGTGTCAGAGACCTGTACCCCATAGCTTTCCCCTGGTAAGTCCCCCCCCAACAGTATCCAAAGCGGTATAATTGTTACTAAGGGGAACGACCACAGGGGATCCCTGTACTGACTGCTTCCTCCCAGCCCCTCTCACCATCACCCATCTATCTTTATTCTTCGGAGTAACTACATTCCTGAAGCTTCTATCTATGACCACCTCTGCCTCCCGAATGATTCAAAGTTCATCCAGCTCCAGCTCCAGTTCCCTAACGCGGTTTCTGAGGAGCTGGAGATGGGTGCACATCCCACAGATGAAATCAGCAGGGACACTGACGGCGTCCCTCACCTCAAACATTCTGCAGAAGGAACATTGCACTACCTTCCCTGCCATCCCCTCTAGATAAAAAAAAGAAAAAGAAAGAAAGAACTTACCTGTTATTCACTCTACCCCTTTGGTTAAAGGAGGTGGAATGGTGGGGACACTTCAAGTGTAGTGTCTAGCGTTTAGAAACTGCCCAACTTAAATACAGGTAAAAATAAAACACTTAACCACACTTTTTCAAAATAGTGCAATGGCATTCTGAAAGGGCAGAATGAGGCCTCAGTTTAATAGCTCATCCAACCTCTGACCACCTCGTGCTCGGTTAGTGCTATCACTAGAAATTGAGTTGTGCGCTCAATTTCTTGAGTTGGAGTTAAAACCACAACCTTCTGACCAGAGGTGAACCATGGCTGACACCACTTTAAACCTAGCACCTGTGACTTCATCAACTCTTAGATATTGTGCTCCATTATCCTCCCAGTTTATTTGGCCTCTGTCATCACCCCATTACCTGCATATTCCTGATTCCTTCCTTTCTCTGACTGTTGCATTAGTTTACACTTAACACCTCATTACTCAGTGAGTGGGAGCGGGATTTTCCATCACCCCCTCCCCCCCCCGCCACCCCGCCACCCTGGGGCGGAGGTGGCTCGTCATTGGCTTCCGGTCGGAACTTCTGATCCCACCAATGTCTGCAGCATTTTGTTTGGCTCACCTGCCCGCCACCTGGAAACCTGCCATTGTGGAGGTTTTCCTTCAGCGGGGCTGGAAGATCCTGCTGGCAGGAAGGGCTGGAAAATCCCACCCAGTGTCTTTCCGTTTTTTCCCTTCTAGCCCCTTCTGTCCTTGCTTCCTTTTCTAGGAAGGCAAATGGTATATTGACCTTTATTGCAAGAGATTTTCAGCACAGGAATAAAGATGCTTTGCTGCAATTGTATAGAGCCTAGGTCAGGCCACACCTGGAATATTGTGTGCACAGTTTTGGTCTCCTTACTTAAGGACGTTAGCATAGAGAGAGTGCAACAAAGCATCATGAGATTGATCCCTGGATGGTGAGGTTGTCTTACCAGGAAATATTGAGGAAACTGGACCTATATTCTCTCGAGTTTAAAAGAATAAGAAGCGATCTTATTGCAGTACACAACATTCTTATAAGGCTTGACAAGGTAGATCAGGAAGAATGTTTCCACTGGCTAGGGAAGTGAGGGTGGACAGTCATAGGAGACCGGGTAAAGCAGTCTCAGAATTTCTTCATTCAGAGGACCTGAGAGGGTGGTGAATCTTTGGAATTCGCGACCTCGAAGGGCTGTGGAAGCTCAGTCATTGGGTATGTTTGAGGCAGAGCTGGGTAAATTACTGCATATTTGTAGAATCTGGTAAAGTATCACACATTGACCATGCAGGTAGAAAACAAAGGTTAGGTTTATTTACGATATACACGATCTCCACTCCCCGAAGAGTCTCCCTCCTCGACTTGCACCCAGGCCGATGTTTTTAATACTCGTGCTCTAATCCCCTGTTAAAGGGAAGCCACGCCCCCTCGTTACTGGGGAAACTCTTATTCATTGGAGGTCACGGGGAATCTGATAGTTCTGATGCAGTGACTTCCAAGAGGGTTATAACAATATTAAATATATCAAGGGATGTGGGTAGTGTGGTAAAAAAATTTGAAACAAAGATCAGCCATGATCTAGCTGAATGGTGGAGCACGATCGGGGGGTCGAATGGCCTACTCCTGCTCCAATTTTCCTATATTCCTATCTTTCTTAGTTATTTGATCAGGAAACGTGATGAAGGCGCTGCGCTCCGAAAGCTGGTGATTCCAAATAAACCTGTTGGACGTTAACCTGGTGTTGTAAGATTTCTTACTGTGCCCACCTTAGCCCAATACCTGCATCTCTACATTATATTTCTTAGTGCATTTTATGTCCCCGACATCCATTTTTGTTCCTTTAGTCTGTTTCACTTGAAAGCACCTGGTTATTGTGTCGGAGTAAAATTTACGAATCAACCCTGCTAAGTTATTAGTCTAAAATGACCCCCTAATACCCAACTTAATTAGCTTGTTACAGGAGGGTCCCTGTACATTCATCGTTCATTAAAACCATAACAGATTTCCATATTCTCATCACCCTCCAGGCATGTCGCTCTGCATCAATATTTTAGCTACAAGATCCAATATCCAGCACTTTCCCGTCTCTTTTCAAGCACAAATTGGTCTTCTGATGAATTATGGAGAGGATGAACAGTTGCAAACACCCTTCTCAAATGTATGAAATGAAGGGTTGAGAAATGATTCAAAAAGGATCTTAAACATTGTGGTACTAAGAGGAAAAAGAGGTGCGGGAACAAATGTTGCCATAAATTTGAAGTGGAACGCAAAATAACTTATAAAACAATGGGCATGATTTAACGGCGGGGGGGGGGGGAAGAGTCTAATTTTGGGTGTGTTTAGCAGGGTGTTTCTCAATGCCTACAGCGCCAAGAATGACCCTGTTATCAAACGGGGCTTTTTCTTTCTGACCTCAGTGAGGAACACCCCGACAAGGCTGTATTTACCTTCATTTCTTGAGTACAGGAAGAGATCGGGGTGTCATTTTTAATGCCACCCCAATCTCACAATGCCCCCCCCCCTCCCACCACGGCCTCCAGATGGTCTCTACCACACCCAACTTACTTGTGAGGGAGTCCTCAAGCCCCCTCACCATATCTCATAAGGGCAGGACACCCTAGGGCCCGATCCCTGGTATGTGCATCCTGCCACCTTGGCACTGCCAGCATGGCACCCTGTCAGTGGCCGTGTCAGCATGGCAGTACCACCCAGGCAGTACCTGGGTGTCTGGGTGGCAGTGGGAGTGCCAGCATACCACCCTGCCCAGAGCCTGACCACCCAGGTGCCTCCAATGGCCTGGGAGACACATCCATGCTGTTACATTTGTGTGGACCAGTGCTAAACGGCACTAGGATGAGGTCTCCCAGATGTGGGAGGCGTCCCAAGCATCGCAATCGCACAAGAGGTCTCTCGTGAGATTTAACGGCCTTGTTGCACCCCGATACGGGCACACTGAGGCCGTATGAATACACCCCAAAATTTTGGCATGGTTTTCGGCGTCTGCACGGCTTTGATACGTGGTAACTACAGACAGTGAAAATTTACAATGGGGTTACATAGCTGACTGTAGAGGAAGCACAAATATTCAGTTTGGCCTGTTTGACTGTGCGTCATTGACCCCAACAATTCCTCTGGGGTCAGATCAAATTGTCCATTTCTAGAAAATCTTTCAGCATGTAATCTGCCAATGATTAGGTGTTTCCACTTTCAGCAACAAGATATCCTGTGCTGCTCAAGGTATGAAAGGACTGTGGGACTGTGGAACTATTCCATTGGAGGTTGAGTGGTTGATTGGGGGGAGGAATCTTTTGGTGTTAATATCTCTTTTAACAGTTGCTCAAAGTTACTGATGTAGTAACTTTGCAGTGAATAAAGGCTGTGACACAGAAATGATTTTACAGTTATGCCAAGGAACACACCCACTTGTGGTAATTTATTGACAAAGCCTCATTAGATCCAGAATAAAACTCTAAGCAGAAGTGGAGGCACTTGTAATAAACTCATTGTGATAGAGCTGGACTCTGTGTGACAGTGCAAAATGGATGATAGCAATCAGCAGTCTACCTGATATCTCTCTTGTTTTACATCTCTCCCAGTTTGAAAAAAGAACATAGCGAGAGCTTTAAAATGAATGACCAATTCGCTATCACCCATCCTGCATGTTACACAAACTACATGGAGTGTATTTATTCCAAGAACCATAAATCGCTCTCCAACTGAAAGCACCAGAACAAGATTAATAAATAGTATTGCATTATAACCCTGATCGTACAATAACCTCAGCAAACACACGTGCAATCACAAGAGCAAAAAGCTTTGTAAATAACTCTGCTATCAGGATCCATCTTTAATGGCTTGTGGAGCAACTTGGTCTTCTTTTTGTGGTAATCCACTGTAATAGGAGATGTAAGGTAGGACCTGCACTACAGGTTCGCCGGTAGCTCCTGCTGGCTGGCTCCGCCCAGGAAGAACTGTATAAATATGCATGACCTCCAGTGCCCTGCCATTTCGCCAGCTGCAGCAGGAGGCCATGCATCTGACTGTAATAAAGCCACAGTTGTACCCAACTTTAGTCTTTGTGCAATTGATCGTGCATCAATTTATTACAGTCAGATTTTCCACAGAATGGATATCCGAATTAAGCCCGATCGCCTGCAGTTGGGTCCTCACTTGCCCGATGCCAGGAAAGACTTTACTCACTGGCTAGCATGTTTCGAGGCTTACATCAACGCGGTGGACCCCGCACCAACGGAGGCTCAGAAGATCAACGTCCTGTACTCCAGACTGAGTTCCAGCGTGTTCCCGTTGATCCAGGACGCCACGACTTACACAAAAGCAATGGAACTCCTCAAAGAACACTACGCGCAGAAGGTGAACACGCTCTTCGCCAGGCATGTACTTGCCACCCGCTCGCAACTACCTGGTGAGTCCATCGAAGACTTCTGGCGGGCCCTAATTCCAATCGTCCGGGACTGTGACTGTCAGGCCGTCACGGCTGCTGAACACGCGACTCTCCTCATGCATGATGCCTTCGTGACGGGGATTGCGTCGGACCGTATCCGAGAACGATTGCTGGAAGGGGCCACGCTCGAACTGGCGAGACAAAAACCTTGGCGCTCTCCATGACGGTCGCATCCCGTAACGTACAATCGTACCTCTCCCGCAGCGCTGCCCACCTTTCTACCACTTCCTACCCCTCCTGAACCCCGCCGACGACCTCTTCAGCCATGGCCCTGCCTTTGCAATACGCCTGCGCCGCACGACGATCCGCGCACCCCGGGGGACCCCGCTGCTACTTCTACGGTCAGCAGAATCATCCCCGCCAACAGTGCCCGGCCCGCACTGCAGTTTGTAAAGCCTGCAGTAAAAAGGGCCACTTCGCGGCTGTGTGCCAGGCCCGCGCAGTCGCTGCGATCGAGCCCGCTATCGCCCCCTCCCCCATGCCAGACGCTCAATGGTAGCTGCCATCTTCTCCTCCCGGGTCCATGTGCAACCAATGGGCGGCGCCATCTTGTCCCCCTTCGGCCACGTGCGGCCCATGGGCGCCGCCATCTTGTCCCGACCCCGCAATGTGTTCCCCACAGCGTCCCCGGACATCCCGACATCGGAACCGCACATGCTCGCCACCCAAAGCATCCGATGGCTACCTGCAGCTCACTTCAATGACGCTGGACCAATCTCGCCCGCACAACCTGGCCACCACGTCGACGACATTTAAAATGAACGGCCACGCGACCTCGTGCCTGCTGGACTCCGGGAGCACCGAAAGCATCGTACACCCAGATACGGTAAGGCGCTGCTCCCTCGCGGTCCACCCTGCCAATCAAAGGATCTCCCTAGCCTCCGGATCCCAGAGCAGACGGTACAGCACCCAGGACAAGACCTTCATCAGGTCCGAAGTCCAGTGGCTGCTTAAGGAGGGTATTATCGAGGCCAACAAGAGCCCCTGGAGAGCCCAAGTGGTAGTGGTTAAAACTGGGGAGAAACACAGGATGGTCGTGGACTACAGCCAGACCATCAATCGGTACACGCAGCTCGACGCGTACCCCCTCCCACACATATCTGATATGGTCAATCAGATTGCGCAGTACCGGGTCTTCTCAACAATTGACCTGAAATCCGCCTACCACCAGCTTCCCATCCGGAATTCGGACCGGCCATACACTGCCTTCGAGGCGGACGGTCACCTCTACCACTTCCTTAGGGTCCCTTTCGGTCTCGGTCTTCCAAAGAGAGATGGACCGAATGGTCGACCAGTACGGTTTGCGGGCCACCTTTCCGTACTCAGATAATGTCACCATCTGCGGCCATGACTAGCAGGACCACAATGCCAACCTCGATAAATTCCTCCTCACTGCCACTCTTCTCAACCTGACCTACAACAAAGAGAAGTGTGTGTTCAGCACGACCCGGTTAGCCATTCTCGGCTATGTAGTCCAAAACGGACTTCTCGGGCCCGATCCCGACCGCATGCGCCCCTTCATGAAACATCCCCTCCCCCACTGCCCCAAGGCCCTCAAACGTTGCCTGGGGTTCTTTTCCTACTACGCTCAGTGGGTCCCAAACTATGCGGACTAGGCCCGCCCGCTCATCCAGTCCACCCAATTCCCCCTCGCGGCCGAGGCACAACACGCTTTCGCCCGCATCAGAGCAAACATTGTCAAGGCCGGGATGCACGCAGTGGACGAGTAACTGCCTTTCCAAGTAGAAAGCGACGCTTCAGATGTCGCCCTTGCCGCCACTCTAAACCAGTCAGGCCGACCCATTGCATTCTTTTCCCGCACCCTTCATGCCTCTGAAATTCGACACTCATCCGTCGAAAAGGAGGCCCAAGCTATCGTTGAAGCTGTGCGGCATTGGAGGCATTACCTGGCCGGTAAGAGATTCACTCTCCTTACGGACCAACGGTCGGTAGCCTTCATGTTCAACAATACACAGCGGGGCAAGATCCAAAATGATAAAATCGAGCTCTCCACCTATAATTACGAGATCTTGTATCGCCCCGGTAAACTCAACGAGCCCCCAGATGCCCTCACCAGAGGTACACAAGTGGACCAACACCGGGCCCTACACAACAGCCTTGTCACCCGGGGGTCACTCGATTGTACCATCTGGTCAAAGCTCGCAATCTGCCCTACTCCGTCGAGGAAGTATGGACAGTCACCAGGGACTGCCAGGTCTGTGCGGAGTGCAAGCTGCACTTCTACCGGCCGGACCGTGCGTGCCTGGTGAAGGCTTCCCACGTCTTTGAACGCCTCAGCGTGGATTTCAAAGGGCCCTTCCCCTCCACCGACCGTAACACGTACATTCTCAGTGTGGTCGACGAGTACTCCAGATTCCCCTTCGCCATCCCATGCCCCGATATGACGTCTACCACCTTCATCAAGGCCCTCAGCACCATCTTCGCCCTGTTCGGTTTCCCCGCTTACATCCACAGTGACAGGGGATCCTCATTCATGACTGATGAGCTGCATCAGTTCCTGCTCAGCAGGGGTACAGCCTCCAGCAGGATGACCAGCTACAACCCCCGGGGAAACGGGCAAGTAGAACAGGAGAATGGGACGGTTTGGAGGGCTGTCCAGCTGGCCCTACGGTCCAGGAACCTCCCAGAAAAAGCTTTTGAGTTAAGAGCGGTTCCAATTGATGGTTTTCTAGTCTTGGTAGCTGTGAGAGTTTATTTCTGTGCTGCCTGCAGCCTGTGTAGCCATTTTAAGGTATTCAGTCTTTCTGGCATAAATCAATTCAGGGCCTGGGGCGGGGGGGGGATGCGAGAATCGCACCTCGCCGCCCCGACGACGGCTTCCCCATTCTCCAGCGGCGATTCTCGGGCACCCGCAGGATTCCTGGTACCGGGTCGGAGAATCCCTGGGGGGATGCGAGAATCGTGCCCCGCCGCCCCGACGCCGGCTCCCCCATTCTCCAGCGGCGATTCCCGGGCACCCGCGGGGTTCCCGGCACCCCGGTCGGGGGCTGTTGACAGCGGCCCCCTCGGCGATTCTCCGGGCCCCGATGGGCCAAGTGGCCGACGAGTTTGGCCGAGTCCCGCCGGCGTGGGTTGCTCAGGTCCAACACTAACCTGGAAGTTGAGTCTGCGGGGGCTGTCCTGGAGGGGGGTGGGATCCGACCCCGAGTGGAGGGCCCCCCACGGTGGCCTGGCCCATGATCGGGGCCTACCGATCAGCTTCCGTGGGGGCCTATTTTACTCCGTGTCAGGCTCCTGCAGGGTTCCGCCATATTGCCTAAGGGCCGGCAAGGAGAACGGAACACCACGCATGTGCGGAAATATGGCGGCCTTTCTGCGCATGCGCAGAATCACACTGACCGTTCCGCTTATGCGCGTACTCACGCGGGCCATTCCGTGCCGGCTGGAGCTGCGGGGACCACTCCGGCGCCAACCTAGCCCCCTAGGAAGGGGAGTATTCCCCATTATCGGGGACCGGTGATGCCAGAGTGGCTGGCGCCGCTTTTCACGCTGGCGTTGGGTCATAGCCCAATTATTAGAGAATCCCGCCCCATGTTTCTATTCCAAAACGTATTGGGTCAGAAGAAGTCATTCTTAAAGCGTTCTTCCCCCGGGTTAATTTACATTACATGGCAAGAAAAACATCACTTTCTGTCTTACACCTTTCAATTGAGTCAGCTTCCACAACCTTTTGTGATCAGGGGCGGGATTCTGCCGTAATCGGCTGGGCGGGCAACTCCGGTGGGAAGGAGTGGCGTGAACCCCTCCGGCGTCGGGCCGCCGTGAATCCTCCGCACTTTCAGGGGCTAGGCTAGCCCCAGAGTGGTTTGCGCCGCGCCAGCCGGCGGGGAAGGGTCTTGGCGCCACGCAATCGGCGTCGAAGGGCCTCCGCTGGCAGGCGCGAGTTGGCGCATGCGCGGGAGCGGCAGTGTGTGCTGCCGTCATCCCAGTGCATGCGCAGAGGGCTTCATCTCCGCACCGGCCTTGGCGGACCGGTACAGCCGCTGGTGCGGAAGAATAGAGTGCCCCCATGGCACAGGCCCGCCCGTGGCTCAGTGGGCCCCGATCATGGGCCAGCCCACCGTGGGGGCGCCTCCCGGGGCCAGATCCCCCTGCGCCCCCCCGAGAACACCGGAGGCCGCCCACGTCGCCAGATTCCGCCGATAAGGACCTACTCTAATTTACCCCGGTGGGACCAGCAAAAAACGGGAGGCCACTCGGCCCATCGCGGGCCGGAGAATCGCCGGGGAGACCACTGCCAGCAGCCGCCAACCGGCGCGGCGCAATTCCCGCCCCCGCCAAATTCCCGCTGCTGGGGAATTCGGCAGCCGGCGGGGGCGGGATTCACGCCGCCCCCTGGGTCGGAGAAACCCAGCCCATGAGTCCCATATTTTTAATTCACTTTGTGTGAAAAAAGTACTTCCGAATTTCATATTTAAGTCTTCTGGCTTTAATTTTAAGGTTATTCCTTCTTGTTTTGGATCCCCCTATCAAAGTAACAAGTTTCTTAGCATCTATCCTATCTACTTCCTTTAACATTTTAAAGACCAAGTTTGATCACCCCTCAATATTGGAAACACAATGGAGTACAAACTAAATTTATGCAATCTCATAATTTAAACTCTGGTATCATGTTGCTGCTCACCCTGCCATTGTATCATTCCGAAGGTCTGGTGTCTAAAGCTATATCAACACTCTTGATGGGATCTCAACAAGGCGAGTACATTTTATTTTCATTATTTCGATTAAAAGAGGATATTCACAGGTGTCAACTAGAGGTAGTTTCAGGGTAATTTTGCCTCATCTCCTGATGTAAAGGTGCACTTTCACAGGCTTCATTAATGGAAACAAATGATATTTATTAATAAGAATCACACAGCAGCCTCATGGCTGTAGCTAGCTCCCAAAATGTTTCTTTGCCTCAGAAGTCTTTCTGATCATGAAGTGATTCCACACTCTGAGTCCTGATTGGTCGCACGGGCCATGTGTTTCCCTTTAAAGGGACAATCACTATACACCAGGGCCAAATGAGATGCATCCAAGGTTATCGAGGAAAGAAAGAGTGGAAACTGTGGAGGTTCTGGCCAAAATGTGTTAGTGTTCTTTTTACTCAGGGGTGGTACAGAGGATTGGAGAATTGGAAACATTACAAAAATAGTGACAAAATAAGTACAGAAACTACAGATCAGTCAGTTCAACTTTGAGGATGGGTAAATTACCAGAAACAATTCGTTGGGACAAATGTAAGTCACATGGACAAATATTCGTTACTTATGGAAAAGCAGCAAGGATTTATTTGGGGAAATTCATGTTCAACTAACTTGATGGAGTTTCTTGAGAGTAATGCTGTTGATCTGGTGTATATGGACTTCCAAGAAGCATTTTGATATGGTGTTGCATCATAGACGTGCGAGCCAGATTATAGCTGGAATAAAAGGGAAAGTACCAACATAGTTACAGAATTGGTTGAGTGATAGCGAACAGAGTGTAATGTTACAGATATTTTGTGGTGGAAAATTTGTGGTGGAGTTCCTGAGAGAACAGCAATGCGACCCATGCTCTTCTTCACATTTATTTTAAACCTCTTCATTCACCTGAGGAAGGAGCAGCGCTCCGAAAGCTAGTGACATCAAAACAAACCTGTTGGACTTTAACCTGGTGTTGTAAGACTTCGTACTGTGCTCATCCCAGTCCAACGCCTGCATCTCCACATCACATTTATTTTGACAGAGAGATCTAGGTGTACAGGTCCACATGACACTGAAAGGGGCAACACAGGTGGAGAAGGTAGTCAAGAAGGCATACGGCATGCTTGCTTTCATTGGCCTGGGCATTGAGTATAAGAATTGGCAAGTCATGTTGCAGCTGTATAGAACCTTAGTTAGGCCATACTTGGAGTATAGTGTTCAATTCTGGTCACCACACTACCAGAAGAATGTGGCGGCTTTAGAGAGGGTGCAGAAGAGATTTACCAGGATGTTGCCTGGTATGGAGGGCATTAGCTATGAGGAGAGGTTGAATAAACTCGGTTTGTTCTCACTGGAACGAAGGAGGCCGAGGGGCGACAAAATTATGAGGGGCATAGACAGAGTGGATAGTCAGAGACCTTTTCCCAGGATAGAGGGGTCAATTACTAGGGGGCATAGGTTTAAGGTGCGAGAGGCAAGGTTTAGAGGAGATGTACGAGGCAAGTTTTTTACACAGAGTGTAGTGGGTGCCTGGAACTCGCTACCGGAGGAGGTGGTGGAAGCAGGGACGATAGTGACATTTAAGGGGCACCTTGACAAATACATGAATAGGATGGGAATAGAGGGATACGGACCCCGGAAGTGCAGAAGGTTTTAGTTTAGACGGGCAGCATGGTCGGCGAAGGCTTGGAGGGCCGAAGGGCCTGTTCCTGTGCTGTACTTTTCTTTGTTCTTTGTCCTTTGGTCCTTTGTTCTAACCAATACCTTGGTGTACATGGCACAATTTCAACACTTTCAGATGATTAAAAACTGGGAAGCATTGAAAACTGTGAGGCGGATAGTCGAGAACTTCAAAAGGACACAGTGGAATGGGTGGGCAGGTGGTAGATAAGAACCATGCAACAAAGTGAAAAGTGAATTGGTAGGAATAGCATGGACAGGCAACAAAAAATAAAGAATGCAATTTTAAAGGAGGTGCAGGTGTAGAAGGACCTGGCTGTATATGCCAATAAGTCTTTGAAGGTGTCAGGCAGATTGAGAAAGTGGATAATAAAGCATACAGTTTACAAGGCTTGATTAATAGGAACATAGAGTACAAGAGTCAGGAGATTATGTTGAACTTGTGTAAGACATTAGTCCAGCTTCAGCTGGTGTATTGTGTCCATTTCTGGATGATGCCCTTTGGGAAGGAAGTGAAAGCATTAAAGAGAATAGAACATAGAACATAGAAAATACAGCACAGAACAGGCCCTTCGGCCCACGATGTTGTGCCGAACCTTTGTCCTAGATTAATCATAGATTATCATTGAATTTACAGTGCAGAAGGAGGCCATTCGGCCCACCGAGTCTGCACCGGCTCTTGGAAAGAGCACCCCACCCAAACTCAACACCTCCACCCAACACCAAGGGCAATTTTGGACACTAAGGGCAATTTATCATGGCCAATCCACCTACCCTGCACACCTTTGGACTGTGGGAGGAAACCGGAGCACCCGGAGGAAACCCACGCACACACGGGGAGGATGTGCAGACTCCGCACAGACAGTGACCCAAGCTGGAATCGAACCTGGGACCCTGGAGCTGTGAAGCAATTGTGCTATCCACAATGCTACCGTGCTGCCCTTAAAAACAAATAAATCTACACTATATCATTTTACCGTAATCCATGTACCTATCCAATAGCTGCTTGAAGGTCCCTAATGTTTCCGATTCAACTACTTCCACAGGCAGTGCATTTCATGCCCCCACTATTCTCTGGGTAAAGAACCTACCTCTGATATCCCTCCTATATCTTCCACCTTTCACCTTAAATTTATGTCCCCTTGTAATGGTTTGTTCCACCCGGGGAAAAAGTCTCTGACTGTCTACTCTATCTATTCCCCTGATCATCTTATAAACCTCTATCAAGTCGCTCCTCGTCCTTCTCCATTCTAATGAGAAAAGGCCTAGCACCCTCAACCTTTCCTCGTAAGACCTACTCTCCATTCCAGGTAACATCCTGGTAAATCTTCTTTGCACCTTTTCCAAAGCTTCCACATCCTTCCTAAAATGAGGTGACCAGAACTGTACACAGTACTCCAAATGTGGCCTTACCAAAGTTTTGTACAGCTTCATCATCACCTCACGGCTCTTAAATTCAATCCCTCTGTTAATGAACGCTAGTACACCATAGGCCTTCTTCACAGCTCTATCCACTTGAGTGGCAGCTTTCAAAGATGTATGAACATAGACCCCAAGATCTCTCTGCTCCTCCACATTGCCAAGAACTCTACCGTTAACCCTGTATTCCGCATTCATATTTGTCCTTCCAAAATGGACAACCTCACACTTTTCAGGGTTAAACTCCATCTGCCACTTCTCAGCCCAGCTCTGCATCCTATCTATGTCTCTTTGCAGCCGACAACAGCCCTCCTTACTATCCACAACTCCACCAATCTTCGTATCGTCTGCAAATTTACTGACCCACCCTTCAACTCCTTCATCCAAGTCATTAATGAAAATCACAAACAGCAGAGGACCCAGAACTGATCCCTGCAGTACGCCACTGGTAACTGGGATCCAGGCTGAATATTTGCCATCCACCATCACTCTCTGACTTCTATCGGTTAGCCAGTTCGTTATCCAACTGGCCAAATTTCCCACTATCCCATGCCTCCTTACTTTCTGCAGAAGCCTACCATGGGGAACCTTATCAAATGCCTTACTAAAATCCATGTACACTACATCCACTGCTTTACCTTAATCCACATGCTTGGTCACCTCCTCAAAGAATTCAATAAGATTTGTAAGGCAAGACCTATCCCTCACAAATCCGTGCTGACTATCCCTAATCAAGCAGTGTCTTTCCAGATGCTCAGAAATCCTATCCTTCAGTACCCTTTCCATTACTTTGCCTACCTCCGAAGTAAGACTAACTGGCCTGTAATTCCCAAGCTTATCCCTTGTCCCTTTTTTGAACAGGGGCACGACATTCGCCACTCTCCAATCCCCTGGTACCACCCCTGTTGACAGTGAGGACGAAAAGATCATTGCCAACGGCTCTGCAATTTCATCTCTTGCTTCCCATAGAATCCTTGGATATATCCCGTCAGGCCCGGGGGACTTGTCTATCCTCAAGTTTTTCAAAATGCCCAACCCATCTTCCTTCCTAACAAGTATTTCCTCGAGTTTACCAGTCTGTTTCACACTGTCCTCTCCAACAATATCGCCCCTCTCATTTGTAAATACAGAAGAAAAGTACTCGTTCAAGACCTCTCCTATCTCTTCAGACTCAATACACAATCTCCCGCTACTGTCCTTGATCGGACCTACCCTCGCTCTAGTCATTCTCATATTTCTCACATATGTGTAAAAGGCCTTGGGGTTTTCCTTGATCCTACCTGCCAAAGATTGTTCATGCCCTCTCTTAGCTCTCCTAATCCCTTTCTTCAGTTCCCTCCTGGCTATCTTGTATCCCTCCAATGCCCTGTCTGAACCTTGTTTCCTCAGCCTTACATAAGTCTCCTTTTTCCTCTTAACAAGACACTTAACCTCTCTTGTCAACCATGGTTTCCTCACTCGACCATCTCGTCCCTGCCTGACAGGGACATACATATCAAGGACACGTAGTACCTGTTCCTTGAACAAGTTCCACATTTCACTTGTGTCCTTCCCTGACAGCCTATGTTCCCAACTTATGCACTTTAATTCTTGTCTGACAACATCGTATTTACCCTTCCCCCAATTGTAAACCTTGCCCTGTTGCACGCACCTATCCCTCTCCATTACTAAAGTGAAAGTCACAGAATTGTGATCACTATCTCCAAAATGCTCCCCCACTAACAAATCTATCACTTGCCCTGGTTCATTACCAAGTACTAAATCCAATATTGCCCCTCCTCTGGTCGGACAATCTACATACTGTGTTAGAAAAGCTCCCTGGACACACTGCACAAACACCACCCCATCCAAACTATTTGATCTAAAGAGTTTCCACTCAATGTTTGGGAAGTTAAAGTCACCCATGACTACTACCCTGTGACTTCTGCACCTTTCCAAAATCTGTTTCCAAATCTGTTCCTCCACATCTCTGCTACTATTGGGGGGCCTATAGAAAACTCCTAACAAGGTGACTGCTCCTTTCCTATTTCTGACTTCAACCCATACTACCTCATTAGGGTGATACTCTTCGAACTGCCTTTCTGCAGCTGTTATACTATCTCTAATTAATAATGCCACGCCCCCACCTCATTTACCACCCTCCCTAATCTTATTGAAACATCTATAACCAGGGACCTCCAACAACCATTTCTGCCCCTCTTCTATCCAAGTTTCCGTGATGGCCACCACATCGTAGTCCCAAGTACCGATCCATGCCTTAAGTTCACCCACCTTATTCCTGATGCTTCTTGCGTTGAAGTATACACACTTCAACCCATCTCCGTGCCTGCAAGTACTCTCCTTTGTCAGTGTTCCCTTCTCCACTGCCTCATTACACGCTTTGGCGTCCTGAATATCGGCTACCTTAGTTACAATACAATAACAAAAACCATGAGAATGATTCCTGGGTGAAGGTACTTGAGTTACGAAGATAGAGTGAAGATGTTGGGACTGTCCCCTTCAGGGAAGAGAAGGCTGACAGGGAATTTGATAGAGGCATTCAAATTCATGAGCGGTGCATGCATGAAAGAATCCACTATGTGAAGGCACAGATATAAAATAATTTGCAAAAGAATCAAAAGTGATATGAGTGATGCATGATCAATGCATACTGAAGCGAAATTGTAGTGCAATTGAAGGCTTTAATGAACAAGTAGTTACCCCAGCAGCTCCGGTACAGAATGACTGCTGTGGGTGAAACACAGACACTTATGCTCCCCCTGCTGGGCGGAATCAGCAGGCAGGTTCCACCACTCATACTATAATATAAGGTACATCCCACCTCGGTACCGCGATACCCCTAATATAGACTCTCACATTCACCCAGTTTTAAAAAAGAGTCTGGCGGGGGTGGTGGCCTTGCTTTTACAGTGGTAGAGGTTATAGCGGTATCCTTTGGTGCCTTTACATGCAATACACAT
The DNA here is from genome assembly GCF_047496885.1 of Scyliorhinus torazame. NCBI lineage: Eukaryota > Metazoa > Chordata > Chondrichthyes > Carcharhiniformes > Scyliorhinidae > Scyliorhinus > Scyliorhinus torazame. The sequence goes on along the minus strand of NC_092715.1, from coordinate 222,756,884 downwards.
ATTTACAGACAATTATTTACAAGTTCATTTTACAATGAAACTATCAGCCGGTTGGGGGCCCTGGTCCTCCTCTGTGATCGTCGCAGTCCCGGCGGTGATGCTGGCGTCGGTCAGGCATCCGTGGCTCTGGGAGCGTGTCGTCTTCAGCTTCATCGCATCCGGATGGGGCCAGTGGGAGGACGAATCCTCCTGGTGGTGTGCGCCGGTGAAAAAATGGTTGGAGTTGGTGTGGGGGGTGAGGGTGGGGATCCAGCGGGGGCCAGATCCCAGAGGGAGACTGTGTCTTGTCGGCCGTCGGGTTGCGCCACATAGGCGTACTGGGGGTTAGCATGGAGATGTACCCTCTCGACCAGTGGGTCCGACTTGTGGGCCCGTACGTGTTTGCAGAGTAGGACAGGTCTGGGGGCTGCCAGCCATGTTGGGAGCGAGGTCCCCGAGGAGGACTTCTTAGGGAAGGCAAGGAGACGTTCATGAGGTGTTTCGTTGGTAGTAGTGCACAGTAGTGATCGGATGGAGTGAAGTGCATCGGGGAGGACCTCCTGCCGTCGGGACACTGGGAGATTCTTGGACCATAGGGCCAGAAGGTCGGCCTTCCAGACCATCCCGTTCTCCCTCTCTACCTGCCCGTTTCCCCGGGGGTTGTAACTGGTCGTCCTGCTGGGGGCAATGCCCTTGCTGAGCAGGAATTGACGCAGCTCATCACTCATGAAGGAGGACCCCCTATCGCTATGGATGTAGGCGGGGAAACCGAACAGGGTAAAGATGCTGTGGAGGGCTTTAATGACGGTGGCAGCCGTCATGTCAGGACGGGGATGGCGAAAGGGATCCGGGAGTACTCATCAATCACGTTTAAGAAATACGTGTTGCGGTCAGTGGAGGGAAGGGGCCCTTTGAAATCCATGCTGAGGCGTTCAAAGGGGCGGGAAGCATTCACTAGGTGCGGCTTTCTCTGGCCTGTAGAAGTGTGGCTTGCACTCCGCACAGATTTGGCAGTTTTTGGTTACGGCCCTGACCTCCTCGATGGAGTAGGGCAGATTGTGGGTTTTAACAAAGTGGAAGAACCGGGTGAACGCCGGGTGGCAGAGGTTGTTGTGGAGGGTCCAGAGTCGGTCTACTTGTACACTGGCACAAGTGCCGTGGGACAGGGCATCAGGAGGCTCGTTGAGCTTCCCAGGACAATACAAGATCTCGTAATTATAAGTGGAGAGCTCAATCCTCCACCGTAAGATCTTATCATTCTTAATTTTGCCCTGCTGTGCATTGTCAAACATGAAGGCTACCGACCGTTTGTCAGTGAGGAGAGTGAATCTCCTGCCAGCCAGGTCATGCCGCCAATGCCGCACAGCTTCGACGATGGCTTTGGCCTCCTTCTCGACGGAGGAATGGCGGATTTCTGAGGCGTGGAGGGTGTGTGAAAAGAAGGCCACGGGTCTGCCAGCCTGATTGAGGGTGGCAGCCAGAGCTATGTCTGATGCGTCGCTCTCGAATTGGAAGGGGAGGGACTCATCAATTGCGTGCATCGTCGCCCTGGCGATGTCTGCTTTGATGCGACTGAAAGCCTGGCGGGCCTCTGCCGATAGGGGAAAAACCGTGGACTGGATTAGTGGGCGGGCCTTGTCCTCATAATTGGAGACCCACTGAGCTTAATAAGAAAAGAAGCCCAGGCAACGTTACAGGGCCTTAGGGCAGTGGAGGAGGGGAAACTCCATGAGGGGGCGCATGCGTTCGGGATCTGGGCCTATGACTCCATCATGCACTACGTAGCTGAGAATGGCTAGGCGATCGGTGCTAAACACGCATTTGTCCTTGTTATAGGTTAAATTAAGGAATTCTGCGGTATGGAGGAATTTGCGGAGGTTGGTGTCGTAGTCCTGTTGATCGTGGCCACAGATGGTGACATTGTCCAGGTACGGGAACGTGGCCCGCAGACCATACCAGTCAACCATTCATAGAACATAGAACATAGAACATAGAATATAGAACAATACAGCGCAGTACAGGCCCTTCGGCCCACGATGTTGCACCGAAACAAAAGCCATCTAACCTACACTATGCCATTATCATCCATATGTTGATCCAATAAACTTTTAAATGCCCTCAATGTTGGCGAGTTCACTACTGTAGCAGGTAGGGCATTCCACAGCCTCACTACTCTTTGCATAAAGAACCTACCTCTGACCTCTGTCCTATATCTATTACCCCTCAGTTCAAAGCTATGTCCCCTCGTGCCAGCCATTTCCATCCGCGGGAGAAGGCTCTCACTGTCCACCCTATCCAACCCCCTGATCATTTTGTATGCCTCTATTAAGTCTCCTCTTAACCTTCTTCTCTCCAACGAAAACAACCTCAAGTCCATCAGCCTTTCCTCATAAGATTTTCCCTCCATACCAGGCAACATCCTGGTAAATCTCCTCTGCATCCGCTCCAAAGCCTCCATGTCCTTCCTATAATGCGGTGACCAGAACTGTACGCAATACTCCAAATGCGGCCGTACCAGAGTTCTGTACAGCTGCAACATGACCTCCCGACTCCGGAACTCAATCCCTCTACCAATAAAGGCCAACACTCCATAGGCCTTCTTCACAACCCTATCAACCTGGGTGGCAACTTTCAGGGATCTATGTACATGGACACCTAGATCCCTCTGCTCATTCACACTTTCAAGAACTTTACCATCAGCCAAATATTCCGCATTCCTGTTATTCCTTCCAAAGTGAATCACCTCACACTTCTCTACATTAAACTCCATTTGCCACCTCTCAGACCAGCTCTGCAGCTTATCTATATCCCTCTGTAACCTGCTACATCCTTCCACACTATCGACAACACCACCGACTTTAGTATCATCTGCAAATTTACTCACCCACCCTTCTGTGCCTTCCTCTAGGTCATTGATAAAAATGACAAACAGCAACGGCCCCATGACAGATCCTTGTGGTACTCCATTTGTGACTGTACTCCATTCTGAACATTTCCCATCAACCACCACATTCTGTCTTCTTTCAGCTAGCCAATTTCTGATCCACATCTCTAAATCACCCTCAATCCCCAGCCTCCGTATTTTCTGCAATAGCCTACCATGGGGAACCTTATCAAACGCTTTGCTGAAATCCATATACACCACATCAACTGCTCTACCCTCATCTACCTGTTCAGTCACCTTCTCAAAGAACTCAATAAGGTTTGTGAGGCATGACCTACCCTTCACAAAGCCATGCTGACTATCCCTGATCATATTATTGCTATCTAGATGATTATAAATCTTGTCTCTTATAATCCCCTCCAAGACTTTACCCACTACAGACGTGAGGCTCACCGGTCTATAGTTGCCGGGGTTGTCTCTGCTCCCCTTTTTGAACAAAGGGACCACATTTGCTGTCCTCCAGTCCTCTGGCACTATTCCTGTAGCCAATGATGACATAAAAATCAAAGCCAAAGGTCCAGCAATCTCTTCCCTGGCCTCCCAGAGAATCCTAGGATAAATCCCATCAGGTCCCGGGGACTTATCTATTTTCAGCCTGTCCAGAATTGCCAACACCTCTTCCCTACGGACCTCAATGCCATCTATTCTATTAGCCTGGGGCTCAGCATTCTCCTCCACAACATTATATTTTTCCTGAGTGAATACTGATGAAAAATATTCATTTAGTATCTCGCCTATCTCTTCAGACTCCACACACAATTTCACATCCCTGTCCTTGACTGGTCCTACTCTTTCCCTAGTCATTCGCTTATTCCTGACATACCTATAGAAAGCTTTTGGGTTTTCCTTGATCCTTCCTGCCAAATACTTCTCATGTCTCCTCCTTGCTCGTCTTAGCTCTCTCTTTAGATCCTTCCTCGCTACCTTGTAACTATCCATCGCCCCAACTGAAACTTCACACCTCATCTTCACATAGGCCTCCTTCTTCCTCTTAACAAGAGATTCCACTTCCTTGGTAAACCACGGTTCCCTCGCTCGACGCCTTCCTCCCTGCTTGACCGGTACATACTTATCAAGAACACGCAGTAGATGATCCTTGAACAAGCCCCACTTATCCAGTGTGCCCAACACTTGCAGCCTACTTCTCCACCTTATCCCCGTCCAAGTCACGTCTAATGGCATCATAATTGCCCTTCCCCCAGCTATAACTCTTGCCCTGCGGTGTATACTTATCCCTTTCCATCATTAACGTAAACGTCACCGAATTGTGGTCACTGTCCCCAAAGTGCTCTCCTACCTCCAAATCCAACACCTGGCCTGGTTCATTACCCAAAACCAAATCCAACGTGGCCTCGCCTCTTGTTGGCCTGTCAACATATTGTTTCAGGAAACCCTCCTGCACACACTGTACAAAAAATGACCCATCTATTGTACTCGAACTATATCTTTTCCAGTCAATATTTGGAAAGTTAAAGTCTCCCATAATAACTACCCTGTTACTTTCGCTCTTATCCAGAATCATCTTCGCCATCCTTTCCTCTACATCCCTAGAACTATTAGGAGGCCTATAAAAAACTCCCAACAGGGTGACCTCTCCTTTCCTGTTTCTAACTTCAGCCCATACTACCTCGGAAGAAGAGTCCCCATCTAGCATCCTCTCCGCCACCGTAATACTGCTCTTGACTAGCAGCGCCACACCTCCCCCTCTTTTGCCTCCTTCTCTGAGCTTACTAAAACACCTAAACCCCGGAACCTGCAACATCCATTCCTGTCCCTGCTCTATCCATGTCTCCGAAATGGCCACAACATCGAAGTCCCAGGTACCAACCCATGCTGCCAGTTCCCCTACCTTGTTTCGTATACACCTGGCATTGAAGTAGACACACTTCAAACCACCTACCTGAACACTGGCCCCCTCCTGCGACGTCAAATCTGTGCTCCTGACCTCTATACTCTCATTCTCCCTTACCCTAAAACTACAATCCAGGTTCCCATGCCCCTGCTGCATTAGTTTAAACCCCCCCAAAGAGCACTAACAAATCTCCCCCCCAGGATATTTGTGCCCCTCAGGTTCAGATGTAGACCATCCTGTCTGTAGAGGTCCCACCTTCCCCAGAAAGAGCCCCAGTTATCCAGAAATCTGAATCCCTCCCGCCTGCACCATCCCTGTAGCCACGTGTTTAAATGCTCTCTCTCCCTATTCCTCATCTCACTATCACGTGGCACGGGCAACAACCCAGAGATAACAACTCTGTTTGTTCTAGTTCTGAGCTTCCATCCTAGCTCCCTGAAAGCCTGCCTGACATCCTTGTCCCCTTTCCTACCTATGTCGTGAGTGCCAATGTGGACCACGACTTGGGGCTGCTCGCCCTCCCCCCTAAGGACCCGGAAAACACGATCCGAGACATCACGTACCCTTGCACCTGGGAGGCAACATACCAAACGTGAGTCTCTCACGCTCCCACAAAATCTCCTATCTGTGCCTCTGACTATAGAGTCCCCAATTACTAATGCTCTGCTCTTCTCCCCCGTTCCCTTCTGAGCAACAGGGACAGACTCCGTGCCAGAGGCCCGTACCCCATGGCTTACCCCTGGTAAGTCCCCCCCCACACAAGTATCCAAAGCGGTATACTTGTTTCTCAGGGGAACGACCGCAGGGGATCCCTGCACTGACTGCTTTTTCCCAGTCCCTCTTACAGTTACCCACCTATCTCCAATCTTTGGTGTAACTAATTCCCTGAAGCTGCTATCTATGACCCCTTCTGCCTCCCGAATGATCCGAAGTTCTTCCAACTCCAGCTCCAGTTCCCTAACTCGGTCTTGGAGGAGCTGGAGATGGCAGCACTTCCTGCACGTAAAATCAGCAGGGACACTAACTGCATCCCTCACCTCAAACATCCTGCAGGAGGAACATTGCACTCCCTTCCCTGCCATTCCTCTAACTTTCTACCAAGATCTGGCTGACAACTAAATTAATTTTTTTATAAAAAATAATAATAATATAATAAAATATGGTACTTACCTCAGACCAAGGTTTTAAAGGACAGACTTACCTCCCAGCAGCCACTTCCGCACTGCTCCCGCTGAAACTGACTCACCAGCTGTTCTCCCGCCGAAATCGACTGGCCTGCCCCTCCCAGCAGCCACTTCCGCACTTCTCCCGCTGAAACTGACTCACCAGCTGTTCTCCCGCCGAAATCGACTCCATTCGGTCCATCTCCCGTTGGAAGACCGAGACCCCATTTGTGACACCAAAGGGAACCCTTAGAAAGTGGTAGAGCCGCCCATCTGCTTCGAATGAAGTGTACTTGCGGTCGTCCGGGCGAATGGGAGCTGGTAGGCTGATTTAAGGTCTACTGTGGAGAAAACCTTGTATTGCGCTATCTGGTTAACCATTTCAGATATGCGGGGGAGAGGGTACGCGTCAAGCTGCATATACCTGTTAATGGTCTGACTGTAGTCTATGACCATCCTATGTTTCTCCCCGGTCTTTACAACCATCACTTGAGCTCTCCAGGGGCTGTTGCTGGCCTCGATAATGCCTTCCTTTAGTAACCGTTGGACTTCCGACCAAATGAAGGTCCGGTCCTGCTCCTGGTGGCGACGGGTTTGCAATCGGGGGTAAGGTTTGCAAACAGGGAAGGCAGGTCGACCTTGAGGGTCGCGAGGCCGCAGACAGTGAGGGGGGTATGGGGTCGTCGAATTTAAACGTTAAACTTTGCAGGTGACACTGGAAGTCCAGTCCCAGAAGCGTGGCAGCGCAGAGATGGGGGAGGATGTAGAGTCAGAAGTTATTGAATTCCACGCCCTGGAGAGTAAGGTTGGCTATGCAGAACCCCCGGATCGCCACAGAGTGGGGCCCAGAGGCCAGGGAGATCTTTTGTTTCATCGGGTGTACAGCGAGGGAGCAGTGTCTTACTGTATTGGAATGGGTGAAGCTCTCCATACTCCCAGATTCGATCAAGCAGGATGTCTTGTGCCCGTTGATGAGTACCGACGTCGCAGCGGTTGAAAGCGTTCGGGGCCGAGAAAGGTCCAGTGTCACTGAGGCAAGTTGTGGCAGAAGCTGAGAGATCTCGTCCGGCGATACACGGCCACCTGAGTCGGGGTCCTGAGACATCATCCAAGATGGCTGCCCCCATGAATCGCACATGGCCTGTGAGGAGAGTAATGGCAGCGGGCCCGGTTCGCCTGTGGAGACAGCGGCGGCCGACCGGGCCTGGCATACTGCCACGAGGTGCCCCTTCTTCCTGCAGCCCTTGCAGATTGCGGATCGGGCCGGGCAGCATTCCCGGGGGTGTTTGATTTGCCCACAAAAATAGCATCGCCCCCCGCCCCCCCCCCCCCCCCCCGCCCCCCGGGGTTTCCTGCCTGCCGCACTGCACAAGCTTGTGGGGAATTTAGGGGTGCTTTGGAATCGGCCACGGGTGGGGTCCACCCTTTCCATGCGGGTACCGCGCGGTCGGGAACGTAGGCCCTGGCATTGCGGGAGGCTAGATCTAGGGAGTGCGCAAGTTTCCGTGCCTCTTTAAGCCCTAGAGTGTCATTTTCCAGCAGTCGCTGGTGGATTTTAGAGGACAGCATGCCCGAAACAAAAGCATCGCATATTAAGAGTTCGGTGTGGTGATTGGCTGAGACTTGTGGACAGCTACAGTTTCTACCTAACACTAACAATGCTCGGTAAAAATCATCCAATGATTCCCCTGGGATCTGCCGTCTGGTAGCTAAAAGATGCCGAGCGTATACCTGACTCACAGTGCGGACGTAGTGCTCTTTTCACAAAGTCATTGCGTCCTCGAAACCGTCCGCGTCTTCGGTAAGCATGTAGATCTCTGGGCTCAACCTTGAGTGGAGGACTTGCATTTTCTGTTCCTCCGTGGGGGTAGTCGGTGCCGTCCTGATGCACCCATTGAAACATGCCAGCCAATGTTTAAAAGTTGCTGCTGCATTTGCCACATGGGGGTTGATTTGTAGACACTCTGGCTTGATGCAGAGAGCAGCCATTCTTCAATTTTGTTCATTAAATTGATGCACCATCAATCACTACTGAAGCGAGATTGTAGTCCAATTGAAGGCTGTGGTAGTATGTATTAGGGGTCATGTGGGACTGGAAGCCCTAATGTCATTGGCTGACAGATCCCGGGTCCTGGTTGGCATTTGACCTCTAGCTCCGCCCTGAAGGCGGAGTATAAGAAGCCGGAGTCCTCCCCCGCAGGCCATTCTACTATCGAGCTGCGGGGGAACAGACATGCTTAATAAAGCCTCATCGACTTCACTCTATTCGTCTCACGGAGTCTTTGTGCGCTACAATTTATTAAGCGTGCCTAAAAAGGACTATGGAGCTCAGGATCATCCCGGAATGCCTGAGGATCAGCCCCCACGCAGTGAATGCGGCAGCAGCCTTCAAGCACTGGCAGACTTGTTTCGAGGCCTACCTCAGAGCGGCCACCGGCCGGGTCACAGAAGACCAAAAACTACAGGTCCTGCACTCGAGGTTAAGCACGGAGATTTTCTCCCTCATCGAAGACGCGGAGGATTTCCAGACGGTGTTCGCAGCACTGAAAAGTCTCTATGTCCGCCCAGTTAATCAAATCTACGCTCGCTACCAGCTCGCGACGAGACGGCAAAGTCCCGGAGAATCGATGGACGAATTCTAAGCCGCGCTGCTGATTTTGGGACGAGCCTGCAGCTGCCCTTCGGTGAACGCAAATGAACACACGGACATGTTAATGCGCGATGCTTTCGTGGCAGGTATAAATTCCACCCAAATCCGCCAAAGACTTCTAGAAAAAGAGTCGCAAGGACTCTCAGAGGCCCGGGCCCTAGCAGCCTCCCTAGACGTGGCCGCGCGTAATACCCGCGCCTACGGCCCCGACCGCGCGGCAGCCCATTGGGCTCCGTACGTACCCGTCGCGACAAACCCACCCCCACCCGGACACCCCACAGGCTTGCGCGGTCCAAACGCCAAGTCGCACCGGGGGCGCCCGCTGCTATTTCTGCGGCCAGGCGAAACACCCCTGGCAGCGCTGCCCGGCCCGCGCAGCAATCTGCAAGAGCTGCGGGAAAAAGGGCCATTTCGCGGTTGTGTGCCGGTCCCGCGAGGTCGCCGCTGTCCCGGGAGAACAGGGAGCCCTGCACGCCGCTTACGCTCCCCAACCCCCCCCAGCGCCCCATGTACGACCCGCAGGCGCAGCCACTCTGGGTTCCAACCACCGCGGTCCCGGGAGAACAGGGAGCCCTGCACGCCGCTTACGCTCCCCAACCCCCCCACCCGTCCCCACGTATGACCCGCCGGCGCTACCAATTTGGGTCCCGACCACCGCTGTCCCCAGAGATGAGGGAGCCCCGCGCGGTCCTAACGCTCCCCAACCCCCCCAGCGCCCCATGTGCGAACCGCAGACGCCGCCATTTTGGGTCCCGGCCACCACGAGGGGAGGAAGGGCGCCGCCATCTTGGACCACCCCAGACCTGTACGACGCGTGGGGGTGGCCATTTTGTCCACCCCCGCCGCCATCTTGTGACCCCCCCAGCCATGTGCGATGTATGGGGGCAGCCATTTTGTTCATGCCCGACGCCATCTTGGACGGCAACAACGGACCACAGTGTCGACGGCTCCACGGGGTTCGAGGAAGACGGTCCACTACTACAACCACGTCTCACTTCAATTATACTCGATCAAGCTCGGCCCCGGACACTCCAGACGACGACGACAACGGTGCTAATAAACGGGCACGAGACACCATGCCTAGTCGACTTCGGGAGCACGGAGAGCTTTATCCACCCCGACACGGTAAGACGCTGTTCCTTGACCACCTATCCCAGCGCACAAAAGATTTCCCTAGCTGCAGGATCCCACTCCGTACAGATCAAAGGTTTCTGCATAGTTACCCTAACGGTGCAGGGGAGGGAGTTCAAAAACTACAAACTACACGTCCTTCCTCAACTCTGCGCCCCCACATTACTGGGATTAGATTTCCAGTGCAATCTACAGAGCCTTACTTTCAAATTCGGCGGCCCAATACCCCCACTCACTATCTGCGGCCTCGCAACCCTCAAGGTGCAACCCCCGTCCTTGTTTGCGAACCTCACCCCGGATTGCAAACCCGTCGCCACTAGGAGCAGACGGTACAGCGCCCAGGACCGGACCTTCATTCGGTCCGAAGTCCAGCGGCTACTAAAGGAAGGCGTAATCCAGGCCAGCAATAGTCCCTGGAGAACACAGGTGGTAGTAGTGAAGACAGGGGAGAAACAAAGGATGGTCATAGATTATAACCAGACCATCAACAGGTACACACAACTAGACGCGTACCCTCTCCCCCGCATATCCGACATGGGCAATCGGATTGCCCAATATAAAGTCTTCTCCACCGTGGACCTCAAGTCCGCCTACCATCAGCTCACCATCCGCCCAAGTGACCGCAAGTACACAGCCTTCGAGGCAGACAGGCGATTATACCATTTTCTAAGGGTCCCATTTGGCGTCACAAACGGGGTCTCGGTCTTCCAACGGGAGATTGACCGAATGGTTGATCAACATGGGTTGCGGGCCACGTTCCCGTATCTCGACAATGTAACCATCTGCGGCCACGACCAGCAGGACCACGACGCCAACCTCCAAAAATTCCTCCAGACCGCCAAAGCCTTGAACCTCACGTACAACGAGGACAAGTGCGTTTTTAGCACCAACCGGCTAGCCATTCTGGGCTACGTAGTGCGCAATGGGATAATAGGCCCTGACCCCGAACGTATGTGCGCCCTCATGGAATTTCCCCTCCCGCACTGCTCAAAAGCCCTGAAACGCTGCCTGGGGTTTTTTTCATACTACGCCCAGTGGGTCCCCCAGTACGCAGACAAGGCCCGCCCCCTAATACAGACCACGGCCTTCCCTCTGTCGACAGAGGCTTGCCAGTCCTTCAGCCGCATCAAAGCGGATATCGCAAAGGCCACGATGCGCGCCATCGACGAGTCCCTCCCCTTCCAGGTCGAGAGCGACGCCTCCGATGTAGCTCTAGCGGCCACCCTTAACCAAGCGGGCAGACCCGTGGCCTTTTTCTCCCGAACCCTCCACGCTTCAGAAATCCGCCACTCCTCAGTGGAAAAGGAAGCCCAAGCCATAGTGGAAGCTGTGCGCCATTGGAGGCATTACTTGGCCGGCAGGAGATTCACTCTCCTCACCGACCAACGGTCGGTAGCCTTCATGTTCGATAATGCACTGCGGGGCAAAATCAAAAACGACAAGATCTTAAGGTGGAGGATCGAGCTCTCCACCTTCAACTACGAGATCTTGTATCATCCCAGAAAACGGAACGAGCCGTCCGATGCCCTATCCCGCGGCACATGTGCCAACGCACTAATTAACCGCCTGCAAACCCTCCACGAGGACCTCTGCCACCCGGGGGTCACTCGGTTTTTCCACTTTATCAAGTCCCGCAACCTCCCATACTCTTTAGAGGAGGTCCGTACAGTCACAAGGGACTGCCACATCTCCGCGGAATGCAAACCGCATTTTTTCAGGCCGGAGGGTGCGCACCTGATTATGACTTCCCGCCCCTTTGAACGCCTTAGTCTGGATTTCAAAGGGCCCCTCCCCTCCACCGACCGCAACACATACTTTCTTAATGTGGTGGACGAATAATCCTGCTTCCTATTCGCCATTCCCTGCTCTGACATGACCGTGGCCACAGTCATTAAAGCCCTGAACACCATCTTCACACTGTTCGGTTGCCCCGCATACGTCCACAGCGACAGGGAGTCCTCTTTCATGAGTGACGAGCTGCGCCAGTTCCTGCTCAGCAAGGGCATAGCCTCAAGCAGGACGACCAGCTACAACCCCCGGGGAACGGGCAAGTAGAGAGGGAGAACGGCACGGTCTGGAAGACCGTCCTACTGGCCCTACGGTCCAGGGACCTCCCAGTTTCACGGTGGCAGGAGGTCCTCCCGGACGCTCTCCACTCCATCCGGTCGCTATTATGTACGAGCACTAATCAAACGCCTCATGAGCGTCTCCTTGTCTTCCCTAGGAGGTCCTCTTCTGGAACGTCGCTGCCGACCTGGCTGGCGGCCCCAGGACCCATCTTGCTCTGAAAGCATGTGCGGGCGCACAAGGCGGACCCGTTGGTCGAAAGGGTTCACCTCCTCCACGCGAACCCGCAGTACGCTTACGTGGAGTACCCCGACGGCCGACAGGGCACGGTCTCCCTGCGGGATCCCTCCGGCAACACACACACCCCCCCGACACCATTCACCCAACCCCCCCCCTTTCTGCCACCGCCGCACCCCGCGACCGCCCCCTTCCCAGGAGGATCGGTTCCCCTCCCCTCAGGCCCGACCAAGAATAAAGCCCAGCCCTGTAAACCCTTACCACCATGCGAAGCATCACCCCGCCGGGTTCATTTTTGACAAGGGGTGAATGTGGTAGTATGTATTAGGGGTCATGTGGGACTGGAAGCCCTAATGTCATTGGCTGACAGATCCCAGGTCCTGGTTGGCCGTTGACCTCTAGCTCCGCCCTGAAGGCGGAGTATAAGAAGCCGGAGTCCTCCCCCGCAGGCCATTCTACTATCGAGCTGCAGGGGAACAGACACGTTTAATAAAGCCTCATCGACTTCACTCTATTCGTCTCACGGAGTCTTTGTGCGCTACAAAGGCTTTAATGAACAAATAATTACCCCAGCAGCTCTGGTATAGAATGACTGCTGTGGGTGAAACACAGACTCTTATGCTCCGCCTGCTGGGCGGAATCAACAGGCAGGTTCCACCACTCATACTACAGTATAAGGTACATCCCACCTAGATACCGCGATACCCCTAATATAGCCTACCACAATGAGGAAAAATGCTTTTTACACAGCAGGAAGTTAAAATTCCACTCGATATTGGATGCAACTTTGTGGAGTGCCAGCTTCACCCAGATATTCTGGACAAGGGCCCATTACCTCAGTCCTTCCCACAGTACCTCTACAAATCTTGATGCTCATATATGCCAAAGCTCCATTGTCACATCCAATATTGTGAAAGGCAGATCTCAACATGTTAATCAAACACGTATGGAGAATTGTAATTTTTATATTTACTTCTTCCCTTTCATTTTCTGTTAACTTCTTGAAATATTCTCCTTTTTCCCTCTCTTACAGATGTTGAACCCTTGCTGTGTGTTCACCAGTTCACTGAAGCGACTATTCTTCATGCTGCAGCTGAATAGTGAATGTCAGCATGCTGCCCAACAATGGACAATGTCACATTTGAGCTCAATCTTGAACGACTCACAGACAAGCATGCGAGCATGAGGGTTTGAAGCTTGCCTGATTTCCCTCTCTAATCTAGAGGTGTAGAGACCAATTGTAGTTTTTGTGCTGCTCTCCCAGCTGAGATTGACCACATGATATTTAATATTCAAAAATGGCTGGCGGGACAGTTATTTATTTCAGGTCACTAAAATATAATCAATAGAATAGCATGTTACCAAAGCTTCTTTTAATTTTAGAAGTTTACCGTTTTGCTAGCAAGGCTTCACATTCTCTGCTTTTATACTGCAGTTCCCTGGACGTTCTTCGAAGCATGAGACCATATCATCCAGTTTTCTTCTGATAACTCGTTGAAAGTGCTTCTCATGGTTACTGGGAAATATGACTAGTTTGCTCTCTTGAAAACTGAAGAAAATCAGTGGCTTGGAGCAGCCAGATCAGCAATGAAATCTGAGATTAAAGGACAGGCAGGCTATCCCCTGTGATCCACGTGATGGGTGTAACTTGCCGCTTTTAATCATGTGTACGCTTCTGGCACAAGGGGATGCCTGGGGTATGCTGCTGACTTGTGACTTCAATTCTAACAGCTAGGATTTATACACTGCTTGGGTTTGCATTAGAGACACTTATTTAAAAGTCTGTTTCTTAGAAAGCTAAGAAATTATTGTGGCTTTAAAATCAAATATGTACTTAACATCAGATTTGAGATTTTAAGCTTCACTAATGCTTATGCATGGTTTTTTAACATGTTTTCCCACAATTTCAAAGAGGAACTTTATCCTATTTACAAATTTGTAAGTATTTCACACATACAAAATCCCTTGCTAACTGTGAAGAAAACCATCTTGAAACATTGGCCTATTTTTTTTAATATCATTTTTCTGCCCTGGAGCAAAATTTGTGAAGCATGAGATCAATGTTGACAGCTTTTTCTTTAAACCCTTCTCCAACAATTATATTTATTATGCGTATATTTTTATATATTGAAATATAAAATATTATCTCCCCCTTCTATTTGCACCATCAGTCCTCTAGATGTTGTTGGGGAACAGTTCCATAGATGCCCATCACTCTCCAAGTCATCATTGTTCATGGTCATCATTAATTATGGAGGTAAGAAGCAGTTTGACTGTAAAAACCATCAGTTTCTTCGGGGAAAGTATCTTCTGCTGAATCCCACACAATCCCATTTTCCAATTGGAGTCATTATCATATATTCATGATCAGACAGCACGATGGCACAGTGATTAACACTGTTGCCTCACAATGCCACGGACCTGGGTTCAATGCCGGCCTCTGGTTTTTGCATGTGGATTTTGCACGTTTGCCTGTGTCTGCATCTGTTTCCTTCCTGTGCGCCGGTTTCTTCCCCAGTCCAAAGACTGACTCAAAAGTGATAGACAGCATGCTTTTGTAAAGGGGAAGTTGTGCCTCACTAACTTGATCTTGCTTTTTGAGGAGGTGACAATGATGATTGATGAGGGGAGGACGGTGGATGTTGTTTACATGGACTTCAATAAAGCCTTTGACAAGGTGCCTCATGGCAAACTGGTACAAAAGGTGAAGTCACACGGGATCAGAGGTGAGGTGGTAAGATGGATACAGAACTGGCACAGTCACAGAAGGCAAAGGGTAGCAGTAGAAGGGTGTTTTTTGGAATAGAAGGGTGTGACAAATGGTGTTCCACAGGGATCTATGCTTGAGCCTCTGTTGTTTGTTGTGTACATAAATGATTTGGAGGCAAATGTAGTCAGTCTGATGAGTAAGTTCGCGGATGACACCAAGGTTGGTGGAGTGGCAGATGGTGTTGAGGACTGTCAGAAGATACAGCAGGACATAAATAGGTTGGAGATTTGGGCAGAGAAATGGAACTTAATCCGGACAAATGTGAGGTGATATATTTTGATAGGTCTAATATAGAGGAGACATATACCATAAATGGCAAAACTCTGAGGAATATAGAGAGTCAGAGAGATCTGGGCGTGCATGTCTACAGATCTTTGAAAATGGCAATACAAGTGGACAAAGTAGTCAAGAAAGCAAACAGAATGTTTGCCTTCATTGGACGGGCCATCGAGTATAAAAACTGGCAAGTCATGCTACGGTTGTATAGAACCTTGGTAAGGCCACACTTGGAATATTGCGCACAATTCTGGTCGCCACACTACCAGCACTGATCCCTGCAGAACACCACTAGTCACAGCCCTCCAATTAGAAAAGCACCCTTCCATTGCTACTCTCTGCCTTCTGTGACCTAGCCATTTCTGTATCCACGAAACCAGCTCACCCCTGATCCTGTGTGACTTCACCTTTTGTACCAGTCTACCATGAGGGACCTTGTCAAAGGCCTTACTAAAGTCCATATAGACAACATCCACTGCCCTACCTGCATCAATCAACTTTGTGACCTCTTCGAAAAACTCTATCAAGTTAGTGAGACACGACCTCCCCTTCACAAAACCATGCTGCCTCTCACTAATACATCCATTTGCTTCCAAATGGGAGTAGATCCTGTCTCGAAGAATTCTCTCCAGTAATTTTCCTACCACTGATGCAAGGCTCACTGGCCTGTAGTTCCCTGGATTATCCTTGCTACCCTTCTTAAACAAAGGAACAGCATTGGCTATTCTCCAGTCCTCCGGGACAGTGAGGATCCAAAGATTTCTGTCAAGGCCTCAGCAATTTCCTCTCTAGCCTCCTTCAGTATGCTGGGGTAGATCCCATCCGGCCCTGGGGACTTATCTACCTTAATATTTTTCAAGACGCCCAACACCTCGTCTTTTTGGATCTCAATGTGACCCAGGCTATCTACACACCCTACTCCAGACTCAACATCCACCAATTCCTTCTCTTTGGTGAATACTGATGCAAAGTATTCATTTAGTACCTCGCCCATTTCCTCTGGCTCCACACATAGATTCCCTTGCCTATCCTTCAGTGGGCCAACCCTTTCCCTGGCTAACCTCTTGCTTTTTATGTATCTGTAGAAAGCCTTGGGATTTTCCTTAACCCTATTTGCCAATTACTTTTTGTGACTTCTTCTAGCCCTCCTGACTCCTTGCTTATGTTCCTTCCTACTTTCCTTATATTCCACACAGGCTTTGTCTGTTCCCAGCCTTCTAGCCCTGACAAATGCTTCCTTTTTGGTTTTGACGAGGCCAACAATATCTCTCGTTATCCAAGGTTCCTGAAATCTGCCGTATTTATCCTTCTTCCTCACAGGAACATGCCGGTCCTGAATTCCTTTCAACTGACACTTGAAAGCCTCCCACATGTCAGATATTGATTTACCCTCAAGCATCCACCCCCAATCTAGGTTCTTCAGTTCCCGCCTAATATTGTTATAATTAGCTTTTCCCCAATTTAGCACATTTACCCGAGGACCACTCTTATCTTTGTCCACCAGCACTTTAAAACTTACTGAATTGTGGTCACTGTTCCCGAAGTGCTCCCCTCCTGAAACTTCTACCACCTGGCTTGGTTTAATTAGTTTAACAATGCTTAATTTTTTAATTTAGTGTAAATTCCCACCCAGCCAATCAGGTCACAGCTTTACTGTGATGTCACTTCAGTTTTCCCCCACCCACACAATTTGAAAAGGTAAAATGAATAAAAATCACTTACCTTCCCAGGTTCTCAGATGCTCTCTGGTTCTCTCCCTGCAGATTAAAAGTTACAGGCCAGAAGAAAGAGAGAGAACAAAACAGTAGGGAAAAAGCACCTTCTCCCACTCTGCACCGAATTACCTCACTGCACCAAATGACCCAAGTTCCAAATTCCGACTCTGGATGTGTCTCACTCCGGCTGTGACTCCTTCACTTGCGCAAAGGTAAGTGGTTAGCACAGTTACTTCACAGCTCCAGGGTGCCAGGTTCGATTCCTGGCTTGGATCATTGTCTGTGCAGACTCTGCACCTTCTCCCTGTGTGTGCATGGGTTTCCTCCGTGTGCTCCAGTTTCCTCCCACAGTCCAAAGATATGCAGGTTATGTGGATTGGCTATGCTAAATTGTCCTTAGTGTCCAGAAAAAAAGATTTGTTGGGATTGCTAGGTTACGGGAATAGGTTGGAAGTGTGGGCTTAAGTGGGGTGCTCTTTCTAAGAGTTGGTGCAGACTCGATGGGCCGAATGGCCTCCTTCTGCACTGTAATTCTAAAAACAAAATTAAAAATATTACAGCGCTGTTAGGGAGGGAGATCTGTGTACTTGACCCAGTGACAGTGAAGAAATGGTGGTACAGTTCAAGTCATTTTCAATTTGGAGTGGAATGTGCAGGTGGTGGTGTTTGCATACACCTGCTGCCCTTGTCCTTTGAGGTGATAGAGGTTGCAGGTTTGGAAGATACTCTCAAAGGAGCTTGGTGAGTTGCTGGAGTGGAGTGCATCTTGTAGATTGTACACACTATTGCCATTATGCGTTGGTGGTGGAGGGAGTGAATTTTTAAAGTAGTGGGTGGGGTATAAATCAGGTAGACTGCTTTGTGCTGCATGGTGTCGGGCTTCTTGAGTGTTGCTGGAGCTACGCTCATCTGGGCAAGTGGATTATTGCATAACAGTCCTGACTTTGCCCTGCACATGATGAAGCTTTGGAGAATCAGGAGGTGAATTACCCTCAGCAAAATTCCCAACCTCTGATCTGCTCTTGTAGCCACAGTATTTATATGGCTGGTCCAGTTCAGTTTCTTATCAGAGGTAACTTCAGGATGTTGATGGAGGGGATTCAATGATGGTAATGCTATTGAATGTTAAGGGGCAATGGTTTGATTCTTTCTTATTGGCGATGATCATTGCCTACCATTCATGAAGCGTGAATAGTGCCACTTATCAGTCTAAGGCTGAATCGTGTCCAGGTCTTGCTTCATATGGACATAGATTACAATGTATCTGAGCAGTCATGAATGGTCATGAATATGATGGAAAGAAGGTCATTAATGAAGCAGCTGAAAATGGTTAGACCTAGAACACGACCCTGCAGAACTCCTGCAGCAATGTCCTGGGAATGAGATGATTGACCTCCAATAACCACAGAATCTTACTTTGTGCTACTTATGACCCAACCAGTGAAGTGTTTTCCCCGTGTTTCTCATTGATTCCAGTTTTGCTTGGGCTCCTTGATTCCTCAATGAATATCTGCCTTGATGTCAAAGGCAGTCACTCTGACCTCACCTCTTGGGTTCAGCTCCGTTGTCCATTTTTGGACCATGGCTGTAATGATGTCAGGAGTTGAGTGCACCTAGCTTAACCCAAAACTGAGCATCAGTGAGCAGGTTATTGCTGAGTAAGTGCCGCTTGATAGCATAGTCAGTGCCACCTTTCTTCACTTTGCTGTGTGTTATTAATATCTTTATTAATTTTTTTTAAATAGAGAGATTCACTTCTGGTGCAAACAATTTGATGGAATTTTGAAAAAGTAAAATTAAGGGTGTAAAATTAGCATGTGATGGGTAGGAGATGGGGAGTTGCTCAGCTGTAATTGGGAGCATCACATTGATTGGTGACGAGCAGAAAAACAGCAAGTTGTTTTCTTTAAATGGTCAAGAGCCATGTTTACACATCTCAAACATTCTTCTGCACTTTCTGAAATTCAGTATAAAACTAGGGAGGAAAGGTATTTGTTCTCAACTCATATGCACATCTGCACATTTTAGGCATTTGTGGTCATAGAATCCCTACAGTGCAGAAGGAGGCCATTTGGCCCATCTAGTCTGCATCAGCTCTTGGAAAGATTGCCCACGCCTCCATTCTATCCCAGTAACCCCACCTAACCTTTTGGATACTAAGTGGCAATTTAGCTTGGCCAATGTACCTAACCTGCACATCTTTGGACTGTGGGAGAAAACCAGAGCACCCGGAGGAAACCCACGCACACAGGGGAGAAAGCGCAGACTCCACACAGACAGTCACCCGAATCCGGAATTCAACCCTGGTCCCTAGAGCTAGGTGGCAGCAGTGCTAACTACTGTGCTGTCCTCCATAGAATCACATAGAATATACAGCCCAACCAATCCACGTCAACATTAATGTTTCACATGAGCCTTTAATCGAGAAATATTGCTGATCATGTCACTTACTCTGTTTTAGCCAATTCCACATTCTCACCACAACCTGGTTAAAGAAGATTGTCCTGAATTTTTAAAATGTGATTTATTGGCTACTATCTCATGTTGCTTGCCTATAGTTTTGATCTATTTCTATCTGCTCCATCAAACCTTTCATAATTTAAAAAATGTCCTTCTGTCACTTGACTCCCATTTACCATCTACAAGGCTCAAGTTATGAGTTTGATGAATACTCTCCACTTGCTCCAACAACACTCATGAAGCAGAACAAAATCTCGGACAATACAGTCCACTTGATTGGCAATCCACAACACTGTAGTGGTTTTATAATGATTTAAGAGCACCAATCACTCACAATGGATTTGGTGAACACTTTGTAAGTTTACTTATTAATTCAAGGTACATGTGAACAGATATACACAATTAGAAAGCTTGAAAACATCAGAGCTGTAGAGCTGTGTGTGTGTGTATGTGTGGGTGCTCTGCTGAAAACAAAAATGAAATTAAAACTGCATTGCATTCGGCGATCGGCCAGAGAATCCTCGTTTGTATCGAAATCGGGGGCAGAGACGTTTGTGCGATGCTCTGTCCCCTTGAAAACGTTTTCGTTGACGCCGCACATTGTCGGGACAGCATCAGTATGTCACCTGAGGCCCTCCCCCAATGGGCGAGTTCCCGACGGCGTGGAACACTTCTCCTTTTTTTTTTGTGATCCCGGCGTGGCGGCTGGGGGCTGAGTTCAGCGCCTCCACTGTCAGGAATGGGAGCCGTTCCGTGGGCAGGGGGGGCTTTGGCGGGGGCTGGGGGCAGATATGGAGCGTGGCCCAGGGGTGGTGAGGGGTTGCTGGGGATAGTATGTGGCAGGCTGGGTCCGCGTGCTGCCGGCGCCATGTTGCCCGACGCGGCTGTTGCAGGTCGCCGCCGTGCGTATGCGCAGTACGGACATGGCAATTCCCTAGCCGAATCCACAGGTAAAGCCGGGGGGCTTGACGCTGCCTGCCTGCTAGCCCCTCACCAGACTGACGATCGGTGCAGTTTTAGCGCTGTAATTTTGGGCGCAAAACCTTACTGTTCCCTCGCCAGTGTCAGCACTTAGTTTTCAAATGGGAGAATCCAGTCCAATATCTTTTGGGGATCCTTCAGCTCTTCTTCTGTTAATCCTGACATGTTCAACATGTGCAGACCTTCATTCCAAATTGCGTGGTAAATTTTTATGGCTTGCTTCTCTGATGCAGACACAACTGAATCAAGAAACTATAGCCCTGAATACTGCGTACACATTCGGACAGCAGGTCACCTACATCTCAATTCAAACCGGGGAATTTTGTGAACATTCTGATAGCATCCCTTTGACCTTCACTTTAGTGCTCTTTTCGGAAGCTTCACCCATTAGAAAATCCGCCTTCTCTGGCATGATTTTTATGATGAGTTTGAAGATATCAGAACTTCAGACATGTGTTTGTCTGCATTGCTGAAAGCAAACTGAAACTAAACTGGATTGCCTGACACACTTCCTTTCTCGTGATTTCATACTCCTATTCTTTTAGGGGATATTGCATCATCCTTCACCTTCAACATTCACTCCTTCCACCATCGATGCACAGTGAGAAGAGTGTTTACCATTTACAAGATGCACAACAACAACTGGCCAAGGGGTCTTTGACAGCACCTTTCAAACCTGCGACATCTACCACATATAAAGGCAAGAGGAGCAGATGCATGGGAACATCACCACATGCAAATTTCCATCCAAGCCACACGCTATTCTCACTTGAAGCTATATTGCCATTACTTCAGTATTGCTGTGTCAAAACCATGGAACTCCTTTGCGAACATACTGTGGGTGTTCCCACAACACATGAACTACAGCGGTTCAAGAAGGCAGTTCACCACCACCTTCTCAAGGCCTAATTGCCTAGCCAGCGAAATCCACATATAATGAACACATATTTTTTAAAACCCTGAGCCTTTTTTTGCCAGGAGTAAACAGAAACAGGGAGCAACTTCGGCTGTTCACTCTTTTTTAATATAGGCTGAAATTCTCCTGCCGGCTGCACACCCCCACCCACAGGTGTTCGGCAACGTGGGCTGGCTTCAATGGGGAGTATAGAATCCTGCCGCCATTGAACGGTGCGCGGCTGAGATACACGTGGCTGGGGAACAGGAGAATCTAGCCCATAATCTCACAGTTCTTGTACCATCCTTATGAATGTTTTTCTTGCACCCTCTCCAATGCCTCCATATTTCCTTTTTATAACAGTCTGTGAGAACTGTACAGTACTCCAGTGTTATCTCTAACTGAAATTCAGTACAAATTTAAAATAACATATCTAGTTTTAAATTCTAGCCCTCGAGAAATAATGGCCGGGATTCTCTGATCTGAATTTTCTCCACCACACCTGCCAGTGAGAACGGAGAATTTAGCGCTCAGTCAAAACTCCATTCATCGCAGCAGGACCGGAGTATCCCGCCGGCATGAATGGAAGAAGAATTCCAGCTAACGTTTATGGAGGACAATAATTTAGTGCTTCCACTGGAAATAATTCTACTTCTTTTCTTTGATGTTGGTTGAAAGGTATCAACATCTTTCACAGGTTGACTGCTGCATATCCAACTAGTTTGAGAGCTTTTGTCACAACCAGCTTATTGATTTTTGTTTGAAATATTTCTCTTGTATAGAAAGAAAGAGTCTAGGCGCAGGAGTAGGCCATTTGGCCCTTCAATCCTGCTCTACTATTCAATATGATCATGACTTTTCTTCCATTTGAAAGTCATACTCCCACAATCTTCCTATACTCCTTGGCAACTTTAGAGTCCATAAATCTATTTCTTTCTTAAATATATTTAGTGGGTTGGCATCCATTGTGGTAAAAAATTCCATAGGTTCACCACCCTCTGAGTGAAGAATTTACTCCTCATCTCTGTCCTAAATGGCCCA
Source organism: Scyliorhinus torazame (assembly GCF_047496885.1). Lineage (NCBI taxonomy): Eukaryota > Metazoa > Chordata > Chondrichthyes > Carcharhiniformes > Scyliorhinidae > Scyliorhinus > Scyliorhinus torazame. Next base: position 222,734,723 of record NC_092715.1, on the reverse strand, counting down.
TCCTGTATCCTGAGACTGTGACCCCTTGTTCTTGAACCCCAGCCAGAGGGAGCAACATCCCTGCATCCAGTCTGTCCTGCCCTGTCAGAATTTTATACATTTCAATGGGATCCCCTCTCATTCTTTGAAATTCCAGTGAATACAGGCCCAGTCGGCCAATCTCTCCTCATATGACAATTCTGCCATCCCAGGAATCAATTTGGTGAACCTCCGCTGCACTCTCTCTGTGGTAAGTTTCTTAGCTTTCTTAGGTAAGGAGAAAAAACTGTGCACAAACTCCAGGTGTGGTCTCACCAAAGCCCTGGACAGCTGCAGTAAGACATCCTTGCTCCTGTACTTAAGTTCTCTTGCCATGAAGGCCAACATAACATTTACCTTCCTAATTGCTTGCTGCACCTGCATGTTTGCTTTCAGTGACTGGTGTACAAGGACGCCCAGGTCTCTTTGTACGTCAACATTTCCCAATCTATCACCATTTCAATAAAATCTTACCGTAGGGCAGTTTTTAATATTTGAAGTGCTTTGTAAAAGTGTAAATGCCAGGAGACATTGCCGAGATCTCCCTGGGATGATGTTGCATGAATCTGAGAGTTTGCACTGCTATTTCCTCACTTTGTGTGGTTAGAGGTATTGGGGGCATGGGGGTAGAGAGGAGCTGAAAGCTGGAAAGAAGGCTATTTGACAGGTAAAGTGAGATTTACTTCATCCCCTTTGCAAACCTGAGGCCTGATGCAAATCATCACAATTTAAAGCTGGTTTTGCTTACTGTTGTGATCGCCCTTCAGTCATTTGGATGCATCACATGATGCAGAAAGACAAGGAGAACGGAGGGCAGTGAAAGCTTTTTAAGGTTGTACATGTAGGGAAACTGTACCAATCCCTGCACTTCATCTCTTCAATGATTTCTCCTGTTTGACAAAAGATTTGTAAATTGCTTAACAAACATTAATTCAGCTCATTTTGTTCTGTGTTCTTCAAGCAAACAGATTTAAAAAAAACCAAAAGATATCTGATTATGAACCGGTATGAAATCATAACAGAAATTTCACTGTAGAAAGACATTGCAAAGAGTTTTGGCAAAGTAAACTTAAGTTTTTCTATCTGCTAATGACCTACATTCAAGTGTTAACTAATTTTAATAGCAAGGAGAAGCCATCTGTTGTTGGTACTTTGTTGAGAATTCTGGATCATTTGCCGCAATTTAAAACATAGCAGTATACAAAGCTGCTCAATCCTATGCAAATGTCATACTGATTACAATTTCACAGCCACCAAGCTGCTTGGGTGAAATATTCAGTCATTTTTATATTTATATCTAGCTATATGTTTTCTGTCGATATATATACCTGAGATGCACACACTCATATAGACCAGAATTTCATCGTCTCTCATTCCTTTTGCAAAGACGCAAACTTTAATGGTATTAATTAATTGTCGTACTTTTAATTAAGACAGCATTATAGAGGTTTATATATTAATATGTAAAACAGAAATTATGAAAAAGGGAACTTTTTTAAACTGGGCACATCACAGAGAAACTGTGCCTTCTTAACCTTGGGAGAAGCAATCTATTCAAATATACAACTTCATTTCACACTCTTAAATTGATATCATGTTTCCAGTTCTTCCAGTGTTTTTAGCTGTTCCGACTTTTGCTAATACTCCTGAGAATCTGCTCCCACAGTTAAACCACCTTGGGATAGACAGCATCATGAGCTCAGTAATTGTCTTGTGTTCTAAAGAACAAATTACCTATATTATTGATGTTGTACCACAGAAGTTGGCCAACATTTTTACCAATGCTGGTATCACTCCAAATTAACTGCTGAAAAGCCATCAACATTAATGTTGAACATTACCTGGGAGTTATTTAGTATTGCCTGATGGTTCGTTAAGATTCTTACAAGTCTTAAATTCCGAGGATGATGCAAGGAACTATCCCTATGCCTGAACGGTGAGGACAAAGGTAATGCATTTTGGTAGGTCTAACATATATACTTTAAATGGTAAAACTCTTAGGAATATAGAAATTCAGAGAGATCTGGGCATGCAGGTCCACAGATCTTTGAAGGTGGCAACATAAGTGGACAAGGTAGTCAAGAAAGCATACGGAATGCTTGCCTTCATTGGATGGGGCATCGAGTATAAAAACTGGCAAATCATGCTACAGTTGTATGGAACCTTGGTCAGGCCGCACTTGGAATATTGAGCACAATTCTGGTCGCCACATTACCAGAAGGATGTGGAAGCTTTGGAGAGGGTGCAGAGGAGGTTTACCAGGATGTTGCTTGGTTTGGAGTGTGTTAGCTATGTGGAGAGGCTGAATAGACTCGGAGTGTTTTCAGTAGAAAGGCAGAGGTTGAGGGGTGACCTGATAGAGGTCCACAAGATTATGATGGGCATGGATTGATTGGATGGACAGGCACTCTTTCTCACGGTGGAGGGGTCAGTCACCAGGGGGCATAGGTTTAAAGTCCATGGGGCAAGGTTTAGAAGAGATGTGCGAGGCAGGTTTTGTACACAGAGGGTGGTGAGTGCCTGGTACGCGTTGCCAGGGGAGGTTGTGAAAGCAGATACATTAACGGCGTTCAAAAGGCATCTTGACAAACACATGGATAGGATGGGTATAAAGGGATACAGCACAAAGAAGTGCTGAGGGTTTTGGCAAAGGTTGTTATCATGACCGGTGCAGGCTTGGAGGGTCGAAGGGCATGTTCCTGTGCAGGGGTGTGTCTTCTCCGCGCCGGCCATGGCGGATCCCTACAGGGGCTGGCACGGAAGGAAGGAGTGCCCCATGGCACAGGCCTGCCCATAGATCGGTGGGCCCCGATTGTGGGCCAGGCCACCATGGGGCCTCCCCCTGGGGTCAGATCCCCCCCGCGCCCCCCTGAGGACCGCACCAGCCAACTTACCTGCCAGGTCCCACCATGTGAGTCCATGTCCAATCCATGCTGGCGGGACTGACCAGAAACTGATGGCCGCTCGGCCCATCGGGGTCCGAAGAATTGCTGGAGGGCCGCTGCCAACAACCCCCGACCGGCGTGGCGTGATCCCCGCCCGAAAACCGCCACCGGAGAATATGGCAACCGGCGTTGGAGCGGCGGGGCGGGATTCATGCCACCCCCTGGGGATTCTCCGACCTGGCGGGGGATCCGAGGATCCTGCCCCTGAGGCGGGATTCTTCTGAATTGGCGCATTGGCCCGACGGCGGCGTAAAAAACGGCGTGAACCACTCCAGTGTCGGGCCAACCGGAAGTTGCGGAATTCTTCCGGGGGTTAGGCCGGCGCCGGAGGGGTCGGCGCTGCGCTAGCCGGCGGCGAAGGGACTGCGCGAGTTTGCGCATGCGCAGACCGGCCAATGTATTCTGGCTACCACTTCACAATTAAAAAGGATGAACTCCAATCTTTGAGCAAAGTCCTCCTGCAAATCTTTGCAAAATTAATACCAGCTCTCTGTGTTCCTTGGCAGGCTTTCTTGGAGGCCTGGTATTGCACAAAGAAGTTAATTGTGTTCGTCCATCAACCTGTTTTCTTTATAAAAGCAAATTACTCAGGATGCTGGAATCTGAAACCAAAAAGAACCTGTTTTCTTTGATGCCTGCTGCATTAACGTGCTCATCTGAGTCATCTGCAGTGTGACCTGAGACTCCTGCTGGTATCTAATGTACTTGTGCTCCCTGCTTGGCTGCAGCCCACTCTGGCCCAGTGTCACATGCAGGTCCTACTCCTAAGCTTCCTCACAAGTGCACACAGAGTTAGTGTTTGAGCTGGGAGATGTGAGCATACTATTGAACGATGGTGTTTTTTCATCATCAAGACTTCTTGCTCTTCCTACTTGTCTCTCTTCTATCACTGCCTGGCAAGGTTGCAGTTCTTGAGTAACTGAAAGGAGAATGCAGAAGGGTAGTGTTGTGACACAGGGTATTGGGAAAATAAGAGGTACGTGCCTACACTATCTGCAGCTACTAAACCAGAATAGACTGTGGAATCAGGGGAAGTGGGATGTGGGAAGAATAAAGTTCCGTAAATTTTTTTCAGTTTTGCATGAGCAATTGCCTCAGAAATAGCTGCATGAATGATGGTGAGCACCCTCTCCCCCAGGGGGATAAAGGCATGTACCCTCTACCTCAGGTTGTGTGCCACCTTGTCCTTAAATAGGTTCAGTGGGTATCCAATGGTCGGGATTGACCATCCCCACCCACGGTGGGTTCTCCTGCGATGGTTGTGGTGAACTATTGGCCACCAATGGGATCTTCCAGTTTTGCCAAAGTTGATGATCTTTTCCAAGGCTCTCCCACCCTTGCCTATGAGAGGCTGACCAGAAGTTACTGCCGGTGAAAAGGGCTATGAAATGATGTGCTGTGCATTTAGATGAAGTGTCTGCCATGGTTGAAAAAGTGGCAGTGTGGAACACTGTGACATTTGGATGTGCAGCAATGCAAAATGTCTGAAGGTGGGGTTTTGCAGATGAAGTTTTGATATGAGTCTTAATATCTAGGTATATTTGGTAAGTGAGCGATAGGAGTCTACTGCGTTGTTCAGTTCTGAGACTAGTGGTGCACATAGTAGAATCTGGGGCGGGATTCTCCTCAGTCGGCGCGATGTCCGCCGACCGGCGCCAAAAATGGCGCGAATCAATCCGGCATCGCGCCGCCCCAAAGGTGCGGAATTCTCCGCAGCTTGAGGGGCCGAGCCCTCACCTTGAGGGGGTTGGCCCACGCCGGACTGATTTCCACCCCGCCAGCTGGCAGGAAAGGCCTTTGGTGCCCCGCCAGCTGGCGCGGAAATGACTTTGCCATGCGGCGCATGCGCGGGAGCGTCAGCGGCCACTCACGGCATCCCCGCGTATGCGCAGTGGAGGGGGTCTCTTCCGCCTCCGCCATAGTGGAGACCGTGGCGAAGGCGGAAGGAAATGAGTGCCCCCACGGCACAGGCCCGCCCGCGGATCGGTGGGCCCCGATCGCGGGCCAGGCCACCGTGGGGGCACCCCCCGGGGCCAGATCACCCCGCGCCTCTGGTCTTTCAAGTTGCATTCACTGACCTTGATCACTCATTTGAAGTCATTGCAATACTCCATTCAGGTCCCTTGGGAGAATTGACTCCTGGCATTGACCTCTGGCACGTTATGGATGGAGTACATCCCTCTTCCTCTGTACCTCCTCAACTATGGCCTGCAGTGCAGCACCGGAAAATTTTGGAACCTGCTCTCTCCCAGATTGTGTTATCCCTGTATTTTTTGCCTATCACAATCAGTTGTAGAATGACTTCCAGAACATGCTCCATACATGGTGCGCCTCCCTTTTAAGAGGGGTAGACTGGCTGTAAATCGTGCAGGCTAGCTTTAACTGTTGCCAGCCTCTCATCATTTTGGGTGCTTGGCTGAAGCAACGGTAAGGTTAGCCTTGGCTACAATCATGTAAGCTAACATGCAGAACAAAGTTAGCTAGCTGCTCTGAAGTAGCCTGTGTTTGTTCATTCCTCTTTGTTACTCTTGCGCTCATTTTCGGGGACTATTGAAGTTAGCCTCCAGTAAACTGCTGACCTGTCTTCCCTCTCAGATGAATTTTGTACATCCCTCTGGGAATTCTTTTCTGCGTACTGATAAATGTTTGTCCTCTCACTGCTGATTTCGGGAATAATGCTTCTGATTTTGCATTTTGGCTATGATAGTGATGTGAGCTGAAGACAATTTGTTCTTGTGTCACTCATATACTGGTTGCTGGTGTGCAACCAATTTCTATTCCACTCGCTCATATCTAATTTTAGAACGCTCAGTCTAAAGCCAGTGTGCAGAGCCTTGTTTTTCTGTTTAAAAATGCATGTGTGAAGCTTCCATCCCCTGGCCCGATTTGTGCAGTTCACAGCTGCCTGATTGCATCCTCTTCAAAAAATGTTCTTAGTGTTCTGTCACTTGGTATAATCTAACTGGAGCATTAGCTTTTGTCACTAAACAGAATGCAGGGCGGGATTCTCTCAGCCCAACGCCGGGCCGGAGAATCACCGTGACCTACGTGAATCGCGCCACGATGCCCCGATGCCGGGACGCAATTCTTGTCAGAGCAGAGAACCGGCACCGTTGGCGCCAGCGTGGTCAGCGCAGCGCTGGTCGGGGGCCGCTCGACGGGGCTCCCCCGGCGATTCCCCGCCGGCGCCGTTCTAACCTGGTCTTACCCGGCGGGGCCTCGGCTTGGAAGGGTCCAGGAGCGGCCTGTTGGGGGGGGGATAGGGGAATCTGACCCCGGAGGGGGGGCCTCCGCTGTGGCCTGGCCTGTGATCGGGGCCCACCGATCGGCAGACCGGCCTCTCAGGCTGGGGGCCTCCTTTCTTCCGCGCCGGCCCCTGTAGCCCTTCGCCATGTTGCGTCGGGACCGGGGCGGAGAAAGGAGCCACTGCACATGCGCGCGTTGGCGCCGTTGCCATTGCGCATGCACGGACCCCACGGCGCCCAGTTGACGCCGGGATCGGCAGCTGGAGCGGCGTGAGTCACAGCAGTGCTGTGCTGGCCCCCTGTAGGGGTCAGAATTGCTGATCCTGAGGCCATATTGATGCCGTCGGGAAACGCGTCGACGTTTCTGACGGCATCAACACTTAGCCTCAGGATCAGAGAATCCCGCCTCCTATGTTTCAGTTGGGGTACTGTCTATAATATTAGCACCTTCCTTTATAGGAAGGATAAAACCACCACGCTGTTGTCAAAAGTAAAGGTTCACAGTTGTGAAGAAAACCGTGAGCTAGGGGCGGCACCTGGCACAGTGGTTAGCACTAGGACTGCCGTGCTGAGGACCCGGGTTCGAATCCGGGCCCTGGGTCACTGTCCGTGTGGAGTTTGCACATTCTCCCCATGTCTGCGTGGGTTTCATCCCCACAGCCGAAAGATGTGCAGGTTAGGTGGATTGGCCACGCCAAATTACCCCTTAATTGGAAAAAATTATAATTGGGTACTCTAAATTTATTTTAATAAAAAGAAAAACGTGAGCTGATAGTACTTTTTTTCGTTCAAGCCCAAATTAAAGTTAACTTTACAAAGGATTTTTCCAATGAGTCTAATAATGTGAGAGAGCACGTTGTCTTCAGATAGGTGATTTCAATGTGATTTCATGTATGGGGAAAAGGGAGTCTTCAGAAATACATCCTACAAGGACACCTGAATTTTTTGCTCCTCCATAGTTCTTCATCTCTTGACATTAAGAGCGAACCCAATTTACCTGACTCAGATCCAAAGTGAGTGACCTCAGCCTTCCCCATTACTTGCCAGCTTTTCTGACGCATTTGTTCTGGCTGTATTCCTTTGCAATTTTTCATTCTCATCCACACGCCTTACTGTTCCTCATATCATAATGTAATCTGCAAAACTTGGACTTGCAACTCTCTATTCCATCATCCAAGTTCTGAATACATGGCATATATAATGTAACTACATTTTGGCCATATATTGTCCACAAAAGCAAGACAAATCTGACCCGGTCAATTACCATCCCAAATGAATACTTTCCATCATCAGCAAAGTGATGGAAGATGTCATCACCAGTGTTACCAAGAAGCACTGGCACACCAACAACCTGCTCCTGGCCTCATTAGAGCCTTTTCCCAAACTGAAGTCAATAGTCAAAGAAAGATGGCCGTGGATGGTGGAGGCCAATCATCTTAATCCTGCAGGAATCTACTGCAGGAGTTCCTCATGGTAACATCCTCGGCCCAACCACCTACAGCTACTTTCATCAATTACTTTCATCAAAGTCATGTCTGAGTACTTCCAGGAATGGAGGCTGAAGCCAAACCCTCCAAATTTCAGTTTGACAACAAGGACACGCGAAATGTGCCTTTCTGTGACAACCTTGTATGACTTACCTCCAAGTGAAGCTGGACCACTCGCCAACCTTCCATGATCACCTGAAGAAGTTCATCACCAGGACAAAGTGAAGAGCCAACTTGACCAGAATCTGGCAAACACCAGCTGTACCTAAAATCTGAGCACCAGTATGATCCAGACGTAGCCACACTCAACTGGTTGATGTTCAACTGAACAGACTCAGCTTCTTCCCCGCTGTCACCAGACTCCTAAACGACCCTCTTATGGACTGACCTGATTAACACCACAGCCCTGTATGTGTCACCTGTTGCCGGTGTTATGTAGTTACATTGTGTACCTTGTGCTGCCCTATTATGTATTTTATTTTTATTTTATTTTATTCCCATGTACTTAATGATCTGTTGAGCTGCTCGCAGAAAAGTACTTTTCACTGTACCTCAGTACACGTGACAATAAACAAAATCCAATCCAAATCCTCAGCGCCCCTACCGCAGCATCCGGACCACTCACTTCACCCAACTTACCTCTTCTTGGGTCCTCAAGCACCCCCCCTCAACCCACCACTTATGTGTAAGGCACACCAGGCCCGACCTCTGGCACGGACAACCTGGCACCCCGGCACCTTGCACCAGCAGGCTGGCACTATGGCAGGAGCCCTGCCAACCTAGCAGTGCCATCTGGCTGTTTCAGGGTGGCACTGCCAGGACATCCAGGTGGCAGTGCCAGGGTATTAGCGGGCCTTGTCCACGGGATGGAGGATGATGATGACTCACTGTAAGATAAGCTCTGATGCTCCTCATCGTTTGACAAATTCTGACTCCTGCCTTCAGAACCACATTCCACTGTCTGCCCGGTTGATCCCTGCATGTGTGATGGCCATGCAGGGACAACCGGGCCCATATATCCTTTGGGGGGGTGGGGGTACAATGTGGAAGCTGGTGAGCGGTGATGGGTAACTCACTGGATAAGCTGTCCTGTAAGGGGGCCTCACATTTGTAGCCCCATTACCTGCCACGTCTGAAGGTGACCCCAGGTGGAACATTCAATTCTCTTGGAGGCCCTACTCCGTGCCATCATCCAACACCAACATATCACACCACACATCTCCTACACCCCTCACCTAGCACACCCAGCCCAGACCATCCTTCGAACCCTTCAGACAGACGATTGAGGCAGGTCGGAATGCTGGTGAAAAAGTGTTTAATAGTGACTATATATATTATTGTGCCTGATCCCTACATCTAAGCTATGTGCTGCACCTGCGCCAACTTAACTGGTGTCTGACTTTCTTATCTCACCTTTTAGGTGTGACCCCGTCAACACACCAGATGTGGAGGTGGCCTGCTGCCTATTTCTCCCTCTGACCTGAGATGTCTTTGACGGCCGTGCTCTGGAGGGCCTGGACCAGAATGGGCCCAGCGGCTTTTGGGTGTCACAGGTGACGAGGTACCACCCTGTACTGCCTGTTGCCCATGAGATGTTAGTGTTAGGTGGGAGGAATCAGACACGCTGAGATGTTCCAGCATCTCTGCTGCATTAGGCAGCAGCAAAGGACCTTCATTTGCTTCTCCCTCTATGGTCCGTGGGCCACTCCACAGGATGGAGGTGAGGCCGGAGTGAGTTCCAGAGGCTCCACCATCATCTGGCACTGCCAGTCCTGCAGGTCCGCCCTCGCCTGAACCAGGGTCTCAATCTCATCCATGGAGCACTGAGACTGGGCCACGTCCCTCAGTGAGTGAGTCATGTCCCTCTGTGATTGTTCCAGGTCAGTCAGCCAATGCTCTCAACACCCTCAGCCATGACCCTTTGTGACTGGGCCAAGCTCTGGAGCACCACAACAATGTCCATGTGGGCCTGGTAATGGCTGCCTGTGACTTGGCTCCCCTGTCCTGAGCCTCAGCCATCGACTGCACACATTGCCTTAAGCTTTGGATGTCTTGACCCATGGCTGTTACTTTTTGACCCACGGCTTCCAACGTAGAAGCCACCCGTTTAGTCTTGGCCTGGGTACCATGCAATGTGCTTTGTCGGCACCGACTCTTGAGCCTGAAGGCTGTTGCACTCCTCCAAAAGCACGTGCAGCCAATGGAAAGTTGCTGACAGCCCCTCGTGCACATTCTGGCTCAGTGTCTGCATCTCCACCAATGATGGGATTATACTTTCCAAAAGCGAGGTGCCTTGTCCGGTAAACATCGTTTCCTGGAAATAGGCAGCCCTCCGACTGTCCGCACCCTCAGGAGTCCCGGTCTTCACCTCATGTGCTGCAGCATGGGCGATGTGCACGCCAGAAGGTGACCCAGGAACCACTTCACTAAAATGTTCCACCGGGGGTGATAGTCTCTGCAATGGTGGAGGCTACAGGTGAAAGGAGATGTTGGTGTCATCCCCAGACTAGTGCTCCGGGGTGTGTTGGGATTGTGGTTGGGGCAAGGTACCCCAGGTGGGCCTGCATAGTCTGATGATGATTTTGCAACACAAAAGAAAAGATACATGGAGGGATCTTGGTACGGAGTGGTCTGGGAGAGAGGGATGACTCACTTGCTATAGGGACATCATTTTGCTTTCGAGGCTCACTTGGTTGTCACATGCCCACCTCCACCTCAGAGATAGCCCTCTCCTGCATCTCCCTGCAAAATTCAATTGCCTTCTGCTCAGCTGGGGTGAGAGCTCTGAGGTCCGGAATGCCCCTCTGGTCTTCTCCCGCTCTCTTCGGTTATGGGCCGTCTTTTCCTAGGGGACAAATAAAGGATATGTTGAGACACATGGGGGAGAGTTACACAGAGGGTTTGTAGTTGGTGGCATGTGTGTGCAAGACACCTGGCCAAAGCAAACAATACAGGTGCAAGGTGGGATGTGAAGGAGATTCAGGCAGGTTTTGATTGACCTCCATGTTGTGGGGGGGGGGGGGGGGGTAATGTGAGGTGTGAGTGACAGGAGTTGTGCCAGGGGAACAGAGGTGGTAACTCACCCAAGTTGCCCGAAGGAGATCATTCTTCTTGTGACTCTGCGCGATTGCCTGCTTGGTGAGACTAGCAGCACTGACCGCATCGGCTATCTCCACCTAGGCCTGGTTCACAATCACGCCTTCTGCCCACCCTGGGGGAGAGGGTTTCCCGTCTCTCCTCCACTGCATCCAGCATTCCTCTCAAGGTTTCAGTCCAGGAACCGGGGGGCCATTCTTCGTGGAGCCATCTTCTTGGCTGGAATGAGTGGGGGCTGGAGTGCTTATAAACCGCTCTTCAGTGCCAATTTCGGCCCCAGCCAATCCAATGCCGGCAGAGTGCTGGCCTATTTGCATGTCCTGAATTGTTCCACAAATAGCACCGCCAATGGGAATGCGAACCGTATGCAATTCAGTCCCGGCGCCAACACTTAGTCTCCCAAATGAAGAATTTTGCCCGGTAAAGCTCAATCACGATAAGTTTAAACATTTATGCTGACCGCACTTTCTTGGTTTGAACCAGCTGCACATATTTAAAATTCAACATTTTTCTTTTCCCTTAAAATTATGTGGTAAAGTCATGCCATCAATACATTTATTGAAATCCCACAGGGAATAAAAAACATAAAGATGAAAGCGGATGATACATACCACCTGTTAAAATAATTCTTTATATATTGAATAGTTTATCATTAAAAATTGGGTTTTACTACTTTTAATGCTTTTACCTTTTTTAAATGTCGTTTAGAGCATGTTAATCATCCAGTAAAAATAGTAACAAAGAAATCTTTTCCCCAGCTTCTGAAGTTATAAATCACAATTTGCTAATAAACAATATGTGTATGAAATTTCCATTCAATAAAATAGTAGTAACTTTGACAGCTGTCTCATTCAATCTCAGTTGAGTACTGTGAGCACAGCAGATTTTCAAAGGATACTCCAGAGATTGAAGATTGAAATTTTAACTTGACACTTTATGACACTAAGTGTACTTTTATTATACCTCTGTGTTTGTACATCTCTATTTGAGAATGGACAAAGCAGCAATTATCTTTTATCTACTTAAATTCTTCGACAAGTCATTACTTGCAGTAATCATCATACTGCAGTTCTCTTCTTCCCAACATCTGTGATAAATCTGCAATTTTCTGTTCTCTCCATCCTGTTGCTAACTTTGGCTGTTTCTTAATTTGGCTGTTTAATTACATTTGCTCAAGAGTTACCAGGTATCTTTCGACACCGCCACAAGGTTCAGAACCGAATACTGATCAATGACTCGATACACCAGTTAGTAAGTTCAAAAGCAATGCTCATTTATTTACACACAGTCAAATCTTCTTATGCATAAACTCTACAAACTAAACTACCACTATTACTAAAGCCTATACTTAGCTTTGGGTGCCCACTCAGTCAGAGGAACAATGGCCTATGCTCGGTTCTGAGGCTGCTGGGTTGAGCTGTTTACAGGGTAGCAACTAGGAGCGTCTATCCCGTAGCGTGCGTTGACTTGGAACTTACTTGGTCTGGTGTAGCTGCTAGGCTGGTCTCTCTCTTCGCTGAGAGCCAAAGCCAAAGGAGAAAGATTCTCCCTTGGGGAATATCTTTTATACTAAAAAGGGCTTCGCTCGCTTTTGGACGGGCCTTGAACTTGGCCTCAATTAATTGGGTTTTTCCCAATCAGTCGTATCGATCTTCCTCCAATAGAGGGGTGGTTCCCTGATTGCTGGGCGTGTCCTAGGTGACTGTTGGTCTGCTTTGCTTGAGTCTCTTCTGGCGCTGGGGTGTCTGCCTTAACATTGTGTATCTAAATGTTTCCCTTTTGTCCCTGGAGATGGCTCATTAGTATGTAGATTGCTTAGCAGTTTCTGTCCTGTCTGAGAGCTTAAGGTTCTAATCAACAGACAGACCTTGCACCTGCTCGTTTCTTAGTATTGTCCAATTTTCCCTGCATTCTTTGCAAGTGTCCCTTTTGTAATCGGGACGTGGCTATCCCAGACGGCTACAATCCCCAGTTAATTCCTGGATGAAGAAAAAGATGATCCAATAAAAAGGTGAAGGGAACTGTATACAGATAGTCCTGCTTGTAAATATGGCACAAATGTTAGTGTTAAAAATTAATATGAGAGCCAATATTCGTAATGAGGAATGCAGAAATGGTTTTCCATCTATTGATGTGTGTGCTTGCAATAGATAAATCTCATGTCAGAAGTTTGAAATCAAGAAATTGCCAGTTACCTAATGGTGAGTTTGTACGATTGAATTTTCAGCAAGTTGACGTGATAATGATCTCAACCAAAACGAGGGAGTATCCCTACTCTCAGAATGAATGTCGTTCCACTAATTGCAAAAGACCGATTTTTGACAAATGTCTTCTAATTTCTATTATTTCCCTTGCTTATTGTTTTCTTCTATTTAACACTCCTCAAGGCATGGCATTCTTGTGGATTTGAATTCCACAGGTTGGAGTTCTCCTTCACTATCTGATTCATGCAGTTTATTTGAGAGCTTTATTGGTGAATTATATTCGGCTCTTCAACATACCAAGCCTGATCCTGCACTTACCTTATATTTACAGATACATTGGTTATTTGATAGTGATCTGTGTGAAACTCTACCTAGTTATGCCCTCCTTAAGCTAGAGTGATAAGATTTTTAAAAATTTGTTCATGGGATACAATCATAGAATTTACAGTGCAGAAGGAGGCCCTTCGGCCCATTGAGTCTGCACAGGCCCTTGGAAAGAGCACCCCACTCAATCTCACACCTCCACCCCATCCCCGTATCCCCGTAACACAGTAACCCCATCTAACCTTTTTGGACACGAAGGGCAATTTATCATGGCCAATCCACCTAACCAGTACATCTTTGGACTGTTGGAGGAATCCGGAGCACCCGGAGGAAACCCACACAGACACGGGGAGAATGTGCAGACTCTGCACAAACAGTAACCCAAGCCAGGAATCGAAGCTGGGGCCCTGGAGCTGTGAAGCAACTGTGCTAACCACTGTGCTAACATGTTGCCTGGGCATCGCTGGCTGGGCCAGAATATATTGCCCATCCCCAAGGGATTTAAGAGTCAATAAATTGCTGTGGGATTGGAGTCATATGTAGGCCAGACCAGGGAAGGACAGCAGATTGTTTTTCTCTGAAGGACATTAGTGAACCAAATGGGTTTTTAACAACAACCGACAATGGTTTCATGGTCAACATTAGACTTTGAATTCCAGATTTCTAATTAATTCAAATTTCACCATTGCCATGGTGGGATTCGAACCCGGGTCCCCAGAACATTGTCCAGGGTTTCTGAATTACCAGTCTAGTTATAATGCACTGCCTCGCTCAATTTTACTAATTGGACTGCCCTCTCATTTAAGGATGCTGAGGCTGTCAGTTTTAAAAAGGATTGGGTATCAGTCTAGAATTTTCCTAATCGGTATGGCCCAGCTACTCACTTAATTAATGTGCTGAACCCCCATCATGGGATTTTGCCATTCCCCTTTTCATATGTGATGTAATTCTGAGACGCGGTGCTTCTCGCAGAGGACAACGGTCAGATAATGGATGTACAGATTCTCAGCTCGCTGGCTGTTTCATCTCATCTCATTGCTGATTCAGGCTGTAAAATATTTTAGATGTTTCCATCTGTAAACCTAGAGAAGGAATAGAACAAATACATTTGTTCTGTAGTATGGAGGTACTGAGTAGTCTGTCAATAAAAGCATTAGGGGTACATGGGGTGCATCTATGAGGGGTACTAATCTGAAGAAGGGTGACCTGTTTCATTTGGTCCTCACCAGCACCCAACTCTCACCTGTGGCTCCAAGTATTGTTTGCATGCGACAACAGCAACATCCTGGCAAACTGTATCGACAAGTGGACAGGTCAACAGACCATACAGTCTTTAAGTTCAATGGCATTGAGGGAGTAATGAAGCAGCAGGTGAGGATACGCTAGATGTTGTAGTTGGAACCCTGAAAACAGACACCTCAGCCCTTAGGATCATTCTTTCACTGGAGATACAAGAATGGCTAAAAATAGATAAGGAGGAGGCACTAGAAACTTTGGCTGTATTTAAAGTTGATATGCCACCAAAGTCAGATGTGATCCATTTAAGGATGCTGAGGCAATTAACGAGAAACTATAATCCTCCAATCCTCCTTAGAAACATGGGTGGTGTAAGGATACATTCAACACCTGCAGGCCAGCTTGTCCACTATCTGGGTGAAGAAATTTCTCCCTATCACTGTCCTAAATGAAGGCAGATCGGTGGGGCAGTTGTCAGCACTGCTGCTCACGGCACCAAGGTCCCAGGTTCAATCCCGGCTCTGGGTCACTGTCCGTGTGGAGTTTGCACATTCTCCCCGTCTTTGTGTGGGTTTCGCCCCCACAACCCAAAGATGTGCAGGCTAGGTGGATTGGCCATGCTAAATTGCCCCTTAATTGGAGGAAATGAATTGGGCACTCTAAAAATGTTTTAAAAAAATCTCTGTCCTGTATCTTCAGACTGTAACCCCTGGCTCGGGATGCCCCCAACATTGGGAACATCTTTCTTGCATCTAGCCTGTCTAGTCCTGTTCGAATTTTATAGGTTTCTGTGAGATTCCCTCATACTTCTGAACTTCAGCGAATACAATCCAAACCAATTCAATCTTTCCTCGTATGTTAGTCCCGCCATCCCAGGAATCAGTCTGGTAAACCTTCCCTGCACTCCTTTGAGAGCAAGAATATCTTTCCTCAGATAAGGAGACCAAAATTTCATACAATATTCCAGGCATGGTGTCACCAAGGCCCTGTATAATTGCAACCAGACATACCTGCTCATGTACTCGAGTCCTCTCGTAATGAAGGCCTTCTTTACCGCCTGCTGTACCTGTAAGCTTACCTTCAGTGACTGTTGTACAAGGACACCCAGCCTCGTTGCACATTCCAGTCTCCTAATTTATGGCCATTCAGATAATGTGGGCAAAGTCTTGGAAAGGATTATAAGAGATCGGATTTATAATCATCTAGAAAGGAATAATTTGATTAGAGATAGTCAACACGGTTTTGTAAAGGGTAGGTCGTGCCTCACAAACCTTATTGAGTTCTTTGAGAAGGTGACCAAACAGACGGACGAGGGTAAAGCAGTTGATGTGGTGTATATGGATTTCAGTAAAGCATTTGATAAGGTTCCCCACGGTAGGCTATTGCAGAAAATACGGTGGCATGGGATTGAGGGTGATTTAGCGGTTTGGATCAGAAATTGGCTAGCTGTAAGAAGACAGAGGGTGGTGGTTGATGGGAAATGTTCAGTCTGGTGTTCAGTTACTAGTGGTGTACCACAAGGATCTGTTTTGGGGCCACTGCTGTTTGTTATTTTTATAAATGACCTGGAGGAGGGCGTAGAAGGATGGGTGGGTAAATTTGGGGATGACACTAAAGTCGGTGGAGTTGTGGACAGTGCGAAAGGATGTTGCAGGTTACAGAGGGACATAGCTAAGCTGCAGAGCTGGGCTGAGAAATGGCAAATGGAGTTTAATGCCGAAAATGTGAGGTGATTTATTTTGGAAGGAGTAACAGGAATACAGAGTACTGGAGTAATGGTAAGATTCTTGGTAGTGTGGATGAGCAGTGAGATCTCGGTGTCCATGTACATAGATCCCTGAAAGTTGCCACCCAGGTTGATTGGCTTGTTAATAAGGTGTATGGTGTATTAGCTTTTATTGGTAGAGGGATTGAGTTTCGAAGCCATGAGGTCATGTTGCAGCTGTACAAAACTCTGGTGCGGCCGCATTTGGAGTATTGCGTGCAGATCTGGTCCCCGCATTATGGGAAGGATGTGGAAGCTTGGAAAGGGTGCAGAGGAGATTTACAAGGATGTTGCCTGGTATGGAGGGAAGGTCTTATGAGGAAAGGCTGAGGGACTTGAGGCTGTTTTCGTTAGAGAGAAGAAGGTTAAGAGGTGACTGAATAGAGGCAAACAAGATGATCAGAGGGTTAGATAGGGTGGACAGTGAGAGCCTTTTTCCTCGGATGGTGATGGCTAGCATGAGGGGACATAGCTTTAAATTGAGGCGAGATAGATATAGGACAGGTGTCAGAGGTAGGTTCTTTACTCAGAGAGTAGTAATGGTGTGAAATGCCCTGCCTGCAACAGGAGTGGACTCGCCAACATTAAGGGCATTTAAATGGTAATTGGATAAACATATGGATGATAATGGAATAGCTTTCGAGTGGTTTCACAGGTCGGTGCAACATCGTGGGCCGAAGGGCCTGTACTGAGCTGTAATGTTCTATTGTAATGTTCTATTGTTCTATTGTACAGGGGAGATGTCAGAGGTAGGTTCTTCACACAGAGAGTGGTGGGTGTGTGGAATGCACTGCCAGCGGATGTGGTGGAGTCAGAGTCATTAGGGACATTTAAGGGACTTTTGGACAGGCACGTGGACAGCAGGAAATTGAAGGGGTGTAGGTTAGGTTGATCTTAGATTAGGATAAGTGGTCGGCACAACATTGTGGGCCGAAGGGCCTGTACTATGCTGTACTGTTCTATGTTCTATGTAATCTGAAGAGTGGTGATCCTCAGGTTAAACCACCTCCAGTCAGCTCTCCCCTCAAAGGGGAAAGCAGTCTATGGTCATCTGGGACTATGGCACCTTTACCTTACCTGACCTCTTCACCAAGTTGGATGAGCCCCAGTGTGATGTCATTATGTTCTGGTCAACCATATGAAAATTGAAGCTCTCCTGTGTTCAGTCGAGAGTGGCAACACCTTCAGTGAGGATTGTTTGTCCACCACAGGCCACATGGTCCACCTGGGTATTTGTGTCCAGTGCTTCATATGGGTCCAGTTCCCGTCACGTTCTGTTTACACTTTGCTCCAGTGTCTATCTTTGCCTTCAGTCTTGCAATGTTGCAAATCATGCTCCAGGTGGTGAAGGTCTCATCTTTTTCTGTGACAGTGTTGACATTCTCAAAGTAAACTTATTGGAAGTTCAGTAGTTTGGTTCCCCTGGCTGAGTTCCAATTCATTCATTTTACCGATGCCTTTAACCTTGGAGAACTGACCAGCTGCAATGTAGTTCTTGTCAAAAGAAAGCTGTTGTGATTTTGATCTGCAGAATTTTGTGAAATGATTCCAGTGTCCACATGTGCTGCAGCGTCTACCAGATGCCAAACTTGCTGCTCTGTTCTGAAGTTGATGGCGTCAGAGCAACATGCCGTGTATGCCGAAAATCCCAGTTTTCCACCGAAACACCTTGCTGCTTTTTTCACACTGTTTTTTTTGCATGCAGATGCTAATGGCTGTTTGTTGCGTTAAATCTTTCTCTTGGTGCAGCTGCTTGCAGACATGGTTGCCGTGGACCCGACATGCTATTTGATCCTTGACGAACCCACCAATAAGGGCAGCACGGTAGCCTTGTGGATAGCACAATTGCTTCACAGCTCCAGGGTCCCAGGTTCGATTCCGGCTTGGGTCACTGTCTGTGCGGAGTCTGCACATCCTCCCCGTGTGTGCATGGGTTTCCGCCGGGTGCTCCGGTTTCCTCCCACAGTCCAAAGATGTGCAGGTTAGGTGGATTGGCCATAGCTAAATTTACCCTTAGTGTCCAAAATTGCCCTTAGTGTTGGGTGGGGTTACTGGGTTGTGGTGATAGGGTGGAGGTGTTGACCTTGGGTAGGGTGCTCTTTCCAAGAGCCTGTGCAGACTCGATGGGCTGAATGGCCTCCTTCTGCACTGTAAATTCTATGATAATCTATGATAAGGGTTCCAAATGCACATTGTTGCCGTGTATGATTATATTGATTTGTCAGATCTTTGATGTGTAGAGTTAATCACCAAGTTTGAAAAGGACCTTTTTTGATTTATTTGATAATCCTGCAAAGTAATACATACTTTCCAAACTTGGCCCAGTTATGTGCAATGTTTGCATCATAAATGAACGGGTTGATGCGGCGATGTCTTTCTGCCATAGTGCCAACTCCTAACACCATGTCGTTGTGGTGGGTTGCCGAAGACTGCCGACTAAATAAAAATAAGCAATAATGATAATAACATGGGATGCAGGACAACTTGATAAGGTGGATTCAAAATTGGTTTAGGTATAGGATGTGGTGATATGCCTGCAAACAATATTGTAGATAGTTGGTGGTGCGGCCTCCAACCAGCAGATGGCGGTACAGACCCACCATGCAGCCTGGAGACAGTGATCATGTGGCAAGGCACTCACATGTAAGGGAGAGCAGATCCGGTGATCCTGAGATGGTTATAAGATGTACATGAGGGCAAACGTGCATTCGGGTAGCTCCAGAAGAGTATAAAGAAACTCCATGATAACTTGCTCTGTGTTAGATCATTACCTTACCACATGTGATTTAACAAAGATCCTGGTTTGGATAAGTCACAAGCAGTCCTGTGGATTCCTTGCTAGACATCGAACACTGAACACAACATAGGAGACAGAGGGTGATGATAGATGGCTGCTTTAGTGACTGGAAGCCAGTGTCCAGTGACATACCACAGGGAACCGTGCTGGGTCCCCTACTGTTTTGTCATTTATATAAATGATATTGATGAGTGCCAATGACATTGCAACGGCGCACGGCGCGCGACACACTTATGCCATTTCCGAGGGGGTAGAGGATGGCTAACCGGCGTCAAAGCGACGCCGGCCCCGATTTGGGTGTCGGAGTCAATTCTCCGCCCAATTGCCGATTGCGATATCGACATCGGGGAACGGAGAATCCTGCCCGAGACATTTTGGAGGACGTTTGAAATCATTACAGGCCTGGGCAAAGATAAGGAGAAACCTCCCTGTTGGCAACAGGATCAAGAAGCAGAGGGCGCTGATTTAAGATGATTGGCAATAATACCAATGAGAAAAATCAGTTTTTACACGGTGAGGATTTGGAATCTGGCATGCACAACCTGGTGGAGACTGCTTCAAGTGAATTGGATAATTATCTGAAGAGAAAAAATGCAGAGCTATGGGAAAGCGTGGGGAAGTGGGACTAGGCTAGAGAGCTTGCATTGAAACAAAGGGCTGAATGTCCACCTTCTTTGTTGTAACCCTTCTATGATTCCATGGTTCCATGGAGCAGCACGGTGGCGCAGTGGTTAGCACTGCTGCCTCTCGGCATAGAGGAGCCGGGTTTGATACCAGCCCTGAGTCACTGACCATGTGGAGTTTGCACATTCTCCCCGTGTCTGCATGGGTCACACCCCCACAGCCCAAAACCGTGCAGAGTATGTGGATTGGCCATGCTCAATTGCCCCTTAATTGAAAAAATAAAAAGAATGGGGTACCCAACCTCTCCCAACTTACATCCATCCACGCAACTGAAGTTCTTCATTCCTGGAACCATTCTCAAAAATCTTTTCTGCACCCTCTCTCTTGCCTTCCCAACCTTCCTAAAGTGCAGTATCCAGAACTGGAAACAATACTGCAGTTGATGCCAAACCGGTGTTTTATCTCAATTTATCATAACTCCCTTGTTTTTGTATTAACTCTTATTCTTGCCAATGAGGGAACAAACACGGGAAGTAGCAGTTTACGGTTGCTAAGGCGAGTTTCGTTGGCATAAAAGAAGGACTGCCTCTGAGGATGTGAGGGACCATTGTATTTTATTGATCAGTTAATGCCCCACTCAAGTTGGGCAACCCATAGCCATTCATAGAATAATAGAATCCCTACAGTGCAGAAGAAGGCCATTTGGCTCATCTGCACCGAGCCTTCGAAAGACCATCCTACCTCGGCCCAATTCCTTGCCCGAAGGGGCAATATTAGCATGACCAAACCACCTAACCTACACATCTATGGACGGTGGGAGGGAAATGGAGCACCTGGAGGAAATCCACGCAGACAAGGGGAGGAAGTGTAAACTGCACATAGACAGTCACCTGAGGTCAGAATCGAACCAGGATCCCTGGTGTCGTGAGGCAGAAGTGCTAACCACTGCGCCACTTGAGTCAGTGTTGATCCCCCAATGTCCACCTTCGATTACGGATATGTAAAGTTAGGAATCCTACCATGAAAAGCAGATGATAAATGGGTATCCATGAAACAAAAGGGGAAGGTTCTCCAGCTTGGAAGCTGAAACAGCAGGCCCATGTATCCTGGCATGCATGGGAATGTATGTAAGTTAGCACTGACCACGGGCTGCACAAGTTCAAAATCAACATTGCTGCTCTCCGAGTGACTGATTGGCAATCGGATCAATACGTGAGGCCAATTATTCCATCTACTGGCATGAAAAAGTGAAGATGATCAGTGTGAACATCGAGTGGTCTTTGCTGTAAGCAAGATTGATGCAGGTAATCGAGATGCCTATCGCAATCTCTGAATGACTCATCTCTCTATCTACCAGCAGGTAAAGATTTTATCTCCATCATCTGTGCTTCTGTACCAACTTTATATGCCAATGCAAGAGACAAAGATCACTTCTAAAAATCCCAAGTTGATATTATAGTACATCTGCCACAAGAAGAAAAGTTATTTCCCTTGGGGACTCTAATGTAAGAGTTGGATCAGTTTCATGGCAACTGCACTTCAGTCATCATGGCTATGGTAAAGATAAACAAAATTGGCAGCAGTTCCTGAGAACTTTGTGCACAGTGTAGACTTTAGTTTACAAACACCTTCTTCCAGGGCAGACATTGGCACCAGGTGTCATCCAAGATCAAGCACTGGCGCTAACTTGACCTGAACACCAGATGTGATCTGTTCAGCATTCTTCGTACCCTCACCTATCACAGTGCAGACCGTGAATCTGATCACTCACTTTTCAGTAACAGGGTGGAAAATACACAAGTTCAAACACAAACAGCAGTCTGCACATCAACATTGCATGCAGCAGGAATTACGACACCTGTCTTGTGCAGTCCCCTCAACCTGAGGGCTCACCAGATAGCACTGATGAAGCATGGAAGTCTCTGCAATCAATCATCAACAAAGCTGCATTAGACATATTTGGCAAAAGAAGAAACGTGACCATAGTCCGGTTCAAAACCCCCCTTGCCAAAGTGACTCCTGTTAATGAAGCGAACAGCGCAGCCGTCCTGGCTTACAGCCTGTCTCCCATCCCAACAACATGTGACAATCTCATGTCAACCAAGGCACTTATGCAGAAGACAGGAAGGTATTGGGTCAACAAGTGTTGAATCAAATTGTGCAAAGAAATACAAACTGCCAATGACAATGGGAACTGTTGCACTGTGTGTGATGGTGTTAAAAGTCCACTCGACCCCACCAACACCAATTTTGCATCTTTGAAATCTGCATATGAGGAAGTACTAACTGAGAGGAACAAAGAAATGACCCACTGGGTATAAAGCATTATTCAACTATTGTAAGGGTCCTTCCTGTACCTTCTTGTTTATTCCCTTGTTTTCCCCTTTCTTTATTTCTTGCCATTACATTTTTGATCCGCAAATGTTTAATGGATCTGTGATTTTAAGGCAAAGCAGCCTGCACGAAACAGCCTTTAATTCATACAAGCAGATTCCAGAAGGTTGTGCTGTTTTTGATCAGTGATCGGGGATTGGCTGGCCTCAGTGATGACTCAGTTTGATTGATATGACTGGTAGCCAATGATTTTGTCCTAAAGGACTGTGCTCTGCCTGGTAACAGGTGGTGATTGGGTATTATCCTTCGGGCTATGTTTCTCAGAGCCACAAGGTTCCATTTTAGTTTCACTTTTGGCTCTGGCAGAGGAGGTGAAAAATCCAGCTAAATCCTCTCCAGAAAACAGCTGCTACTCCTCTCCAAAAAAGATCCAGTTAACTCTCTCTCCAATAATGTTGAATTCCTGCAGAACCTGAAGACAAGCCACAAACTGAGATCAAAGCCTGATGAAACCGGGACTCTGTCTCTCCAGAAAAATTGTGTGCACAGGTTGTAAAGGAAGGAGATTGTGATTCTCGGGATACTGCGGAGAAAGCCGACAAGGACCCATCAACTGAAGCAAAGACTCTTTTCTCTTTCATTTAAATTTTGTTTTCTTCTCCCCCCCTCTCTGTTTTTGTCTGTCCTGTGTGTATGGTTAGAGGTTGGGGAGGCAAGTTCAACTAGGAGTTAGGTCCTTATTAATATTTAACCAACTGTATCAGCTGTGTATTTCACCATTAGTCTTGTTATAAATAAACAGTAATTGTGTTTCAACTTACAAACCTGGTGACTATAATTATTGGGCAGCTAAGGGGAAAGAAATGGGGAATCTTTACAAAAATTATTGGTTAATTCATTTGTGTTGCGACTTTGGGGCATATGGGGCTGGAACTGACCATGCACTTGCCCAGGTTGGTGTAATACTATATTCACCTGAGACAGTTATCTCTCTGCCTGCGCTTGATGATCTGCTGCAGATCATCAAGATCTGTTGTGTATGAGTTTTATGCAGATTCCTCATAACTTGAGCTTGATAAGCAGCAGGGAAAGCATTTGAGAAGGAGAGAATACCACCCGAGCTGCTCAAGTATGGAGAGCCCCTCCTGCTGCCATACTTCCATACTCCCCTCCTCCTCTGCTGGCAAGAAGGCTTCGTCCCACAGGGTATGTGTGACACAAACATCACCACGTTATACAAGAACAAAAGCACAGAGGAGATTGAAACAAACTACTGGGGCATCTCACTCCCCAGCGTCATTGAGAAGGCCTTCCAGATTCATTCCAAGGCTCAACTGACAGGTCAACAGAATATGGCACTATGTGGTTTCAGAGCAGGGAGATCCAAGTAGGCATGACATTATCCCTATGTGAGCTTCAAAAGAAGCGCAGAGAACAGGTCATACCACTCTATCTTGCTTTATTGGATACATAGAATGGGTCACTCCCAGATGGAGAAAGTCAGCTCTCCTCCCAAGCTTCACACCATCATATGGTCCTTCCATGATAATATGCACAGAAACATTCAATTCAGCAGCTCCACCTCTGACAGTTTTGAGGTCAAGAATTAGCCCCTATTATGTTTGGTATCATTTTCTCTGTTCCTGTGAACCTGGAAGGAGGGGACCTCCGCACATCCACAGCACATTGCTGGATAGCAGCGGGTCCTAGACAACTTACACTACCATGAGAAAAAGCTCAATAACCTCCACCGTGTCTATTCTGCATCCTTGACATCATATGAGAAAATAAAGTCAGCAATGCTGCAGTCCGTTCCAAGGCAAATATGCCAAGCATGATAGCTCTGATCAAACAAAGGATCTGTAGCTGATTTGGGTATGTAGGCAGAATGGAAAATAACTGCATCCCCAAGGATATGCTGCATGTGGAGGTAGCAGATGACAAGATGCCAGTGAGGTGCCTAAAGCTCTGATTCAAGGACACTGTCAAAAGAGAGGTGGAAGGCCTCAACATCAATTATGACAAGTGGGAAACTCTAGATGCAAATGGCCAGCTGTGGGCAGGGGTTTGCCACCATAATGACACATGGTTTCAGAACCTCCAAATCAGACACCAGCTCTGCAAACAGGACATCAGCAGCGATAATAATAATCTTTATTAGTGTCACAAGTAGGCTTACATTAACACTGCAATCAAGTGACTGTGAAAAGCCTCTAGTCGCCACACTCCGGCGCCTGTTCGGGTACACAGAGGGAAAATTCAGAATGTCCAAATTACCTAACAACACGTCTTGCGGGACTTGTGGGAGGAAACCGGAGAAAACCCACACAGACACGGGGAGAATGTGCAGACTCCGCACAGTGGCCTAAGCTGGGAATCGAACCCAGGTCCCTGGGGCAGTGAAGCAACACTGCTAACCACTGTGCTACTGTGCTACCCTTCCACACCACTGGCAAGTGCGGCACTGTGGCACACTTTGCCTTTCCAGAATTGGCTTGTTCGGCCATCAAGAAAATTCAGCACATAATAAGTAGTAGAGGCGGGTACAATTGTGTCTTTCAAAAAGCATTTAGATAGTTACATGGGTAAGATGGGTATAGAGGGTTATGGGCCAAGTGCGGGCAACTGGGACTAGCTTAATGGTAAAAACTGGGCGGCATGGACTGGTTGGGCCGAAGGGCCTGTTTCCATGCTGTAAACTTCTATGATTCTATGATTCTATCTCATCTGATCTCACTAAATTCTGAGGCCGAGGACCCCATATGCTTTATTAACAATTTTCTCAATCTGCCCTGCTTCCTTCAGTGATTTGTGCAAGCTGGTCCTGCACTCCCTTCAGAATTGTACCTCCTGTTTTATATTGACTCTCTTTGTTCTTCCAGCCAAAATTAATCACTCTAATCAGGTTCTATTTTGCTATTCTCAGATAAAATATAGTGGAAAATCCATTATGACTTTTATGAGAACTTATTATAGAATAAGGCACTGTTAGGTGTGTTAATCTTCCTGAGGTTTGCTATTTCAGCAGAAAACATGTTGAAACATTCATTATGATCATTAGTGGATAAGTGAACTTGTTAAGTGGAAATGTAACTACTGAATTCTGGCAGCTGAACTAGCTTCAGTAATATTTGATTTTGCTATGCATGTTCATATCAATTCTATTGGTCCATCACATCATTCCTTTACAATAACATAACTTATAATGTGACATGAATTTTGTTCAGTACATTGGGTGGAAGTAGAGTCATGCAGCATTGAAACAGCCCTTCAGCCCCAAAGTATATGATGACCATCAAATACCAATCCATACTGATCCCATTTACCAGCACTGAGAAGACCTACAGTGCAGAAAGAGGCCATTTGGCCCATTGAGGCTGCACCTACCCTTTGAAAGAACACCGTATCTAGGCCCATTCCTCTGCCCTATCCCTGTAACCCCACCTAACCTCTTTTGGACGCTATGGGGCAATTTCTTAGCATGGCCAATCTACCTAACCTGCACATATTTGGACTGTGGAAGGAAACCAGGAAACCCAGAGGAAACCCACACAGATACGGGGGGAACGTGAAAACTTCACACAGACAGTCAGCCAAGGGCAGAATCGAACCCGAGTCCCTAGGGCTGTGAGGCAGTAGTGCTAACCACTGTGACACCATGCCTCACTTAGTCCATAGCTTAAAATGCCTTGGCAACTTAAGTGATCACCCAGATGCTTCTTAAATGTTGTCAAAGTTCTGCCTCCACCACCCTCTCAGGCAGTATGTTCCATATTTCCACCACCCTCTGGGTGAAATATTGTTTCCTCAGGTTTCTTCTAAACTATTTACCCCTCACCTTAAACCTATGACCTCTGGTCTTACACACCTCTACCATTGGGGAAAAGATTCTCACGATCTACCCTATCTATGCCTTTCATAACTTTGTATACCTCTATGAGATTCCCCCTCAGCTTCCTCTTCCCCAGGGAAAACAAACCCAGCCTATCGAGTCTCTCTTCATAGCTGAAACTTTCCAACCCAGACAACATTCTGGTGAATCTCCTCTACACCTCCTCCAATGCAATCATGTCCTTCCGATAGTATAGCGACCAGAACTGCACACAATATTCCATCTATGGTCTAATCATTGTTTTTTTATGAAATTGCCCCAAGACCGCCCTGCTCCTATATTCTATGCCATTGCAATGAAGGCAAGCATCCCCTATGCTTTTTTCACCACCCTGTCTACCTGCCACCTTCAGGGATCTATGGATCTGCACTCCAACTGTTCCTAAATACTGCCTAGGGACCTACTGTACATTGTGTATATCCTACCCTTATTAGACATCCCAAAATGCATCACCTCACATTTGTAGTTCTAATATATATAATATGATATCTATAATATCTAATCTAATATATCAGGGGGTCACAGTGGCACAGTGTTTAGCACTGCTACATCACATCACCAGGAAGCTGGATTCGATTCTGGCCTTGGGTGACTGTTTGTGTGGAGGTTGTACATTCTCCCTGTGTCTGTGTGGGTTTTCTCCAGGTGCTCCGGTTTCCTCCAACAGTCCAGAGATGCGCAGGTTAGGTGCATTGGGATTTGTGGATTGTCCCTTAATGTCCAAAGATATGCAAGTTAGTTGAGTTGGCCATGCTAAATGTTAAACCCCCTTAGTTGGCCATGCTAAACCCCCTTGGTATCCAAAGATGTGCTGATTTGTTGAATTGGCCATGATCAATGCACGGATTTACGGGGATAGAACCGGGGAGTGGACCTAGGTAAGCTGTATGGTCAATGTATAATTACTGATAATTCACCAGTGCACTGTATTATGTTATGTTATGTTATGTTATTAACCCTGTGGGCTCCACCTATGGGCCATTGTGTGGCTTCACCCACAGGGGGATATGTTGGGGCATGTACAGGCTCTGCCCATGGCTCCACCCCTTTAGAGGAAGTATAAGAGCAGCTGACCTGCGGGGCCGCCTTCAGTATTGTACCGGTCACAGGCAGGCACAGTTCTAAGCTGATTAAAACCACGATTTACTTCTCCACGTGTTTTCGAGTGAATTGATGGTCTCATCAATTTAATCAGCTTAAAATACTACTATGGAATCAGCCCTCAAACCTGACAGACTGGAACTCGATACACAGGCCGCGGTGGCGAAATACATTTTTTCACATTGGC
This sequence comes from Scyliorhinus torazame, assembly GCF_047496885.1. NCBI lineage: Eukaryota > Metazoa > Chordata > Chondrichthyes > Carcharhiniformes > Scyliorhinidae > Scyliorhinus > Scyliorhinus torazame. Next base: position 222,707,468 of record NC_092715.1, on the reverse strand, counting down.
TTCGATGCTTCGAGGCCTATCTCGCTGCGTCATCTACGCCATCCATCACTGATGAACAGAAGCTGTGCCTCCTCCACGCACGGGTGCGCCATCGCCTTTCTGTCCAGCTCAACGAAGCCGCTTCCTATACAGAGGCCCTCGCACTACTCGAACGCCTCGACGTGCGGCCTGTGGGCGAGGTCTACGCAAGACACGTCTTCACCACTCGCCGCCAGCGCCCTGGGTGTGGTGTTGGGTGCTCTGGTGCACAGATGAGCCAACACAGTTGTATGTGGTACAACTCTATTTTATTTTAACTCTTATAATACAGTTCGTTCCGGATACTCTGCACGTGCTGTCTCCCTGAGGGTGTCGTGTAGCAGGTCTGTCCTGGTCCTCCTCTCCAGCTAATACTGACCACCAGGTGTCGTGTTTGTGCTTTTATATCTTTCTGTGATTGGTTGTGGTGGTGTGTGTTCTGATTTGTCTGTTGGTGTGTCTATCATGATGTGTGTGTTTGAATATCATGACATCCCCCCTTTTTACAAAGATATGTGCCTACGTGGTTATAAATATAATCGTGTTGTGAGTGCATCTAAGAGTGTGTGCGTGTGTTGTGTACAGCGTGTGTATATGACGTAACTATTTACATGGGGCGATGTCGGGTGCGTCACACTAACAAGGTTGTACCATAACAAAACATGAATGCGAGAAAAAAAATCAACTTGAACAGTGGTCCGGTCAGACGATATCTGGAACGATAAACAACAACAGGTTATAATACAGAAGTGTTTGACTTTTTGAACGGATGAACAGCGTTATAAGTCCAGTCTAATGGGTGACCGCCTCAAGAATAGGCTGGTCCTCAAGCCAGTTCAGCTGTGGAGATTTGGGTTCACACTGGTTCACCTTGGACTGTTGGAGGTGATGCTGTTGCTGAAGTCTCTACTTTTCCATTTGTTGTACTTCGTGCAGTGCTTGGTTTTTCATTCGTGCAAATATAACATTCAACATCTTTGTTAGTGTTGCCTTGGCTGTGGTTTGGTTCTGGTGGCGATGGAAGGGGCATGATCCGTGGCATCTCCACGAAGTCATCCTTGGGAACCAGTGGAGGATCCGGCGTGTGCGTACGGTTCAGTTGCGAGCGTGGAAGGCGGCGCAAAGCTCGCTGATTGCGCCTACGCACCAATCCATCCGCCCTGCATGCCAGGAACAAGGTGGAGTCTTTTTTCTTTTTATGTTTGTGGTGGACGGCATCTTGTAGCCGATGGGTCGTTGCCATCGAAGTAGCACCATCACTAATATCATGCAAGGCGATGACTGTGCCAGATGTGGAAGTTGGCCGAGATCGTGCACGCTGGTTCCGGCCACCTGCTGTGCCGGAAGGGCGACTCCGCAGAGAAACGTCGAAGCATGTCGCCTTGGAGAGAGAATTGTTGCTCGCATCAACGTCTGGCGATGGCGCGAATTGGTGTGTCCGCCTTGGACCGCCGGTGCTGGTCGCCACTGCCGACCCAGTGGGACTGCCACGCGATCCATTCCCTGTCGCCGTGGCATCCGCCGTCACCCTGAGCGTGCCATCACCGAGGCTGCGACACCGCCCGTCCGGAGCAAGGTCTGGCGTGCGCGAATCAGAGTCGGCGCTTGGCTGCTCCCCATCTGGAGTCTGGTCTGCCTTCCGTCGATGCTCCCCGTCCGGAGTCCCAACAGGTTCACTGGAGGCAGCCGAGATTCCCTGAAGCTGCACTTCTGGATTCGGAACATGCAGGAATGCACCAACCAGTGGAGAGGCTCGAGCCATCGAGGGTGGAAGCGGTGCGCCGCCACCGCAGTCGTCAGTGGTCCCACCGTGATCGTCGAGTGCCTCGGTATGCACTAGGCGAGGTCTGTCACCTTGCACCTTTTGCATGGGAAGTGGGATGCTGTCGTCACTCGTCTCACATCCCGTGGATAGATCCTCATTAGCAGCTTGCTGTTCACTAGGGTTGGGTAAATTGTCAGAGTTTTCATCTGGTGGTGCACACCATGTCGGTGGACTGTCATTGTCTTGCCGTTGTCCTTCATTTGGGCTTTTCTTCTTTGGAATTTTAAATCTTCCCCCAGACATTGCAGAACCTTGTTTATTACCCCCAAATTCTCCCATATGTATGGTCTCGAATATAGGATCCAATGTTTCTATCGACATTGTACTATTTTCCAAAGAACATTCCGTTTCACTTTTCTTCTCAGGTACCTCATATGTATCTTTGTTTAATGTACATGCCTTCATGGTCTCTGGGTCTGATTTTGCTGGGACTGACATGGTCACAGTCTCTCTTTTACTGTTCTCAATTGCCCACATTATACTCCCCATACATAACTGCTTAATCACTGGGGTTAGTGTGGTACAATGGATAATCGGGTCGACCTTATCTGCATCTTCACCATTAGTGGAAAGCACACTTGGTTCACTTGAAACTGCTGCGGGTTTTAAATTCGTTATCTGGCTACTCGATGTCGGTGTCCTCAGGATTCTTGCTCCAATGTTCTGCTCATTTATCAGTGGAGTGTGTATAGGTTCAATGCAATTAATGTTCCCCTCAAGGTTTGAAGTCATTACTGACTAACTGCTGGTCTCCGAAGTTGGGACTTTGCGGTGTTGTGTTGAAGGGAGACATTTGTCCCTGCTGTAGATATGATTCAGGTTGTGTTATTTCCATTACCTGAGGATCAATGTCTTGTCCATTTTTTCGATCTGTACTAAAACACTGGCAATTCTCAGTCTGCTCCTTGCAAGTTAAACATTCAATTAATTTCTTTAGCAAATCCTCAGCATCCTTCTGTGACCGTGCAGCATTATTAATCTCTGTTCGGCTATAATGATCCTGAAGGTCAGCGCATAAACCTTTTTTCTTCGGGCTTGGAAGAGGCGATTCCTTTGGCTTGTCTTCAGTTAGGCTTGAACAGTCTTCAGTGCTGTGCCCTTCATTGTAGCATGAGAGACCGTCATGGTCATGCTGCTGTGTAGTGGAGCATGGTAGGCTGTTATAGCCTTCTTGCTGTTCACGTGAGCATGGCAGACTTGCATCGTCTGCCGCTGGTTGGTCAGGAGAGGTTGCTAGACCCTCATGGTCTTGTTCCTGCAAGGACCGCACATTGGAGTCTTGCGTTGCTTCTATCGTGGAGGCTGTCCACGAGCTCTCTGTGGAGGCTTGTGACACTGGAGTCACTTCTTGTTCGTGCAAGGACTGCGCTCTGGAGTCTTGCGTTGCTTCTATCGTGGAGGCTGTCCACGAGCTCCCTGTGGAGGCTTGTGACTCTGGAGTCACTTCTTGTTCATGCAAGGACTGCGCTCTGGAGTCTTGCGTTGCTTCTATCGTGGAGGCTGTCCACGAGCTCTCTGTGGAGGCTTGTGACACTGGAGTCACTTCTTGTTCGTGCAAGGACTGCGCTCTGGAGTCTTGCGTTTCTGCAATTGTGGAGTCTGTCCACGAGCTTGCTGTGAAGGCTTGTGACACTGGAGTCACTTCTGGTTCATGCGAGGACTGCGCTCTGGAGTCTTGCATGTCTTCTTTCATAGAGTCGGGAACGTTGAGCGGGACGTGGACCACGCTCTGTGTGGCAGCAGGGCGCTCTCCGTGTGCTTGCAGCGCTCCCTGTCTGTTAATGTCAGGCTGCAGCATCATCCGGTACTGATAAGTTGGGACGTCATATCTGCTGGATTGAAGATCCTCAAATCCGAAAAATGAATCCGCATCTGCGTCGGATTCAATGTGGGGGCCGCCAATGTGCAACACGAAAGGTTCGTCCGAGTCATAGTCGTATAGGACCACGGAGCTATCATTGGGCTCGCGAGGTCCGGAAACACTGTAAAGATCGTCATCGAAGTATTCGAGGTCGGAATCATCGGCTTGTGCGTAGGTAACTGCTTGTCGGAGGGTTCTTCGGAGGTCAAATTCATCTCCTGGGTCAATTTGCAGCAATGTGCTGTCATTCCAGGTGAGGGAAGGTTATTTTACAGCTTTAACAGATTTTTGTTTTTTTGATTTGGGACGTTTCCCTTTTAAATTGGATTTGGGACGTTTCCCCATTAAATTGGTGCGGTCTGGGGCCTCTGACATCCTGACGCTCGGTATGTAGCACGTAGGAAGCGACAGCGCATGCTCAGATCGCTGTTCCTTTACCAATGGCCGTTTTCTTGACTGCGCATGCGCAGCATCTCGCGCATGCGCAAACGAAACTTCCGGTTCTGCGCACTGCTCGCGCAACTGTGCTAGCGTGATACCTTTAGCAAGATGGCCGCCGACCTCGACCCAGCCCTCTCTCAGGCCCGGGATTTCGGCCTCTGGGAATTCGGGCTCCGGGATCCCAGCCACGAGGTGAGTACTGCCGCTTTTCTTACCTTTACTTGCCGATTGGATTGCGTTTTCTTCACTGTACTTGGAGAATTTGTCCAGGACTGCCTGGTAATCGTACCTTTGCTGCCTCCTGAAGAACCTGAACCTTGTGAATATTTCTCTTGCCCTTGCACCGGCGATGGTGAGGAGAAATTCAATTTTTTCGCTATCATCCAGGTCTTGGCGTTCAGCTGCCACCAGGAACAATTCGAACACTTGCCGGAATCGCCGCCAGTTTTCGCGGAGATCGCCGTAGCACTGGAGCGGCTGCGGAACCGGGAGCTCTATCATTTTGCCTGGGCACTGCTGGTTGTCTGTGTACACTGAGGTATGCCGGCAGGTATCGATCCACTCCTGTACCATGTGGTGTTGGGTGCTCTGGTGCACAGATGAGCCAACACAGTTGTATGTGGTACAACTCTATTTTATTTTAACTCTTATAATACAGTTCGTTCTGGATACTCTGCACGTGCTGTCTCCCTGAGTGTGTCGTGTAGCAGGTCTGTCCTGGTCCTCCTCTCCAGCTAATACTGACCACCAGGTGTCGTGTTTGTGCTTTTATATCTTTCTGTGATTGGTTGTGGTGGTGTGTGTTCTGATTTGTCTGTTGGTGTGTCTATCATGATGTGTGTGTTTGAATATCATGACACTGGGGAGTCGCTAGATGATTACCTACGCGACCTCAAAGCCCTCTCGCGCAACTGTAACTACAAGGCCATTACGGCCACTCAGCACATGGAGCTCGCCGTCCGAGACGTTTACGTGGCGGGGGTCCGATCGAACTATGTGAGATAGCACCTGCTCGAAAAAGGGGCCCAGGACCTGGACGACACAGTAAAACTGGCTATCTCTCTGGAGATCGCTTTTCAGATCCTTACTGCGTTCCCAGCTGACCACGCGACTCCCTCGTGGGCCGCCGACCAGAGACTACCCCAGGCCTGTGCCGCGCGGCCGCCCGCCCATGGGGGGCTACACTGCTATTTTTGCGGCCAGTCCCCACACCCCCGACAGCATTGGCCGGCCCGCAACGCGAATTTCAGCAGCTGCGGGTGAAAAGGACACTTCTGCCTGGCCAGGTCTAAGAACTCAAACTCACAGACCCGATCCACAGACTCACAGGCCCGTAGAACCCGCAAGGTGGCAGCGTGTCTGCCGACTCCGCCTCTGCACAACACGTGCGACTCATGGGGGACACCATCTTGGCCATGCTCCCCCACGCGGCCCGCTGCTCGCTCCCAATATTCCCAACGCAAAAACCATCTCCCTCGCCTCTAGGTCGCACTCGGTGCAAATCTAAGTGTGCACTACTGCAACCCTAGCGATACAGGGCGTTCAGTACGCTAATTTTCAATTATATGTGCTCCCAGACCTCTGCGCTCTTCTCCTTTTGGGACTCGACGTCCAGTGCAACCTCAGGAGCCTAACTCTTAAGTTCGGGGGGCCCCTGCCCCCGCTCACCACATGCAGCCTCGCGACCCTAAAAATCGACCCCTCACCCCCTCTTCGCAAACCTCACCGCCGATTGCAAGCCAGTAGCCACCAGAAGCAGGCGGTATAGTATGCAGGACAGGACGTTCATTAGGTCCGAGGTCCAGTGTCTCTCGCGGGAGGGGGTCATAGAGGCCAGCAATAGCCCCTGGAGAGCTCAGGTGGTGGTCGTCAGGACCGGGGAAAAGTTCTGGATGGTGGTTGATTACAGCCAGACCATTAACCGGTTTACGCAACTCGATGCGTACCCCATTCCCCGGATTGCAGACACGGTTAAATCAGATTGTGCACTACCGCGTGTTCTCCACGGTAGATCTGAAGTCTGCATACCACCAGCTCCCAATCCGCCCGGAGGACCGTCACTACACGGCGTTTGAGGTAGACGGCCGCCTTTTCCATTTCCTCCGGGTCCCCTTTGGCGTCACGAATGGGGTTTCGGTGTTCCAACAAGCGATGGACTGAATGGTGGACCAATACGGGCTGTGGGCCACGTTTCCGTACTTGGACAATGTCACCATCTGCGGCCATGATCAGCAAGACCACAACGCCAACCTCCACCGATTTCTCCAAACCGCCCAAAAACTCAACCTCACCTACAACAAGGAGAAATGCGCTTTCCGCACAACCAGGCTAGCCATCCTCGGCTATGTCGTGGAAAATGGGGTCCTAGGGCCCGACCCTGACCGTATGCTTCCCCCTCCTACAACTCCCTCTCCCTCACTGTCCAAAGCCCTGAAGAGGTGCCTTGGATTTTTCTCCTATTACGCCCAGTGGGTCCCCCAGTATGCGGACAAAGCCCGCCCACTATTTAAGGCCATCCTCTTTCCACTGGCAGCCGAGGCCCGCCAGGCCTTCAACTGCATCAAGGCGGACAACGCCAAAGCCGTGATGCGCGTGGTGGACGAGTCCGTTCCCTTCCAGGTGGAGAGCGACCCTCAACCAAACAGGCAGACCGGGAGCGTTCTTTTCACGCACCCTCACCACCTCTGAAATTCGACACTCCTCGGTCGAAAAAGAAGCCCAAGCCATCGTGGAAGCCGTGCGGCACTGGAGGCACTACCTCGCTGGTAGGAGGTTTACCCTCGTCACCGACCAACGATTGGTTACCTTCATGTTTGACAATATGCAGCGGGGCAAGATCAAGAATGATAAGACCTTGAGGTGGAGGATCAAACTTTCCACCTATAACTACGATATAGTATATTGTCCTGGGAAGTTCAACGAGTCCCCAGATGCCCTGTCCCGCGGCACATGCACCAGTGCGCAAGATGACCAACTACGGGCTATCCGCAATGACCTCTGCCACCCGGGGGTCACCCAGCTCGCCCATTACATCAAGGCCCGCAACCTGCCCTACTCCAGCGAGGAGGTCAGAGCTATAACCAGAGACTGCCAAATCTGTGCGGAGTGTAAACCGCATTCTATCGACCGGATAAGGCCCATCTGGTAAAGGCATCCCAGCCCTTTGAAAACTTCAGTATCGATTTCAAAGGGCCTCTCCCCTCCGCAACACGTACTTCCTTAACATCATAGATGAGTTCTCCCGCTTCCCGTTTGCCATCCCCTTCCCTGATATGACCACCCCCACTGTCATTAGAGCCCTGCATAGTGTCTTCACACTGTTTGGTTTCCCCAGTTATGTCCACAGTGACAGGGGCTCGTCGTTCATGAGCGACGAACTGCGTCAGTACCTGCTCAGTAAGGGCATCGCCTCGAGCAGGACTACCAGTTATAACCCCAGGGGAAACGGGCAGGTGGAGAGGGAGAACGCGACACTCTGGAAGACCGTCCTACTGACCCTGCGGCCCAGGAATCTCCCAGTTTCTCACTGGCAGGAGATCCTCCCCGATGCGCTCCATTCTATTAAGTCCTTCCTTTGCACGGCCACAAACCAGACTCCTCATGACTGCTTGTTCGTTTTCCCTAGGGGAGCTACCTCAGGGGCCTTGCTTCCGCCCTGGCTGATGACACCGGGTCCAGTCCTCCTCTGAAAACACATTCGGAGCCATAAGACCGACCCCCTGGTAGAGAGGGTCCAGCTCCTGCACTCCAACCCACACTATGCGTACGTCAAACACCCCGATGGCCGGCAAGATACCATCTCCTTCCGGGACCTGGCGCCCGCAGGCTTCACCACCACTCCCACTACTGCATCCCCCACACTATCTCCCACCCAACTCCCCATGTTCACCTCATGTTCAGCGCCCCCACCCCTATATGGTTCCCGTGCTCCCTCCTACCCGCCGCACCGGTCCACAGGAATGAAGCTCCGGAAGAGCCGCTCCCGGAGTCCACGCCTGTGCCCGCTCCGGACCCACTTCCACAGCCACCCAAAGCGGATGAAACACCAGTGCTTCAGCGGTCGCAACGTACGATCCGGGCACTGGACCGACTGAATCTATGAGCCCGTCACCCCTGCCGGACTTCATTTTTTAAACAGGGGGTGAATGTGGTGAATGTATAATTACTGATAATTCACCAGTGCACTGTATTGTGTGATGTTATGTTATTAACCCTGTGGGCTCCACCTATGGGCCATTGTGTGGCTTCACCCACAGGGGGCTATGTTGGGGCATGTACGGGCTCCGCCCATGGCTCAACCCCTTTAGAGGAAGTATAAGAGCACGTGACCTGCGGGGCTGCCTTCAGTATTGACCCGGTCGCAGGCAGGCACAGTTCTAAGCTGATTAAAACCACGGTTTACTTCTCCACGTGTCTTCGAGTGAATTGATGGTCGCATCAAGCTGCTCTTTCAGAGGTTTGGTGCCCACTCGAGGGGCCGCAATGCCTACTGCACTGTAGGTAGTCTATGGAGTCCATGGGTGTCAGCTGTGCTTCTGTGTTCTGTGGCAGCACTCTTGTGTCAGAGGCTGAAGGTTATTGTTCATGCTCTCCTTCAGAAACACAAGCTTGAAATCTTGACTAGCGTTCTTACACAGCACTGACAAAGTGCTATGGTGGGACTATGGGAGCAGGGGCAGGTGCTGTGTTTCAGGTGACATATTAAACTAAGACCCTGGGTTAGATTTTCAATTAGGAATGAGAAATGGAAATGGGGGCTATATTTTCGGATCCTGACTCCGCACTGCATGCTTTCAGCACATCCACAAGGGTTTTCAAATTTTCAGCCAATTAAATTCAGGGAATGGGGTCACCATCCACAATCAGAGCTGACAGGCCAGGAGGGCCTCCCAATGGCCCTCAGCAATCTGAGATTGGTCACCCCACAGCACAAAGTGGAATCTGCGAGCCTGAAGACACAGACTGTGAGGAACAAGACAAGCTAAGCTTTTTCTAAGTTTGAATATGCCACAGCAGACAGACCATGATCCTGGAATAGCAGGATCCAGGGTTTAGGTTAACCTGTGTAATCCACATTGACGACTGGAGATCCCAGTTCTTTATTACAGCAGCAATTACATTTCAAAGAGTTATAAAGTGGCTATAAAGTGCTTTTGAGTGAAGTCGCTACAGGACTTTAGGACTTGTATTTATGTGTTTCATATCATATGTTACGTTTATTGGCTCTCTGACCTGATGACTTTTTTCTGTATTAAACATAAATCCAGGTTCTACAATCATTTTATCTGGTTTTTTTAGCAAACGCCTCTTCAGAGTGGTATAAAAAGAAATGTTCCGACTGAACTGCGTGATTGTGCAGCCACACAGCAAGCTTGTTCTGGAACAAATATGGTGGTAAAATTTGAAAAGGTGGTGCACTGAAAAAACTGACTCACAACAAGTATAATAATATTATAATAATCGCTTATTGTCACAAATAGGCTTCAATGAAGTTACTGTGAAAAGCCCCTAGTCTCGCCACATTCCGGCACCTGTTCGGGGAGGCCGGTACAGGAATTGATCCCGCGCTGCTGGTCTTGTTCTACATTACAAGCCAGCTGTTTAGCCCACTGTGCAACTACATTTTAAGGCAAATGATGTAACTGAGTGCAATAATCAAAATTAGTTATTAACTTCTACAATGCCAAATAGATTTTGTTGTTTCTGCATACGTATTGCAGATTTAATTCTAGCCCCTATTGATGAATGTTCATAGATCATATAGTTTACAGTGCAGAAGGAGGCTATTCTGCCTATCGCATCTGCACCTGCCCTTGGAAAGAGCACCCCGCCTAAGCCCACACCTCCACCCTATCCCCATAACCCACTAAACCCACCTAACCTTTTGGACACTCAGGGCAATTTAGCATGGCCAATCCACCTAACCTGCACATCTTTAGACTGTGAGAAGATAACCGGAGCACCCGGAGGAAACCCACGCAGACACAGGAAGGAAGTGCAAACTCCACACAGACAGTCACCCGAGACTGGAATTGAACCCGGGTCCCTGGAGCTGTGAAGCAGCAGTGCTAACCACTGTACCACCATGCCGTTGAAGTTTAAAATCCTCTGAAGTTTAAACTACAGACAGTTTTCATCATCCAGCATATAACATTTGTAAAAGAAGCCTTGGATAATGCGCGCCTGTCATCACGGATGGATGCGTTTTTAACATCGCGAATCAGAAACCTGATGAATTGATACAATCAAATGCATCAGCACTGACGATTCAGTCAGTGGAGTGAATATTCAGTACTCGCATTGATGATCTTTTAAGAGACCATATAGTGTGTGGAATACACAGGAATACTGTGTGCAAGTAATTGCTTGCCGTTAAAAAGCTAACGTTGGAATCCGCCATTAACAGTTGGATGTTGAACATAGAACATAGAGCATATAGTGCAGAAGGAGGCCACTTGGCCCATCGAGTCTGCACCGACCCACTTAAGCCCTCACTCCCAACCTATCCCCGTAACCCAAGAACCTCTCCTAATATTTTTGGACACTAAGGGCAATTTATCATGGCCAATCCACCTAACCTGCACGTCTTTGGGCTATGGGAGGAAACCGGAGCACCTGGAGGAAACCCACGCACACACGGGGAGAATGTGTCAGCCAGTCCCGCCGACGTGAATCAAACCTTATCGGCGGGACTGGCGGCGCGGGCGGGCTCCGGAGTCCTGGGGCTATCTGGCCCCGGGGGGTGCCCCCACGGTGGCCTAGCCCACAATCGGGGCCCACCGATCCGCGGGCGGGCCTGTGTCGCGGGGGCAATCTTTTCCTTCCACCTCGGCCACAGCCTCCGCAATGGCCGATGTGGAAGGGAAACCCCCCCCGCGCATGCGCGGGGTTAACGACAGCATGCGCGGACTTCCGCCGCCCGGTGCAGTCCTTTCGGCCCCGGCTGACGTGGCGACAAAGGCCTTTCCCGCCGGCCGGCGGCGCGCCAAACACTCCGGCGCAGGGCTAGCCCCTCAACGTGAGGGCTTGGCCCCTAAATGTACGGAGAAATCCGCACCTTTGGGGCAGCCCGACTCCGGTGTGGTTCACGCCACTCCATCCCGCCAGGACTGCCCGCCACGCCAGGTAGAGGAAAATCCCGCCCCATGTGTTTTGCAAATGGAATCACTTTGCCAAGTGTTACAGACCAAAGCCACATCAACTTGCCACCACCACAAGCCACTTTGCAGCCAGTTACCTTTCCGAGACTCAGCATATAAGCAAAGTGAATGAGCTGGAGGTAAATCAAAACAATCAAAACCCCAAACCCCTGAAAACATTATACTGTGAAAGTGTCAATCTTATCACTGAAAGAGGTAAACTTTTTGCAACGCTAAACATTTCTCACTATAATGCCAAACCGAAGGCCAAAATTGATACCAGGCCAAAATGCAATATTTTGTCAAAACCGATTCTGAGGAAAATCAAAGCCGGTGTTGTGATATTCTTTGTGTTGCTAAATTCAGGATGGTTGGCGTAGTGTTCACAAAGACCACAAAATAGCTTTAACTTGAACAAAGCTATACATTTATTAACACTACTAATTTGGATTCGACACTTACTCCTATATAATATACAGTTGATAATTAACATATAACCTACACTTATCTACTACTAATCTCTATACTATTATAAACTATGATCTTCTCTCACTCACATTACCTTTCCTTCAATCTGTACTCTAGCTACCTCCTTCACTTCTCTCCCCACAAGGCTTAGCATCAATGTCTTATAGACTTGTAACTCTAGCTCCCTCTAATGGCTGATCTAGGCATTTCATTAACCCTTGCCATTCTTACATTTATGATAATGCCACAGGTGTTGTGCGAGATTCCTCCAACAAAGTAAACCTTGCTATGTATGGTGGACAAACTATACACATAGAAATCATAGTCACCTTGGACTGCATGCATGGCATGTTCAAATTCCATGTGGTCGACCGTGATGTTAAACCAGTGCTGGGACTTCAGGACAACATTGCACTGGGGCTAATCCACCTTGGGCTGGATGTGTACACCTTACAGCAACAAGCAGCAGACATGCTGGAATGCAGAGAAATGTTTAAATGTGATATTATTGGGAAGCTGCCTGTTATATATCACGTGAAGCTGGGTGATTCAGTGCCACCAACTGTCTGTGCTCCAAGAGGAGCACCCATTGCCATGAAGCAGAAAATAATAGATGAACTAGACCGTTTGGCAAGACTGGGTGTCATAGACCCCATCGATGATGCTAAGGATTGGTAGCTGCAGTGAAGAAAGATGGCATGGTCAGAATCTATATTAACCCAGTTCACCTTAACAAAGCACTTCTGAAACCTCACCATCCAATGAAAACTGTTAAACAGGTCAGAGCTGATGTGCCTAATGCCAAGATCTTCAGCATCTTGGATGCAAAATGTGGATTTTGGTAAATCCTGCTAGGTGAACAATTTTTGAAGCTTCCGACATACATGTCTCTGGTAAGCATATACGGGTTACTGCACATTCCCTATGGTATCTGCACATTCCCTATGGTATCTGCACATTCCCTATGGTAGGGTGGATAGTCAGAGACCTTTTTCCCAAGGTAGAGAGGTCAATTACTAGGGGGCATAGGTTTAAGGTGCGAGGGGCAAAATCTAGAGGAGATGTACGAGGCAAGGCTTTTACACAGAGGGTAGTAGGTGCCTGGAACTCGCTGCCGGAGGAGGCGGTGGAAGCAGGGACGATAGTGACGTTTAAGGGGCATCTTGACAAATACATGAATAGGAGGGGAATAGAGGGATAGGGACCCCAGAAGTGTAGAAGATTTCAGTTTAGACGGGCAGCATGGTCGGCACAGGCTTGGAGGACTGAAGGGCCTGTTCCTGTGCTGTACATTTCTTTGTTCTTTGTTCTATCTCGACTGGTATCGAGGTCTTTCAAAGGTCCATGAAACAGCTCTTTGCAGGGTAATCTTGCAAAATCATCATTGATGACATCCTAATTTGGGGGCGCACAGTGGAGGGGAATGAAGAACGTCTGCATTTGGTCCTCGACAGAATCAGAACCATACAGTTGAAGCTCAACCCTACCAAATGCAAATTCAAATTCAGTGAAATCCCATTTGTGGGCCACCTGCTGATTGCCGATGGTGTGAAGCCATATCCAGACAAGACAAAGGCTACACGACAGGTATCCATTCCTGATGACAAATATGCTCTGCAGTGTTTCCTTGGCATGACAGATATCTATCAAAGTTTATTCTTTGTTATAGTGAGTCCAAAGATGTGCAGGTTTGGTGGATTGGCCATGATAAATTGCCCTTAGTGTCCAAAATTGCCCTTAGTGTTGGGCGGAGGTGTTGACTTTGGGTAGGGTGCTCTTTCCAAGAGCCGGTGCAGACTCAATGGGCCGAATGGCCTCTTTCTGCACTGTAAATTCAATGATAATCTATGATTAATCTAGGACAAAGGTTCGGCACAACATCGTGGGCCGAAGGGCCTGTTCTGTGCTGTATTTTTCTCTGTTCTATGTTCTATGTAACTGGATCTCTGCATCAACCTCTCCACCAGGATGTGGAATGGTGTTGGCACGTGAACCACAACAGCGCATTGAACATACTCAATGATCTGCTCTCAGTCGCTCTTGTGTTATAATATTTTGATGTCCAAGCTCCTGTACTCTTTTCAGTAGATGTACCTCAGCATGGACTGGGAGCTTTGTGCATCCAGAATGGCAGAGCAGTGGCTTTTACATCAGGGCTTTCACTGACAAAGAAACTCACTATGTCGAGATTGAGAAGTAACTCCTTTCCTTAATCTTCACCTGTCTGAAATTCCATGATTTCAATTACGGCAGCCCTATCAACATTGAAATTGATTATCAGCCATTCATTACTATCCTCAAAAAGCCGATCGATACTTCAACGCCATGACTGCAGTGAATGATGCTCAAGCTCCAGCGATATAACCTTAGTGTGATCTACAAAGAACAAAGAACAAAGAACAAAGAAATGTACAGCACAGGAACAGGCCCTTCGGCCCTCCAAGCCCGTGCCGACCATACTGCCCGACTAAACTACAATCTTCTACACTTCCTGGGTCCGTATCCCTCTATTCCCATCCTATTCATGTATTTGTCAAGATGCCCCTTAAATGTCCCTATCGTCCCTGCTTCCACCACCTCCTCCGGTAGTGAGTTCCAGGCACCCACTACCCTCTGCGTAAAAAACTTGCCTCGTACATCTACTCTAAACTTTGCCCCTCTCACCTTAAACCTATGCCCCCTAGTAATTGACCCCTCTACCCTGGGGAAAAGCCTCTGACTATCCACTCTGTCTATGCCCCTCATAATTTTGTATACCTCTATCAGGTCGCCCCTCAACCTCCTTCGTTCCAGTGAGAACAAACCGAGTTTATTCAATCGCTCCTCATAGCTTATGCCCTCCATACCAGGCAACATTCTGGTAAATCTCTTCTGCACCCTCTCTAAAGCCTCCACATCCTTCTGGTAGTGTGGCGACCAGAATTGAACACTATACTCCAAGTGTGGCCTAACTAAGGTTCTATACAGCTGCAACATGACTTGCCAATTCTTATACTCAATGCCCCGGCCAATGAAGGCAAGCATGCCGTATGCCTTCTTGACTACCTTCTCCACCTGTGTAGCCCCTTTCAGTGATCTGTGGACCTGTACTCCTAGATCTCTTTGACTTTCAATACTCTTGAGGGTTCTACCATTCACTGTATATTCCCTACCTGCATTAGCCCTTCCAAAATGCATTACCTCACATTTGTCCAGGTTAAACTCCATCTGCCATCTCTCCGCCCAAGTCTCCAGACAATCTAAATCCTGCTGTATCCTCAGACAGTCCTCATCGCTATCCGCAATTCCACCAACCTTTGTGTCGTCTGCAAACTTACTAATCAGACCAGTTACATTTTCCTCCAAATCATTTATATATACTACAAAGAGCAAAGGTCCCAGCACTGATCCCTGTGGAACACCACTGGTCACAGCCCTCCAATTAGAAAAGCATCCCTCCATTGCTACCCTCTGCCTTCTATGGCCTAGCCAGTTCTGTATCCACCTTGCCAGTTCACCCCTGATCCCGTGTGACTTCACCTTTTGTACTAGTCTACCATGAGGGACCTTGTCAAAGGCCTTACTGAAGTCCATATAGACAACATCTACTGCCCTACCTGCATCAATCATCTTAGTGACCTCCTCGAAAAACTCGATCAAGTTAGTGAGACACGACCTCCCCTTCACAAAACCGTGCTGCCTCTCACTAATACGTCCATTTGCTTCCAAATGGGAGTAGATCCTGTCTCGAAGAATTCTCTCCAGTAATTTCCCTACCACTGAAGTAAGGCTCACCGGCCTGTAGTTCCCGGGATTATCCCTGCCACCCTTCTTAAACAGAGAAACAACATTGGCTATTCTCCAGTCCTCCGGGACATCCCCTGAAGACAGCGAGGATCCAAAGATTTCTGTCAAGGCCTCAGCAATTTCCTCTCCAGCCTCCTTCAGTATTCTGGGCTAGATCCCATCCGGCCCTGGGGACTTATCTACCTTAATATTTTTTAAGACACCCAACACCTCGTCTTTTTGGATCACAATGTGACCCAGGCTATCTACACCCCCTTCTCCAGACTCAACATCTACCAATTCCTTCTCTTTGGTGAATACTGATGCAAAGTATTCATTTAGTACCTCGCCCATTTCCTCTGGCTCCACACATAGATTCCCTTGCCTATCCTTCAGTGGGCCAACCCTTTCCCTGGCTACCCTCTTGCTTTTTATGTAAGTGTAAAAAGCCTTGGGATTTTCCTTAACCCTATTTGCCAATGACTTTTCATGACCCCTTCTAGCCCTCCTGACTCCTTGCTTAAGTTCCTTCCTACTTTCCTTATATGCCACACAGGCTTCGTCTGTTCCCAGCCTTTTAGCCCTGACAAATGCCTCCTTTTTCTTTTTGACGAGGCCTACAATATCATTCTTCATCCAAGGTTCCCGAAAATTGCCGTATTTATCTTTCTTCCTCACAGGAACATGCCTGTCCTGTATTCCTTTCAACTGACACTTGAAAGCCTCCCACATGTCAGATGTTGATTTGCCCTCAAACATCCGCCCCCAATCTATGTTCTTCAGGTCCCGCCTAATATTGTTATAATTAGCCTTCCCCCAATTTAGCACATTCATCCTCGGACCACTCTTATCCTTGTCCACCAGTACTTTAAAACTTACTGAATTGTGGTCACTGTTACCGAAATGCTCCCCTACTGAAACATCTACCACCTGGCCGGGCTCATTCCCCAATACCAGGTCCAGTACCGCCCCTTCCCTAGTTGGACTGTTTACATATTGTTTTAAGAAGCCCTCCTGGATGCTCCTTACAAACTCTGCCCCGTCTAAGCCCCTGGCACTAAGTGAGTCCCAGTCAATATTGGGGAAGTTGAAGTCTCCCATCACCACAACCCTGTTGTTTTTACTCTTTTCCAAAATCTGTCTACCTATCTGCTCCTCTATCTCCCGCTGGCTGTTGGGAGGCCTGTAGTATACCCCCAACATTGTGACTGCACCCTTCTTATTCCTGATCTCTACCCATATAGCCTCACTGCCCTCTGAGGTGTCCTCTCGCTGTATAGCTGTGATACTCTCCTGAACAAGTAGCGCAACTCCGCCTCCCCTTTTACATCCCCCTCTATCCCGCCTGAAACATCTAAATCCTGGAACGTTTAGCTGCCAATCCTGCCCTTCCCTCAACCAGGTCTCTGTAATGGCAACAACATCATAGTTCCAAGTACTAATCCAAGCTCTAAGTTCATCTGCCTTACCCGTAATGCTCCTTGCATTAAAACATATGCACTTCAGGCCACCAGACCCGCTGTGTTCAGCAACTTCTCCCCGTCTGCTCTGCCTCAGAGCCACACTGTCCATATTCCCTAGTTCTCCCTCAACGCTCTCACCTTCTGACCTATTGCTCCCGTGCCCACCCCCCTGCCATACTAGTTTAAACCCTCCCGTGTGACACTAGCAAATCTCGCGGCCAGGATATTTATGCCTCTCCGGTTTAGATGCAACCCGTCCATCTTATACAGGTCACACCTGCCCCGGAAGAGCTCCCAGTGGTCCAGATAACCGAAACCCTCCCTCCTACACCAGCTGTTTAGCCACGTGTTTGTCTGCTCTATCTTCCTATTTCTAGCCTCACTGGCACGTGGCACAGGGAGTAATCCCGAGATTACAACCCTCGAGGTCCTGTCTTTTAACTTTCTGCCTAGCTCCCTGAACTCCTGCTGCAGGACCTCATGCCTCTTCCTGCCTATGTCGTTAGTACCAATATGTACAACGACCTCTACCTGTTTGCCCTCCCCCTTCAGGATTCCCTCTACCCGTTCGGAGACATCCTGGACCCTGGCACCAGGGAGGCAACATACCATCCTGGAGTCTCTTTCACGTCCACAGAAGCGCCTATCTGTTCCCCTGACTATAGAGTCCCCTATAACTATTACTCTTCTGCGCTTTGACCCTCCCTTCTGAACATCAGAGCCAGCCGTGGTGCCACTGCTCTGGCTGCTGCTGTTTTCCCCTGATAGGCTATCCCCCCCGACAGTATCCAAAGGGGTATACCTGTTCGAGAGGGGGACAACCACAGGGGATTCCTGCACTGACTGCCTGCCCTTTCTGGTGGTCACCCATTTCTCTGCCTGCACCTTGGGTGTGACCACACTTACATAACTGCGATCTATGACGCTTTCCGCCACCTGCATGCTCCTAAGTGCATCCAATTGCTGCTCCAACCGAACCATGCGGTCTGTGAGGAGCTGCAGTTGGGTGCACTTTCTGCAGATGAAGCCATCCAGGACGCTGGAAGCCTCCCGGACCTGCCACATCTCACAGTCAGAGCACAGCACCCCTCTAACTGACATTGCGTCAATTAATTAAAATTAAAATTTGTCTTTTTTTTTATAAATACTTTTTTTTTTTTTTAAATTACAAAGTTACTGTCAACTATCTGTTTCCTAGCACTAGATTTCTAATAGAAATGCGATAGCTAACTATAATATCCTCCGATCTCTGGCTTAGATATCCTCTCAATTATAATTAAGTTATTATGTTTAATTAGTTCCCAAATAGTCAAAAAAATTTAGGTTAGAATCCCAACCAGCCACTCAGGTCACAGCTTTTCTGTGTCCCCCCCGACACACACAATTTGAAAAAAGGTATAAAAGTAAAAATCACTTGCTTACCTTCTGAGATGTTCTCAGGTTCTCTCGCTGACAGAGACTGCTCCTCCACCTCCAATCCTTGGCCTGCACAATGCTAATAATATATAATATAATATGGCACTTACCTTCCACCAATGGGTCTTATTATTAGGTTAGAGGAGGAGGGTGGGTGGGAGACACTACACGTGTAGTGTCTCGGGTTTCCTCTCCACCAGAATTTATTGGGGGGGGGGGGGACTTGCCAGAGGTCGAACTTCCGGTTCCCGCCGAAATCCAAAGGGCTGCTCCTGTAAAGGTAAGTGCTTTTAAACTCACTACTCACCTCCAAGAAGGCCCCTGCGCACCGCTGCCGCCGAAATCCAATGGGCTGCTCCTGTAAAGGTAAGAGCTTTTAAACTAACTACTCACCTCCCAGAAGGCCCCTGCGCACCGCTGCCGCCGAAATCCAATGGGCTGCTCCTGTAAAGGTAAGAGCTTTTAAACTAACTACTCACCTCCCAGAAGGCCCCTGCGCACCGCTGCCGCCGAAATCCAAAGGGCTGCTCCTGTAAAGGTAAGGCTTTTAAACTCACTACTCACCTCCAAGAAGGCCCCTGCGCACCGCTGCCGCCGAAATCCAATGGGCTGCTCCTGTAAAGGTAAGAGCTTTTAAACTAACTACTCACCTCCCAGAAGGCCCCTGCGCACCGCTGCCGCCGAAATCCAAAGGGCTGCTCCTGTAAAGGTAAGTGCTTTTAAACTCACTACTCACCTCCAAGAAGGCCCCTGCGCACCGCTGCCGCCGAAATCCAATGGGCTGCTCCTGTAAAGGTAAGAGCTTTTAAACTCACTACTCACCTCCCAGAAGGCCCCTGCGCACCGCTGCCGCCGAAATCCAATGGGCTGCTCCTGTAAAGGTAAGAGCTTTTAAACTAACTACTCACCTCCCAGAAGGCCCCTGCGCACCGCTGCCGCCGAAATCCAAAGGGCTGCTCCTGTAAAGGTAAGGCTTTTAAACTCACTACTCACCTCCCAGAAGGCCCCTGCGCACCGCTGCCGCCGAAATCCAATGGGCTGCTCCTGTAAAGGTAAGAGCTTTTAAACTAACTACTCACCTCCCAGAAGGCCCCTGCGCACCGCTGCCGCCGAAATCCAATGGGCTGCTCCTGTAAAGGTAAGAGCTTTTAAACTAACTACTCACCTCCCAGAAGGCCCCTGCGCACCGCTGCCGCCGAAATCCAAAGGGCTGCTCCTGTAAAGGTAAGGCTTTTAAACTCACTACTCACCTCCAAGAAGGCCCCTGCGCACCGCTGCCGCCGAAATCCAATGGGCTGCTCCTGTAAAGGTAAGAGCTTTTAAACTAACTACTCACCTCCCAGAAGGCCCCTGCGCACCGCTGCCGCCGAAATCCAAAGGGCTACTCCTGTAAAGGTAAGTGCTTTTAAACTCACTACTCACCTCCAAGAAGGCCCCTGCGCACCGCTGCCGCCGAAATCCAATGGGCTGCTCCTGTAAAGGTAAGAGCTTTTAAACTAACTACTCACCTCCCAGAAGGCCCCTGCGCACCGCTGCCGCCGAAATCCAAAGGGCTGCTCCTGTAAAGGTAAGTGCTTTTAAACTCACTACTCACCTCCAAGAAGGCCCCTGCGCACCGCTGCCGCCGAAATCCAATGGGCTGCTCCTGTAAAGGTAAGAGCTTTTAAACTAACTACTCACCTCCCAGAAGGCCCCTGCGCACCGCTGCCGCCGAAATCCAATGGGCTGCTCCTGTAAAGGTAAGAGCTTTTAAACTAACTACTCACCTCCCAGAAGGCCCCTGCGCACCGCTGCCGCCGAAATCCAAAGGGCTGCTCCTGTAAAGGTAAGGCTTTTAAACTCACTACTCACCTCCAAGAAGGCCCCTGCGCACCGCTGCCGCCGAAATCCAATGGGCTGCTCCTGTAAAGGTAAGAGCTTTTAAACTCACTACTCACCTCCAAGAAGGCCCCTGCGCACCGCTGCCGCCGAAATCCAATGGGCTGCTCCTGTAAAGGTAAGAGCTTTTAAACTAACTACTCACCTCCCAGAAGGCCCCTGCGCACCGCTGCCGCCGAAATCCAAAGGGCTGCTCCTGTAAAGGTAAGGCTTTTAAACTCACTACTCACCTCCAAGAAGGCCCCTGCGCACCGCTGCCGCCGAAATCCAATGGGCTGCTCCTGTAAAGGTAAGAGCTTTTAAACTAACTACTCACCTCCCAGAAGGCCCCTGCGCACCGCTGCCGCCGAAATCCAAAGGGCTGCTCCTGTAAAGGTAAGTGCTTTTAAACTAACTACTCACCTCCCAGAAGGCCCCTGCGCACCGCTGCCGCCGAAATCCAAAGGGCTGCTCCTGTAAAGGTAAGTGCTTTTAAACTCACTACTCACCTCCAAGAAGGCCCCTGCGCACCGCTGCCGCCGAAATCCAATGGGCTGCTCCTGTAAAGGTAAGAGCTTTTAAACTAACTACTCACCTCCCAGAAGGCCCCTGCGCACCGCTGCCGCCGAAATCCAAAGGGCTGCTCCTGTAAAGGTAAGGCTTTTAAACTCACTACTCACCTCCAAGAAGGCCCCTGCGCACCGCTGCCGCCGAAATCCAATGGGCTGCTCCTGTAAAGGTAAGAGCTTTTAAACTCACTACTCACCTCCCAGAAGGCCCCTGCGCACCGCTGCCGCCGAAATCCATACTAGCATAATAAGCAGCTATGCCCAGCAGATGTCGTTTCCAGATTTCACCAGTGAGCATGCTGATCCATAGAAATCCCACAGTGCAGATGGAGGCCAATCGGCCCATTGAGTCTGCACCGACCCTCAGAAAGGGCACTCTACCTACCCTACCTACTTAACCTGCACATCATTGGACACTAAGGGGCAATATTAGCATGGCCAATCCACCTAACCTGCACATTTTTGGACAGTGGGAGGAAACCGGAGCACCTGGAGTAAACCTAAGCAGACACGGGAAGAATGTGCAAACTCCACACAGTCACGCAAGGTCAGAATGGAACCTGGGTCCCTGGCGCTGTGAGGCAGCACAGCTAACCACAATGCCACCATTCTGGCATTGTGAAGAGGACATTGATATTAAGATGATTCAAGTGTAGTCAACACGCAGGACTGATGAACTCAAAGCTGCCTTACAAACCGATCACACATGCAGGCAGCTCCATGACGTTATCATGGAGAGATGGCCTGCAGCATCAAAAGAACTTCCCGATGAGCTTCACACTTTTGCACCATGAGAGAGGAGGTAACAGTGCAGATGGATTGACTCTGCTTGGCCAGAGATTCGTAACCCCTCACGCTCCACAGAAATACTACATCCAGCAGCTTCATGAAGGGCACCCCAGGGTTGAAGCAATAAAGCAAAGGAAACCATGTACCGGCCTTTAATGTATGGTGACAGAGAGGGAGGTGTCCAGGCATGCACCATTCAATGGCGTAAGCTTCACCTATCTAAAGAACCAATGCACCTTCATGAGATCCCAGACCTTCTATGGTGACTCATCATGGAAGATGTAAGTGACTGGAATGGGAAACAGCATCTAATCCTTGTTGATACATTCTCAGGGTGGTATGAAGTGGATTACTTGCCTGACAGGAAGAGAACCACAGTAATTCGGAAGCTGAGGAGATACTTTCCATGCATGGCATTCCACAATGGCTAATGACGAACAATGCCGGGCAGTTTATCTGCTGGATTTTCAAGGACTTTTCACATACATGGGACTTTAAGCACATTACAAGCAGCCCCCTATTCCCACAATTGAATGCACCTGCTTAAAAAATGCCTCCATGACAACACAGACTTCTATGCTGCACTTCTTAGTCTGCACAACCCATTCTTGCAATCCATTTGCTTGATTGACTTTACAGTCTAGCCTTTTTCCATGGTCGTGTCATGATCTCTGTACCAGTGAAGTGTTCACAAGGTGGCAATGTTCCAGACTTTATTGCTGCAGGAGTTACATTCCCTGTGTTGGTAACAAGCTTTGTTTTGGAAATTTGTAGATCAGCAACATATATATGGAGAAAGCACATTGACTCAGAAGATCTCACTCCAGTTTTGGTACCATAACAATAACAAATTACTGTTCCTCTTCTGAATTTATGGCCATCTTGGAACTGATTTTTCCACAGTCTCAGTCTCCCACTTTCTCCCCATTGCCATTAGTATTATTCCATCTTTCACCATGGGTCTCCCGATCATCTGCTGTTACTTCAGCAGAACATCTGCAGAAACTGCAGAGACCCATTTGAACATGGTGCTCAGGACCATTGTAGTTGTGGAACTTATTTCAAACAATCAAAGCTATCCCTAAGGAAATTGAACCTGTTCCTTGTTCAAGCAATTCATCCTAAACCTTTTTTGAATGTGTTAATGCTTTCGGCATCAATCATCATTCATAACAAAGCATTCCATATTCCAATAACTGTGCATTGAAAATAAGCCTTGTAATCTCCCCTCTGACATAAAGAAGGGTTATGTTTATTGATAGTTTCTGTGTCAGATAATAAATGATACAGGCATTTGCACAATCATCAAAAGAACCAGAGGCAACATGGGGAACAGTTTTTCACAGTAAATTGATACGAGCTGTAATGCACTGCCTAAAATTGTAGTCAAAATGGATTGGATAGAAACTTAATAAAAAATTAGATGAATGCTCAAAGGAGAAAAAAGGTCAGGGCGATGGGGAAAGAGCTGAGGCATGGGAATAATTGAATATTGCTTCAAAAGAGCTAGCACAAGTATGAATGGCTGAATGGTTCCCTTGTGTGCTGTAACATTCTATGAGTTCCTTGCATGCTTCAAAGAGACTAATAAGTTAAGACACATACCAGAATCACTGGATGCGGCTCCAATCTCATGTTTGAAATCCATTTTTCAACTCGACAATTGTGCCACCTACTTCTCGGTATCCTTGGGCACTCTTTCTACCTCAGCTGCCCTCCGCTTGCTATTTTTGAATGGGGAACAAAAACAGTTTCTTAATAGTTCTGTTCATATAATTTAAGGAACTTACAGAAAGAAGTACAAGGAACCTGATGAAAATGTTGAGAGCCTGACTTGAAAATAGTTTTTGATGGACTTCATCATACTTTGAGTCAAAAACTTGTGACTACCTCTGATAGAATGTTAGGAAATAGAGATAAATTTGAGTATATTTTGTGGGTGTTAGGAATAAGACATAGCTTTGAGGTTTAAGTTGAATTTATGGTTCTGTATTTGCGTGTTCGGAAAGGGAGGACTTGATATTCAGTTTCACTTTAAAGTATGCCTGCATTTTAAAGAGGTTTGACAGCTGTTAAACCTGCCTAGCAACAAGGGACCCACAGCGAAAGCAGTTTCAGTTCAGTTGAAAGGCCACCCAGAAGTAAGCAGCCTTCCACAGAATCTGCTGGAGAAGGCAGGAAATGGGATTGCAAAGGGCAGGCCCCAAACTAAAGAACAAAAAGGTCCCAAAAGCAGGGAGAGAGAAAAAAGAGAGTTCCAAAAGGACCTTCTAGTTCAAGGGAAAGAACAGGAATCTGGTTAGAGGATTTGTTAAGTGAAGGTAAGAGGGTTGAGCAGAGGCAGGGATTCCAAGCTAAAAGGCAGGGTTGCATGTTGCAGACCTGGAATAAGGTGGGTTTGCAAAAAGCCAGAAGATCTGAGGAGACTGCCAGAGCTTGATAACATCTTACTAAGGGCCTGTGAAGCAGTGGTGATCTGTTGGCATGGTTCGGTATCTGAGACAGCGTGAGGACAGTGAAGCTTACTGCACATGGCAACCGAGGGAGAGGAGCATCAGATGGAAAAGTTAAAAACCTGGAAGTGGATCCTTGGTGAAGACAGTGGAGAGCAAGTGTTGTTTGGGAGAAGATTCCAAGGCGAGTTCTTAAAGAGCAGAGATTGGAGACTGATGTGTGAAAGGCAAATTTCCAGTGAGACCAGTTGGTTTACAGTGTGACAGCATCTGGGAGGAGTTGATGTGAAATCTATAGAAGTTATTTTGGGTGGCATTTAACAGTTGGTCTCAAAAGGTGGAATTTTCCCATCCCGCCTATGGAATGTTTGGTGGCAGGCAGGAGTGAATAATCAAATCGTAAACCTGTCGGCGTAAAATTGTTTGCAATTCATCCAGTGGGGATGTGACATTATCATAAATGTAAGAACTGCAAGCGTTAATGAAATGTCTAACTCAACCACTAGAGGGAGCTAGTTGTACAAGTCTGTAAGACATTAATGTGAAGCCTTATGGGTGGGAAGTTGAGGAGAAGGTGAGAGGATAGATCAAAGAAATGATAGTGGACGTGATTCTCCCATTACGTTTTACAACGGAGTGAACCGGCCGCTGCCAGGAGTAATTCTGGCCCCTACAGGGGGCCAGCATGGCACTGAAGTGGTTCACGCCACTCTAGCTGCTGATCCCGGTGTAAACTGTGCACCGCGGGATCCGCGCATGCGCAGTGACGCCGGCGCCAACACGTGCATGCACAGTGCCCTCCTTTAACGTGCCGGCCCCGATGCAACATGGCGCAGAGCTACAGGGGCTGGCGCGTAGGAAAGGAGGCCCCCAACCAGAGAGACCGGCCCACCGATCAGTGGGCCCCGATCGCGGGCCAGACCACATCGGAGACCCCCCCTCCTCCTCCACAGGCCGCCACCTGACCCTTCAACGCCGAGGTCTCACTGGCTTAGAGCAGGTTAGAACGGCGCCGGTGGGACTTGGTTCTTTTCCTACGGCCGCTCGGGCCATCTGGGCCGGAGAATCGGCTGGCCGTCTGCAGAGAGCGGCCCGCGACCGGCGCCGTGCCAACCACGCCGGCGCCAATGACGCCGATTCTCCGCAGAGCAGAGAATCACGTACCGGCGTCGGGGCAGCGTGGCTCAGTCGCGGGGATTCTCCCGCCCGACCCAGGGCTGGGAGAATCCCAGCCACTGAGAGTGAAAGCAGATCATAGTTAATGTTATAGTTTAGGGATTAGTAGTAGGTAAGAGCCATGATGTGGAGATGCTGGCATTGGACTGGGATGAGCACAGTAAGACGTCTTACAACACCAGGTTAAAGTCCAACAGGTTTGTTTCAAATTACTAGCTTTCGGAGCACTGCTCCTTCCTCAGGTGAATGAAGAGGCAGGTTCCAGAAACATATATATAGACAAAGTCAAAGATGCAAGACAATATTCTGAATGCGAGCATTTGCTGGAAATTAAGTCTTTACAGATCCAGAGAGAGGGGTAATCCCAGGTTAAAGAGGTGTGAATTGTCTCAAGCCAGGAAGGTTGGTTGGATTTCGCAAGCCCAGGCCAGATGATAGGGGTTGAATGTAATGCGACATGAATCCAAGGTTCCGGTTTAGGCTGCACTCATGTGTGCGGAACTTGGCTATAAGTTTCTGCTCGGCGATTCTGCGGTGTCGCGCATCCTGAAGGCTGCCTTGGAGAACGCTTACTCAAAGATCAGAGGCTGAATGCCCTTGACTGCTGAAGTGTTCACCGATTGGAAGGGAACATTCCTGCCTGGCGATTGTCGTGCGATGTCCATTCATCTGTTGTCGCAGCTTCTGCATGGTCTCACCAATGTACCACACTTAGGGACATCCTTTCCTGCAGCGTATGAGGCAGATTCTGTGGAAGGCTGCTTACTTCTGGGTGGCCTTTCAACTGAACTGAAACTGCTTTTGCTGTGGGTCCCTTGTTGCTAGGCAGGTTTAACAGCTGTCAAACCTCTTTAAAATGCAGGCATACTTTAAAGTGAAACTGAATATCAAGTCCTCCCTTTCCAAACACACAAATACAGAACCATAAATTCAACTTAAACCTCAAAGCCATATCATGGGCGTCATTCTCCGACGCCCCGCCGGGTCGGAGAATGGCCGTAGGCCGCCGTGAATCCCGCCCCCGCCCCCGCCGAAGTCTCCGGTACCGGAGATTGGGCGGGGGCGGGAATCGGGCTGCGCCGGTTGGTGGGCCCCCCGCTGGATTCTCCGGCCTGGATGGGCCGAAGTCCCGCCCAGAAATTGCCTGTCCCGCCGGCGTAAATTAAACCTGGTATTTACTGGCGGGACCAGGCGGCGTGGGCGGGCTCCGGGGTCCTGGGGGGGGGCGTGGGGGGATCTGACCCCGGGGGGTGCCCCCACGGTGGCCTGGCCCACGATCGTGGCCCACCGATCCGCGGGCGGGCCTGTGCCGTGGGGGCACTCTTTCCCTTCCGCCTCCGCCACGGCCTCCACCATGGCGGAGGCGGAAGTGACTCTCCCCACTGCGCATGCGCGGGAAAATGACAGCGGCCGCTGACGCCCCCGCGCGTGCGCCACATTTCCGCGCCAGCTGGCGGGGCAACAAACGCCATTTCCGCCGGCTGGCGAGGCGGAAATCCCTCCGGCGTCGGCCTAGCCCCTCAATGTTGGGGCTCGGCCCCCAAAGATGCGGAGCATTCCGCACCTTTGGGCCGGCGAGATGCCCGTCTGATTGGCGCCGTGTTTGGGGGAGAATTTCGCCCCATATTCCTAACATTGGCCGAGTCGCATGTGTATGTATCGCCTACCTGGTGGGTGGTGTTCTCACGTGTAATGGTGGTACCCATGTCGATGATCTGGCACGTCTTGCAGAGATTGCCATGGCAGGATTGCATGGTGTTGTGGTCGCTGTTCTGAAGGCTGGATAGTTTGCTGCAAACAATGGTTTGTTTGAGGTTGCGCAGTTGTTTGAAGTCAAGTAGTGGGGGTGTGGGGATGAGCTTGGCAAGATGTTCGTCTTCATCGATGACGTGTTGAAGGCTGCGAAGAAGATGTCGTAGTTTCTCCGCTCCGGGGAAGTACTGGACGACGAAGGGTACTCTGTCAGTTGTGTCCCATGTTTGTCTTCTGAGGAGGTCGGTGCAGTTTTTTGCTGTGGCGCGTTGGAACTGTCGATCGATGAGTCGAGCGCCATATCCCTTTCATACGAGGGCATCTTTCAGCGTCTGTAGATGTCTGTTACGCTCCTCCTCGTCTGATCAGATCCTGTGTATATGGAGGGCTTGTCCAGAGGGGATGGCTTCTTTAATGTGTTTAGGGTGGAAGCTGGAGAAATGGAGCATCGTGAAGTTATCCGTGGGCTTGAGGTTGAGCGAACTGCTGAGCTAACCGTCTTTGAGGGAGATGAGTGTGTCCAAGAACGCAACCGATTATGGGGAGTAGTCCATGGTGAGTCTGATGGTGGGATGGAACTTATTGGGCAGCACGGTAGCATTGTGGATAGCACAATTGCTTCACAGCTCCAGGGTCCCAGGTTCGATTCCCGGCTTGTGTAACTGTCTGTGCGGAGTCTGCACATTCTCCCTGTCTGTGTGTGGGTTTCCTCCGGGTGCTCCGGATTCCTCCCACAGTCCAAAGATGTGTGGGTTAGGTGGATTGGCCATGCTAAATTGCCCATAGTGTCCAAAATTGCCCTTAGTGTTGGGTGGCATTATTGGGTTCTGGGGATAGGGTGAAGGTGTGGACCTTGGGTAGGGTGCTCTTTCCAAGAGCCGGTGCAGACTCGATGGGCCGAATGGCCTCCTTCTGCACTATAAATTCTATGATTCTATGATTCTATGTCATCCTGTAGTCGTTTCAGTGATTCTTCACCGTGGCTCCAAAGGAAAAAAATGTCATTGATGTATCTGGCATATAACTTCGGTTGAAGGTCCTGTGCGGTGAGGAGGTCTTGTTCAAACTTGTGTATGAAGATTTTGGCATATTGAGGTGCGAATTTGGTCCCCATGGCTGTTCTTTGTGTCTGGACGAAGAACTTGCTGTCGAAGGTGAAGACGTTGTGATCCAGAATGAAGTGGATGAGTTGCAGAATTTTGTCTGGAGATTGGCAGCTGTCAGTGTTGAGTACTGAGGCTATTGCAGCAATCCCGTCGGCATGGGTGATGCTGGTGTAGAGTGCCAAGATGTCAATTGTGACGAGGAATGTTCCTGGTTCAACTGGTCCATGGGTGCTGAGTTTCTGTAAGAAGTCCGTCGTATCGCGACAGAAGCTGAGCGTTCCGATGTAGCCAGAGGAGTTCTCACACAGGGTCCCATTGCCTGATACGATAGGACAGCCTGGTGTGCTGGCCATGTGTATTTTCGGGAGGCAGTAGAGATCTCCAACGCGGGGAGTATGTGGGATGAGAGCACGGAGGGTGCTCTGAAGGTCTAGATCCAAGGTCTTCATCAGTCTGTTGAGTTGGCGGGTGTGTTCCTTGATCGGATCTGCGGGTAACTATCTGTAGTGTTCCTGATTGTTGAGTTGTCGGTATACTTCTTTGCAGTAGTTCGTTCTGTTCAGTGTGACGGTGGCCCCTCCTTTGTCTGCTGGTTTGATGACGATGTTGCGGTTGGCCTTGAGAGCGCGGATGGCATTGCGTTGTGCTTGGGTGACGTTCTGGGCTGCCTTGTGAATGCGACTGATGAATCTGGCATTGACTCGACTCCTGACAGCTTGAGCATACATGTCGAGTCTCGGGCAGCAGCCTTCCGGAGGGGTCCAATTCGACTCATTCCTCTTCGGTTGCCGCACCGCAGATCTCTCGGTCAGCTGTTCCCGTTCATAGCCTCTTGTGGTCTGTGGAAGAACTCCCGGAGCCTCATCCGCCTGATGAATTCCTCCGTGTCTGCTGCAAGACTGATGGGGACCATTTTGGTGGCGGTGCAGAAATTGAGCCCTCTGCTGAGAACTTCGATTTCATCTGGTTGAAGGATGTAGTCCAACAAGTTGACAATAGATTTCCCCGTATTGTTTTCTCCTGTGGTACCGGGGGGGCTTGGTTGCTGCTGGTGGTGATGCCGAGTTTCTCAAGCTTCCTGTTCTTGGTGTGCATATAGGTGGCATAGTATTGTTGTCTCATCTGTTTGGCGGTGTTCCGCAGCTGGTCTGCTGCGTCCCGAGCGCAAGTTGAGAATATGGCCTCTATCTTGGTTTCCAGGATGCGGCTCTGCTGTACAGCTGGTGTACGAGGTGGTTGAAGAATGTGAGAGAGATGCGATGGCAGAGTCTCTCAGTGTAGTCTGTGTTGTAGGTCGACCTGAGTGGGTTTGTGATCTGTAGCCCTTTCGGGATCTTGTCTGCTTTCTTGCATCTTTGTAGAAACTTAATGTCAGTGTCTATATGCGCGATCTTCCTGTCGATCCTCTCCACTTTGAGCCAGCAGTTTGCAGTGTTGATGGTAGCCATGATGTGGAGATGCCAGCGTTGAGCTGGCGTGAGCACAGTAAGAAGTCGTACAACACCAGGTTAAAGTCCAACAGGTTTGTTTCAAATCACTAGCTTGCGGAGCGCTGCTCCTTCCTCAGTGTGAATGAAGAACAAAGAACAAAGAAATGTACTGCACAGGAACAGGCCCTTCGGCCCTCCAAGCCCGTGCCGACCATACTGCCCGACTAAACTACAATCTTCTACACTTCCTGGGTCCGTATCCCTCTATTCCCATCCTATTCATGTATTTGTCAAGATGCCCCTTAAATGTCACTATCGTCCCTGCTTCCACCACCTCCTCCGGTAGCGAGTTCCAGGCACCCACTACCCTCTGCGTAAAAAACTTGCCTCGTACATCTACTCTAAACCTTGCCCCTCTCACCTTAAACCTATGCCCCCTAGTAATTGACCCCTCTACCCCGGGGAAAAGCCTCTGACTATCCACTCTGTCTATGCCCCTCATAATTTTGTAGACCTCTATCAGGTCGCCCCTCAACCTCCTTCGTTCCAGTGAGAACAAACCAAGTTTATTCAACCGCTCCTCATAGCTAATGCCCTCCATACCAGGCAACATTCTGGTAAATCTCTTCTGCACCCTCTCTAAAGCCTCCACATCCTTCTGGTAGTGTGGCGACCAGAATTGAACACTATACTCCAAGTGTGGCCTAACTAACGTTCTAAGAGGTACGTTCCAGAAACATATATATAGACAAAGTCAAAGATGCAAGACGATACTCTGAATGCGAGCATTAGCGAGCAGAAACTTATAGCCAAGTTCCGCACACATGAGTACTGCCTAAACCGGGACCTTGGATTCATGTCGCATTACATTCACCCACCACCATCTGGCCTGGGCTTGCGAAATCCTACCAACTGTCCTGGCTTGAGACAATTCACACCTCCTTAACCTGGGATTACCCCTCTCTCTGGATCTGTAAAGACTTAATTACCTGCAAATGCTCGCATTCAGAGTATTGTCTTGCATCTTTGACTTTGTCTATATATAGGTTTCTGGAACCTTCCTCTTCATTCACCTGAGGAAGGAGCAGCGCTCCGAAAGCTAGTGATTTGAAACAAACCTGTTGGACTTTAACCTGGTGTTGTAAGACTTCTTGAAGTAGTAGATAAGTGTAGATTATATGTTTATTATATAGGAGTAAGTGTTGAATCCAAATTAGTAGAGGTAATAAATTCATAGCTTTGTTCAATTTAAAGCTATTTTGTGGTCTTTGTGAACACTACGCCAACCATCCTAACTTTAGCAACACAAAGAACACCATAGAGGCTAATGGCAGATTGAGGCTCCTGCTGCCTGGTGACATAACCGCCAATTGTACTTATAGTTCATAAATGCTTGTTAAAAGATCTCGTCGCCAAAACCTCTTCAGGCCTTCCAATCTTACATCACGCCAACTTGAAATCACATCCGTGTCAAGACTGTCTGAAAAAGAGTCACATGGACAAGGCAGATTCCACTTCGCTCGAGACTTCGAGTTGAGTACGACATAGAGAGCCTACCTAATCTCGAGCTGCACCACTTCTGTTCCACAGACCGCCACTCTGCTGGGGCACAATTGTTCATGTCATCCAGCTTTATGCTGAGCTGGTCTTTATGGATAGCGCTGTGCTGTGGGACCAGTGGGCACTCCACAAAATGGTCCATAATTGGGGTGCAAGATGAAATGGCATGGGGGGGCTGCTGTTGACAAAGGGGGCAATGTGGAAGGAGGTTGTGCAAGCGAGGGAGGTGGAAAGGCAAGAGGGCACAATGATAGGCAGAAGTGCAAGAAGGTGGATGAGAATGATAAACAATGGAATACAAAGTGAAGACTTAGGGGAGGGAAGCTAGACCTCAACAACGCTGAATGAAAAGCTCCTAAACAAGGGAGTCAAAGGGATACCACATAATTTTGTATTGCATTTGTTTTGTTTTATACAACCTAGAACATAGAAAAATACAGCACAGAACAGGCCCTTCGGCCCACGATGTTGTGCCAAACTTTTGTCCTAGATTAAGAACAAATTCATCTACACCCCATCATTCAACCATAATCCATGTACCTATCCAATAGCCGCTTGAAGGTTTCTAATGTTTCCGACTCAACTACTTCCCACAGGCAGTGCATTCCATACCCCCACTACTCTCTGGGTAAAGAACCTACCTCTGACATCCCCCCTATATCTTCCACCATTCACCTTACTTTTATGTCACCTTGTCATGGTTTGTTCCACCCGGGGAAAAAGTCTCTGACTGTCTACTCTATCTATTCCCCTGATCATCTTATAAACCTCTATCAAGTCACCCCTCATCCTTCTCCTTTCTAATGAGAAAAGGCCTAGCCACTCAACCTTTCCTCGTAAGACCTACTCTCCATTCCAGGCAACATCCTGGTAAATCTCCTTTGCACCTTTTCCAAAGCTTCCACATCCTTCCTAAAATGAGGCGACCAGAACTGTACACAGTGCTCCAGATATGGCCTTACCAAGGTTTTGTACAGCTGCATCATCACCTCACGGCTCTTAAATTCAATCCCCCGCTAATGAACGTTGGCACTCCCTTGGGCCTTCTTCACAGCTCTATCCACTTGAGTGGCAACTTTCAAAGATCTATGAACATAGACCCAAGATCTCTCTGCTCCTCCACATTGCCAAGAACCCTACCATTAACCCTGTATTCCACATTCATATTGTCCTTCCAAAATGGACAACATCGCACTTTTCAGGGTTAGACTCCATCTGCCACTTCTCAGCCCAGCTCTGCATCCTAACTATGTCTCTTTGCAGCCGACAACAGCCCTCCTCACTACCCACAACTCCACCAATCTTCGTATCGCCTGCAAATTTACTGACCCACCCTTCAACTCCCTCATCCAAGTCAGTAATGAAAATCACAAACAGCAGAGGACCCAGAACTGATCCCTGCGGTATGCCAGTGGTAACTGGGCTCCAGGCTGAATATTTACCATCCACCACCACTCTCTAACTTCTATCGGTTATCCAGTTCGTTATCCAACTGGCCAAATTTCCCACTATCCCATGCCTCCTTACATTCTGCATAAACCTCCCATGGGGAACCTTATCAAATGCCTTACTAAAATCCACCTCCTCAAAGAATTCAATAAGACTTGTGAGGCAAGACCTACCCCTCACAAATCCGTGCTGACTATCCCTAATCAAGCAGTGTCTTTCCAGATGCTCAGAAATCCTATCCCTCAGTACCCTTTCCATTACTTTGCCTACCATCGAAATGAGACTAACTGGCCTGTAATTCCCAGGGTTATCCCTATTCCCTTTTTGAACAGGGGCACGACATTTGCCACTCTCCAATCCCCTGGTACCACCCCTGTTGACAGTGAGGACGAAAAGATCATTGCCAACGGCTCTGCAATTTCATCTCTTGCTTCCCATAGAATCCTTGGATATATCCCGTCAGGCCCGGGGGACTTGTCTACCCTCAAGTTTTTCGAAATGGCCAACACATCTTCCTTCCTAACAAGTATCTCCTCGAGCTTACCAGTCTGTTTCACACTGCCCTCTCCAACAATATGGCCCCTCTCATTCGTAAACTTGTATTTGTATTTGTTTTCTTGTCACATGTACCTAGTGAAAAGAATTGTTCTGCCTACAGTCAAGATAGATCGGGAATAGATAAAGTAGACAGTCAGAGACTTTTTCCCCGGGTGGAACAAACCATTACAAGGTGACATAAAAAACAAATAGGGCATCCATAAGTACACAATGTAAGTACATAGGCACAGGCATCGGGTGAAGCTTACAGGAATACAGTACTACTCAGTAGAGGAGTTGTGTGAAGAGATCAGTTCAGTCCAGGGTCATTCAGGAGTCTGGTAACAGTGGGGAAGAAGCTGTTCTCAGACTTCTGTATCTCCTACCCGATGGAAGAAGTTGGAAGAGTGAATAACTCGGGTGAAGGGGCCTTTGACTATGCTGCTCGCCTTCCCAAGGCAGCGGGAGATGTAGACAGAGTCAATGGATGGGACGCAGGTTCGCATGATGGACTGGGCTATGTTCACGACTCTTCCTTACGGTCTTGGGCCAAGCAGTTGCCATACCAGACTGTGATGCAGCCAGAAAGGATACTTGCTATGGGGCATAGATTTCATAGAATTTACAGTACAGAAGGAGGCGACTCGGCCCATCGAGTCTACACCTGCCCCTGGAAGAGCACCCTACCTAAGCCCACACCGCCACCACCTCTCCGTAACCCAGCACCCCTCCTTAATGTTTGGGCACTACTGGACAATTTAGTGTGACCAATCCTCCTAATCTGCAACCAAAGAGAAAATGCTGGGGCTGTTTAGCACAGGGCTAAATCGCTGGCTTTTCCAGCGAGATTTTCCAGCATTTTGAAATGAATGAATGAAAGTCGCTTATTGTCAAAAGTAGTTTTCAAATGAAGTTACTGTGAAAAGCCCCTAGTCGCCACATTCCGGCGCCTGTTCGGGGAGGCTGGTACGGGAATTCAACCGTGCTGCTGGCCTGTCTTGGTCTGCTTTCGAAGCCAGCGATTTAGCCCTGTACTAAACAGCCCCTACTGTTTTGTTCTTGATTTCAGCTTCTTCTTAATGGGTTGTTTGCTAGAGGCCCTGGAACTCACATCAGCATTGCTGGCATCTACAGAATGGCGGAATCTCTCTCATGCCCAGAGCACATGATGTCAGTGTACGAGCAGCGTGAGCTGCTCTCTGCCATTGCTTCTTTTCAAAAAGACGGTGCTCCTGGGTCGGCGCGCTGACGTCAGGAGGAAGCGGTTTGCCCCGCTGGGCTCCGGGCCTGCGCTCCGCTGAAGGGCACACATGCGCAAGACGGCCGGCATTTTGAAAACATTTTTAAAAGCCTGTCGTGGCTGTTGAGCACTTCATCCCACGATCGGGAACGCTGCAGTCGGGAACGCCGGGACCCTCCTGACACTCACCCGCTACCCACCGGCAAGTCGCGACCCAGAGTTTGAAAATGGCTGTTACAGCGACATGTTTAGATCAGGAAAAGGACAGCCATTTTCGAACAAAAATCCAGCCTTGATATCTCATATTGTCAGAACACAATTCCAAGCTGACATTGAAGGAAATGTGACAAATTTCATCAGTTGATAAAGAATAAAATGTGTGCAAAACTAGCTGCAATTTATTCAAATAAAGCTAAGCAGCTGTGAGGTGCAGCAAGTGCTGGCCATAAACAGGTCCTTTAAATAGCTTTCCATTTTCTACATTGTGGGAGTCAGTGTGATGCACAAACATTAATCATATTTCTCATTTAATTCATAACATTTGTCATTGATGTCATTTGATTATTCCTTAAACCTTGAGTTTCAAGATTTTCTTTTGCCTGATAAATAAGTTGGTACAATTGTTTTTCTTGAAGGGTCAAACCCTCTTCAATTATTTTATATATATTTATAGAAATTAATTTATTTCAGCCACATGATTTTGGGGAAAATTGATAGTTATTAGGGTGAAGCAAAAAACATTTTCTATGCTACATGTACTGTGGTGTTTTATTTTTTAAAAGAAATATAGTTGTCACTGGCAAGCAGCATGACAATGCCCAGGAGGAATTATGAAATTATTTGATTCATTGCTGTGAAATTAGCCTCCAGTCAGAATGGAGTACTTAAGCTCTCAAAACTTTAATTTAAATACCATACAACAAAAATGCAGTAAAATCAAACTCACAAGGGATTTTAAGAGATAATGTTGCACTTATCAAGATGATGAATGTAGTGTTAGGGAATGCAACCATCACGTGTTTCCCACAGCAGATATAGTAGGGTTAGAGCAGGCTGAGTGGATCGCTGAAATAAAAATGTTGCACCTTCATCTGGCAGGGGAGAGTCAGAGCAAACACATGAGCAGGACCTGTTGCTCTTGATGATAAAACACCACCTCCTCCCACCACCCCGCAACTAATAGTTCAGAACATGTTCTCTCTGTCTGCTACCAGCTCAGATATGGGCAGTTAACCTCGTGAGTATCTATGCTCCAACACTGTGCTCCACTCAGAGATGAAAGGCCAGCAGTTCTGCGAGAAGCCTGACACTGTTAACCTTAAAATCCCTGAGACATAATATCTTAAACCACTTGAAGAGTTCAACGCAAGACGACAAGGCAGAACAAACTTGCTTCTGATATCATGACATGGAAAAGATAAATGAAATTGGACTGCTGCTGCCATTAGCCTTTTACATTGGATTGCACAGGATATACAGAAATAGACCATTGAGCCCAAAGGTCATGTCAGTGTTTGTATATCACTCAAGCATCCTCCCCTATTTTCTCATCTAAGTGAACTATTGTAGCCCTTCTTCCTCATATGCTTGAATAATTTCCCCTCAAATGCATTCAAACCATTGACTTCAACCACTTCCTGTGACCAGCAGCGAGGTTCCCATTCTCACCACTCATGGGGTGAAGTGATTTCTTCTGTCATGTGAGAGTACCTTTAAGAAATGGGTGTTTACATAAATATCTGAAGTGAGAGTACCTTTAAGAAATGGGTGTTTACTACTGCAGTGATGTCAGAGTGTGGGTGGAGCGGGGCTATCTGTCAGCTTTTTACTTTCGTTTTAGGCTGTTTGCTGCAGGGTGTGTTTTAGTTTCGTTTACAGTGTTTCAGCTGAAGTCAGGCAGAGCAGGTGTACTGTTGATCTCTCTGCCATGAAAAGACTATCTCTTGATCATTTGGTGAATTCAGAATTATAAATGTTCTCAGTAGTGAATGTAAGCCTAATGTGCTTCTGTTAAACGGTGTTTCTTTTGTCTTCTGGATGTTGTTTGGGAAGTTATTAAGGATTGCTTAGTGTTGTATTCTTTGGGGGTTGTATTTGAATTGATGGTTGCTAAGATATTCACTGTATGTTTTAAAAAGGTTAACTTGAGTTCATAGAATAAACACTGTTTTGCTTTAAAAAATACTTTTCCATTTCTGCTGTACCACACCTGTAGAGTGGGCCGTGTGCTCCCCATACCACACTCTATTAAAAGTTGTGGGTCAGGTGAATTCCATGATACACTTTGGGGTTCTCTAAACCCTGGCCCATAACACTTCTGAATTCCCGATTGGGTTTCTCGGTGACTAACTTATACTGATGGCCTTTAGTTATGCTCTTCGACCAAGAGGCTAGGTGGATTGGCCATGATAAATTGCCCTTAGTGTCCAAAATTGCCCTGAGTGTTGGGTGGGGTTACTAGGTTATGGGGATAGGGTGGAGGTGTTGACCTTGGGTAGGGTGCTCTTTCCACGAGCTGGTGCAGACTCGATGGGCCGAATGGCCTCCTTCTGCACTGTAAATTCTATGATAATCTATGACACATTTCTGGTATCAGCCTTGTAAATCTTCATTTCACTCTACCCGATGCCTTGGGCCTGGATTTTCATCCTTGGGCTCAGAAAATGAGAGTCAGGCCCATATCCAACATCCAAAGCCTCAGTTCACCTGCGAGTTTCATTACTGCCATATTTTGTGGCTCTGACAGATGTAGGTGGAGAGGGTTTGGATCTTGCAATGTTGCAATGCTGGAAGAGTGTGGGTGCAGAAGTGGGCTGGTTAGAAGTGTCAAATTGATTCTCAGGTACAGCAACACAACTCTTAAATCATTCCTGTGCCCCTGAACCTCCAAGTGGTTGACCAGTTGTAAAAACAAGCAAGCTGAATCTCTACAGTGCAGAAGGAGGCCATTCAGTCCAACGAGTCTGAACCGACCCTCTGAAAGTGCACCCTACCCAGGCCCAGTCCTCACCCTATACCCATAACCCCACCTAACCTTTGGACACTAATGAGCAATTTAGCCTGGCCAAACCACCTAGTCTGCACATGTGGGAGGAAACCGGGGCATCCGGAGGAAACCCACGCAGAAACGAGGAGAACATGCAGACTCCACACAGATGGTCACCAGAGATCAGAATTGAATTCGGGTCCCTGGCGCTGTGAGGCAGGACTGCTAACCACTGTGCCACCATGCCGCCCCATTAATTCACACACCACATAAAGGACAGATAATCCTTTCATAACCTGGTAAAACTGTAAATGAAACAGTGATCACATCCCCAAAGGGCTCAGATAAGTGGTTCAGCAGCTTTTGAATGAACCTTAAGTGAATAAAAACTATAGGCCTGAGATACCCTCAATTACGACTCAGGAGAGGAGTTTGATAATACAAATGCTTTAATTACCAGAGAACCAGACAGCTGCCGAAAAGTGTGCTCACTGCACGCTGCCTACTGAACGTAACCTTATATACAGCTTCCTGGGGGAGGAGCCGGAGGCGGAGTCCCCCAGGGTTCCAAACCCGGTCTTAAAGGGGCCTACGCATTAAAGGTACATGTAGGCGCGAGCGAGGGAACCGTGGTTTACCAAGGAAGTGGAATCTCTTGTTAAGAGGAAGAAGGAGGCCTATGTGAAGATGAAGTGTGAAGTTTCGGTTGGGGCGATGGATAGTTACAAGGTAGCGAGGAAGGATCTAAAGAGAGAGCTAAGACGAGCAAGGAGGGGACATGAGAAGTATTTGGCAGGAAGGATCAAGGAAAACCCAAAAGCTTTCTATAGGTATGTTAGGAATAAGCGAATGACTAGGGAAAGAGTAGGACCAATCAAGGACAGGGATGGGAAATTGTGTGTGGAGTCTGAAGAGATAGGCGAGATACTAAATGAATATTTTTCGTCAGTATTCACTCAGGAAAAAGATAATGTTGTGGAGGAGAATGCTGAGCCCCAGGCTAATAGAATAGATGGCATTGAGGTACGTAGGGAAGAGGTGTTGGCAATTCTGGACAGGCTGAAAATAGATAAGTCCCCGGGACCTGATGGGATTTATCCTAGGATTCTCTGGGAGGCCAGGGAAGAGATTGCTGAACCATTGGCTTTGATTTTTATGTCATCATTGGCCTCAGGAATAGTGCCAGAGGACTGGAGGATAGCAAATGCAGTCCCTTTGTTCAAAAAGGGGAGCAGAGACAACCCCGGCAACTATAGACCAGTGAGCCTCACGTCTGTAGTGGGTAAAGTCTTGGAGGGGATTATAAGAGACAAGATCTATAATCATCTAGATAGGAATAATATGATCAGGGATAGTCAGCATGGCTTTGTGAAGGGTAGGTCATGCCTCACAAACCTTATTGAGTTCTTCGAGAAAGTGACTGAACAGGTAGACGAGGGTAGAGCAGTTGATGTGGTGTATATGGATTTCAGCAAAGCGTTTGATAAGGTTCCCCACGGTAGGCTATTGCAAATAATACGGAGGCTGGGGATTGAGGGTGATTTAGAGATGTGGATCAGAAATTGGCTAGCTGAAAGAAGACAGAGGGTGGTGGTTGATGGGAAATGTTCAGAATGGAGTACAGTCACAAGTGGAGTACCACAAGGATCTGTTCTAGGGCCGTTGCTGTTTGTCATTTTTATCAATGACCTAGAGGAAGGCGCAGAAGGGTGGGTGAGTAAATTTGCAGACGATACTAAAGTCGGTGGTGTTGTCGATAGTGTGGAAGGATGTAGCAGGTTACAGAGGGATATAGATAAGCTGCAGAGCTGGGCTGAGAGGTGGCAAATGGAGTTTAATGTAGAGAAGTGTGAGGTGATTCACTTTGGAAGGAATAACAGGAATGCAGAATATTTGGCTAATGGTAAAGTTCTTGAAAGTGTGGATGAGCAGAGGGATCTAGGTGTCCATGTACATAGATCCCTGAAAGTTGCCACCCAGGTTGATAGGGTTGTGAAGAAGGCCTATGGAGTGTTGGCCTTTATTGGTAGAGGGATTGAGTTCCGGAGTCGGGAGGTCATGTTGCAGCTGTACAGAACTCTGGTACGGCCGCATTTGGAGTATTGCGTACAGTTCTGGTCACCGCATTATAGGAAGGACGTGGAGGCTTTGGAGCGGGTGCAGAGGAGATTTACCAGGATGTTTCCTGGTATGGAGGGAAAATCTTATGAGGAAAGGCTGATGGACTTGAGGTTGTTTTCGTTGGAGAGAAGAAGGTTAAGAGGAGACTTAATAGAGGCATACAAAATGATCAGGGGGTTGGATAGGGTGGACAGTGAGAGCCTTCTCCCGCGGATGGATATGGCTGGCACGAGGGGACATAACTTTAAACTGAGGGGTAATAGATATAGGACAGAGGTCAGAGGTAGGTTCTTTACGCAAAGAGTAGTGAGGCCGTGGAATGCCCTACCTGCTACAGTAGTGAACTCGCCAACATTGAGGGCATTTAAAAGTTTATTGGATAAACATATGGATGATAATGGCATAGTGTAGGTTAGATGGCTTTTGTTTCGGTGCAACATCGTGGGCCGAAGGGCCTGTACTGCGCTGTATTGTTCTATGTTCTATGTTCTATGTTCTATATACAGTTATCATTCATCACAAGGCCTACAAGGGTAGAACAAGAAAATGGGACCGTTTGGATTTATCTACGGAACACCGGCATGGGATTGATGGGCTCAATAGCCCCCTTCTGTGCCGCAATGAATCTATGGCCCTATGACCTGCATCGGAATTTCTAAACTTAAAAAAGACCAAGGTCCATTTCACTCACCTGCTACCGTCCAGGTACACACACATGCTGTAATGATAGTGAAGCTGTTGACAAATCATGGCAATCAATCTCTAATAATTTGTCTCCAAAATCTCCCAGATATGAGGGAAAAGAAGCTTCGAGATGATACCATAGAGCCAAAGTCACTCCTCAAGCATACTGTACTATCAAATGTCATGTCTAACTGCAATCATGTACTGCTTCCTAAAGTGCTATTTTCTAAAATAAATCTATCTAATTTACAGGTAAGTGAATGAATGCTTTCTGCCTCTATCATCCTTCAGGCAGCCTCTTCCAGAATTTTTGAAAATTAATTTGCTATTTTCCCACAGATTTGCTTTGAATTTTCCCCCATTTTAGTGCAAGCGGTGTCTTCATGTTCTTGGCAAGGCATAGCAGCATACGTTTTCATTATGATCCTTTAGAATCCTAGAGGGACAGAGATAGGAACAGGAGTTCCATAGAATCCATAAAATCCCTACAGTGCAGAAGGAGGCTATTTGGTCCATCGAGTCTGCACCGACCCTCTGAATTCTACCTAGGTCTACTCCACCTGCCCTATCCCCACATCCCCACATAACCTGCACATCTTTAGACAGTGGGAGGAAACCAGTCAAGGAGCAGGGAACAAACAGATCAGGAAGCAGGGATGAAGTGCAGTTGTTGTGGGGAGGCGAAGGTGGGGCAATCCTGGCTCTTGTGGACAAGTGGGGGAAACCTCAAGTGGGATAGGGGAAGATTGTGGAGGTAAGGTGGAAATGAGAGGAATTAGTGGTGGAAACAGATTTGCTGTGCTGAGAGAAAGCATCCCAGCTTCTCATGGCCTTGCTCTAAAGGATCCAACTTTTCTGACCTCCTTTTACCTGTTCAGCCCAGCCAAAATGAGTTTCAATCAAAATTAAATTCAAATGGACATCTGCCTCCTGAAAGGGGATTAGTCACACAGGCCCCCTTGCCCCACATTCTGCCACCATCTATGAGAATGACTGCTGTTGACACCAAGGCAGTATTTGATTAAATGTGATGTGGAGATGCCAGCGTTGGACTGGGGTGAGCACAGTACGAAGTTTTACAACACCAGGTTAAAGTCCAACAGGTTTGTTCCAATGTCACTAGCTTTCGGAGCGCTGCTCCTTCCTCAGGTGAAGAAGAGAATGAACATACCTCTTCATTCAGGAGAAGCTCGAGGATCTGGAGAATAGGTCAAGGAGGCAGAACCTGCGGATTCTGGGTCTCCCTGAAGGTGCGGAGGGGTCGGATGCTGGGGCGTATGTGACCACAATGCTGAGTACGCTGATGGGCGCGGGGGCCTTCCCGAGGCCCCTGGAGCTGGATGGGGCGCACAGAGTCCTGGCAAGGAGGCCGAGGGCGAACGAGCCGCCGAGGGCTATGGTGGTAAGGTTCCACCGCTTCACCGACAGGGAGTGTGTCTTGCGATGGGTGAAGAAGGAGCGGAGCAGCAGGTGGGAGAACACCGAGATCCGGATTTATCAGGACTGGAGTGTAGAGCTGGCCAAGAAGCGTGCAGGATTCAATCGGGCCAAGGCGGTCCTCCACGGGAAGGGGGTGAAGTTCGGGCTGCTACAGCCGGCGAGGCTGTGGGTCACATACCAGGACCGACACCATTATTTTGATACGCCGGATGAGGCGTGGACTTTCATCAAGAATGAGAAGTTGGAGTCGAGCTAATGGATTGCAGCATGTTATGGGGGTTGTTGGTGAGGGGGATGGGATGGTGTTTGGATGGTGTTTTCCCCGCGTTTTCTTGTGTCTTCGTGGCCCGTGGCCCGGGGCAGTCGGGGATTTGGGTGAGGTCGCAGTCAAGAGGAGCTGTGTCACAGGGGGTGGGGTCGGCCCCGGCAGGGAGCGCGGTTTTTCCCGCGAAATGGTGGGGGCGGTACCTGAAGTGGGGGGCGGTACTGTGTTCGATGTCCGCATTGGTTCATACGGGGTGTAGGAGGGGGGGACTTTCTCTCCCCCATTTAGGCAGGGGGGATGCTGGAGAGTTGGATGGGGAGTCCACAGGAGGATTGGAGGTAGAGGCGGGAGCGGCCGGGGTCAGCATGAGTCAGCTGACTTACGGAAGTGCAATGGTGGGGGCAGGGGGGTTAAGTAGTTGCTTGGCCGGGGGAGGGGGAGGGTTGCTGCTGTGCCGACTGAGGGGAAATTGATGGTAAGAGGGAGAGTCGAGGCGGGGAGCCTCAGCCTGGGGGGCTGGAGGGCGCGGGAGGCGCGGGCACGTGGCTGGCCTAAAAAAGGAGATGGCTAGTTGGTGGGGGGGGGGAGGGGGTTGCGGGAGGTGGGGGTGGTGGGGGTGGGGGGGGGTAGACCCCCGATCCGGCTGATCACGTGGAACGTAGCCATGCTACAGGAAACACACCTGAAGATCGCGGATCAAACCAGGCTGAGGAAGGGATGGGTGGGACAGCTTTTTCACTCAGGGCTGGATGCGAAGGACAGGAGGGTCAAAATCTTGGTGAGTAAGTGGGTGGCATTTGAGGAGGTGGGTATTGTGGCAAATAAGGGGGGTCGTTATGTTATGGTGGGTGTCAGGTTGCAGGGGGCCTGGACCCGACATTGGATCGGTCTAGGTCGAGGTCGGGTAAGAGGCCGGCAGCGGCCAAGGTCCTGAGGGGGTTCATGAACCAGATGGGGGGAGTGGATCCATGGAGATTTGCCAAGCCAAGGGCGAAGGGGTTTTCCTTCTTCTCCCATGTACACAAGGCTTACTCGCAGATAGATTTTGTCGTGGTAAGCAGGGCGCTAATTCTGAGAGTGGAGGGGGCGGAGTACTCGGCCATTGTGATCTCGGACCATGCCCTGCACTGGGTGGAGCTGGGGATGGGGGAGGAGAAAGGACAATGCCCACTGTGGCGAATGGACGTGGGACTACTGGCGGACGAGGACGTCTGTGGCCGGGTCCGGACGTGTATACAAAGATATGTGGAGGCCAATGATAATGGGGAGGTTTCGGTGAGTGTGGTCTGGGAGGCGCTGAAGGCTGTGGTCAGGGGGGGAGCTAACCTCAATCAGGGCCCACAGGGAGAAGAGGGAGAGGATGGAGAGGGAGTGGTTGGTGGGGGAGAAACTGAGGGTAGATAGGAGGTATGCGGAATCCCCCGAGGAGGGGTTGTTGAAGGAGCGCCGAAGTCTTCAAACGGAGTTTAATTTGCGAACCACGGGGAAGGCTGAGGCCCAGTTGAGGAAGGTACAGGGAGCAGTGTATGAGTCTGGGGAGAAGACAAGTCGGATGCTGGCACATCAGTTGCGGAAGAGGGAGGCAGCTAGGGAGATTGGGGGAATTAGAGATAGGGGGGAACATGGTGCTGAGTTCAGCTAAGATAAACAAGGTCTTTAAGGACTTTTCTGGTAAATTATACGAGTCAGAACCCCCGGAGGGAGGGGAGGGGATGAGGCAGTTCCTGGACCAACTGAGGTTTCCAAAGGTGGAGGAAGGGCGGGTAGAGGGATTGGGGGCCCCGATTGAGATGCAGGAACTAATTAAGGGGTTGGGGAGTATGCAGGTGGGCAAGGCCCCAGAGCTGGATGGTTTTCCCATAGAGTTCTATAGGAAATTCTTGGAGCTGTTCGGCCCATTGCTGTTGAGAACTTTTAACGAGGCTAAGGAAAAGGGAATCCTTCCCCGACGATGTCGCAGGCTCTGATCTCGCTTATCCTCAAGCGTGATAAGGATCCGCTGCAATGCGGCTCCTATAGGCCGATTTCGCTCCTTAATGTGGATGCCAAGCTGTTGGCCAAGATCTTGGCCACTAGGATTGAGGACTGTGTCCCGGGAGTGATTAATGAGGATCAGACGGGGTTTGTGAAGGGCAGGCAGCTGAATACGAATGTGCAGAGGCTTCTGAATGTGATCATGATGCCCTCAGAGGGTGGGGACGCAGAGGTGGTAGCGGCAATGGACGCGGAGAAAGCCTTTGACCGGATGGAGTGGGAGTACCTGTGGGAGTACCTGTGGGAGGTGTTAGGCAGATTTGGGTTTGGGGAGGAATTCATAGGGTGGGTCAAATTGTTGTATCAGGCCCCCGGTAGCGAGTGTTTCGACGAACCGGCAGCGGTCGGGGTACTTTGGACTATAATCGTGTTTGCCCTGGCGATTGAGCCGCTGGCCATGGTGTTGAGGGAGTCCAGAAACTGGAGGGGATTGATTCAGGGGGGGGAGGAGCACCGTGTTTCACTATATGCGGATGACCTGCTTCTGTACATTGCGGATCCGGTGGAGGGGATGGGGGAGGTCATGCAGGTTCTTAGGGATTTTGGAGACTTTTCGGGATACAAGCTAAACGTGGGAAAAAGCAAGCTTTTTGTGGTGCCTGCGAGGGGCCAGGAAGAGAGGTTGGGGGAGCTGCCACTTAAGATGGTGGAGAGAAGCTTTCGGTACTTGGGCATCCAGGTGGCCAAGAGCTGGGGGGGTCTTGCACAAGCCCAATTTAGCGCGGCTGGTGGATCAGATGGAGGAGGACTTTAGGAAGTGGGACATGTTGCCACTCTCCTTGGCGGGCAGGGTGCAGTCCGTAAAGATGACGGTCCTCCCTAGGTTCTTGTTCGTCTTCCAGTGCCTGCTCATTCTCATCCCCAAGTTGGGGGCAGTGGGGACGGCATAGGGGGGAGGTAAGGGCCTCAGTCTGGGCCCCGATATGGAACAACCACAGGTTTGTTCCAGGTAGGATAGATGGTGGGTTCCTAAGCTGGCACAGGGCGGGAATCAAAAGGATGGGGGACTTGTTTATCGATGGGACTATTGCCAGTCTGAGGGCGCAAGAGGAGAAATTTGGGCTACCCCCGGGGAACACTTTTAGGTACATGCAGATCC
The DNA here is from genome assembly GCF_047496885.1 of Scyliorhinus torazame. NCBI lineage: Eukaryota > Metazoa > Chordata > Chondrichthyes > Carcharhiniformes > Scyliorhinidae > Scyliorhinus > Scyliorhinus torazame. The sequence goes on along the minus strand of NC_092715.1, from coordinate 222,662,525 downwards.
GGGCGTTTGTGAAAAATCAGGTGGGGGAGTTTCCGCTGCTACCTGCTCGGAAGACACAGGAAAGGGTGGTCTTGGGTGTGTGGGTGGGGGATGGCAAAGTATCGGACATATACCAGGAGCTGCAGGAGGTGGAGGAGGCCTCGGTGGAAGAGCTGAAGGACAAGTGGGAGGAGGAGATGGGTGAGGAGCTGGATGAGGGCCTGTAGGCTGACGCCCTGGGCAGGGTCAATTCCTCCTCATCTTGCGCCAGGCTGAGCCTGATTCAGTTTAAAGTGGTGCACCGGGCGCATATGACAGGGGCGAAAATGAGTAAGTTCTTGGGGTAAAGGACAGGTGTGTGAGGTGTTCAGAGAGCCCAGTGAACCATGCCCATATGTTTTGGACATGCCTGGCACTTACGGAATTTTGGAAAGGCTTTGCAAAGGCTATGCCCAAGATCTTGGACACTCGGGTAAAACCGAGCTGGGGGATAGCGATATTTGGGGTATCGGATGATCCGGGAGTGCAGGATTCGAAAGAGGCCGGAGTTCTAGCCTTTGCCTCCTTGGTAGCACGGAGAAGGCTCTTGTTAATGTGGAGAGACGCGAAGCCCCCAAGCATAGAAACTTGGGTCAGTGACATGGCGGGGTTTCTCAGGTTGGAGAAGATGAAGTTTGCCTTGCGAGGGTCCTTGCAGGGGTTCTCCAGGCGGAGGAAACCGTTCCTTGACTTTCTCGCGGAGCGTTAGATGGAGGTCAGCAGCAGCAACCAGGGGGGGAGGGGGGGTGGGTGGGTTGATTTCATTTTATTTGTAAGGGGCAAATGCCCCACCTTTTTTTGTTTTGTTTGTTAAATTGGTAATTTGTTAGAGGGTTAAGTTGTTTTTGTTGGCATATTGTTTTGTTCTCTTTGCATTATAATTTCTTTTGTAGTGGTTTGTAAAAATTATTGAAAAATTTTGAATAAAAGCATTTTAAAAAAAAGAAAAGAAGATATTTGTATCACTGACATGTGTCAGTCTTGCGTTAGACTTTCAACAGAGAGGTTGAAATCAGGGGCGGGATTCTCCGATCCCCCGCCGGGTCGGAGAATCGCTGGGGGGCAGCGTGAATCCCGCCGGCCGCCGAATTCTCCGGCACCGAAAATTCGGTGGGGCAGGAATCATGCCGCGCCGGTCGGCCCCCCCCCCCGGCGATTCTCCAGCCCACGATGGACAAAGGTTCGGCACAACATCGTGGGCCGAAGGGCCTGTTCTGTGCTGTATTTTCTATGTTCTATGTTCTATGTATAGATTCCCACCTGAGATCAATGGACCTTTCAATGGTCTGTTACATTGTTCGTCCGGAAAACGTCCCCCTGTGTTCGACATTATTCTTGCAAATGTGTTAAACAATAATCACTTCTTTTCATTTCAACGGAAACATTTCCTATCCATTTGAATGCGAAAAAGGGCAGCACGGTAGCATTGTGGATAGCACAATTGCTTCACAGCTCCAGGGTCCCAGGTTCGATTCCGGCTTGGGTCGCTGTCTGTGCGGAGTCTGCACACCCTCCCCATGTGTGCGTGAGTTTCCTCCGGGTGCTCCGGTTTCCTGCCACTGTCCAAAGATGTGCAGGTTAGGTGGATTGGCCATGATAAATTGCCCTTAGTGTCCAAAATTGCCCTTAGGATTGGGTGGGGTTGCTGGGTTCTGGGGATAGGGTGGAGCTGTTGACCTTGGGTAGGGTGCTCTTTCCAAGAGCTGGTGCAGACTCGATGGGCCAAATGGCCTCCTTCTGCACTGTAAATTCTATGAAATGGATGCGAATAAAACCCACCGAAAAAATGAAAAATTCAAATTAAAAAGACAAAAACTAAAATCCTGCCCTTTTAAATGCTCCTTTGCACATGGAACATATGGATCTATACACATGGATCATTTTATTTTCTCCATATGGCCAAGCAGAGGACACAGCATGACTGTAATGAAAATAGAGAAGAAATCAGGCTAGAGGTCGATTAGTAACTATGATCATATTAAAATAAATGTCCGTACATTTGGCAAGAAAACACTTTGGGCTCTTACCCAGCAGGAGTCTTGCCAAGGGGATCAATGCCTGATATCCACATCTCTTCTCATTCGGCGGGTGACTTCTCCTGGCCGAATTCCTTACTATTCATAGAAGAAAATCTAGCCGCTGTAAAACCACCTGCCAATTCTCCATCAGCCCCTTTTTGTGACTTGCATATAATAAAGCCCCACCGCATGCAGCACAATCCTATCATTCCTCACCTTCCATGTAACTTCAACAGAGCAACTGCATAGAAGGGCTGGTTTTCGCCAATGAAAATTCATCAGAGATTCTGCCAATTCCCTGTTGAAGAAATTCCAGTTGGCTAAGACACTTTGGAACAATTGTTTGAGCACACACTGGCAATAGTTAACAAAAAAGGAAAATATTGGACAATCGCAGCAGGGCCGACAACATCTGTGGAGAGAGAAGGGGGCTAACGTTTCGAGTCTGGATGACACTTTGCCAAAGCTGGAGAGAACTGGAAATGGGGTCAAATTTATACTGTCGTTAGGGGGCATCGAGTGGTGGGGCTGGATAAGGGGCCAGCGATAGGTGGAGATTGACGAAGATGTTCCGGACAGAAAGACAAAAGGAATGTATATGGACGTGATTAAAGCTAAGAAGATTCCCGCCGTGGTGGGATAATACAGCGGGTAAGCCACGATTGAGGTGTAAATGTAATGGGGTTCCCGTCATTGTTGGAGGGCAGGGGCAACCTTGTCATGATATTCAAACATACATCATAACACATACATAATGATAGACAGAGCAACGGACCAATTAGCACACATAACACGACAGCCAATCACAGACAAGAGCAGACACAGTATAAAACAAGAAACACGACACTTCCTGGGCAGTCCATCTGGAGACGGCACAGGGCCAGGACCTCAAAGCAACACACTCACACAGTCACAGCGTGCTGAGTACCAAGTTTGATGTATAAATAGTTTAATGGAATAAAACTGCGTTGTACCAATCGCAACCGTGTTGGTTCGTCTGTACCTCAGAGCACCCAACACTTCATGGTACCAGGAGTGAATCGAAACCTACCCGCTAATCAGCCATCCTGAGCCATGGACACCCTCAACAAACCGCAGCCATTGCAAGTCGCTGGGAACCTGGGCATAAATTGGACGCTCTTCAAGCAGCGCTTCGAACTCTTAATGCTAGCCAATGAAAAACAGGGCGCCTCGGACGAAACGAAGATTGCCATGCTCCTCACTACCGCAGGTCAGCACGCCATCCATGTGTACAACTCCTTGGTGTTCGCGGAAGGCGAGAACAAAGCTAAGTATGACACGGTCCTGCTCAAGCTTGACAAGCACTTCAACGTTGAGGTCAACGAGAGCTTTGAGAGGTATGTCTTCCAGCAGCGCCTGCACGGTAAGGATGAGCTATTTCAGTCCTTCCTAACGCACCTCCGCATACTCGCGCAGTCCTGCGGTTACGACACCACCTCAGAGTCCATGATCCGGGACCAGATCGTTTTTGGGGTTGCCTCGGGCAGTCTATGCCAGCAGCTTATAAAAATAAAAGGCCTGACCTTAGCATCTGCAGTTGAAGCCTGTGTCCTGCATGAGAATGCCGATATGCCCAATTTCAGGCGACCGAATCGGCACGGAGGGGGTCCCACACGACCGAATCGGCAAGCCAGGCCACCCACGAGGCCGAACGCGTCCAGGCAATCGAGTTTCTCTCGGCTCGCGGCCCGTTTCGCGCGCTTTTCAAGACCCCCCGCGTTTTTGCACGCCAAAACCTACGGCAACACTGAGGGACGTGCTGCGCAGGCGCGCCCGACGCAAGACCGAACTGCGCATGCGCAGTAGCGCAACGAACGCCATGACGTCACGACGTGCGGCAACTGTGGAGCTGCACATTTAAAAGGGCAATGTCCTGCAAAAACCCGACAATGCCTACGCTGTGGCAAGATGGGCCACTACGCTGCCGACTGTCGAGCGGCTCAACCTGTTGATCTTCCACATCTCCGACATCACCTCGCAGGAACGTGCAGACCATTCAGCCTCCACATCACGACATCCAAACCGATGGCACAGATGACCAAGACGCCTTCCGGGTTGCGGTCATTGGTGGGAACCGGGTCAACACCATCAATCCGGGCGATGAATGGTGTGCCACCCTGACGGTCAACCGATCGGCAATCACTTTCTGCCAACCTCATAGCATGGTCAGCCTTCTACGCCATGAAGGTCAGACCACCAATCCGGCCATCCCGGTGCAAGATGGTCGACTACAACGGGAACGTTATCCCGGCCATGGGATCCTGCCAGCTCCAGGTGACACACAACACACACACGGCCACACTCTCGTTCGAGATAGTCGGCTCATCGAAGGACTCCCTGCTGGGCGCACAGGCATGCAAGGCTCTGCACCTTGTGCAACAAATTCTCGCTCTCTCTCCAGACGACACGTCTGACTTCCCGGATGCAGAGTTCAAGGCACAGCTCCAATCGCTCCTCGTCCACAACCAGGAGGCATTCGAGGGCATGGGAACACTACCATACACCTACCGAATTCGCCTCAAACCGGACGCCATCCCGGTCGTTCACGCACCTCGCAGGGTTCCTGATCACTTAAAGACCGCCTCAAGCAGCAGCTGCAGGATCTCCAGGACCAAGGGGTCCTATCCAGGGTCACGGAGCCCACGCCATGGGTCAGCTCCATGGTGTGTGTCAAGAAGCCCTCCGGCGAGCTCCGTATCTGTATTGACCCCAAAGACCTCAATAATAATATCATGCGGGAACATTATCCCATACCCAAACGGGAGGAGATCACCAGTGAAATGGCCCAGGCGAAGATATTCACGAAACTGGATGCTTCTAAGGGGTTTTGGCAGATCCAACTGGACCCGTCCAGCCGAAAGCTATGCACCCTCAACACCCCTTTCGGCAGGTTCTGCTACAACCAGATGCCATTTGGCATCATCTCGGCATCCGAGGTCTTCCATAGAATCATGGAGCAGATGATGGAAGGCATCGAAGGGGTGTGCGTATATGTGGACGCGCAGGAGCACATATATCGTCACCAACGCGTTTTTGCCCGCAGACGGGAAAACGGCCTGCGCCTCAGCCAAGCCAAGTGTTCCTTTGGCCAGACCGAGTTGAAGTTCCTGGGGGACCATATCTCTCGGTCAGGGGTCCGTCCGGATGCAGACAAGGTGAGCGCCATCACAGCCATGCCGCGGCCGGCCGACAAGAAAGCAGTCCTACGCTTCCTTGGCATGGTCAACTTCCTGGGGAAGTTCATTCCCAACCTTGCCTCCCACACGACGGCTCTGCGCCACCTCGTCAAAAAGTCCACAGACTTCCAGTGGCAACACACACACACCAGTTGGAATGGGAGGAGCTCAAACGCAAACTCACCACTGCACCAGTGTTGGCGTTTTTTGAGACATCTCGTGCCACCAAAATCTCAACTGATGCCAGCCAATCTGGCATTTGAGCAGTGCTCCTGCAGCAGGATGACACGGCATCCTGGGCCCCAGTTGCCTATGCATCATGGGCCATGACCCCCACAGAGTAGCGCTATGTGCAGATCGAAAAAGAGTGCCTGGGCTTGCTAACCGGTTTAGACAAGTTCCATGATTACGTATATGGTCTTCCCCGGTTCACTGTCGAAACTGACCACCGCCCCCTGGTCAGCATAATAAACAAGGACCTGAACGAGATGACCCCTCGCCTCCAGCGCATCCTACTTAAACTCAGGAGGTACGACTTCCAGCTAGTCTACACTCCAGGGAAGGACCTCATCATTGCGGATGCCCTATCCAGAGCAGTGAGCACGCCGCCGGATGCGGATGTCAGGTCAAGGCACAGGTGGCTTTCACATCGGCAAATCTGCCGGCTGACGACTCCAGTCTGGCCCGTATTCGCCGAGAGACTGCGGCCGACCCCCTTCTGCAGCGAGTGATGCACCACATGACGGGAGGATGGCTCAAAGGGCAGTGCCCGGAGTTCGACAATGTACGAGACGACCTAGCCATCATTGATGGTGTCCTTCTGAAGCTGGACCGGATTGTGATTCCGCACAGCATGCGCCAGCTGGTTCTCGACCAACTACACAAAGGTCATTTGGGGGTCGAGAAGTGCAGACGGAGGGCCCGAGGGGCGGTATACTGGCCGGGCATCAGTGACGATATTGCCAACATCGTGCTCAACTGTACAACCTGCCAAAGGTTTCAGCCGGCGCAACCTCCTGAGACGCTTCTGCCCATGAGCTGGTGACATCCCCCTGGGCGAAGGGCTCGGCATGGACTATGTCATCATAGTTGACTAGTTCTCAAACTACCCTGAAGTCATACGCCTGCACGATTTGACGTCGTCTGCTGACATCAGGGCCTACAAAGACACCTTTGCTCGCCACGGCATTCCGATGACTGTCATGTCGGACAATGGGCCCTGTTTTGCCAGCCTGGAATGGTCGTCCTTTGCTGCTTCGTATGGCTTCACACACGTGACGTCCAGCCCTCTGCACCCCCAGTCAAATGGAAAGGCGGAGAAGGGCGTTCACATTGCCAAGTGGCTCCTCTGCAAGGCTGCTGCCGGGTCGGACTTCTGCCTCGCCCTGCTGCCTATCGCTCAGCCCCACTAGCCACTGGTCTCTCACCAGCACAGCTGCTGATGGGTCGCGCCCTCAGAACCACTGTGCCTTCCATCCTGGCACCAACAATAGACCATGCCCCGGTACGCATGCCTGATGGATCCGTGCGTAGGCGCAATCGCCGAGCTCTTCGCTTACTTCCACGCTCGCAACGGGACCTTACACAGACGCTGTGTCCTCCACTGGTTCCTGATAGCGACTTTGTGGAGCTGCCGTATACCATGCCCATTCTGTCGCCGCCCATGGCCAGGCCCGCACCTCAGCCAGTGGTTCTCGACCCACTCTTGAGGCGGTCAACCCGAATTCGTCACCCACCTACTAGACTGGACTTATGAGACTGTTCACACGTTGAACTTTTGCGACCACTGTTTTATAACATGTCTCTGTTTTCTCGTTACAGGCATTCGTTTGATCGTTCCAAATTTCCACGTTGTGTTTCTTTTTGTTATGGTACAACCTCGTTAGCATGTCACACCTGACATCGCCCCTTGTATATAGTTAAGCCCCATGTACATGATGTAAATATTACAAACAAAGAACAAAGAACAAAGAAATGTACAGCACAGGAACAGGCCCTTCGGCCCTCCAAGCCCGTGCCGACCATGCTGCCCGACTAAACTACAATCTTCTACACTTCCTGGGTCCGTATCCCTCTATTCCCATCCTATTCATGTATTTGTCAAGATGCTCCTTAAATGTCACTATCGTCCCTGCTTCCACCACCTCCTCCGGTAGCGAGTTCCAGGCACCCACTACCCTCTGCGTAAAAAGCTTGCCTCGTACATCTACTCTAAACCTTGCCCCTCTCACCTTAAACCTATGCCCCCTAGTAATTGACCCCTCTACCCTGGGGAAAAGCCTCTGACTATCCACTCTGTCTATGCCCCTCATAATTTTGTATACCTCTATCAGGTCTCCCCTCAACCTCCTTCGTTCCAGTGAGAACAAACCGAGTTTATTCAACCGCTCCTCATAGCTAATGCCCTCCATACCAGGCAACATTCTGGTAAATCTCTTCTGCACCCTCTCTAAAGCCTCCACATCCTTCTGGTAGTGTGGCGACCAGAATTGAACACTATACTCCAAGTGTGGCCTAACTAAGGTTCTATACAGCTGCAACATGACTTGCCAATTCTTATACTCAATGCCCCGGCCAATGAAGGCAAGCATGCCGTATGCCTTCTTGACTACCTTCTCCACCTGTGTTGCCCCTTTCAATGACCTGTGGACCTGTACTCCTAGATTTTTTGACTTTCAATACTCTTGAGGGTTCTACCATTCACCGTATATTCCCTACCTGCATTAGACCTTCCAAAATGCATTACCTCACATTTGTCCGGATTAAACTCCATCTGCCATCTCTCCGCCCAAGTCTCCAAACAATCTAAATCCTGCTGTATCCTCCGACAGTCCTCATCGCTATCCGCAATTCCACCAACCTTTGTGTCGTCTGCAAACTTACTAATCAGACCAGTTACATTTTCCTCCAAATCACTTATATATACTACAAACAGCAAAGGTCCCAGCACTGATCCCTGCGGAACACCACTGGTCACAGCCCTCCAATTAGAAAAGCATCCTTCCATTGCTACTCTCTGCCTTCTATGGCCTAGCCAGTTCTGTATCCACCTTGCCAGCTCACCCCTGATCCCGTGTGACTTCACCTTTTGTACTAGTCTACCATGAGGGACCTTGTCAAAGGCCTTACTGAAGTCCATATAGACAACATCCACTGCCCTACCTGCATCAATCATCTTAGTGACCTCCTCGAAAAACTCTATCAAGTTAGTGAGACACGACCTCCCCTTCACAAAACCGTGCTGCCTCTCACTAATACGTCCATTTGCTTCCAAATGGGAGTAGATCCTGTCTCGAAGAATTCTCTCCAGTAATTTCCCTACCACTGAAGTAAGGCTCACCGGCATGTAGTTCCCGGGATTATCCTTGCTACCCTTCTTAAACAGAGGAACAACATTGGCTATTCTCCAGTCCTCCGGGACAGCCCCTGAAGACAGCGAGGATCCAAAGATTTCTGTCAAGGCCTCAGCAATTTCCTCTCCAGCCTCCTTCAGTATTCTGGGGTAGATCCCATCAGGCCCTGGGGACTTATCTACCTTAATATTTTTTAAGACACCCAACACCTCTTCTTTTTGGATCTCAATGTGACCCAGGCTATCTACACACCTTTCCCCAGACTCAACATCTACCAATTTCTTCTCTTTGGTGAATACTGATGCAAAGTATTCATTTAGTACCTCGCCCATTTCCTCTGGCTCCGCACAGATTCCCTTGCCTATCCTTCAGTGGGCCAACCCTTTCCCTGGCTACCCTTTTGCTTTTTATGTACGTGTAAAAAGCCTTGGGATTTTCCTTAACCCTATTTGCCAATGACTTTTCGTGACCCCTTCTAGCCCTCCTGACTCCTTGCTTAAGTTCCTTCCTACTTTCCTTATATTCCACACAGGCTTCGTCTGTTCCCAACCTTTTAGCACTGACAAATGCCTCCTTTTTCTTTTTGACGAGGCCTACAATATCTCTCGTCATCCAGGGTTCCCGAAAATTGCCGTATTGATCCTTCTTCCTCACAGGAACATGCCGGTCCTGAATTCCTTTCAACTGCCACTTGAAAGCCTCCCACATGTCAGATGTTGATTTGCCCTCACACATCCGCCCCCAATCTATGTTCTTCAGTTTCCGCCTAATATTGTTATAATTAGCCTTCCCCCAATTTAGCACATTCATCCTAGGACCACTCTTATCCTTGTCCACCAGTACTTTAAAACTTACTGAATTGTGGTCACTGTTACCGAAATGCTCCCCTACTGAGACATCTACCACCTGGCCGGGCTCTTTCCCCAATACGAGGTCCAGTACCGCCCCTTCCCTAGTTGGACTGTCTACATATTGTTTTAAGAAGCCCTCCTGGATGCTCCTTACAAACTCCGCCCCATCTAAGCCCCTGGCACTAAGTGAGTCCCAGTCAATATTGGGGAAGTTGAAGTCTCCCATCACCACAACCCTGTTGTTCTTACTCTTTTCCAAAATCTGTCTACCTATCTGCTCCTCTATCTCCCGCTGGCTGTTGGGAGGCCTGTAGTAAACCCCCAGCATTGTGACTGCACCCTTCTTATTCCTGATCTCTACCCATATAGCCTCACTGCCCTCTGAGGTGTCCTCTCGCAGTACAGCTGTGATATTCTCCCGAACCAGTAGCACAACTCCGCCTCCCGTTTTACATCCCCCTCTATCCCGCCTGAAACATCTAAATCCTGGAACGTTTAGCTGCCAATCCTGCCCTTCCCTCAACCAGGTCTCTGTAATGGCAACAACATCATAGTTCCAAGTACTAATCCAAGCTCTAAGTTCATCTGCCTTACCCGTAATACTTCTTGCATTAAAACATACGCACTTCAGGCCACCAGACCCGCTGTGTTCAGCAACTTCTCCCTGTCTGCTCTGCCTCAGAGCCACACTGTCCCTATTCCCTAGTTCTCCCTCAGTGCTCTCACCTTCTGACCTATTGCTCCCGTGCCCACCCCCCTGCCATACTAGTTTAAACCCTCCCGTGTGACACTAGCAAACCTCGCGGCCAGGATATTTATGCCTCTCCGGTTTAGATGCAACCTGTCCTTCTTATACAGGTCACACCTGCCCCAGAAGAGCTCCCAGTGGCCCAGATAATGGAAACCCTCCCTCCTACACCAGCTGTTTAGCCCCATGTTTAGCTGCTCTATCTTCCTATTTCTAGCCTCACTGGCACGTGGCACAGGGAGTAATCCAGAGATTACAACCCTCGAGGTCCTGTCTTTTAACTTTCTGCCTAGCTCCCTGAACTCCTGCTGCAGGACCTCATGCCCCTTCCTGCCTATGTCGTTAGTACCAATATGTACAACGACCTCTGCCTGTTTGCCCTCCCCCTTCAGGATGCCCTCTACCCGTTCGGAGACATCCTGGACCCTGGCACCAGGGAGGCAACATACCATCCTGGAGTCTCTTTCACGTCCACAGAAGCGCCTATCTGTGCCCCTGACTATAGAGTTCCCTATTACTATTACTCTTCTGCGCTTTGACCCTCCCTTCTGAACATCAGAGCCAGCCGTGGTGCCACTGCTCTGGCTGCTGCTGTTTTCCCCTGATAGGCTATCCCCCCCGACAGTATCCAAAGGGGTATATCTGTTCGAGAGGGGGACAACCACAGGGGATTCCTGCACTGACTGCCTGCCCTTTCTGGTGGTCACCCATTTCTCTGCCTGCACCTTGGGTGTGACCACATTTACATAACTGCGATCTATGACGCTTTCCGCCACCTGCATGCTCCTAAGTGCATCCAATTGCCGCTCCAACCGAACCATGCGGTCTGTGAGGAGCTCCAGTTGGGTGCACTTTCTGCAGATGAAGCCATCCGGGACGCTGGAAGCCTCTCGGACCTGCCACATCTCACAGTCAGAGCACAGCACCCCTCTAACTGACATTGTGTCAATTAATTAAAATTAAAATTAAAATTTCTTTATTTTTTTTTTAAATATATATTTTTTTAAATTTCAAAGTTACTGTTGACTATCTGTTTCCTAGCACTAGATTTCTAATAGAAATGCGAAAGCTAAATATAGTACTCTCCGATCTCTGGCTTAGATATCCCTCTAAATTATAATTAAGTAATTATGTTTAATTAGTTACCAATGCTCAGTTTTTTTAATTTAGTGTAGAATCCCAACCAGCCACTCAGGCCATAGCTTTTCTGTGATGTCACTTCAGTTTCCCCCCGACACACACAATTTGAAAAAGGTACAAAAGTAAAAATGCATAAAAATCACTTACTTACCTTCTTAGTGTTAATAATAAAATATGGTACTTACCTCACACCAATGGGTTTTATTATTAGGTTAGAGGAGGAGGGTGGGTGGGAGACACTACACGTGTAGTGTCTCGGGTTTCCTCTCCACCAGAATTTATTGGTGAGGGTCTTCCCAGAAGTCCGCGGGTCGAACCTCCTGTTCCCGCCTTAAATACTAAAATATTTAAAAAAACAGAAAAGAGGGACCGAAAACGGGACCAGGTAAGTATTTTTAAAGGACAGACTTACCTCCCAGCAATCACTTCCACACTGCCCCCGCTGAAATTGACAAACCAGCTCCTCCTCTGCCGCCTAAATCGACTGGCCTGCCCCTGCAAAGACAAATGTTTTTAAAGGACAGACTTACCTCCCAGCAATCACTTCCGCACTGCCCCCACTGAAATTGACAAACCAGCTCCTCCTCTCCCGCCGAAATCGACTGGCCTGCCCCTGCAAAGACAAGTGTTTTTAAAGGACAGACTTACCTCCCATCAATCACTTCCGCACTGCCCCCGCTGAAATTGACAAACCAGCTCCTCCTCTCCCACCGAAATCGACTGGCCTGCCCCTGCAAAGACAAGTGTTTTTAAAGGACAGACTTACCTCCCAGCAATCACTTCCGCACTGCCCCCGCTGAAATTGACAAACCAGCTCCTCCTCTCCCGCCGAAATCGACTGGCCTGCCCCTGCAAAGACAAGTGTTTTTAAAGGACAGACTTACCTCCCAGCAATCACTTCCGCACTGCCCCCGCTGAAATTGAATCACCAGCTGTTCTCCCGCCAAAATCGACTGGCCTGCCCCTGCAAAGACAAGTGTTTTTAAAGGACTGACTTACCTCCCAGCAATCACTTCCGCACTGCCCCCGCTGAAATTGACAAACCAGCTCCTCCTCTCCCGCCGAAATTACGCACACACACACATTTCGCTGCACTCAGGACACATTTATATTTATTACCACGTAGGCACATGATCTTGTAAAAAAAGGGGGAATGTCATGATATTCAAACATACATCATAACACATACATAATGATAAACAGAGCAACGGACCAATTAGCACACATAACACGACAGCCAATCACAGACAAGAGCAGACACAGTATAAAACAAGAAACACGACACTTCCTGGGCAGTCCATCTGGAGACGGCACAGGGCTAGGACCTCAAAGCAAGACACTCACACAGTCACAACGTGCTGAGTACCAAGTTTGATGTATAAATAGTTTAATGGAATTAAACTGCGTTGTACCAATCGCAACCGTGATGGTTCGTCTGTACCTCAGAGCACCCAACACTTCAAACTGGAAAAGGAAATCCCGCCAGCGTTATAGCTGCTTAGGGACTCCCGTTGGATTCGATGAAATCAGGGTGGAGAATCCCAGCCCGTATATTTCACCATATCAAAGCTTTTCTGGTTTGAAAACTGACATACATTTCAAAATTTACACACAAATTAATTTCTTTCAGGGTTTTTTCCCCCTGCAATTATGTTGTGGTTACTCGAGCCAGAATTTTGTCAGTATGGCAGCAGATCGAACAATGAGTCCGGAAGTCAGGGGAACTTTGCCTTTGTGCTGGTGGGACACACATCCATATTTTCTGATAACTAATGGGCCACAGAATACCAGATTAGGAGGTATCCGCACCACATGCCTGTCACCAAGTTTCACTAGGTGATCTCCCCACTTGGTTGAGGGTCGACTTATTTCTGGTGAAACAACAGTGGCAGGAGGAAGATATCTTTAATTGTCCATTTAAGTGGCACACAATCGGTCTCTTCCTCACTTCTGGCAAAATACCACAGTATCAGGAAGATAAGTAGCACTCAATAATATTTTTGAATATATTAGATTTTTTATAGACAGTAAACAAGATTTTCAGTTAGAACATAGAACTTAGAACATTAAACTGTACAGCACAGTACAGGCCCTTCGGCCCACAATGTTGTGCCAAATTAGTCTGAAACTAGTCAACCTACTCCTAATCATTCCAGTGCACTCCATATGCCTATCCAATAACCGCTTGAAAGTTCCTAAAGTGTCCGACTCCACTACCATAGCTGGGAGTGCGTTCCATGCCCCAACCACTCTCTGAGTAAGGAACCTACCTCTGATATCCCTCCTATATCTATACACATTTTATGACCATTAGTTGTCTGTAAATAGTTTGTAAAAAGAGAATGCTTCCTTTTTCTTTATCCCCCATTAAGTTTTCCAAACTTTCTTCCCTTTTTTCGTTTCCCAAAGTTTGCTTTAGAGATGGCATTGTTTCTTCTATGAGCTATTTTGTTGGAAAGTGTCCTATCGAATGTCAGTCAGTAATATTTTGTGGTTATGGATGTGCTGTTGATGATGTTACTTGTTCTTCAAAATTCCCAAGAATGAAAACCATCAGTTAGTTTAGCCTCAAGTCAGATCGCACCATCTTCATGAACTTTGGCTCATAGAGTTTGAATGGGAGGAGGGTTTTCAATGGGATTCACCACCAGGCTGCTGGTGAAGGGAGTAGAGGAGATTCTTCCAATGAGAATCTTAAAGGAATATTTTTTCTTACTCATTCATGGAATGTGAGTGCAGCTGGCAAGGCTAGCATTGTTACTCATCCCTAATTGCCTTTGAGAGGTACTGGTGAGCAGCCTTCTGGAAGTTCTGCACTCCATTTGGTCATAGAGCCATTTGAGAGAATTCTCCGGCCATTGGGATTATCTGTTCCCGCCGGCAGTGCACCCCCACCGGGGGTTTCCCGGCATTGTGAGGTTGCTTCAATGGGAAATCTCATTGATAAGCAGTGGGAGCAGAAAATCGCACTGCCAAGGAATGGCAAGCTGCCAATAAATATGTGGATCCAGACCATAGGGTCATAGAGGTTTACAGCAAGAAAAGGGCCCTTTGGCCCATCACATCTGCGCCGGTCAAAAACAACCACCTAACTACGTTAATCCTATTTTCCAGCACTTGGCCCACAGCCTTTTCTGCCTTGACATCACAAGTGCACAATTAAATACTTCTTAAATGTTATGAGAGTCTCTGCCTCCACCACCATATCAGGCAGTGAGTTCCAGACTCCCACCTCCCTCTGGGTGAAAAAGGTTTGCCTCACATCCCCTCTAATCTTTCTGCCCCTTAACTTAAATGTATGCCACCTGGTCATTGATCCCTCCACCAAGAAGAAAAGTTTCTTCCTGTGTACTCTACCCATGCCCCTCATAATTTTATGCATCTCAATTATGACCCTCATTAGTCTCCTTTGCTCCAAGGAAAACAACCCGAGTCTATCCAACCTCTCTTCATAACTACAACTCTCCAGCCCAAGCAACATTCTGGTAAATATCCTCTGCACCCTTTCCAGTGCTATCACATCCCTCCTATAATATGAATTCCAGAACTGCATACAATATTTTAGTTGTTGCCTAACCGACTTTTTACACAGTTCCAACATAACGGGCGGAATTCTCCCCCAACGGCGGGATGTCCGCCGACTGGCGCCAAAGACGGCGCCAATCAGACGGGCATCGCGCCGGCCCAAAGGTGCGGAATGCTCCGCATCATTGGCGGCCTAGCCCCAACATTGAGGGGCTAGGCCGACGCCAGAGGGATTTCCGCCCCGCCAGCTGGCGGAAATGGCGTTTGTTGCCCCGCCAGCTGGCGCGGAAATGTGGCGCATGCGCGGGAGCGTCAGCGGCCGCTGTCAGTTTCCCGGCGCATGCGTGGGAGCGTCAGCGGCTGCTGTCAGTTTCCCGCGCATGCGCAGTGGGGAGAGTCTCTTCCGCCTCCGCCATGGTGGAGGCCGTAGCGGAGGCGGAAGGGAAAGAGTGCCCCCATGGCACAGGCCCGCCCGTGGATCGGTGGGCGCCGATCGCGGGCCAGGCCACCGTGGGGGCACCCCCCGGGGTCAGATCGCCCCGCGCCCCCCCCAGGACCCCGGAGCCCGCCCACGCCGCCTGGTCCCGCCGGTAAATACCAGGTTTGATTTACGTCGGCGGGACAGGCAATTCCTGGGCGGGACTTCGTCCCATCCGGGCCGGAGAATCCAGCGAGGGGTCCCGCCAACCGACGCGGCCCGATTCCCGCCCCCGCCCAATCTCCGGTACCGAAGACTTTGGCGGGTGCGGGGGCGGGATTCACGGCGGCCAACGGCCATTCTCCGACCCGGCGGGGGGTCGGAGAATGACGCCCAACGTCTATGCTCTTAAACCCTATGCCTCGGCTAATAAAGGCAAGAATACCATATTCCCTCTTTACCAATTTATCCACTTACCCATCTACCTTAAGGGACCGGTGTACATGCACACCAAGGTCCCTCTGATTGTCAGTGCTTCCCAGGGTCCTGCCGTTCACCATTTATTCCCTTGTCTTGTTTGTCTTACCCAAGTGCATCACCTCATATTTATCCGGATTGAATTTCATTTGCCACTGATCAGCCCATTTGATCACCCCATCTATATCCTCCTGTAATCTAAGGCTATCCGCCTCACTACTTACCATCCCACCAATCATCCACCAACTTACTGATCAACCCTTCTACATTCAAGTCTAAATCATTTATATAAACCACCAACAGTAAGAGCCCCAACACTGATCCCTGCAGTACCCCACTAGACACAGCCCTGCAGTCAGAAAAACACCACCCTCTGCTTCTTGCCACTCAGCCAATTCTGGATCCAATTTGCCAAATTTCATTAGATCCCATGGGCTCTTACCTTCGCTATCAGCCTCCCATGTGGGACCTAATCAAAAGCCTTTCTGAAGTCCAAGTAGGCTACATCAAATGCATTGTCCTCATTTACCCACTTGGTCACCTCTTCGAAAAATTCAATCAAGTTGGTCAGATATAATCACCGCTTAACAAAACCATTCTGACTGTTCTTTTGATTAATTCCTGCCTCTCCAAATGCAGATTAATGCTGTACCTCAGAAATGCTTCCAATAGTTTCCCCACTGAGGTTAGGCCGATTGGCCTGTAGTTTTCTGGTTTATTCTTCCACCTTCTTGAATAATGGTAGCACATTGACTATCCGCCAATCCTCCGGCGCCTCTCCTGTGGCCAGAGAGGAGTTGAAAGGTATTGCCAGAACCCCTGCTATTTGCTCCCTTGCCCCACTCTTTAGCCTGATATACATTTTATCTGGCCCAGGAGATTTACTTTTAAGGCTGCCATACCACTCTCTGTCCATGTTAATTTCTTTGATTTTCTCAGAGTCCTTCTCCCTGATTTCTATACCCACACTGTCTCTCTCACTAGTGAACACTGACGCTTAATTTTGAACCCTACCTACATCCTCCAGATCCACAGACAAATGACCACACTTTCCCCAGTTATCCTTTTACCTTAACATATTTGAAAAACAACTTAGGAGTTTCCTTTATTTTACCTGCCTTTCGTGTTCCATTTTTGCTCTCCTAATTTCTGTTCTAAGTTCCCACCTTGCATATTCTTGGGCTTCTGCTGTTTTGAGCCCTTGATATCTGTCGTAACCTCCCTTTTTTCTTCATTCAATGTTGTTTATCCCTTGATATCCAGGGTTTACTGGATTTGCTGGTCCCAACCTTTTTATTTATTGGAAAATGTTGACCCTGAACTCTTCCTATTCCTTTCTTGAATGTGGCCCACTGTTCTCTCACAGATTTGCCTAAAAATGGCTGCTCCCAATCCACTCTGGCCAAATCATATCTGATCTGATTTGCTTTCAGAACCATCCTTGTCCTTTTCCTTAACAATCTTGAATCTAATGGAGTGATGATCGCTGTCTATACATTGTTCAATGACTTGCCCAGCTTTGTTACCTAAAAGTAAGTCCATGACTGCCCCTCTCTTGCACAACCTTCTACTTACTGGATTAAAAGGTTATCCTGGGCGCTTTCCACTCCCTCGAAACCTTTTACACAATGACTATCCCAGTGAATGTTGGGAAAGTTGAAATCTCCCACTATCACTACCCTATTACTTTTACACTTTTCTGAAATGTGCCTACATATCTCCTCTTCTATTTCTCTTGGACTGTCAGGGTGCTTATATAACACTCCCAGAAATGTGATTGCTCCTTTTTGGTTTTTAAGTTCTACCCATATGGCTTCAATTGAAGAGCTTTCTCGTTGTCTCTCCTTGCTGTTGTAATTGATTCCCTGGTCACAATTGTGATACCCTTGTCCTATTTTCCTCCTTCCCTGTCTCACCTGAAGATCCTATATCCTGGAAAACTGAGCTGCCAATCCTGCCCCCTTCTCAACCATGCCTCAGTGACAGCAATGACATCATACTCCATGTTTTAATTTGTGCCCTCAACTCATCTGCCTTGTTCATCAGACTCCTTGCATTAACAAAAATACCATCCAATCTTTCCAAACTCCATTGTGACTTACTGGCCTTTAACTTCTATGCCTTCCTGACTCACTTAATGTCTCTTCTAATTTTGGCTATGCATCTCCCCCTGCTGAACCTTCTCCCAGTGTCCCACCCCCATGCCAAGTTAGTATAAACCTTCCCCAAAAGCACTAGCAAACCCCCCTGCAAGGACATTTGTCCCATTTTAGATCATGTGCAACCCATCGGCCTTGTACAGGTACCACCATCCTCAAAAACAGTTCCAATGTCCCATAAATCCTCCCTCCTTCAACACCTCTCCAGCTACACATACATCTGAGCTAACCTCCTATTTCTATACTCACTAACATGTGGCACCAGAAGTAATCCAGATATTACAACCTTCTGGGTCCTATTTTTCGATCTACTTCCCAGCTCTCTAAATTCTGCTTGCAGGACCTCATCCCTTTTTTCTGGCTATGTTGTTGGTACCAATGTAGGAACATCTACAGTGCTGTTAGAATGGGATGGACTATATGCTTGAACCTGTGCCCCTGTTTGACACATTTTATCTAATTCTGTGAGCAATTTGTTTTCCTTTCAAATAAAGTCAGGAGTTTCCTGCTACAATATGATGTGAAAAAAAGCATGTTGGTATGGATCATTGAAAGTTCAGATGACGCTCGAAGTCACCATGGCAAAATAAAAAAAAGTTGTTCATTAAAGCTGCTGAAATGAAAGCTTGCCAGTAGAAAGGGAGAAAAACAAGTAAAAGTCCATGTGACTGTCAAACAACAGCATCTATTTTCGGAGAATTGCAGGCAGAACATTGGCAGAATGTTACACACTGTGAGCTAATAAATTAAGTATGACATAAGTTGGTACTGCAATGTGAAATTTAAAGTTTCAAAATCTGAGGGATGATCGAATTTGAAAAGAAATACTCAATATTATTGAAAAGCAACAGCTCAAACAGAGCTAATATGGGACAGGTACATACATTAATTTAAGGTGCAGGTGATAGAGCAGAGGATTGTCTTATATGTTCAACCAGATAGATGAGGAAAGTAAAAAGTGTGACAAAACAATCGATATGTTTGATGGGAATTTCACAGTCAAGAAATTGTCACTGCTTAAAGTAGATGACTCATTGTGAACCACAACGTTGTACAATAAATCGTGCATGCAGATGTATCAGCTTACAATGCATGCAGAAGAAGAATTGTAATCGATGCACATTACCGTCATGCAGTAAGGATAATAGCCCATCTCTTTATGTTAAATGTCCCAGGTAAGGGGAAAATAAACATCTCACTGCTTTGTTATTCACACAAAGACTGTTAAGCGAGAAAAAATACAGCAGTTTTGTCCTTTTTTTGCTCAATGTTCCTTAGCTTCAGTCATGACTTATTTTCTTTACCAAAGGTAAATCAACACAAGGATTGCAACTTTCATTTGCTGTAAAGCTTGAAGGGAGAGTTAGTGATTTTATGGGTTCATGAACAATGGGGGATCTTTTTTATGCTGCACCCATGACCTACTGTCTGGGCATCTGAAGATCAAGCATTGGACTCACCATCCATCTCAGAACTCGTTGAACAAGGAACTGGCAGACTTTGAACAAATATTTTGGGCGGGATTCTTCGGTCCGCCAGCCACGGGGCGCCCTCGCTGGCAGCGAGATCCTCCATTCCAGCAGCCAGCCATTGGGATTTCCCATTGTGGCCACCCCACATCCTGGGAAACCCGTAGGCGTGGGTGTGCTGCCGGCGGACTGGAGGATCCTGCTGTCGGAGAATTCTGCAGTTTGTATCTATCTTCCCAACACAAGGCAGAAACTATATCCTTTTGTAAGGGGCAGTAAAGAATCCACAACAAGTTGGGAGAGAAAATCAAAACTTACTTTATTTTACACTTAACTGTACAGCTCCAGTAGTTGTCCAGTCGGTGCTTTACTGGCCCACTCTATTTATACAAGTTCAAGTGAACATTGTTAAAGGTCCCCCGCATCCTTATCCGGGGAGCTCATATTCTGCAAGCTACATGGAGTAATGGATCATATCTACCCCGTAATACCCATACAGGTTATAACACATCAATAGAATAATAGAAAAGCAGTGGACAAAGGGAGAGAGGAACTTAACACAATCGTCATCATGAGACAAAAACCACCAGAACATATAATGAGGCTAAAGGCTGACAATTCCCTGGGCCTGATGCCATTCCAGGGCGTTTAAGGAAGTGGCTGAAGAGATAGTGGATGCATTGGTTGCAATCTTCCAACATTCCTTAAAGGAGGGAGTAGAAGGTGGAAAACACGGGTAGGGTTGTCAGTGGTTAAATGCTACAGACCATTATTAGGGAGCAGACGAACAGTCAGAAAATCATGTAAAATCAGACAAAATCAACATGGTTTTATGAAAGGAAATATTTGACAAAATTTTGAGAATTCTTTGAGGATATAACAAGTAGGGTGACTAGAGGTGTAACAATTAATGTCACGTATTTGGATTTCCAAAAGGCATTCGATAAGGTGCCACATAAAAGGCTACTGCAGAAGATAAGGGGGTGAAATCTCCACCTCCCCAGTTGTATGTTTTTCGGCGGCGCGCCGTCGATGGCAGTGGGATTCTCCATTCCACCGGCAGCACCCCCTCATCCATGGGTTTGCCGGTGGAGTGGGAGGACTACAATGGGAAATCCCATTGGCCAGCGGCGGGAGCAGAGAATCTCACCAGCAGAGAATTCACCCCAAGATCTCATCGTGTTGGGGGAAATATATTGACATAGATATAGGATTGGCTACATAATAGGAAACAGAGAGTTGGGATAAACGGGATAGTTTCAGGTTGGCAAACTGTGACCAGTGGAGTGCCACAAGGAGCAATGCTTGTTTCATTCTGTGGTCAGGAATCAGTTGGAGGTTTTGGGGATTGTGTATTCTCCCAAAGTTGGCTGCTTGAGTCTGTAGTTTCTCAAAATCATTACGCTTTATTGACAGAAAATATTGAACCTCGACAGGAGGTCGGAGTTTCCCTTCCTTCCAGATCTTGCATTTATGTGATCGAACATCATTTATTTAGATATGCATCACGGGTGGGATTCTCCGTTTCTGAGACTAAGTGATGATGCCGATGCAGAATTCGCGAACTTTCACGACAGCAAAGCTGGCGCTGAACCTGGATCGATTCAGAAACTGTGGAGGGACCAGGACCAGTGTCATGTGAAAGACTATCGATTCCAATGAATAACAGATTCGCTGGATCCGTGATTGACACTCAGGAGGCTGACAAGCTGTAGCCGCATATACATATTACAATCCCCACACACACCATCCCAGCCAACTAGATGGCACTGGTTGTGCTAGAGCGCACCCATAGAGCTGATGGGTCAGCAGGGGCCAGAGGGCACCTAATGGGGTGGCCTGGGGAGACACCTATACAATCCATGGTCCTAGGTTCACAGTGGGCATGCGCAGCAGCATGGCTGCCTTTCTGGCTGTGGCAATGGTGTTCACTGTCCACCCCGCCCCCACAGCCCACCTCCTGGCCACCCCCCGCTACTCCCCGCAGACAGCGGCACAACTCACAACTGTCAGCAAAATATGGCGATGTTGGACACTTGCTGTACCCCTCTCTCTCCCTCAGCGGTCATGATGCAAGTTTCACGATTTTTAAAAGTACAATAAAATAGGACTGAGTCAGCACGACTTCGTCAAAGGAAGATCGTGTCTGACAAATCTGTTAGAGTTCTTTGAGGAAGTAACAAGGAAGTTAGACAAAGGAGAACCAGTGCAGGTGATTTATTTAGATTTCCAGAAGGCCTTTGAAAAGGTGCCGAATAGGAGACTGAAAAAAAGTTAAGAGCCCATGGTGTTCAGAGTAAGATCCTAGCATGGATAGAGGATTGGCTGACTGGCAGAAGGCAGAGAGTGGGGATAAAGGGGTCTTTTTCAGGTTGGCAGCCGGTGACTAGTGGTGTACCTCACGGGTCGGTGCTGAATCCACAACTTTTCACAATATACATTAATGATCTGGAGGAAGGAACTGAAGGCACTGTTGCTAAGTTTGCAGATGATACAAAGATCTGTAGAGGGACAGGTAGTATTGGGGAAGCAGGCGGGCTTCAGAACGACTTGGACAGGCTCGGAGAGTGGGCAAAGAAGTGGCAGATGGAATACAAGTTGGAAAAGTGTGAGGTTACGCACTTTGGAAGAAGAAATGGAGGCATAGACTATTTTCTAAATGGGAAGACGCTCAGGAAATCAGAAGCACAAAGGGACTTAGGAGTCCTTGTTCACGATTCTCTTAAGGTTAACGTGCAGGTTCAGTCAACAGTTAGGAAGATAAATGCAATGTTAGCATTCGTGTCGAGACGGTTGGATTGAAAACCAGGAATATGTACTTCTGAGGCTATATAAGGCTCTGGTCAGACCCTATTTGGAGTATTGTGAGCAGTTTTGGGCCCCGTATCTAAGGAAGGATGTGCTGGCCTTGGAAAGGGTCCAGAGGAGGTTCAGAAGAATGATCCCTGGAATGAAAAGATTGTGGTATGAGGAACAGTTGAGGACTCTGGGTCTGTACTCATTGGAGTTTAGAAGGATGAGGGGGGGTTCTTATTGAAACTTACAGGATACTGCATGGCCTGGATAGAGTGGACGTGGAAAGAATGTTTCCACTTGTACGAAAAACTAGAAGCAGAGGACACAATCTCAGACTAAAGGGACGATCCTTTAAAACAGGGATGAGTAGGAATTTCGTCAGCCAGAGGGTGGTGAATCTGTGGAACTCTTTGCCGCACAAGGCTGTGGAGGCCAAATCACTGAGTCTCTTTAAAACAGAGATAGATAGGTTTTTGACCAGTAAGGGGATCAGGGGTTATGGGGAGAAGGCAGGAGAATGGGGATGAGAAAAATATCAGCCAGGATCGAATGGCGGAGCAGATTCAATGGGCCGAGTGACCTAATTCTGCTCCTATGTCTTCTGGTCTTATGGTTTAAATGGTTTAAATGAATCTCATTGTCGGGAACTTGGCCCATTGGAGGTGGTGCATTGTGGAGAATACCAGGTCAGGCCAGCTAATGATTTGCAAGCGTTGTTGACTGTACTTGCATTCTGGACTGCATTGACGCCGCTGTCGAGGTGACGGAGAATAGCAATTTTGAGTCAAATCGGTGTCTTGTTTTGTAGCATTCCGGTTAACTCAGAAGAGATTGAGTAAGGTCTTCATTTTTTCTTCAAAAATCTTTGGAGGTTCAAGAGCCTCCCTCAGCTTCTTCATTAGCTTCAGGATAGTGATGCGGACTGGTCACATGTACAAAACCATTTTCATTTGTGAAATTGTGAAATATCTCATGAGCAAATTGCAGCCTATTGTTGGACAGTCAAATATCTACAATGCCATGTGTTGCATAAATTATTTCAAGAGATTGGATGGCTGCTTCTGCTTTGATATGGTGCAATTTCTTTGTTTCAATCCATCATGAACAGCAATCAATTACAAAAAGGAAGGTTTTCTCCCTAAATTCAAATATGTCCATTTCCAGGCCACCTTGAGTGGGTGGCCCGATAATGAGGTCTTGTGGCCAGCCACCCGCCCTCCACACCACACCGCAAATCGGCCCAGCCTCCTCCCCTCCCCTCCACACAGCAGCCCCCACCTCCAAATTGCCTGGGTACCCTCACCCCCCAGTGCAGGAGTGACCCGAACCATCCCACCCCCTTCAGGGACCGCTAAAATAGGGGACATCCCCAGGCGCCCCTATAAGGGGGCCCCCCCCAAAGTGGTGAAACCCCAATGCTTGTAAACACTGACCACATTAAAGAAAGGTAAATGCATTCCAATCACTCATGCATGTGATTTCACCCTATCACAACGTTCCCGGGGGGTGTGGGGGGGGGGGGGTGGAATCAGCTCAGCCCGTACTTGAGGGTGGGGGGGAGCACCCAGGCAACCCGGGTGTTGGGGACTGCAGTGTGGTGCTGGGGAATGGGGGTGGTTTTACCGGAGAATCATGGGAGGGCGTAGCTTAGGGTAATTATAACCCATTTGCATTTATATACATGTTCCCACTGGCTTGTGACATTGAGCTTGTTGACGCTGTCAGCCCGGGTTCGGAGCATGCTTTCGGGGAACACATTTCAGGCATCCAGGGGACAAAGAATCCTGCCCAAGTTGTCTACCATTTAAGACAAAGATGATCTTGTGGAATAGATGGGCAGGCTTGATGAGCTAATCCTGTTCCTATCTCTATTGGGGCGAATGCTGCGCGGGATGGCCCGAACCGGGCGCCAAAAACGGCACGAATCACCCAGGCGTCGGGCCCTCCCGAAAGGTCACGAGTTCACCGGCACGGAATGGGCTAGTAGCGGCGTGACGCCATTCGCAACAGCGTCACCCGTCACGGACATGTGTGCCCTCATTGTGCATCACTGCACAAAAGATGCCCGCCCCGCCGACCCCGGAGACCCGGCAAAATGGCCGCCCGCCGTGCAGCACCAAGGGAGACCCCCCACTGCCAGCCGCCCTTACCCCCTTCCCTCATCTCCCCTTCCCCATCCCCCATTCACCCATATGCTCCTTTCCCCATATCTCCCTTCCCCCATATCTCCCCTTCCCCCATATCCCCCTTCCCCCATATCCCCTTCCCCCATATCTCCCTTTCCCCCATATCCCTCCTTCCCCCATATCCCTCCTTCCCCGATATCCCCCTTCCCCACATCCCTCTTCCCCATATCCCCCTTCCCCATATCCCACCTTCACCCATATCCCCCATATCCCCTTCCCCCAATATCCCCCCTTCCCCCATATCCCCTTCCCCATATCCCCCTTCCCCATATCCTCCCTTCCTCCATATCCCCCCTTCCCCCATATCCCCCTTCCCCCATATCCCCCCTAACCCCATATCTCCCTTATCCCATATCCCCCCTTCCCCATATCCCCCCTTCCCCTATCCCTGTTCCCCCATATCCCCCCTAACCCCATATCTCCCTTCTCCCATATCCCCCTTCCCCCATATACCCCCTTACCCCATATCACCCTTCCCCCATATCCCCCCTTCCCCCATATCCCCCTTTCCCATATCCCTCCTTCCGACACACAGAACACCGACGCCCAGGACACTGACGCACATGACACCCACACACAGGGGCCGGATGGACAGGAATCACCACTCCAGGGGACTCTGGACTTCGGGTCGGATGAGGAGTATGCCATTACGCCACTGCTATCTCCTAAACCCTCCACCATCGCAGAGACACTCACCTTGGTTGGGCACTTTAGCAATGAGGCACCTGGGACACTAACTGGTGCGCACAACACAGCCGTCCCGGTACAGTAGGTGGAGGTAGGAGCAGCCGAGGGGCCGGGTGGTCGGAGGGCATCCCGGCGCAGACAACCATCTGCTGCCCAGACGGGTCCCGGGTTCCTGGAGTTACCATAACCACCCATAGACCTGATGCAGTCACGGACCAAGGGACGACCGAAGGGGGTGACGGCCGGCTTGCGGCAGCTGCAGACGAAGGTGAAGGAGTCCACCCCCGTGCAGGAGCAGGTAGTGGTGCCGGTCATGCGTGCCACCCAGGCTGGCACTGCACGGGTGGCGTCTGCGGTGGAGGCAATGGGTGCGACGGTGTCAGACATGGGTCGCAGTATGCAAGGTATGGGGCTTTCCGTGCAGGCGGCGTCCGTGGCCCAGGACATGGCTGCCCTCTCACAGGCAGCCATGAGCCAGAGCCAGCAGCAGATCGCAGAGGCCCTCAGCACCATGGCCCAGTCTCTGCAGGCCATGGCCCAGTCTCGGCAGGTCATGGCCCAGTCTCAGCAGGCCATCACTGAGGGCATCGGCGCCATTGCCCAGGTGCAGGCCGCGTCGCCCAGACACAGACAGGGATGGCCACCTCCCTGAGCTCCATGGCTGCAAACTTGCAGACCCTTGTTGATACCAGGGCGGGCCCCCAGGACTGGCAGCGGCAGGTGTCGGGGCGGCATCGGGTGCTCGGTCCGTTCGCATCCCCAACCCATGTAGAGGTCCGGAGGCCATCGCGCACCCCGAGGGAGGAGGAGGAGCTGGGGCCTGTTCCGGGTCCCCCTGTAGGGGAGGTCCCGGAACACCGCGACACCTCGGACTCTCCCCCTTCCGTCCCAGGTGCATCTGGTGGGCAACGGGCAGGACAGGCTGGCAGCTCGCCATCCCAGTCGACCGAGCCACAGCCTGGCCCATCTAGGCTGGGCCGTCCCACAAAACGGCCGCCAAAGGGGTCCGCAGTCACAGGGCAGGAATCACAGGAGGCGGGGTGAGGGTGGTTGGTGTTGGGTGGGTGGGGTGAGGGTGGTTGGTGTTGGGTGGGTGGGGTGAGGGTGGTAGGCTGGTGCCGTAGTGTGCAGTCTGTGCCCATACTGGGCGATTCCCATGCCTCTACTAGTCCGTGAACTGGGCAGCTGTCGGCCTGTCCTGTACCCGCTGGCCCAGCCGGTAACGGTGGGCAGCCTCCCGTCCATGTCCAGCCCGTCTGTCCTGACCATTGCCCCCATCCTCCTCATCTGGGGAGGTCTGCGCCTCGTCTTGCTGCTCCTCCCCTTCCCCCTCCTCTGCCTCCAGCACATCGCCCCTCTGCTGGGCTATGTTGTGCAGGACACAGCAGACCACAACGATGTGGCCGACTCTATCTTACGGGTACTGGAGGGCCCCTCCAGAGCGGTCCAGACACCTGAAGCGCATCTTTAGCAGCACAAAGCACCTCTCTATCACACCCCTGGTCGCTGCATGGGCATCGTTGTAGCGGGCCTCCGCGACAGTCTGTCACCTCCATATAGGCGTCATCAGCCGCGACCGCAACGGGTAACCCCTGTCGCCCAGCAACCAGCCCCTCAGCAGGGGGGGGGGGGGGCGCGTCCCTCGAACATGGTGGGGATGAAAAATTGCGCTAATACGAATGAGTCATGTACACTGGCTGGATACCGGGCGCAAACGTGCAGGATCATCATGCGGTGGTTGCAGAGCACATGAATGTTCATGGAATAGGTCCCCTTCCTATTCATGAACACGGTCCTGTTATGTGCAGGTGGCCTCACAGCGACGTACATCCCATCGATCGCCCCCTGGACCATGGGCAGCCCGGCCGCCGCAGCGAAGCCAGCGGACCGGCATCCTGGCTGGCCCAGTGTACAGGGAACTGGATGTGGCGGTGCACCAATGTCTGCGAGATGCCGGACAGGTCCCCGCTCGGCGCCTGGAATGACTCCGTGGCATAGAAGTTCAGGGCCACCGTAACCTTGACGGCCTTGGGGAGAGAGTGTCCTCCCCCAGCCCCACGCTGTGCCAGATGTGTCATCAGGTGGCAGATGTGTGCCACGGATTCCCGTCTCATCCGGAGTCTCCTCCTGCATGCATGGTCCAGGGGGGAGGGGCTGGGGGAGGGGAGGGGAGGGGGGAAGGAGAGGGTGCGTGATGGAGAGGGTGCGTGATGGAGAGGGGGGGTACAACGAGTGGGGCCGGTACACATGGGGCCCCATTGGGCCTCTCCGTTGCCGTGGCACCACCACCATGTCTTCCTCCTCCTTGTTATGTCGTGCGGAAGGCCCACCAGCCTGGGCAGCTGCCACCTGCCTCCCTGCGGCACGTTCCTCTGCAGAAGCCTCCGCCGCCTCCCTGGTACTTCCTGCTCCCCCAAGACTACATGTGGAAGTGCGGCTCCCACCATGGCGGTCAACATCGCTGGGTGATGACTAAACATAACGGCCTGCAGGGGTTGGGGGGTGGGGGTGGGGGGGGACAGCCGACATGTCACCATTCCCCATATCCCCTCCACCCTGCAACCAGGTGCCATGGGCTGCATGTTCGCGACTGTTGCCAGCTGGCACATGGCCAGGCGGACACCCCACCCCCCCTCCCCAGAATGCACTGTCCCCAAACAGCCCCCCTCTCCTCCCCGGCACACACCCACCCCAACCCCTCCCACCCCTCCCTCTCCTCCTCGGCACGCACCCTCCCCAACCCCCGCCTTCTCCTCGGCACGCACCTTCCCCAACCCCCCCCTCACCCTCCCGAACCCCCCCCTTTTCCTTCCCGGCACGCACCCTCCCCAAACCACCCCCCCCCCTCCTCACCGGCATGCACCCTCTCCATCATGCACCCTCTCCATCACTCACCCCCCCTCTCCTCCCCGGCATGCACCCTCTCCATCATACACCCTATCCATCACGCACCCTCTCCAACCCCCTCCCCTCCCCTCCCCTTCCGCCATCCCCTCTCCTCCCCTCCCCTCTCCTCCCCCAGCCTCTCCCCCCCACCCCCTTCCCCCAGACCCCTTCTCCGGCCCCTCCCTCCCCCACAGCCCCTCCCTCTCTCCCCAGACCTTCCCTCCCCACAGCCCCTCCCTCCCCCCAGCCCCTCTCAACCCCCTCCCCCTCCCTCCTCCCCTCCCCCCTCCCCAGCCTCTCCCCCCCCCTCAGCCCCTCCCTCCCCCTCAGCCTCTCCCTCCCCCTCAGCCTCTCCCCCAACCACTACCCCCCCCCAGCCCCTCCCTTCTCCCCAGCCCTCCCACCCCCCAGCCCCTCCCCCCCCCCCAGCCCTTCCCTCCCCCACCAGCTCCACCCTAACCCCCAGCCCCTCCCGGCACGCACACTCCAACGGCTCCTGCGACCCCCCACCACCACCTGCGGCCGTGCCGTCACTTCTCCGGTGGCCGCCCCATGCAGACCCCTACATCCGCGTTGTTGACGCCATTAAATAGGTGGTTTGATTTACGCCGGCGTGACCGTGGTCACATCGGCATGACTTCGGCCCATCCAGCCAGGAGAATTGGGGCGGCCCCGGAACCCATAGCATAGTGCCGGTCCTCGACATTCTCCGAGGCCCGCGGCGCGATTCACGATGACGGGATTTTTTTGGGGCCGAAGAATATCGCTGGGTGGTCGGGCAGGATTTACTCTGGCAAATCTCCGACCCGCCGAGGGAACTACAGGCCAGTGAGTCTTTCGTCAGTGGTAGGGAAATTACTGGAGAGAATTCTTCGAGACAGGATCTACTCCCATTTGGAAGCAAGTGGACTTATTAGCGAGAGGCAGCACGGTTGTGAAGGGGAGGTCGTGTCTCACTAACTTGATAGAGTTTTTCGAGGAGGTCACTAAGATGATTGATGCAGGTAGGGCAGTGGATGTTGTCTGTATGGACTTCAGTGAGGTCTTTGACAAGGTCCCTCATGGTAGATGGTACAAAAGGTGAAATCACACGGGATCACTGGTGAGCTGGCAAGATGGATACAGAATTGGCTAGGTCATAGAAGGCAGAGAGTAGCAATGGAAGGGTGCTTTTCTGATTGGAGGGCTGTGACTAGTGGTGTTCCGCAGGGATCAGTGCTGGGACCTTTGCTGTTCGCAGTATATATAAATGATTTGGAGGAAAATGTAACTGGTCTGATTAGTGAGTTTGCAGACGACACAAAGGTTGGTGGAATTGCGGATAGCGATGAGGACAGTCAGAGGGTACAGCAGGATTTAGATTGTTTGGAGACTTGGGCGGAGAGATAGCAGATGGAGTTTAATCCGGACAAATGTGAGGTAATGCATTTTGGAAGGTCTAATACAGGTAGGGAATATACAGCAAATGGTAGAACCCTCAAGAGTATTGACAGTCAGAGAGATCAAGGTGTACAGGTCCACAGGTCACTGAAAGGGGCCACACAGGTGGAGAAGGTAGTCAAGAAGGCATACGGCATGCTTGCCTTCATTGGCCGAGGCATTGAGTTTAAAAATTGGCAAGTCATGTTGCAGCTGTATAGAACCTTAGTTAGGCCACACTTGGAGTATAGTATTCAATTCTGGTCGCCACACCACCAGAAGGATGTGGAGGCTTTGGAGAGGGTGCAGAAGAGATTTACCAGGATGTTGCCTGGTATAGAGAGATTAGCTATGATGAGAGGTTGAATAAACTCGTTTTGTTCTCACTGGAGCAACGCAGGTTGAGGGGCGACCTGATAGAGGTCTACAAAATTATGAGGGGCATAGACAGAGTGGATCGTCAGAGACTTTTTCCCAGGGTAGAGAGGTCAATTACTAGGGGGCATCGGTTTAAGGTGCGAGGGGCAAGGTTTAGAGGAGATGTACGAGGCAAGTTATTTACACAGAGGGTAGTGGGTGCCTGGAACCCGCTGACGAAGGAGGTGGTGGAAGCAGGGACGATAGTCACATTTAAGGGGTGTCTTGACAAATACATGAATATATACATGCATAGATACATAGAAGATAGGAGCTGGAGGAGGCCGTTTGGCCCTTCGATCCTGCTCCGCTATTCATCACGATCATGGCTGATCATCCAACTCAATAGCCTAATCCTGCTTTCTCCCCTTAGCCTTTGATCCCATTCTCCCCAAGTGCTATATCCAGCCGCCTCTTGAATATATTCAAAGTTTTCGCATCAACTACTTCCTGTGGTAATGAATTCCACAGGCTCACCAGTCTTTGTGTGAAGAAGTGTCTCTTTATCTCTGTCTTAAATGGTTTATCCTGAATCCTCAGGCTGTGACCCCTGGTTCTGGACACACCTATCATTGGTAACATCTTCCCTGCATCTACCCTGTCTAGTCCTGTTAGAATTTTATAAGTCTCTATGAGATCCCCCCTCATTCTTCTGAACTCCAGCAAGAACAATCCCAACCTAGTCAATCTCTCCTCATATGACAGTCCCGCCATCCCTGGACTCAGTCTGGTAAACCTTCGCTGCACTCCCTCGAGAGCAAGAACATCCTTCCTCAGAGAAGGAGACCAAAACTGCACACAATACTCCAAGTGTGGCCTCACCAAGGCCCTGTACAATTGCAGCAACACATCCCTGCTTCTTTACTCAAAACCTCTTGCAATGGAGGCCAACATACCATTAGCCTTCTTTACCGCCTGCTGCACCTGCATGCTTACCTTCAGCGAATGGTGCACAAGGACACCCAGGTCCCGCGACCTGGGAGTAGAATAGAATGGGAGTAGAGGGATACGGGCCCCGGATGTGAAGAAGATTTTAGTTGAGACAGGCAGCATGGTCGGCGCAGGCTTGGAGGGCCGAAGGACCTGTTACTGTGCTGTAATTTGCTTTTTTCTTTGTTTTTTGATTTTAACCTGGTGTTGTAAGACTTCTTACTGTGTTGAAAATAGGGCAGTGGATGTTGGCTACATGGACTTCAGTAAAGCCTTTGACAAGGTCCCTCATGGCAGACTGATACAGAAGGTGAAATCACACGGGATCAGTGGTGAGCTGGCAAGATGGATACAGAACTGGCTAGGTCATAGAAGGCAGAGGGCAGCAGTAAAAGGGCACTTTTCTGATTGGTGGCTGTGACTAGTGGTGTTCCGCAGGGATCAGTACTGGGACCTTTGCTTTTTGTAGTATATATAAATAATTTGGAGAAAAATATAGCTGGCCTGATTAGCAAGTCTGCATGCGACACAAAGGTTGGTGGAATTGCAGATAGCGATGAGGACTGTCAGAGGATACAGCAGGATTTAGATCGGCTGGAGACTTGGGTGGAGAGATGGCAGAGAGAGTTTAATCCAGACAAATGTGAAGAAATGCATTTTGGAAGGTCTAATAGAGATTGTAAATATACAGTAAATGGCAGAACCCTTGAAGGTATTGACAGGCAGCGGGATCTGAGTGTACAGGTCAATAGGTCACTGAAAGTGGCAACGCCGGTGAAGAATATAGTCGGGAAGGTATACGGCATGCTTGCCTTCATCGGACGGGACATTGAGTATAAAAATTGACAAGTCATGCTGCAGCTGTATAGAACCTTAGTTAGGCCACACATGGAATACGGTGTTCAATTCTGGTCGCCACCCAATCCAGGTGATTTATCCACCTTCAGATTTTTCAATTTTCCCAGAACCTTCTCATTAGTGGTGACCACTTCACTCACCTCTGCCCCCTGACTCTCTCGAAGTTCTGGTGTGCCCCTGGTGTATTCCTCTGTGAAGTCTGATGCAAAGTATCTATTCAGTTCCTCTGCCCTTTCTTTGTTCCCTATTACTACTTCTCCAATCTCATTTTCCAGTGGTCCAATGTCCATTTTGTCTCTCTCTTACCGTGAGCATATAGAAAAAAACTCTTGTAATCTTCTTTTATATTACTAGCGAGCTTACACTTATATTTCATCTTCTCCCCCCTTATGGCTTCTTTCGTTGTCCTCTGCTTGCTTTTAAAAGCTTCCCAGTCCTCTGGCTCGCATTCATCCTCGCCACATTGCAGGCTTTTTATTTTGCTTTCATGCTGTCCTTGACACCGCTTGTCAGCCATGGATGCCTTATCCTCCCCTTAGCATGTTTCCTCCTCCTTGGGATGAATTTCTGTTGTGCCTGCCGAATAACCCACCAACACTCCTGCAATTGCTGTTCCACTGTCTTCCCCGATTGGCTCCCCTTCCAATCAACTCTGGCCAGCTCCTCCCTCATGTCTTTGTAGTTTCCTTTATTTAATTGAAAAACCGCTACACCTGATTCCAGCTTCTCCCTCGCAAACTGTAGGGTGAGTTCTGCCATATTGTGGTCACTGCTCCCTCAGAGTTCCTCCACCTTAAGTTCCTGAATGAAGTCTGCCTCATTACACATCACCAAATCCAGAATTTTTTCTTCCCTGGTGGGTTCTGCTTAAGCTGCTCCAAAAATAACATCTTGTAGACATTCCACAAACTCCTTTTCTTAGGATCCATTACCAACCTGATTTTCCCAGTCCACCTGTGATATGGGCTAGGGTTTAGGAAACATCAAAGTATATTATGGAGTTCACCTGACCTCTAACTGTTTATTGATTTTGGTTATGATGAGACAAGAGCCTGCCTTTCAGGTGTTAATCAATAGAGGTCTTAGGCACTTTTAATCAAAAAACAAGTTTTATTCTATGAATTTAGTTAACATTTGTATAAACACACACAGTAAGAGTTTTTATCAACTACACGCATAAGGACCCCACACAGCTACAATAATCTATGTATAACTCTGAATGAATTACCTCCTAACTCTTCCAATTCAATAACAAAATCCAAGTAAAACCAAAACCCCCTTTTCAACTTTTCAAAGGTGTGGCCCAGCACACGGCATTCTTATTGGTCTAAGACTTGTTATTGATACTCTGTTCCCCTTTCAAACAGCAGGTTTGATTTCCTTCCAGAAAGTAATTATGTCTTTTAAGTTATCAAACAGTCTGGAAACAGCTTTTAATATGAAGATGGAGAGAGGCACTTATTTTAACCTGTGCAGTTCAAACCCAGTCCAAGACTCAAAGCGAAAGTAAAACTCAGAGCCACAGCCCAGCTCCACTCACACAATGACATCACTGAAGCCATGTGATAAGACACAACATTTCTTAAAGGGACACTCCCATGACACATGTTTTTTGTAAGATTGTCTTTCTTATTGTCTTTTCTATCTCATGGTTTATTTTCTGCCCCACATCCTGACTACTGCTTGGGGGCCTGTACATAACTCCCATCAGGGTCTTTTTTTAAAATTACATTTAGAGTATCCAATTATTTTTTTCCAATTAAGGGTCAATTTAATGTGGCCAATCTACCTAACCTGTACATCTTTGGGTTATGGAGTTGAAACCCACGCAGACATGGGGAGAATGTGCAAACTCCACATGGACCGTGAGCCGTGGCCGGGATTCAAACCCACGTTCTCAGCGCCGCAGTACCAGTTCTAACCACTGGGCCACATGTCGTCCCCCCCCATCAGGGTCTTTTTACCTTTGTGATTCCTCAACTTCACCGACACAGATTCTCGGTCTTCCAATCCTCATCATTAACCTGCACTCTCACCTTCTCCTTTAACTTTGGTTTTCTAATTTTCCATGCAACTGAACCCTCCTCCCCCCCCCCCCCCCCCCAACTATTTGTCTCTCAACAAAGGCTGTGTGAAGCCACCATATGGTGTAGAGAATGGAGGATAGCTTTATACGGGGTGCAGACAAAGGATGGCCCAACAGTTTGATGATGGATCCCTGTAAATCCTCCTCCAGTGATCGGCAGCAGGTTTTCACACCTGTCACTGGGAAGAGGAGATATCCCATCCAGGCCAAAGCTGCCTAATTAAAGGTGGAAAAGGGGGACAGCATCTGTGGGTTGTCCAAAGGACTAGTAAGAGACTGAGTGACCTCTTTTGATATGCATAGCTGAGTCTGCAGCCATTTTCAGATGGACCTACATGGAAGGTTGTGAGAGTGGGTTGTCTGTCAAGTATGGGATTGCATAGTGTTTTTGCCAGGTGGGTAGTGTGGCAAGGAACATGCAATCCACTCTTCATGGCAATGGAATGTTTTGGGGAAAGAGGCGGGGTGGTGTGGCACTTATGAATGCAACACCTGTTAGTTAGCAAGGGACTTTTAGAAATGTTGAGGAAAAATAG
This sequence comes from Scyliorhinus torazame, assembly GCF_047496885.1. Lineage (NCBI taxonomy): Eukaryota > Metazoa > Chordata > Chondrichthyes > Carcharhiniformes > Scyliorhinidae > Scyliorhinus > Scyliorhinus torazame. The sequence continues at coordinate 222,628,351 of NC_092715.1, read as the reverse complement.
GTCACACATTTGAAAGCAGGATTTTACAGCATATTAATTACAATGTTCCCTATTTTTGCAGAAGAGGGCACATAATGTCAGAGAGAGGGCCAGAACCCAAGGTTGTGAATACACCCTTAAAGGAATGAAGGTGTACCAATTTTGATCTGAGCCTCAGCATTAAATATTCAAACATATGCAGCGGGATCCTCCCTTCTGGGGAATAAGTCTGCACGCCGGCGGGAGAACCGGCACCAACCACTCCGGCGTCAACAGCCCCTGAAAGTGCAGAATTCTCTGCACTTCCGGGGGCTAGGTGGATGCCGGAGGCGTTGGCGCCGCTCCAGCCGAGTTCGCGCATGCGCCGAAGGGCCGGCGTGGTTCCGTGCATGCGCAGACCGACTGGCGTATTTTGATGCATGCGCCGGCCATGGTGGAGTGCTGCAGGGGCCGGCGTTGAAGGAAGGAGTGCCCCCACGGCACAGGCCCGCCCGCAGATCGGTGGGCCCCGATCATGGGCCAGGCCACCATGGGCCCCCCCTCCCCGTGGACCGCCCCACTGACTTACCTGCCAGGTCCCGCCATGTGGGACCATATGTAACCCACGCCGGCGGGACTGGCCAAAAACAGACAGCCGCTCGGCCCACCGTGGCCAACGGCCCCCGAGCGGCGTGGCGTGAACCCAGCCCCCGCCCGATAAATGGCGCCGGAGAATCTGGCAACTGGCGTCGGGGCGGGATTCACGCCGCTCCCCCGGGGATTCTCCGACCCGGCGGTGGGTTGGAGAATCTCGCCTCTGGTTGCATTCACGTTTGACTCTTAGGTTTTGCGATTTGTTTCCTCATCATCGTGGCCTGTTACAATGGCGTTTTCCAAACAAAGTCAGACATTTGCACTATCTCGCTGGTGAAATAACATTTCAAAACATTGTTTAAACATTTCAAAGTGATGGTGATTTGTATCTATGTTGTACAGCACCAGGACTCCTGTTCTTTAAGCTGTATGTTGCTGAAGGTCCCTTCCAGAGACACTTATGTGAAGATGGATGACACATGTTTATGAGAGAAGATCTTTGTCTGGCTAAGAGGGAGGTAGCGCCTTATCTAATCAAACAGATATGACCTCTGACATCTCTTTCTTTCTCAACATATTCAGTATGTTGTATGAAGGTTAAAACATCATCAATCAATAGGCAGTGATAGTTTTGCAACTTCGTCCACCTAGAAAGCTTTGCCCTTAATTTCACAGTTAAACATTGAATCATCAATCTTAGTATACAGTTTACAAATTCTTTTTTTAATAAGTTAAACCTGAGCTTGTTCTACTCAAGCCATGCCTACACTGCCTCCAGCTTATTAACAGCTCTTGGGCTCTTCCCATAGCACAAAATGACACAAATTTACATATAGATAGCATTGCGTTTCAGAGCAAACTTTGAGATCATTTATATTTCAAGGAACAATATGAGCCATAATGTGGCATCTTTGTCTCTTGTTCCATCAGGACGAACAATGGTGGCCTTCCTGCTGCTCGCCGCAGCCCTGGGGGATGCCCTGCACCTATCTGAGTGGGTGGTGCTCGAGGAAAAGGAGGAAGTTGCAGCAGCAGCAGCACGTGGAGCAGCGGAGCGGGCAGCAGCAGTGCGCGCAGCAGCGGAGCGGGCAGCAGAGGGGAAGGCGGTAGCCGCCCAGTATAGAGAACGAGCCGCCCAACAGGCTGAGGGGGAAGAGGTGCCAAGGAGATGTCGCATGAGGCGGCACGGTAGCACCGTGGTTAGCACTGTTGCTTCACGGCGCCAGGGTCCCAGGTTCGATTCCAGGCTTGTTTCACTGCCTGTGCGGAGTCTGCACGCTCTCCCCATGTCTGCATGGATATCCTCCGGGTGCTCCGGTTTCCTCCCACAGTCCAAAGATGTGCAGGTTCAGTGGATTGGCCATGCTAAATTGCCCTTAATGTCCAAAAATGGTTAGGTGGGGTTACTGGGATATGCGGATAGGGTGGAGGTGTGGGCTCAAGTAGGGTGCTCTTTCCAAGAAATGGCATCCTTCTGCACTGTAAATTCTATGATTCTATGATTTTATGATTCTATGAGTGGACCACAATATTTCTTGCAAGACGGGATGACCACTGAGTTGGTTGGTTAATGCCCTTTGAAAATATTGATACACAATTAAATATCGCCTAGAGGCCGTACAGGTGCACATAGTTGCCATTTTGGTAAGATCCTCCAAGTTGCACTGAACCATATGTTACTGGCTGGAAGGACAAGGGCAGCAGGCAAATGGGAACAACACCACCTTGAAGTTAAAAACTCACCACTGTTCATTTGTCAGCAGAGCTTCACATCTATATATTTGTCTCCCTAGTCATTCTTTTCTGTCTGCTGAATTTATTTCAGTGAAGTTGTGAATCATTGCTTTTAGCGTAATGCTAAAAATCCACTTGGTTATAACTTGAAAGGTTTACATTTATCGCCGAACTCAACTGAAACCCTCATCCATGCTTTTCCAGATGCTTACTCAGATGGTTAATTTCAATGAAGGTGTGAGCCATTGTTTTTAGCTTCATACAAAAATCCTGTTTGTTTGCTAAGACTGTTTGGAAGAAGGAATCTGCATTTTATAATCCTGCTCTTTGCAGCTGCTGTTAACCCTTCATGGGATCTTGCCCTACATTCTCTTGTGTTTCTCTCAGACCAGATATTGCCAGACTTCCATGTTTCAAATGACACATCTTTCCATATTATCAATTGCAACCTGCAAATTCCCCTCCAAGTTACACACCATCCAGAATTGGTGCTCTTTTATCATTACCGGGCCACACAGATGGAACTCCATACATTGCAGCACCAGTGGTGTCACCAGATGAGTCACTATACAGACTGCAGTGATTCAGGAAGGCAGCCCACCAACACCTTTGCAAGAGAATTAGAGATGGGTAATAAATGCCCTGTCAATGATGACCACACCCTGTGAATGAATAAAAATATACTGGGAGGGAATAAAAGCATATATGAAGCCTGACGAGTCTAGCCCTTGGTGTCATAGTTTCTGGATAATGTATTGCCCATTTTGGACTGAGATTAGGAGAATTTCTTTTGCTCAAAGTGATGTGAATCTTTGAAACTCTTGACTCCAGATGCTCTGATGTTGAGTATATCCAAGACTGCGTTCAATATATTTTTAGCCACTAAAATATCAAGAGATCTGGGGATGGGGAGGCAAAGTGACATCACCTGTAAAAGCCATACCCTATTAAATGGTGGAGCAGGTTTGAGGGGTGATATGACTTACAAAGAACAAAAAACCTCTCCGTTTTTGTATGTTCTGTACACCATATATTATATGCCACTCTCTGGACTTGAGAAATATTGCTACTAATTGAACAATATTTGACTATTAAGATTAAAACTGCTTAAATACTCAAAAACACTTACTTCATGTGCATTTCTCATTTAAAGTTTCAAAAATCTTGTTTTTCAATGTTTTGTTTACAACAATGATGTCGTGAAATGAGTAATCAAAACACAGCTTCATGTCTCTTGCATGAGGTATTGTGACAGGAATGATGCAGAAATTGATGCACTTTGGCCTGTGTTACTCTTAATTTCCGTTTCCCTTTCTCCCTTTGTCTAGCATTTTTTTCATTAATAGACTAATATTTTAAAAGGGTTGTTTAATTCTCTTTACACTACAGGAGGAGAGAAAAGAGAGTGGCAAACATTCTGCTGAATTCTTCTGCCAGGGTACGATGAGAAATCTTTTGTGCAGCTACTTTCACTTTTTTACCTGCTCTTTGTTGAGGGTAATTAAGCAAATTCCAAGTTTGTTTCCCCACTTTGTTCTCCAGCTATTGCGCTGCTCCTGAAATAGATACGTTTGCCATAGGTTTTCACTTGCTTTAAGAACTTTCCCTATTCTTATTTAAATGCATTTCATTGTTCATTCCTAAGGACGTGCACATTAGGACTTCTTCAATAGCTGTTCACATTACCATGAACATTTCTTTCACTTCAATATTTGGCTTACCACATTCACATGCCTCTCTATCAGCTTTTTAGAACCTGCTTGTCTAATACTGGACACCAATCCCTTTCCTTTCAACCTGAATCTTTTCTAATAATTAATAATTACAAGTTACCCTATTCATGCTTGAATTTTATCAATTATAATTTGACTGCAATATTACTCCAAAGCAAATCTCCAGCGCCAGTTTGGGTACACTGAGGGAGAATTCAGAATGTCCAATTCACCTAACAGCACGTCTTTCAGGGCTTGTGGGAAGGAACTGGAACCCCCAGAGGACACCCACGCAGACACGGAGAATGCGCAGACTCTGTACAGACAGTGACCCAAGCCGGGAATCGAACCCAGGTCCCTGGCACTCTGAAGCAACAGTGCTCCCACTGTGCTACCGTATGGAAGTTGTGTCCCGAGAATCCCCAACAGAAACAGTGTTGGGAGTAGAATTCAAAATAGCTTTTGAATGGGAAGTCAATCAATATCTTTAGAATCCGCTAAGCAGCACACATGGATCAGCCAGGTGGAAAACAAAGATTCTATTTATTCACAATATTACACTCTCCACTCCCAGAAGGGCCTCTTCCCGACCTGTTCCCAGACCAGGGTTTTTGTACTAGAGAGCTGAGCTCTCAGTTAAGCGGAAACCCCCACCCCTCGTAAATGGGGTACTCATATTAGGAACATAGGAACTCAGCCCTTCGAGCCTGCTCCGCCATTCAATCAAATCATGGCTCATCTCTTCCTGGTTCGAAATCCACCTCCACACCTGTCCCTCATATTCCTTTAACCCGTTCAGAGGCCGCCACCTGGGATCTAATTGACCTAATCTTGTGACCTCCCTGAAGGCTTACCATATCATTGATAAAGAAAAAGCAACCAGAGGAAATGGATAGAACTGAAGCAAGTAGCTTCAGAAAGAAGCAATGGGTCCAAATGGCCCTCTTTCATGTGAAACAATTCTCCCTATTTCATGCTGAATAATTCTATGATTTTTAAAATCTTGTCCAAGTTTTGAATCCAGTGTTGCAAATGGATTTGGAAATATTGGAGCATGGCTTGTTCATTGCAAGTTAATGTCATTCAGTGGAATAGTCTCATGTAATTGAATTAGATTTTATCATCCACTTACTAAGGTGACAAAAACACTCCACTGATACGTCAATATTCTGCTCTGTAGTACAGAGTCACGTAGAATGTTCCTCTGTGAAAGGCTCAGGTCAGTCAGTGCACAGCCAGTGCTCTCGACATCCTGAACCATGACCCTCTGTGAATAGGCCAAGCTCTGGGGTGCTACAGCATTGTCGATGTGGACCCGGGACATGACTGCCTGTGATTGGACTCCTCTGTCCTGTTCCTCAGCCATCAGTTGCACATATTGTCTCACATCTAGATCAATGACTGTGACTTTTTGCCCCAAGCCATCCAGCGGGACGCCACCAGTTCAGTGTTGGCCTCTTCACCAAGCATTGTCGGCACAATCTCCTGCATCTGAAGGCGCTAGACCCCTCCAGCTGCACCTGCAGGCATTGGAATGTTGTTAACACTCCCTCCTGCAAATCCTGGCTCTGCATCTCCACCAGTGATGGGATCATACTTTCCAGCAGTGTGATACCTGTCCGGACTGCAGTTGCTTCCTGGGATCAGGCTGCCCTCTGGCTGTCGGCTCCCTCGGTAGTCCCTACCTCCACCTCATGTGCTGCAGCATGTGTGGTGTCCACCAGAAAGAGAAGCAGGAGCCTCTTAACAAGAATGCCCCACTGATGTGATAGTCTCTGTGATGGTGGAGGGTGCAGGTGACATCAGTGACAAAATGTCGGTGTCTTCCAAGGACTAGTACTCCAGGGTGTGCTGTGGTTGTGGCTGGTGCAGACAGACTAGTATTGTCTGATGGTGATCCTGCAAGACAAGAGGTAAGGAGGCAGATCTTGGGATGGAGTGGTCTGGAGGAGGGGTGACTCACTTGCTATAAGGATATCATTGGGAGTTCACTTGGTTGTTGTATACCAACCTCTGCATCTGAGATAACCCTCTCCTTCACCTCTCTGGGTAGCTCTAGCAACCTCTGCTCCAGGGGGTGAGATTCTTGAGGTTTGGGAGACCCCCTCAGGTCTTCTACCACTGTCGCCTATTGTGGGCTGCCTTTTCCTCGGTCACACATAAATAACATGATGAGACGCATGGTAGTGAGTTGCACAGGAAGTGGGGGGGAGGGGGGAGAGGGAGGGGGGAGAGGGAGGGGGGCTGCTGTAGCTGGAAGCATGTATGTGTAAGGCACCTAGCCAAAGAGCACAATACAGGTGTTGGAGTTTGATGCAGGGTGGGACCTGAGGGAGATGCAGGCAGGTGGATTGTGATTTGCCTCTCGGGGCACGGTGGCTGGTGGGGTGGGAGGAAGGGGTTATGTGAGGAGTGAGGGACAGAAGTGATGCCAGGGCAACAGAGGTGGAGACTCACCTGAGCTGTCCTGAAGAGGTTATTCATCTTCTTCCTGCACTGCGTGCCAGTCTGCCTACTGAAGCTAGCAGCACTGTCGGTTCCTCCTCAAAGGTCCAGTTCACAATAGTAGTCTGGAGCCTCCTGCCCACCCTGGGGAAGAGGGTACCCAGCCTCTCCTCCACTGCATCTAACATCCTGTCACGGGTTGGGTCCAGTAATGTCGGGGCCGATCTTCGTGGAGCCATCTTCTTGTCTGGATTGAGAGTGTTTGGGGAGAGGAGTGCTTACAACCAGGTCCAGCTTGTCAAGTTCTCCAGCGCCAAATCTGGCTCTAGTGAATCAGACACCGACAGGAATAAGAATTGCTCTAGATTCATGTGGAAAAAGTGGTAGCCCATTAGCAAGTCATGAATTGCTCCCTGAATAGAGCCCCCAATGGGAATGCGAGCTACATGTAATTCAGTCCCAAAGTCAGCACTTAGACCGCCAAACAGAGAATCCTGCCTAATGTTTTTGGATTAGCTGATATGGGGAATAATTCTTTTTTAAACTCATTTTTACAGGATGTAAACTTCTCTTGATAAGGTGGCATTTGCTGCCAATCCCTATTTGCCTTTGAGAAAGTGGTGCTCAGCTGCCTTCTTGAACCACTGTAATCCATGTGATGTAGGTACACCCACTGTTCTAATAGAGAAAGAGTCCCAGGATTTTGACCCAGGAACAGTACAGGAACAGCGATATATTTCCAAGTCACGGTGGTGAATGACTTGGAGTGAAACTGCATGGTAGTGGTGCTCCCATGTATCTGCTACCTTTGTCTTTCTAGTAAGAAGTCCTACAGCACCAGGTTAAAGTAAAACAGGTTTATTTGGAATTAGGAGCTTTTGGAGCGTCACTCCTTCATCAGGTGAGTGAAGAGGTAGGTTACACCAACACAGCATATAAAGACAAAGCCAATGATCCAAGATGATACTTTGAATGAGAATCATTGCAGATGATTAAGTCTTTACAGGTCTTGCAAAGAATCACATTCAAAGTATCATTGTGTATCATTGGCTTTGTCTATATATGCTGTATTTGTGTAACCTACCATTTCATTCACCAGATGATGGAGCTACGCTCTGAAAGCTCATGATTCCAAATAAACCTGTTGGACTATAACCTGGTGTTGTAAGATTTCTTACTGTGCCCACCCCAGTCTAACGCTGGCATCTCTACATCACGGCTACCATTGACACCTCAAACTGCCGGCTCAAAGTGGAAAGGATCTTCAAGAAGATCGCACGTATAGACACTGACATCAAGTTTCTACAAAGATGCAAGAAAGCAGACAAGATCCCTAAAGGACTACAGATCACATACCCACTCAGATCGACCTACAACACAGACTACGCTGAGAGACTCTGCCGTCGCACCTCTCACACACTCCTCAACTATCTCGTACACCAGCTGTACAGCAGACGCCGCAACCTGGAAACCAAGATAGAGTCCATATTCACAACTTACGCTCAGGACGCAGCAGACCAGCTGTGGGACACCGCCAAACAGATGAGACAACAATACTACGCCACCTATATGCACACCAAGAACAGGAAGATTGAGGAACTCGGCATTACACCAGCAGCAACCAAGCCTCTCCTGATACCACAGTAGAAAACAATACAGGGAAATCTATTGTCAACTTGTCAGACTACACCCTCCAACCAGACAAAATCGAAGTCCTCAGCAGCGGGCTCAATTTCTGCACCACCACCAAAATGGACCCCATCAGTCTCGCGGCAGACACGGAGGAATTCATCAGGTGAATGAGGCTCCGGGAATTCTTCCACAGGCCCCAAGAGGCCTACAGCGAACCCAATGAGACAACCAATGAACCGGAACAGCAGACCGAGAGATCTGCGGTGCGGCAACCGAAGGGAAAAGAGTCGAACTGGACCCTCCGGAAGGCCACTGCCCTAGATTTGCCTTGTATACTCAAGCCATCAGGAGTCGCGTCAATACCAGATTCATCAGTCGCATTCACAAGACAGTCCCGAATGTCACCCAAGCACAGTGCAACGCCATCCGCGCTCTCAAGACATAACCGCAACAATGTCATCAAACCAGCAGACAAAGGAGGGGCCACCGTCATACTGAATAGAACGGACTACTGCAAACAAGTGTACTGACAACTCAACAACCAGGAACACTACAGATAGTTACCCACAGATCCGACCAAAGAACACACCCGCCAACTCAACAGACTGATCAAGACCTTGGATCTAGACCTTCAGAGCACCCTATATGCTCTCATCCCACGTACTCCCCACGTTAGTGATTTCTACTGCCTCTCAAAATACACAAGGCCAACACACCAGGCCGTCCGATCATATCAGGCAATGGGACCCCCTGGCTGCATCGAGGACATCTTGAAACCCTTTGTACAAGGAACCCCCAGCTTCTGTCGTGACGCTACGGTCTTCTTACAGAAACTTAGCACCCATGGACCAGTTAAACCAGGAACATCCCTCGTCACAATGGACATCTGGGCACTCTACACCAGCATCCCCCATGTCGCTGGCATTGCTGCAACAGGGGCTGTTTAGCACAGGGCTAAATCGCCGTCTTTGAAAGCAGACCAAGGCAGACCAGCAGCACGGTTCAATTCCCGTAACAGCCTCCCCGAACAGGCGCCGGAATGTGGCGACTAGGCGCTTTTCACAGTAACTTCATTGAAGCCTACTTGTGACAATAAGTGATTTTCATTTCATTTTCAACAGTCTCAGTACTCAACACCGACAATGTCAATCTCCAGGCGCAATTCTACAACTCATTCGCTTCATTCTGGATCACAACGTCTTCACTTTCGATAACAAGTTCTTCATCTAGACACACGGAACAGTCATGGGGACCAAATCCGCACCTCAATACGCCAAAATCTTCGTGCACATGTTCGAACAAGACCTCTTCACCTTCACTTCAACCAACGCTGTGCACCAGATACATCAATGATATTTTTTTCCTTTGGACCCATGACGATAAATCACTGAAATGACTACACAATGACATCAACAAGTTCCATCCCACCATCAGACTCACCATGGACTGCTCTCCAAAATTGGTTGCATTCTTGGACACTTGCATCTCCATCAAGGACGGTCACCTCGGCACTTCGCATTACCGCAAACCCACGGATAAACTCACGATGCTCCACTTCTCCAGCTACCACCCAAAACACATTAAAGAAGCCATCCCCTATGGACAAGCCCACCGTATACACAGGATCTTCTCTGATGAGGAGGAGAGTAACAGACATCTACAGACATTGAAAGACGCCCTTGTTTGAATGGGATATGGCGCTCGACTAATCAATCGACAGTTCCAACGTGCCACAGCAAAAGACCTCACCGACCTCCTCAGAATACAAACATGGGACACAACCGACAGAGTACCCTTCATCATCCAGTCCTTCCCCGGAGCGGAAATACTACGACATCTTCTTTGCAGCTTCAACACGTCATTGATGAAGACGAACATCTTGCCAAGGTCACCTCCCCACACCTCCACTACTTGCCTTCAAACAACTGCGCAACCTCAAACAGACCATTGTTTGCAGCAAACTACCCAGCCTTCAGGAGAACAGCGACCACAATATCACATAACCCTGCCACGGCAACCTCTGCAAGATGTGTCAAATCACCGACATGGATACCACCATTACACATGAGTTCACCATCCACCAGATACACGGTACACACTCGTGCAACTTGGCCAACGTTATCTACCTCATATGCTGCAGGAAAGGATGTCCTGAGGTGTGGGACATTACCGAGGCCATGCGGACGCTGCGACAACAGATGAACGGACATTGCGCGACAATCGCCAGGCAGGAATGTTCCCTTCCAGTCGGGGAACACGTCAGCAGCCAAGGGCATTCATCCTCTGATCTCCGGGTAAGCGTTCTCCAAGGCTGCCTTCAGGACGCATGACAATGCAGAATTGCCGAGCAGAAACTGATAGCCAAGTTCCCCAAGCATGAACACGGCCTCAACCGGGATCTTGGTTTCATGTCTCACTATATTTAAAACCCACCATCAGCCTGGGCTTGCAAAATCCCACCAACTGTCATGGCTTGATACAATTCATACCTCTTCAACCAGTGATTATCCCTCTCTCCAGTTGCTCCGTCTGGACCTGTAAAGTCTTAATTACCTGCAACAACTCTCATTCAAAGTATCGTCTTGCATCATTGACTTTGTCTACATATGCGGTGTTTGTGTAACCTACCTCTTCATTCACCTGATGAAGGAGCTCCGCTCCAAAAGCTCGTGATTCCAAATAAACCTGTTGGACTTTAAACTGGTGTTATAAGACTTCTTACTGTGCCCACCCCAGTCCATACCAGCATCTCCACATCTTGTCTTTCTAGATTATAATGGTCATGTTTTTTGAAGGTGCTGCCTAAGGATCCTTGGTGAGTTCCTGCAGTGCATCTTGTAGATGGTACACACGGGTGCTGCTGTACGTTGGTGATGGAGGGAGTGAATGTTTGTTGGAGAGGTGCCAATCGAGTGGGCTGCCTTATCCAGAATGGTGTAAAGCTTCTTGAGCTGCTCGAACTGTACTCATCCAGGTAAGTGAGGAGTATTCCATCACACCCCTTACTTGTGCCTTATAGGTGGTGGACAGGCTTTGGGAAGACAGGATGTGAGTTATTCGCCGCAGGATTCTTAGCCTCTCACCTGCTCTTGTAGCCAGAGTATTTATATGGCTGGTCCAGTTCAGTTTCCGATCAATGGTAACCACCAGGGTGTTCATAACGGGAGATTCAGTGATGGTAATGCCATTGAATGTCATGGGGCGATGGTTAGATTGTTTCTTATTGGAGATGGTCATTGTTAGACGCTTGCGAGCCATGAATGTTACTTGTCACTTGTCAGTCCAAGATTGGATATTGTCCAACTCTTGTTATATTTGCACAAGGACTGCTTCAGCATTTGAAGAGTCGTGAATGGTGCTGGACATTAAACTCCGAACATCTCCACACCTGACTTCATGTTGCAAGGAAGCTAATTGATGAAGAAGCTGAAGATGGTTCGGCCTCGGACACACTACCCTGAGGAAGCCTTGCAGTGATGACGCAGGACTGAGATGACTGACCTCCAACAATCACAACCATCTTCCTTTGTGCTAGACCATAAAACCATCAGATATAGGAGCAGAATTAAGCCATCGATACTGTTCCGCCTTTCGATCATGGCTGGTATATTACGCATCCCCATTTTCCTGCCTCCTCCCTGTAATCCCTGATCCCTTTATTATTCAAGAACCTATCTATCTCTGTCTTAAAGACACTCAGTGACTTTGCCTCCACAGCCTTCTGTGGCAATGAGTTAATATGTAAACGGCATGGACTAAACAGGAAGTGTAAATTAGAGTGGGCAAAACAATGTCAAATTCGGAACAAAAAAAAATAACAAGAGGTAAGTAAAACTTAGATTAAGAGAGAAACAAAGGAACAGGAAAAATGAAAAGAAATTAAAGTGTTGAAAGCATGTCATTAAAATCTGTAGCGACTGTTATAACTATAAAAGCTCAGGAGGCCTGAGAAGATAAATCAAAAAGAAGTTTAATTTGACAACAAAGTCCGAAGTCCCAATCGGGACTGCCGTTCACACAAATCCAAGTCTGGGCCAGCTTTTATAGGGTGATTTCTATGAACCTCAGCTAAGGGGTCTCCTTCCACTAATGGGGAAGCTCATATTCCATGAGTCCCGTGGGGAGATCAATATCCCTGTGTGTCTCATGAGGGTTATCTCCCAGTTCTCCCAGTGAGCCAGAGAAGACAGAGCCAGGAGTGAGACACAGCTAAGAGTGAGTTTGGGAATTTGAATCTAGGTGGGAATTCGAAGTTGGGTGGGGAGGAAGTGCTTTTTATCCCTGGTAAGTGACTGGTAAGTAGTGTATCTGTTTTTCTGTTTCTTTCATTGGTATATTTATTTATTTTTTCTTTGTTGTTTTTTTTATTGAAATTGTAGTTGTTGAAGTTAACCGAAGGTTTAAGACATGGCAGGAGATCTCAGACCCGTGTCATGCTCCTCGTGTGAGATGTGGGAGCTCAGGGACACGTCCACTGTCCCTGGCTCCTTCACATGCAAGAAGTGTGTCCAGTTGCAGCTCCTATTAGACCGCTTGACGGCTCTGGAGCTGCGGATGGACTCACTTTGGAGCATCCGCGATGCTGAGGACGTCGTGGATAGCACATTTAGCGAGTTGGTCACACCGCAGGTGAAAGGTACTGAGGGAGATAGAAAATGGGTGACCAAAAGACAGAGCAAGAGTAGGAAGGCAATGCAGGTGTCCTCTGCGGTCATCTCCCTTCAAAACAGACATACCGCTTTGGATACTGTTGAGGGAGATGGCTCACCAGGGGAAGGCAGCAACAGCCAGGTTCATGGCACCATGGCTGGCTCTGCTGTGCAGTTTGGCAAGAAGAGGAATGGCAGGGCTATAGTGATAGGGGACTCAATTGTAAGGGGAATAGACAGGCGGTTCTGCGGACGCAATCGAGACTCCAGGATGGTATGTTGCCTCCCTGGTGCAAGGGTCAAGGATGTCTCGGAGTGGCTGCAGGACATTCTGGGAGGGGAGGGTGAACAGCCAGCTGTCGTGGTGCACATAGGCACCAACGATATAGGTAAAAAACGGGACGAGGTCCTACAAGCTGAATTTAGGGAGTTAAACTAAAAAGTAGGACCTCAAAGGTAGTAATCTCAGGGTTGCTACCAGTGCCACGAGCTAGTCAGAGTAGGAATGTCAGGATAGAGGGGATGAATGCGTGGCTCGAGAGATGGTGCAAGAGGGAGGGATTCAAATTCCTGGGGCATTGGAAACGGTTCTGGGGTAGTTGGGACCAGTACAAACCGGACGGTCTGCACCTGGGCAGGACTGGAACTGATGTCCTAGGGGGGGGTGTTTGCTAGGGCTGTTGGGGAGAGTTTAAACTAATGTGGCAGGGGGATGGGAACTGATGCAGGAAGTTGGAAGGTAGTAAAACACGGACAGAAATAAAAAGCAGTAAGGGGGAAAGTGTAAGGCAGAGGAGCCATAGTCAAAAATCAAAAAGGGCGACAGTACAAGGTACAGTGACTGAGGGGAGCTCAGTGAATAGGACCAGGAATACTAAAGGAAATAAAACGGGAAGTGAAAACATTAATGGTAAGCGACGCGGCAGGTTGTTACATGAAGATATGGGTTCAATGACAAGGAAAATTAGGAGAAAGGTTAAGAGGAAATATAACTTAGGAGAGGTTACTGATCGAGGTGTTAAGATTCAGAACAGAGGTAAAAAAGCCAACATAAGTGTACTTTACCTGAATGCTCGTAGTATTCGGAATAAGGTAAATGAGTTGATGGCGCAAATCATCGTGAATGACTATGATTTAGTGGCCATTACTGAAACATGGTTAAAGGATGGTCACGACTGGGAGTTAAATATCCAAGGGTATCAAACTATTCGGAAGGACAGAGTGTATGGTAAGGGAGGTGGTGTAGCTCTGTTATTTAAGGATGACATCCGGGCAACAGTAAGGGATGACATCGGTGCTATGGAGGATAAGGTTGAATCCATTTGGGTGGAAATCAGGAATAGTAAGGCGAAAAAGTCACTGATAGGAGTAATCGATAGGCCACCAAATAGTAACATTATGGTGGGGCAGGCAATAAACAAAGAAATAACAGATGCATGTAGAAATGGTACAGTAGTTATCATGGGGGATTTTAATCTACATGTTGATTGGTTTAACCAGGTCAGTCAAGGCAGCCTTGAGGCGGAGTTTATAGAATGTATCCGCGATAGTTTCCTAGAGCAGTATGTACTGGAACCTACGAGGGAACAAGCGGTCCTAGATCTGGTCCTGTGTAATGAGACAGGATTAATTCAGGATCTCATAGTTAGGGATCCTCTCGAAAGGAGCGATCACAATATGGTGGAATTTAAAATACAGATGGAAGGTGAGAAGGTAAAATCAAGCACTAGTGTTTTGTGCTTAAACAAAGGAGATTACAATGGGATGGGAGAAGAACTAGCTAAGGTAGACTGGGAGCAAAGAAACAGTTGAGGAACAGTGGAGAACCTTCCAAGTGATTTTTCACAGTGCTCAGCAAATGTTAATACCAACAAAAAGGAAGGATGGTAAAAAGAGGGAAAATCGACCGTGTATATCTAAGGAAATAAGGGACAGTATCAAATTGAAGGAAAAAGCATACAAAGTAGCAAAGATCACTGGGAGACTAGAGGACTGGGAAATCTTTAGGGGGCAACAGAAAGCTACTAAAAAAGCTATAAAGAAGAGTAAGATAGATTATGAGAGTAAACTTGCTCAGAATATAAAAACAGATATAAAAGTTTCTACAAATACATAAAACAAAAAAGAGTGCCTAAGGTAAATATTGGTCCTTTAGAGGATGAGAAGGGAGATTTAATAATGGGAGATGAGGAAATGGCTGAGGAACTGAACAGGTTTTTTGGGTCGGACTTCACAGTGGAAGACACAAATAACATGCCAGTGACTGATGGAAATGAGGCTATGACAGGTGAGGACCTTGAGAGGATTGTTATCACCAAGGCTGGGCAAGCTAATGGGGCTAAAGGCAGACAAGTCTCCTGGACCTGATGGAATGCATCCCAGAGTGCTAAAAGTGATGGCTAGGGAAATTGCAAATGCACTCGTGATAATTTACCAAAATTCACTAGACTCTGGGGTGGTCCCGGCAGATTGGAAATTAGCAAACGTGACACCACTATTTACAAAAGGAGGTAGGCAGAAAGCGGGTAATTATAGGCCAGTGAGCTTAACTTCGGTAGTAGGGAAGATGTTGGAATCTATCATCAAGGAAGAAATAGCGAGGCATCTGGATGGAAATTGTCCCATTGGGCTGACGCAGCATGGGTTCATAAAGGGCAGGTCGTGCCTAACTAATTTTGTGGAATTTTTTGAGGACATTAACAGTGCGGTAGATAACGGGGAGCCAATGGATGTGGTATATCTGGATTTCCAGAAAGCCTTTGACAAGGTGCCACACAAAAGGTTGTTGCATAATATAAAGATGCATGGCATTAAGGGGGAAGTAGTAGCATGGATAGAGGATTGGATAATTAATAGAAAGCAAAGAGTGGGGATTAATGGGTGTTTCTCTGGTTGGCAATCAGTAGCTAGTGGTGTCCCTCAGGGATCAGTGTTGGGCCCACAACTGTTCACAATTTACATAGATGATTTGGAGTTGGGGACCAAGGGCAATGTGTCCAAGTTTGCAGACGACACTAAGATAAGTATAAAGCAAAAAGTGCAGAGGATACTGGAAGTCTGCAGAGGGATTTGGATAGGCTAAGTGAATGGGCTAGGATCTGGCAGATGGAATACAATGTTGACAAATTTGAGGTTATCCATTTTGGTAGGAATAACAGCAAAAGGGATTATTATTTAAATTATAAAATATTAAAACATGCTGCTGTGCAGAGAGACCTGGGTGTGCTAGTGCATGAGTCACAAAATGTTGGTTTACAGGTGCAACAGGTGATTGAGAAGGCAAATGGAATTTTGTCCTTCATTGCTAGAGGGATGGAGTTTAAGACTAGGGAGGTTCTGCTGCAATTGTATAAGGTGTTAGTGAGGCCATACCTGGAGTATTGTGTTCAGTTTTGGTCTCCTTACTTGAGAAAGGATGTACTGGCACTAGAGGGTGTGCAGAGGAGATTCACTAGGTTAATGCCAGAGCTGAAGGGGTTGGATTACGAGGAGAGGTTGAGTAGACTGGGACTGTACTCGTTGGAATTTAGAAGGATGAGGGGGGATCTTATAGAAACATATAAGATTATGAAGGGAATAGATAGGATAGATGCGGGCAGGTTGTTTCCACTGGTGGGTGAAAGCAGAACTAGGGGGCATAGCCTCAAAATAAGGGGAAGTAGATTTAGGACTGAGTTTAGGAGGAACCTCTTCACCCAAAGGATTGTGAATCTATGGAATTCCTTGCCCAGTGAAGCAGTAGAGGCTCCTTCATTCAATGTTTTTAAGATAAAATAGATAGTTTTTTGAAGAATAAAGGGATTAAGGGTTATGGTGTTCGGGCCGGAAAGTGGAGCTGAGTCCACAAAAGATCAGCCATGATCTCATTGAATGGTGGAGCAGGCTCGAGGGGCCAGATGACCTACTCCTGCTCCTATTTCTTATGTTCTTATGTTATTGCAATAAAATGAATGAATGAGACTCCAAACTTTTAAGAGTTAATTTTTAGAATCGGAGTGGTTAATTGGCACAAATTAACATTAAATACGTATGACTCCAAGTATAGAGCATAAGACCATAAGTCATAGGAGCAGATTTAGGCCATTCGGTCCATCAAATCTGCTCCCCATTCAATCATGGCTGATCTGTTTCTCATCCCCATTCTCCTGCCTTCTCCCCATAGCCCCTGGTCCCCTTATTAATCAAGAACCTATCTATCTCTGTCTTAAAGACACTCAGTGATTTGGCTACCACAGCCATCTTCGGTAAAGAGTTCCACAAATTCACCACCCTCTGGCTGAAGAAATTCCTCCTCATCTCTGTTTTAAAGGATCGACCCCTAAGTCTGAGGCTGTGCTCTCGGGTTCTAGTTTCTCCTGCAAGTGGAAACATTCTCTCCACCTCCACTCTATCCAGGCCTCTCAGTATCCTGTAAGTTTCAATAAGATGTCCCCTCATCTTTCTAAACTCCAACGAGTACAAACACAGAGTCCTCAACCGTTCCTCATACGACAAGCTCTTCATTCCAGGGATCATCCTTGTGAACCTCCTTTGGATCCTTTCCAAGGCCAGCACATCATTCCTTAGGTACGGGACCCAAAAATACTCACAGTACTCCAAATGGGGTCTGACCAGAGCCTTATTCATCCTCAGAAGTGCATCCCTGATCTTGTACTCTAGCCTTCTCGACATGAATGCTAACATTGCACTTGTCTTTCTAACTGCTGACTGAACCTGAACAAAATATTCTATACCTCCATTCTTCTGACCAAAGTGCATAACCTCACACTTTTATTTATTCCTTGAAATCTGTGTCTGTTATGACTCTGTGGGACTTCACTGAAATCTCCATATCCATCTATGGAAAATTGGGAGCATTTTGATTTCTGAACACAATTACCTGGTTCATGCTGGGTCCAGAGCCTCACTTGACAAATCAGCCAATCAGGAGCCATCCAAAATTTATTATTTAATTGGTCGACTTGGGATGATCTTTGAGAATATTCTGCAGCTTTTCCCAGGTTGAAATGTTGCTCTGCACCTTGTGTTGGTACCAGCAAAGTAACTGAGACATGGACAATCAGAGTCATAATGAGACTCTTGCCAATGTATGGATTTTCATTGAACATATGATTGGAACTTGAAACATCACTTCAGATATTTGGAACCATTAGAGGAGTCTTCAGAATACAACCACCGACAGGCCTTTCAAATCCTCAGTGTATGCTGCACAACATGTCTTGAAAAGGACCTCACCATGGAGAACGAAAATGAGAAGCCATGTACAATTCAAGCTGTTACTTCAACATACACGTCCTGTGAACAAGCTGTCAGTCTTAGCTCTGTGGTAGCATTTGTCTGTCTAAATGAGGAGATCCTGATGCAATTTCACACCAGGGACTTGAGAACATGATTTTTAATAACATTTCATCATGAGGGAGTGCGGTCCCATCTTTTGGTAGTGACATTAAACCAAAACCCACCCTCTCAGGTGGATGGAAATGATCCTGCACAATATTCAAAGGAGAGCATTGTTTCTCAACCAACACCAATTAAAATCTACATTTCTCGGTCATTTATCTAATTGCTATTTGTGATACTTTGCTCACCGTAATGTGAGTGCTGTGTTTCCTTATGCTTCAAAAGTGACTGCAATCAAAAGTATTGCAATGTTACTTTGGGATGTTGTGAAGTTGTAAGACGTCTTTACCTTTTCTTAAAATTACCTTCGAGGCTATTTTAATCTGATAGTTTATACTCAGTACACAATGGTACAGTTTAGATTGCTTATTTATCATTTTGAATAATAACACGTGGCTTATTTATCATTCTGAATAATAATACGTGGTGACAAGTTAACTTTTTTTGCACTTTATAGTGGAGGCAGGAATCATTGATCAAATAAATAGGGAATTGCTTACTTCAATCGCACTGAAATGAACCAAACCCATTTCCTCACTTCCCCTATTGAAAAGGAGGTTTTATTATTTATTTTAAAATATTTGTGGCGATGTCCTCAAAGGGAATAAAAGCCGTAACTTGCTGACCTTCAGAGATCAGCAATGAGTAAGTTAAAACAGGGCAATTTTACTGCATTATTTGTCGATATTTCTATGATTTTAACATGTTCGGGATATAATAGCAGGAGTTAACCCCTCAATCCTTTTCTGCCATCCAATTAGATTGTGGCTGATATGTATTTTAACTTGCTTTACCTACGGTCATTCTTACTTGACACAAACCCTTACTTGATACAAATCTATCAATCTTATTTTTAAAATGTTTTTACTGATCTAGATCCAAAAGCTTCAGGGGGAAAGAAAGTTCCAGATATCATAGATCACAGAATTTACAGTGCAGAAGGAGGCCATTCGACCCATCGAGTCTGCACCGGCTCTTTGGAAAGAGCACCCGACCCAAGCCCACACCCCCACCCTATCCCCATAACCCAGTAACCCCACCTGACACTAAGGGCAATTTTGGACACTAAGAGCAATTTAGCATGGCCAATTCACCTAACCTGCACATCTTTGGACTGTGGGAGGAAACCGGAGCACCCAGAGGAAACCCACGCACACACGGGGAGAACGTGCAGACTCCGCACAGACAGTGACCCAAGCCGGGAATCGAACCTGGGACCTGGAGCTGTGAAGCAATTGTGCTAACCACTATGCTACCGTGCTGCCCCAAATCTACCACCCTTTGCATGAAGAAATGCTTCCAGACACCACCCTTGAATAGCTTAACTCAGTTCACTCTTAAATAGCTTAACTGATAGCTTATGCCTGCTTACTTTGCCCAGGTCCTCTTTGCCCAGCTCAAGGAAGGCTTCCGAACAAAAGGAAGAGAAAAGGACCACTTCAAAGACACCCTGAAGGCCTACCTCAAGAAATGCAACATCAACGTCTGGGAGAGATCCTCACTCAGAAGAGAGCTACTTGGAGGAACCTCCCGAATGAAGGAACACAATTTTTCGAGGATATCAACGGCAAGAGGAGGGCTGGAAAAGGAGCCTAAGATAAGGGGAGGGCGGTGGATGTTGTTTACATGGACTTCAGTAAAGCCTTAAAAAGGAGCCTCATGGTAGACTGGTACAAAAGGTGATGTCTCACGGAATCAGAGGTGAGGTGGTAAATTGGATACAGAATTGACTTGGTCGGAGAAGGCAAAGGGTAGCACTGGAAGGGTGTTTTGCTGAGAGTAAGGTTGTGACTAGTGGTGTTCCACAGGGATCGGTGCTGGGGGGCCCTGTTTGTAGTATACATAAATGATTTGGAGGAATATGTAGCTGGTCTGATCACTAAGTTCGTGGATGACACCAAGGTTGGTAGAGTGGCAGGTGGTGTTGAGGATTGTCAGAAGATGCAGCAGGACATAGAGAGGTTGGAGACTTGGGCAGATAAATTGCAAATGGAGTTTAATCCGGACTAATGTGACGTAATGCATTTTGGTAGGTCTAACATAGAGGCAAAAGTCTTAGGAATATAGAAAGTCAGAGAGATCTGTGCATGCAGGTCCACAGCTCTTTGAAAGTGGCAAGATAGTCAAGATAGCATACGGAATGCTTGCCTTCATTGGACGGGGTAGCAAGTATAAGAACTGGCAAGTCATGCTATAGTTGTATAGAACCTTGGTGAAAATGAAATGAAAATCGCTTATTGTCACAAGTAGGCTTCAAATGAAGTTACTGTGAAAAGCCCCTAGTCGCCCCATTCCGGCGCCTGTTCGGGGAGGCTGGTACAGGCCACACTTGGAATATTGCGCACAATTCTGGTCGCCACACTACCAGAAGGATGTGGAGGCTTTGGAGAGGGTGCAGAGCAGGTTTACCAGGATATTTCCTGGCCTAGAGGCAGTTAGCTATGCAGAGAAGCTGAATAGACTCGGACTGTTTTCATTAGAACAATGGAGGTTGAGGGGTGACCTGATAGAGGTCTACAGGATTATGTGGGATATTGATAGATTAAATGGGCAGGCACCCTTTCCCAGAGTGGAGTGGTCAATTATCAGGGGGCATAGGTTTAAAATCAGTGGGACAAAGTTTAGAGGAAATGTGCGAGGCAGGTTTTTTACGCAGAGGGTGGTGAGTGCCTGGAACGCATTGCCGGGAAGATTGTGGAAGCAGATACATTAACGGCGTTCAAAAGGCATCTTTTAAAAAATATATATATTTTATTTGAGTTTTTTGGCCAAACATAACAATACGTAGTGTTTCTTTTACACAACAATAAAGCAATATAAATAGCAGTGGCCAGTTTTAAACAAATAAATAAATAATATATATAAACAAAAACAAAAGAAAAACAAAACTAGATGGCAACTGCCTTGTCCAAAATAAACTCTCCAAAATTACAGTCCAACAATCCAATATACAATTACATATACCAAATACCTATACATATACAATAACATCCCTGAGAGTCCGTCCGATTCCTTTTATGCAACACCGCCTTGGCCCGATTAAAGCTTGCCCTCCTTCTCGCCACCTCCGCACTCCAATCTTGATACACACGGATCACCGCATTCTCCCACCTACTGTTCCGAGTTTTCTTGGCCCATCTGAGGACCATCTCTCTGTCCTTGTATCGGAGAAATCTCACAACTATTGCTCGAGGAATTTCTCCAGCCCTCGGTCTTCGCGCCATAACCCGATAGGCTCCCTCCACCTCCAGCGGACCCGTCGGGGCCTTCGATCCCATTAACGAATGCAGCATCGTGCTCACATATGCCCCGACAGCCCCCTCTGCACCTTCGGGAAGACCAAGAATCCTTAAGTTCTTCCTCCTCGCATTGTTCTCCAGCACCTCCAGCCTTTCCACACATCTTTTGTGTTGTGCCTCGTGGATCTCCGTTTTCACCACCAGGCCCTATATGTCGTCCTCATTCTCAGCAGCCTTTGCCTTCACGACGCGAAGCTCCTGTTCCTGGGTCTTTTGCTCCTCCTTTAGCCTCTCAATCGCTTGTAATATCGGGGCCAACAGCTCCTTCTTCATCTCCTTTTTGAGTTCATCTACGCAACGCCGCAGGAACTCTTGTTGGTCAGGGCCCCATATTAAACTGCCTTCTTCCGACGACATCTTGCTTTGTGCCTGCCTTCCTGGCCGCTGCTCTTGAGGATCCACCGCAATCCGGCTACTTTCCTCTCTTTTTTCCATCCGTGTCCGGGGGGGATTCCCTTCTGGATTACCGCAGTGTTACTTGCCGTTAAAATTGCCGATGGGGCTCCTATTAAGAGCCCAAAAGTCCGTTCCACCGGGAGCTGCCGAAACGTGCGACTTAGCTGGTCATCGCCGCACCCGGAAGTCGTTCAAAAGGCATCTTGACAAATACATGGATAGATGGGTAGAGAGGGACATGGCCCAAGAAATTGCTGAGGGTCTTGGCCAAGGTTGATGTCATGACCGGTACAGGCTTGGAGGGCTGAAGGACCTGTTCCTGTGCTGTATTGTTCTTTGTTCTTTGAATACCCATGATCTAGATTTCAAGGACCAATCCCACTCCCCAAAACATCTGCCAAGCGTGCAGTCGAAGATGCAGCTCTAGGATCAGGCTCATCCGTCGTGCAAGAACCCATAGATCACATGACCAGTAAAACGGAGTATGTTAAGGTGGCACGGTAGCACAGTGGTTAGCTACCGTGCCACAGCTCCAGGGTCCCGGGTTCGATTCCCATTTGGGTCACTGTCTGTCTAGAGTCTGCATATTCTCCCCGTGTCTGCATGGGATTCCTCCGGGTGCTCCAGTTTCTTCCCACAAGTCTGGAAAGACGTGCTTGTTAGGTGAATTGGACATTCTGAATTCTCCCTCAGTGTACCCGAACAGGGGCTGGAGTGTGGCGACTAGGGGATTTTCGCAGTATCTTCATTACAGTGTTAATGTAAGCCTACTTGTAACAATATTATTATTAAGTTTAATATTATTAAGGTGGGCAATCATACTCGTTAGCGAGTGATCGCTGAAGATCGCTGAAGGAGAGCTTACACTGGATGCCCACCAGAAGAATTGTTTCTTTCTATTTACCCTATCATATCATTTCCTAAACTCACAGTGAACACACCATTTATTTTCACTGGAGAACTGCGTACCAGAGGTGGTAGCAGAGGACCAGAGGCTTTGTCAAGGGCAGGCAGCTAACCTCGAACATCAGGCACCTGTTGAATGGAGGAGAGTTCCTGCATGGGGACTTCCCCCCAGGCTGTGGCCACGGCAGCGTTCCCATCCCCACTGGCTAACCACTCAACAAGCCCAGTAGTAATAGCCACGCTCCAGTCATGTAACCACTTAAGACAGCACTCCAGTCTAACTTAAATGTCCATCAAGGCCCCTGATGTGTTGGGTATGCCGGGTCTGCGAGGACTGCGTTTGCTGCAGCAGTGAGAGAGACAGGATTCCAACATTTGACGAAATGCAACTTGATTTTATTGAACTGTTAACTATCATACAAAGAACAAACAAAGAACAAAGAAATGTACAGCACAGGAACAGGCCCTTCGGCCCTCCAAGCCCGTGCCGACCATACTGCCCGACTAAACTACAATCTTCTACACTTCCTGGGTCCGTATCCTTCTATTCCCATCCTATTCATATATTTGTCAAGATGCCCCTTAAATGTCCCTATCGTCCCTGCCTCCACTACCTCCTCCGGTAGTGAGTTCCAGGCACCCACTACCCTCTGCGTAAAAAACTTGCCTCGTACATCTACTCTAAACTTTGCCCCTCTCACCTTAAACCTATGCCCCCTAGTAATTGACCCCTCTACCCTGGGGAAAAGCCTCTGACTATCCACTCTGTCTATGCCCCTCATAATTTTGTATACCTCTATCAGGTCGCCCCTCAACCTCCTTCGTTCCAGTGAGAACAAACCGAGTTTATTCAATCGCTCCTCATAGCTTATGCCCTCCATACCAGGCAACATTCTGGTAAATCTCTTCTGCACCCTCTCTAAAGCCTCCACATCCTTCTGGTAGTGTGGCGACCAGAATTGAACACTATACTCCAAGTGTGGCCTAACTAAGGTTCTATACAGCTGCAACATGACTTGCCAATTCTTATACTCAATGCCCCGGCCAATGAAGGCAAGCATGCCGTATGCCTTCTTGACTACCTTCTCCACCTGTGTAGCCCCTTTCAGTGATCTGTGGACCTGTACTCCTAGATCTCTTTGACTTTCAATACTCTTGAGGGTTCTACCATTCACTGTATATTCCCTACCTGCATTAGCCCTTCCAAAATGCATTACCTCACATTTGTCCAGGTTAAACTCCATCTGCCATCTCTCCGCCCAAGTCTCCAGACAATCTAAATCCTGCTGTATCCTCAGACAGTCCTCATCGCTATCCGCAATTCCACCAACCTTTGTGTCGTCTGCAAACTTACTAATCAGTGTGTCGTCTGCAAACATACTAATCAGTCATACTTACTTTAACTGTGGGTTGACACTATGCTGACTTGACTGGAGACCTGAGGCTAACCTGACCAGACTATCTTACTACCACATGGTGTAGAGGTTGGTAAAAGAACTGGCAGATCGGTGGCCTCGTGGAAAGGTGCATCCTGAGGAACCAGCATGCGAGGCGGGACATCACGTTCAGGTGGGGGGCGTGGAAGTAGCCGCAGTGCCCACCTATTACGCAGAAGAAAGGAGCCATCATGCATGCGAACGAGGAACGATCTCGGTGCCACTTACTTGACCACCACAGCCGTGGCAGATCAGCCACCGTCAGGTAGCTGAACACGAACTTGGTCAGCAGGAGCCAGAGCAGGAAGATCTGTGGCATGGGTGTTGTACGCCGACTTGCATTGATCCCGAGACTGTAGCATCCTCTCAAGACCGGAAAATTGTCAAGGTCCGGGATGTCGACAGCCGGCACCGTCGTCCGTAGTGTGCGGTTCATTAGCAGATGTGCAGGCGACAGGCCAGCGGACAAAGGAGTCACCCGATAGGCTAACAGTGCCAGGTTAAAATCCGAACCCAAGTCAGCAGCTTTGCACAACAGTCTTTTAACAATGTGGACCCCCTTTTCAGCCTTCCCATTCGACTGGGGGTAGTGGGGGCTTGAAGTGACGTGCGTGAAATTGTACCACCAGGCAAAATCCGTCCACTCATGGCTGAAGAAACAAGGGCCATTATCAGTCATTACTGTAAGTGGAATGCCATGACGGGCTAAAGTCTCTTTGCATGCCTTGATGACCGTTGCTGATGTGAGGTCAGTCAGCCTTACAACTCGGGGTAGTTGGAAAAGTAGTCCACGAGGAGGACAGAGCCTCGGCCCTTTGCATGAAAGAGGTCAATACCAATTTTGGACCATGGGGAAGACACCTGTTCATGCGGCTGTAGAGTCTCTTTGGACTGGGCCGGCTGGAACCTTTGACACGTTGGGCAATTGAGGACCATGTTGGCAATATCCTGACTGATGCCTGGCCAATATACTGCCTCTCGGGCTCGACGGCGACACTTTTCGACCCCCGGGTGACCCTCGTGGATTTGGCCGAGGACCAGCTCTTGCATGCTCTGTGGGATTACTATCCTGTCCAGCTTCATTAATATGCCGTCCACTACCGCCAGATTGCCCTTTATACTATAAAACTGGGGGCACTGCCCCTTTTGCCAAAGATCCGTGAGATGTCGCATCACCCATTGGAGTAAAGGATCCCTGGCCGCCTCCTGACGAATTTGCACGACCCTTTCATCAGTGGCCGGAAAGTTGGATGCACTAAACATCACCTGAGCGTCTGCCTGACAGACAAAGTCCGACTGCTCACACGGCGTGGTGATGGATCTAGAGAGTGCGTCAGCCACAATGAGCTCTTTGCCCGGGGTGTAGACCAGGTCGAAATCGTAGCGGCGGAGTTTGAAGAGGATACGTTGTAGCCGTGGCGTCATATCATTGAGGTCTTTTTGGATGATGTGAACCAATTGCCTGTGGTCTGTCTCGACCGTGAATTTGGGGAGTCCATACACGTAATCATGGAATTTGTCAATCCCTGTGAGGAGGCCCAGGCATTCTTTTTCAATCTGAGTGTATCGTTGCTCAGTAGGGATCTTGGTATCATTGGCGGAGTCGAAAAATGCCAGTACCGGGGCCTTGGTGAGTTTCTCCCTGAGCTCACGCCACTCTTGCTCATGAGCGGGGAGCCAATGGAAGTCTGTAGTTTTTTTGACAAGATTGCAGAGAGCTGTGGTGTGTGATGCAAAGTTGGGGATAAACTTCCCAAGGAAATCGACCATCCCTAGGAAGTGGCGGACCGCCTTCTTGTCCTCTGGGGTCTTCATGGCGTTGATCGCCGCCACCTTGTCTGCATCTGGCCGCACACCGAACTGTGAAATATGGTCGCCAAGGAACTTTATTTCCGCTTGACCGAACAAGCATTTGGCTCTATTGAGTCGGAGGCCATGCTCGTGGATCCTGTGGAACACTCGCTTGAGGCGATCGATGTGCTCCTGAGGAGTTGTGGACCAGATAATAATATCATCGACGTACACTCGGACCCCCTCGATGGCCTCCATCATTTGCTCCATTATACGGTGGAACACTTATGATGCGGAGATGATGCCAAAGGGCATCCGGTTGTAACAGTAGCGACCAAACGGGTTGTTAAATGTGCACAACTTTCGACTGGACGCCTCCAGCTGTATTTGCCAAAACCCCGAGGAGGCATCCAGCTTCGTGAAAAGCTTGGCGTGAGCCATCTCGCTGGTACGCTCTTCTCATTTAGGTATAGGCTAGTGTTCCCTCATGATGTTACTGTTCAAATCTTTGGGGTCGATGCAAATGCGAAGTTCCCCTGACGTTTTTTTGACACAGACCATGGAACTAACCCAGTCCGTGGGTTCAGTGACCTTAGAAATGACGCCTGGAGGTCTTGCAGCTGCTGCTTGAGGCGGTCCTTGAGGGGTGCCAGCACCCAACGTGGTGCATGAACCACAGGTGTGGCATTCAGCTTCAGCGGTATCTTGTATCGGTAAGGTAGTGTACCCATAGCTTCAAAGATGCTGTGGTATTGTGCTATGATGTCATCTAATTAGGCTTGGAAATTGTTATTTGGCGAGGCCGTTGCCTCTGCGGACGACATGGTGTGAACCCGCTGCACAAGATTCAGGATTTTGCAGGCCCGAGCACCGATCAGAGAAGCTCTGTTGGTTCCAACAATTTCAAAACGCAGGGTTGCTTCTGAAAAACGGTGGGATACTGCAAGCTGGCATGAGCCACTGGCAGCAATGGCATTGCCATTGTCGTCGATGAGCTGGCAGGCCGGTTGAAGAATGCTTGGCTTGACGCGGATGGTGTCAAGGTCAAACTTTGAAATGAGGTTCGCTGAAGCGCCGGTGTCCAGCCTGAAGCGTATGCGAGCCTTGTTGACCATGAGGGTGGCACACCACTCGTCGTCCGGATCAATGCTCATCACTGGGAGTTGTTTCACCTTCTTCGCTGAAGGCATCGTATGCTTGGTGATGATGCCCACCTGGAATGGGGATGTGAGGCCCTCGGTGTCGGAATCTGGAACCATGTCAGAGTCTGAGTCTGCAACGGGTTGTTGTACTGACCGGACGTTCCTGCGCTGCGACTGGGACCGCTGTGTATTGGTTAGTTGAGCAGATCTGCACAGGGCTGCGTAGTGGCTAAGCTTGCCACACTGGAGACAGCGTCGAGATTTCACGGGGCATTGGTGCTTTAAATGGGCGGAGCCACAGTTTTTGCACGTCATGGCGCTGACGTCAGGACACTCCGTGTGCCACCGCGCATGCACGGTGTGGTCGAACGATGTGTGCACCTGCGCAGTTCGGTGGTCGGCCTCGCCGTTCCCTTGGTCGTGGCACACATGCACAGGAGGCGGGAAAAGCGCGCGAAATGGCCGCCCTCATCCAGACTCAGGCCCTGGAGCTGTTTTACGGCCTGCACCCGCTCCGCATCGTGGGGGCCTTGCCGCGCCATCTCTGCCGCCTTGATATGGGAGTACCGGTTGTCAGCGTGCTCGCGGAGGATGCAGGTTTCGATGGCGATGGTAAGGGTGAGCTGCTTAACTTTAAGGAGCTGCTGGCAAAGGGGATCGGAGTGGACCCCGAAAACGATCTGGTCGCGCACCATAGAGTCCGAAGTGGAGCCGTAGTTGCAGGACTGCGCGTGGATATGGAGGTGGGTTAAGAAGGACTGGAACGGTTCATCCTTACCCTGCAGCCTCTGCTGGAACACATAGCGTTCAAAGCTCTCGTTGACTTCGATGTCACAGTGGCTGTCGGACTTCAGCAGAACTGTTTTAAACTTTGTCTTGTCCTCGCCTTCAGCAAAGGTGAGGGAGTTGAAGATATGGATAGCGTGGTCCCCAGCTGTAGAGAGGAAGAGAGAGATCTTCCTGGCATCCGATGCGGTTTCTAGGTCGGTGGCGTCAAGATGCAGCTGGAAATTCTGCTTGAAAATCTTCCAGTTAGCACCAAGGTTGCCGGCGATGTGGAGCTGCGGGGGAGGGCGGACGCTGTCCATGTTACCGGATGGATGATCGCTGGTCAAAGGCAGACTATCTCAACGTAGGTCCGTCAAACTCGAGCATAACTCACTGGTACCATGATGTGTTGGGTATGCCTGGTCTGCGAGGACTGCGTTTGCTGAAGCAGCAAGAGAGACAGGCTGCCAACACTTGACGAAATGATTTTATTGAACTCTTAACTATCATACATAATTTAACTGTGGGTTGATACTATGCTGACTTGACTGGAGACCTGAGGCTAACCTGACCAGACTATCTTACTACCACATGGTGTATGTTCTAGTTGCTGCTCATGGGCTCTGACTGTCTCAGGGGCTGGATCCCCAGAGAGCGGGAAAACTAGTGCCCACTGGCTTTATAGTGGTCGTGTCCTGTCTGGTGATTGGCTGCTGTGTTCTGTGTGTTCACTGGTCATCCTGTGTGTCAATCACTGTCTATCTGTGCACCATCATAAACCTGTATGTACATTATGACAGCCCCCACCTGCAATAACACAGGGTCATGCCAGCCATATTCAAAAGGTGGAGACAGGACAGTGGGGCACTGACCGTTAGGGACTTCTACACCGACAACAGACTGACAACACTGTAGGAACTGACAGAGAAGTTCCAAACGACAGGGGGAAATGGGTTAAGATATATGCAAATTAAAAATTTCCTATGTAAGGAAGCAAAGACACAGGGCACTGCAACAATCGCTATTAGAGGACCTACTGGACATGGACAACTTAGAAACTGTGGGAACCTGTATGGGAAACTATTGGGAAAGGCGCGCTCTCTACTTGACGAGACAAGAGGAAAATGGGAGGAAAGAGCTAGGGGTTAAAATTGGGTGGGGCCTCTGGAGGGAAGCACTGCAGAGGGTCAACTCCACCTCCACTTGCACATGGCTAAGCCTAATGCAGCTGAATGTGGTGTATAGAGCTCACTTACCCAGAGCCTGAATGAGCAGGTTCTTCCTGGATTGGAGGACAAATGTGAACGGTGCCAGGGAGGCCCGACCAATCACGCCCACATGTTCTGGACATGCCCAGACTTGTCGGGTTCTGGGCTGCCTTCTTCAAGATGATGTCGAAGGTTGTGGGGATGAGGGTGGAGCCATGCTCGAAAGTGGCAGTCTCGGGGTATCAGAACAGCTAGATGTCTTTATGGGGAGGACATAGAACATACAGGAAGGTCGACCCCATAGCCTTTGCCTCCCCAATCGCCCGCTGATGAATCCTGCTCGGCTGGCGGGTGGCAACAACACCCAAAGCTGCAAACTGGCTGTGCGACTTGTCGGAATTTCTCCAAAAGGAAAAAATCAAATTCACCACCCAGGGGTCGGAAGAGGGCTTCCACAAGATGTGGAGGCCAATCACCAACCTGTTCCAAGACTTATTTGTAGCCAACAGCCAATAAGCCGAGGTGGGGGGGGGGGGGGTCCACAGGCACAAACATAAAGGGGGAGGGGGTGGGAGGAGTGAGTGAGGGAACAAAAAGACACAGGGCCCAACCATACTGCAAGTGCGGGGTGTGGGGAGGGAGGGGCGGAGGGGGGTGGGGACCAAGCACTTATGAAGAGGAACAACTGAGTATGAGAAACTTAATACGAAGCAGCATACCTAACAAAGAACAAAGAAAAGTAGAGCACAGGAACAGGCCCTTCGTCCCTCCAAGCCTGTGCCGACCATGCTGCCTGTCTAAACTAAAATCTTAAAGAACAATGCTACCCGAAAATGTGCAGGTTTGATGAACCTTACGAACAAAGAAGACACACCAGATAGCAAGAAAGGGAGGTGGACTTGGGAGAGAGGGGGAGTTGGTGTTGGGAGGCCAAGTCAACATGTACAAAATATGAAATGCAACCGATGTATACAGTTTCTGTGTATGCTCACTTTCATCTTTGTTTTGTATAAAAAGAAAACCCTAATGAAAAACATTTTAAAAAACATACCATTTTTCTATGCAACCTGTCATCATAATTTAACTTTTTAATCCCCAGTAGGATTCTGGAGAACTGACACTTCACGCCTGCCCACAGGTCAGTTTTTTCTTCCTGAGGCACAGTGCACTGTACTGAACACACTATTCCAGATGTGGCCTAACCTAACAGAACTTCCACCCCTTTGTGTTTACTGTGATCATTTTAATTATTTTGCACCCTTACACTCATTCTAGTGATTTTTGTACATAAATCCCTAAATCCATAGAATTCATGGAAGCCCTGCAATGCAGAAAGAGGCCATTCAGCTCATCGAGTCTGCACCCATCCTCCAAAAGAGCACCCTACCTAAAGGCAATCCCCTGCCCTATCCCTGTAACCCCACCTAACCTGCACATCTTTGGACACCAAAGGGCAATTTAGCATGGTCACTCCACCTAACTTGCACATCTTTGGACTATGGGAGGAAACTGGGGCACCCAGAGGAAACCCACGCAGGCACAGGGAGAAAATGCAAACTTCACACAGAAAGTCACCCAAGGCCGGAATCAAACCCAGATCCCTGGCACTGTGAGGCAGTAGTGCTAACCACTGTGCCATCATGCCACCCTATATCTCAGTGTTCCTCCACAGTTCCTAGCTTCTTATCATTTAGAAAAATCATCAAAATCCTTGGGAAATACAGTGAAAACCTAAGGTTCCAGTACAGAGACCTGAGAGGGACCACGGGGCACACTCTGGCAAATGCAGTACATTATCCATTATCCCTATGTTACCAGACCCTGGGCTAGTGCACAGTCAATTCCAATCACACAGGCCCCGGAGTCACAATGTAAGTGAGAGATAAGCATGGAATAGTGATACCAGAACAGCAGCCCTGCTAATCTAATTATTCCACCTTTTACCGTTCCACCCTCTGCCCAAGCACACACAAGACAGGCGTGCAGAGGGAATGGGGATTAATAGGAACAAGAGATGAGTGTCTTTGTTGCTGATGTTGCAGTCTTCGTAGCCGGCTACCTTCCTAAGATGCAAAGTGCTGAACCCACCAGTTGGTTTGGAACTTCTGGCTGCAACCTTCAATTAGAAATCTCAGGCTGAAAGGCTTCCTCTAGGGAGTTACTTTCACTTTTACTGACCTGGGCTTTCACACAGAAGATCCTCCCTCCGTCTGTTCAATTGACACTTGAGTCTACAAGATTGACTATCAGCCTCACTGAGATAATGTCGAAGCTTTCCGCATGAGAGTTTCAAAAGGGTTTTCTGACTCAGCCAGTCTGCCACCGGTCTTAATTGGCTGATGTGCAGAGAGAGAGAAATATCTTCATTCAGACCCTTAGAGCAGTCTCACGTGAGTGCCATCAGCACTGTGCCTTCCTCAGTCTTTCAATCAGAATTTAAACTTTCACAGACTGGCTCGCGAGGGGACCTTAATCACCAGGCATTAGATGATAGAGTCCAAACCTGTGCCTTCTCAATCTCCTGGACCAAATGAGGCTAACACAAAATGGAGTGTGCCTTCTTTGCCAGAATCTTCTGGAACTCCCCACACCAATCAAGATCACGAGCCAGAAAAGTCCCAGGAAATGAAAGTGGCCGAATGGCTAATTGCGAGTTGCTAATTGCTCTAGAAAGAGTGCAGAAGTGGTTTACAGCAAGGTTTAAACAAGGGAATCCTTACACATACCCACTGTCCTCTGCCTCATAAACAATTTCTTACTCTCATGAAAAGGTTGGACAGTAATTTATAATTGCAGGTGATAGAAAGTTTAGAACCATAGAACCATGGAAATTATGTGCAGAATTATTCGGCCAATCGAGTCTGCACCGACTTTGTGAAAGAGCACCGCAGCTAGTCCTACTCCCTAACCCTATCCCTGTAATCTGACTTGTACATCCCTGGACACAAAGGGAGACAATTCATCATGGCTATTCATCATGGCCAAACTACCTAACCTGCACATCTTTGGACTGTGGGTGGAAACCGGAGTACCCGGAGGAAACCCACACAGACATGGGGAGAAGGTATGAACTCCACACCGACAGTCACCTTAGGCCAGAATTGAACCCTGGTGCTGTGAGGCAGCAGTGCTAACCACTGTGCCACCGTGCTGCCTGTTGTATGTCATTTATCTTCTCTTGTTCTTTCATGGGATCTGAGCGTTGCTAACAAGGCCAGCAGTTGTTGCCCATCCTTGAACTGAGTGGCTTGCTCGGTCATTTCAGAGGAAAATTAAGAGTCAATCACATTGTTGTGGGTCTGGAGCCACATGTAGGCCAAGCCAGGTAAGGACTACAGACTTCCTTCCTGAATGGACATTAGTGAACCGGATGGGGTTTTACAACAATTGACATGGTTTCAGCATTATCATTAGACTCTAGTTTCCAGGTTCTAATTGAATTCAAATTCCAGCTGCTGGGGTGGGATTCGAACCCAGGTCACCTAAGACACCTGTGTCTCTGGATTACTAGTCCAGTGACAGTGCCACTACGCCACTGCCTCCCCTTTTGAACAAATAATTTAGGCCAGCTAGAGTCCTAGGTTTGAAGAATCAAATTGAAGCTGATTTTTTGCTCTGGCTTCTCGTTAAAATTTATTTTTACCATTCATACATGGTTGCCATGTGTTATGATGCTGACTCTGGCTCCGGGACGCAGTGTTCTTCAAGCTGCGCTGATTAAAACAATTGATCTGCCTGTGTGGCTTGATTGGAGGGCCAAATATAAAAGCTCACTTCACCCTTTCTTTCAAGTTTGCTAACCCTTTTGCCATCTATCTAGATTCTTTGACTTTGCGGTTGCTGTAGACATCCACATGCTGTGGTGGAGTCATTCTTCAGCCCTTAAACCTACACACCTGTAATAGACCTTATTAGGCAATGTCCGGCTGGTAATTCAAGACCTTCCAGTTAAGTCCTATCAGGTCCAACTGCAGCTTCTTTACATCCTCATTCTTCGGGGTTTTGTGGTCCTCCACCTGCTGCCACCCATGTTGTAAGTTGTATGTTGTCTCACGGAGTGGTCTAGTGGATTGTATGGTTGCATAATAACTATTAATTAATAACACGTAACATACATATATATATATATACACACACAAGATACAGTCCAGACTGGGCCCTATCTTCATGATGATTTCTACCAGATTCCTCCTACACTCTACTACTCCCATGAGACTCCCTGCTTCATAATGTGGGCAGTACTTTTTCCTCAGTTCCACATTAACCTTTATTGTTCTAAAAACCCTAATACTACATATTTTGTGAATTTAATCTTCAGAAATCGAAGGAACTGGAGTGACTCAATTAAGCATAAGGAATCCAAGCTCAATAACCAAAGAAATAGTTTATTATGAGGACATATGCAGGAGTTTACTGGAGATAAAAAGTAATATATACGGCTACATTGAGATAACAATGCTGCAGTTGGTTAGTACCCCTTCCTTTCTCTTGTCATAGGTGAGCAGAACCTTGAGGACCCTGGGTTTCATGAATAGTGACATGGGCAACCATTTTGGCCTGGTGTCGTCGTGGTTAAATGCTTTCATAGTGTAATTTTAATCCACGAATATCCAAGTAAGAGAAACCTGTGTGCTATTTTTAGCACACTGGTTAAGTTGTTTCTGTGCCGGATTCCTATCTGTGAGCATTTCACAGAGGCACTAACCCATTTGAGATGTATTAATTGTAGCAGTTTGGTGAGGGAAGACATCAGTATTAGTTGTCGTCCACAATGCTACAGATAGGCTTGGTAGAGGTGTTGTACACTTCAGAAGCTGAAGCTGCAACCTTTAAAGTGTAATATTTATTCTCTCTGACTGTAAATGTGATTCCGAATTTACAGGTAATGTGCAGCTGCTCCCATCCAGACTATATTTTCAGTTCTTTAAGATTGCAGGTTGGACACTGGATATTGACTTATCTCCATTTTCCACACAAACATGCATTAACCTCGATTGATCAACAGTTACATAATAAGTTATCATATATCTTGTTACACCCATTTTGAAACACAATTATCTGAACAATTAATGTCAACTCGGCACACAAAGACATTTCTGAAAACAGAAAGGACGAAAGATTTAGCAGGTTTAATAGTGACTTGATTTTCATCATGAAGCAAACAGTGAACATAATACAGAATATTTGGTGTGGCGAGGAATGCTTCAGGAGGAATACTATCTCAAATGGAAGTGACCATAATCCACGAATGAGTTCAAACTTTGTAAGTTGCTTGGTTAGTGTCACAGAGGGATTTATCATGTTGTAATCAAGTCTACCTTCCAGAGGAAGGCTAGACAGGAAAGGTCACATTAGATGCTGATTAACAACTGTGCAGAATGAGACAGAGACTGCTTCATTACTCAAGGCAATTTAGATGAAACAACCACAGAATCTAACCACTATATTTATCATATATTGTATAACCCTTTTCCCTTCCACCATCAATCTCTTAAATGTCTTTAGTCCTTGTCATAGTCCACAGAACAAAGGATAAAAAAGGAAAGATTTTGCAACAAAATCACATGTTGTAGTTTGTCTGCTGACCTCAAGGCAGCAATCAAGATTATCAAAAGAATTTCTACAAAGGTATTATTTTTTCACTTGTTGTCTCATTCTTGGGCATAATCAAGCCATCCCTCGCTTACCCAATTATTGTTCAATTGTCTCCACGAGAGCGTCCAGCTTGCATGGCTGATGTAGTGAGTTTAATGATTTTCTGATAAGTGTTTAGGATGCTATATCCATCCATTGTACTTTGTGGGCAAACAGATGGTTGAGGTTACATTCATCTGACAACTTTAATATTAGACCTTCACTTCAGCATTACAACATAAAGACTTGGCATCAGTTCAGTTAAAACCACTTTTCACCAAAATTATTGTTTTAAAATAAATTTAGAGTATCCAATTCTTTTTTTCCCAATTAAGGGGCAATTTAGCATGGCCAATCTACCTACCTGCACATCTTTGGGTTGTGGGGGTCAGACCCATTCAGACATGGGGATAATGTGCAAACTCCAACTCCACATGGGCGGTGACGCGGGGCCAGGATTGAACCCGGGTCCTCGGTGCCCTGAGGCAGCAGTGCTAACCACTGTGGCACCCTGCTGTTCTACTTTTCACCAAAATTATGACTGGAGTGTAAGTATTGTTTCAGATGACCATTTTGAAGTGTTACATTTCTAGCAAGTTCAGAGTTATTTTTTTCGATGAAGTCACCATTATACAGATGAGTCTTATTTAGCATGAGATAGGAATATATTGCCTGTGTTTAAAATGTAAACATCGGCCACAATCTTCCCAAAAATGCA
The DNA here is from genome assembly GCF_047496885.1 of Scyliorhinus torazame. Taxonomy (NCBI): domain Eukaryota; kingdom Metazoa; phylum Chordata; class Chondrichthyes; order Carcharhiniformes; family Scyliorhinidae; genus Scyliorhinus; species Scyliorhinus torazame. The sequence continues at coordinate 222,592,929 of NC_092715.1, read as the reverse complement.
GTATTAGCTCAGGCAAGAGAACTAGTCATTTAGAAGCCATTATGGAATTTACATCCGCGGTCAATGGGCTGTTAGATCGTGGCCATGGGCTTTATTGAATCTCAGGGAGAAAGATACAGAAATACTTAAAAATTCCAACATGTAAACAGATCATTCAACCCATCGACCATATTAATGATATGCTCCAGGCAAATATCCTCTGACCTTATGGCATTTATCTGCCTATTTCCATATCACTTCATTCCCCACTTTTGTCCAAATATCCAATCAAATGTTAATGTAATTTCTGCCTCAACCAGCAACATTAGAACTGAATTCACAATCATCTTTACAAAGAGATTTCTCCTGTCCTCTGTTCTAAATTAACAACAATCTTCAACCAGAAGTGCTAAGTGGATGATCCATCTTGGTCCCGTCTGGAGGTCCCCAACATCACAGATGTCAGAGGATACAGCAGGATTTAGATTGTTTGGAGACTTGGGCGGAGAGATGGTAGATGGAGTTTAATCCGGACAAATGTGAGGTAATGCATTTTGGAAGGTTTAATGCAGGAGGGAATATACAGTGAATGGTAGAACCCTCAAGCGTATTGAAAGTCAGAGAGATCTAGGTGTACAGGTCCACAGGTCACTGAAAGGGGCAACACAGGTGGAGAAGGTAGTCAAGAAGGCATACGGCATGCTTGCCTTTATTGGCTGGGGCATTGAGTATAAGAATTGGCAAGTCATGTTGCAGCTGTATAGAACCTTAGTTAGGCCACATTTGGAGTATAGTGTTCAATTCTGGTCGCCACACTACCAGAAGGATGTGGAGGCTTTAGAGAGGGTGCAGAAGAGATTTACCAGAATGTTGCCTGGTATGGAGGGCATTAGCTATGAGGAGCGGTTGAATAAACTCGGTTTGTTCTCACTGGAACAACGGAGGTTGAGGGGCGACCTGATAGAGGTCTACAAAATTATGAGGGGCATAGACAGAGTGGATAGTCAGAGGCTTTTCCCCAGAGTCGAGGAGTCAATTACTAGGGGGCATAGGTTTAAGGTGCAAGAGGCAAGGTTTAGAGTAGATGTACGAGGCAAGTTTTTTACACAGAGGGTAGTGGGTGCCTGGAACTCGCTACCGGAGGAGGTGGTGGAAGCAGGGACGATAGTGACATTTAAGGGCCATCTTGACAAATACATGAATAGGATAGGAATAGAGGGATACGGACCCAGGAAGTGTAGAAGATTGTAGTTTAGTCGGGCAGCATGGTCGGCACGGGCTTGGAGGGCCGGAGGGCCTGTTCCTGTGCTGTACTTTTCTTTGTTCTTTGTTCTTTGTCAGTCTTCAGTCAATGCAATTCACTTCATGTAATATCAAGAAATGGCTGAAGGCATTGTATACTGCAAAGGCTTTCACAATATTACGGCATTAGCTGAAGGCATGTACCCCAGAGCTTGCCACACCCCGAGCTAAGCTGTTCCAGTACATCTGAAGCAGAGGCATCCACCCGACATTGTGGAAAATTGCCCAGATATGTCCTGTGCACAAAAAGCAGGACAAATCGAACCTGGCAAATTACTGCTCCATTCATCTACTCTTGATCATCAGTAAAGAGATGAAAGGAAGCATCAACCATACAATCCAGCAGCAATTGTGCTCTAAGCTGCCATCCTACTAGCGCCCAGCAAAACGGTGAATTGGTGGCCGTTCTGCATCAGTTTTCCTGGCGCACCGCTCCCACGCCGACGTGGGGGTCATAGTCTCCAAATCAGAGAATCCAGCCCGCACTTAGGTCAACTGGACATTATGAATTCTCCCTCAGTGTACCTGAACATGCGCTGGAATGTGGCGACTAGGGGCTTTTCACAGTAACTTCATTGCAGTGTTAATGTAAGCCTACTTGTGACAATAAAGATTATTAATTATCTTGCTCTTTCCCATAGTCAAATTGGGGGCTAGCACTTATGCCCTATCTTTGGAAGTTGGCCAAGCAGTGGCCTTGTCTGGTCTTGATCCACTTAAGGGTGGATCACTCTTGCCTTGAAAGTTTAAACCAGACGGTCATTGGGCTGGGCTTGAGGACAGCAACTTGTTTGTCATATCCAATGATTCCCATTCATTTGTTGAGGTGGAATTTGCATTGAAGTCCTGTGTGGGAGGCGTAAGGGTCCTTCCTGTTTATTTCCTGTTTATTGCCATATTTCCATTGCCTTTTATTTTTGCCATTACATTTTTGATCCACGGATGATTAATGGATATCTCAATTTAAGGCAAGCAGCCTGCACCTTTAATTCAAGCAGTAATAATAGGAAGGCTGTACTGATTTAAACAGAAGCTGTAGACTTCCAGCTCGAAAGAAAGAGATGGGTTGGACCTCGATTTGACTGACTTGGCTGGTGGTTAACGAATTGGCCCAAAAGGTTGTATGCTGCCTGATGATAGGTGGTGATTGGATCCCATTCCACCAGAATATTTTTCAGCATCCCAAGGTTTGAATTTGGTTTCAGTTTTGATTCTGGCAGCATGGGGAAGGAATACAGCTAATGCTCTCCAAAAAGATCCAGAAAATTCTCTGCAGAAAGATCCAGCTGAATCTCTCCAGAAGGCCAGAGTGAAGGCAGACTCTCTCTCTCCAGAAAGCCTCTGGGTGCTATTTCCTTGGAACTACAGAGACCTGAAGACAAATCATTAACTGAAAGCAAAGTTATGTGAAGTAAGATACCTCTCCAGGAATGTTGTGAGTACTGTATTTTGAACAACAGAGTACCTGAGTGAACGAACCTACATGAAAGATCATTACAGCTACAAGCTAAATACTTTAACCTGCAAGCTTGCTGTGAAGAGAAGTGTGTTAACACCATCTTCTGTAATAAAGACTCTTTCTTCCCTCCATTTATGATTTTATTTGTATCAGTGTTTGTCTGTCTTGTGTGTGTATGTGTGTAGAGGGTGATGGCAAGTTTGTCATTAGCCAGTTGTGTTTACTGCATTTTTCATGATAGTTCCTGTAATAAATAAACAGTAATCGTGTTTACATTTTTTTAAACTTGGCAACGGTAATTATTGGACAGCCAAAGGACAAAGCCCTCGGGTATCTGTATAAGAATACTTTGTAAATTAATTATATTATGACTCTGGGGCATGTGGGGCTGGAATTGGTCGCACACTAGCCCAGGTGTTGTAACAGAGGTTTTTTTTCTAGATCGGTCTTCTTGATGGGAGTCCTACATTGGGTGAGTTCATAGATCAGCATGAAGTGGCAGATGGGGGGCATTGAAAACTGTTTCTATCATTTTGTGAGTTGTTGCAAATTGGCAGATATAGAACATAGAACATAGAAAATACAGCACAGTACAGGCCCTTCAGCCCACGATGTTGTGCCGAACCTTTGTCCTAGATTAATCATAGATTATCATTGAATTTACAGTGCAGAAGGAGGCCATTCGGCCCTTTGAGTCAGCACCGGCTCCTGGAAAGAGCACCCTACCCAAACTCAACACCTCCACCCAACACCAAGGGCAATTTGGACATTAAGGGCAATTTATCATTGGCCAATTCACCTAACCCGCACATCTTTGGACTGTGGGAGAAGGCATGGAGGAGCCTCGGAAGGCACCGCGGGGTCACCAAGGAAAATGGAGGCTGGAGCACCAGGGAAGGCCGCACTGCTTACGGCTGAAGAAATAACTAAGGTGATGGCTGCGGAATTTGAAAAGCAATTGGCGCAGATTGCAAAATGCATGGAGACGGTGAGGAAGGAGATGAGGGAGGTTTTGAGTGTGCTGGTGGAGGAGGCGATTTCCCCGGTGACGAAGGTGGTGGCGAGCGCAGTGGCGGAGGTGCGAGAGCAAGGGGAGGCGCTGAAGGAAGTGGAGGAGATGTTATTGCAGCACAGTGATCAATTTGCCTCGATGGGGAAAGAGATGCGGAAGGTGATGGATACTAACAAGAATCTGCGAGGATAAATGGAAGACCTGGAAAACAGATCCAGGCAACAGAATTTGAGGATTGTGGGGCTGCCCGAAGGAGTTGAAGGACCGAAGCCGACTGAGTATTTTGCCGCGATGCTGGCGAAACTATTGGGGGAGGGGGAGGATCCCTCCCGATATGAACTGGATCGGGCTCATCGGTCATGGAGGCCTGTACCAAAGGCGAGTGAGCCACCAAGGGCAGTGACTCTGTGCTTCCGTAGGTACAGTGTGAAGGAGAAGGTCCTGAGCTGGGCCAAGCAGAAGCGGATGGTGCAGTGGGCTGGAGCTGGTATACGCGTATACCAGGACTTTACGGTGGAGCTGGCAAGGAGACGGGCTGCCTTCAACCGGGTGAAGAGGGCACTGTACATTAGCAAGGTGCGGTGCGGCATTGTATATCCAGCGAAGCTGAGGGTGACTTACAAGCTCAGGGACTTTTATTTTGGAACGGCGGAAGCAGCGGAGGAATTTGCGAAAGCAGAAGGACTGTGGCAGAACTGACAAACTGAGGAATGGCCATGTGCCGATGTAACCTCATGACTGTATTTTCTTCTTTTTTGTATCACTGCGCGCGGGTGTAGAGACTAAAGGAGCCAATGTGGTATATATTTGGACAAGGGAAGGGACGGGACTTTCACTCTAAATTAGGGTTCTTTGGGGTGTAGGTGGATATGCGGGGTTTGTGTGCTAAAAGGGGATAGAACATAGAACATAGAACAATACAGCGCAGTACAGGCCCTTCGGCCCACGATGTTGCACCGAAACAAAAGCCATCTAACCTACACTATGCCATTATCATCCATATGTTTATCCAATAAACTTTTAAATGCCCTCAATGTTGGCGAGTTCACTACTGTAGCAGGTAGGGCATTCCACGGCCTCACTACTCTTTGCGTAAAGAACCTACCTCTGACCTCTGTCCTATATCTATTACCCCTCAGTTTAAAGTTATGTCCCCTCGTGCCAGCCATATCCATCCGCGGGAGAAGGCTCTCACTGTCCACCCTATCCAACCCCCTGATCATTTTGTATGCCTCTATTAAGTCTCCTCTTAACCTTCTTCTCTCCAACGAAAACAACCTCAAGTCCATCAGCCTTTCCTCATAAGATTTTCCCTCCATACCAAGCAACATCCTGGTAAATCTCCTCTGCACCCGCTCCAAAGCCTCCACGTCCTTCCTATAATGCGGTGACCAGAACTGTGCGTAATACTCCAAATGCGGCCGTACCAGAGTTCTGGACAGCTGCAACATGACCTCCCGACTCCGGAACTCAATCCCTCTACCAATAAAGGCCAACACTCCATAGGCCTTCTTCACAACCCTATCAACCTGGATGGCAACTTTCAGGGATCTATGTACATGGACACCTAGATCCCTCTGCTCATCCACACTTTCAAGAACTTTACCATTAGCCAAATATTCCGCATTCCTGTTATTCCTTCCAAAGTGAACCACCTCACACTTCTCTACATTAAACTCCATTTGCCACCTCTCAGCCCAGCTCTGCAACTTATCTATATCCCTCTGTAACCTGCTACATCCTTCCACACTATCGACAACACCACCGACTTTAGTATCGTCTGCAAATTTACTCACCCACCCTTCTGCGCCTTCCTCTAGGTCATTGATGGAGGAGTGATGTTTTTCAGGACAAGAAACCAAGGGAGTGGTGTTGAGAGTGGTGTTCCAGTAATGATACACATGGTAGCATTCAGCTCGATGTCAAGTCTGTGTGTAGGTGATGATCTTGATCAAATAGGTGCACAGTATTCTTTTACTAAGTATGAGAGTGCAAGTGCGACAGATCGGAGGGGCTGGTAGCAGCTCCCAACATTGAACCAGATAGTTTAGCAATTAAGCTGTTTCTGGACTTGACCGTGGCTGCAATTGTTTTTAGATGTTCCCGGATGGTCAGTGTCCTATCTAAAGTCACTTCAAGTTTTGTTGGAATTGGGTGGTGCTTTAACTTGTAGCTGTTCTTTTGGATGTTGACCTCTTTATTGGCTTCTGTATTGTAAATATGGAATAAGCTGTGTACTGTTTTTGTGGAACTTGGCTTATGTCACCATCTGTCGCAGTATTGTTCAAGTTTTGACAAGTCCTCATTTAGCGTCCGGTCCAAGGTGTCGAAGTCGGGGGCTTGAGTTGTGAGGCCGACGTTGTCGGCATATATTAATTTCCAGGAGGTAGTTTTTGGAAGGTCATTTGCGTACAAGTTGAATAGGGTTAGAGCCAGTACTGAGCGTTGGGGTAGTCCATTTGTTTATCTTTTCCATGTCCTCCTTGCCTATTCAAGGTGAACTCTGAACCTTCAATTGTTCAACATTGTTCCGATCCTTTTAATTTCCTGGGCACAGGGCCCCTGACAGCTTCACGAGGAGGCTAATGTTGCAAACAGTGTCATAGGCAGCTGTGTGGTCAACGTACACAGCAACTGTCTTCAAGTTTTCTGAAAGCCATTTTCAATGGAGTTGGTAACGGCCAGTAGCTGTTCCCCTGTGCTTGCAGTCCCTGCGGAAACCAGCTTGGTTGATGCTAAGGACTTCTTCTGTGATTGGGAATATGAAGGATGAGAAATTCAAGGATTTTATATGGGACCAACAGGAGAGAGATTGGGCATAAGTTAGTTGCAAGTATGGGGTATTTGTGGGATTTTTGTATGTTGATAACTTTTGCTGTCTGCCATTTCTTTGGCTGGTGTTGGAATTTATGACCATCATGGAAAATCAGGTCAGCCATGCAAGAACTGCAGCGATATTTTCATATCTTTCTCCCTTGCCACAGTTCAGGCCCGGTAGGACCTTCTTTAGTTCTATAACCTCAGAAGGGCAGGGCTGATGGCTTTGTGTTGTCTTAGTGTTGTCTTAGTTCATCTTGGATGTTTCTTTTGGTGTTTATGGCAAGTGTAAGGGTCCTTCCTGTTTATTCCATGTTTATTCCATGTTTATTCCCTTATTTCCCCTTTCTTTTATTTTTGCCATTACATTTTTGATCCATGGTTATTTAATGGACATGTGACTTTAAGGCAAAGCAGGCTGCACATTTAATTCAAACATGAAGATCCAGAAGGCTGTGCTGTTTTAGACTGACACCAGTGATGACCCAAGTTGATTGATGTGGCTGGAAGCAAATGAATGGGCCGAAAGGGTGGTGCTCTGCCCAGTAACAGGTGGTGATTGGTTCTGTTCCCACTGAAATGGCTCAGAGATCTAAAGAGATTCAGTATCACTTTTGGCAGCTAAGCAAGAAAAGTTATCTTTTCTCTATCTTCTCCTCAAATAACCAGTGAAATTCTCACCAAAAGGTGGGAAACAATTCTCTTTCTCTGCAGAAAAGGCTGATGCAGGCAGAATCCAGAATATGACAACTCTCTCTGCAGATCAGGCTGCTGTGAATCCAGTGGCATCTCATGGAAAAGCTGTGACTAAGAATTTACTAACTGCAAGAACGATCATTATGGGCTGTAAACCTGAGACTTTAAACCAGACTCATACTGTGAAGAAAGTGCATTGAAGAACTCATCACCTGAAGCGAGGACCTTTATCTTTTTACCTAAAACCTTATTATCTTACCACTTTCTCCCTCTCTGTGTTTGTCTGTCTTGTGTGTGTGTTGGTAGAGGGTGGGACTGTTAAAGGGGGAGTCAGATACTAGCTTGATGTTATGCAGCTGTATTCACTGCATATTTCATATTTGTTCTAGTTGTAAATAAACAATAATTGTGTTTAAACTTACAAACCTGGTGACTGTAATTATTGGGGCTGCCAAGGGCCAAAGATTTTGGGTCTTTTAATAAGAATTATTGGTTAATTCACTTGTATTATGACTCCAGCTGAGTGGGGCTGGAGATGACCGCCCACTTGCCCAGGGTGTCGTAACACAAGCAGGTGGTTGGAAACATGGTTGGGAGTATCTGAGGGGGCATTTTTGAATGTGTGGCTTTTGGGCTGCTCCAAGGCAATGAATTAGGCTCCAGCATATCCTGCTGGAGTGTGTGAAGTTTAGCTCTGCTACAGCCCCACATGGTGCAGCACGTGACATTGAGGGACACAATCAGACCGTCTCTTGCCTCTGAGTCCCCTGATGCTTTGTATGTCTTTAGGAGGGCAGCATGCTCTTTATCCAACCATGGAATATAGATGGGTTGGTAGTCTCAGGGAATTGCCATGCAGGCTGTTTTGTCGATGGCACTGCAGAGATGGTGATGCTTCAACAATAGTGGTGTTTAGTCGTGGGATTGTTGGCATATGTGTTCTAATCACTAGCTTTCGGAGCAGTACTCCTTTCTCAGGTGAATCACATGGCACAATTCAAGAGTGTGATGGAATATTATCCACTTGCCTGGATGAGTGAATCTCCAACAACACTCAAGAAGCTTGACACCATTCAGGACAGAGCAGCCCACTTAATTGGCATCCAATCCACAAACATTCACTCCCACCACCACCGACACACAGTAGTAGCAGTGTGTACCATCTGCAAGATGCACTGCAGGAACTCATCAAGGCCCCTTAGACACTGCCTTCAAGTCCCACAAACATGACCATCTAGATGGACAAGGAGTGCAGACACAAAGGAACATCACCACTTGGAAATTCCCCTCCAAGTCACTCACTATCCTGGCAGGAAATTTATTGCAGTTTCTTCATTGTTGCTGGATCAAAATCCTGGAACTCCCTCCCCAACAACACTGTGGGTGTAGCTGACAGAGTAAGCAGGGTTTACAACTGGGAAATCATGTTTGATAAATGTACTTGTATTCTTCGAGGATGGGGGGAGCGGGGCAGTGGGGAACCTGTGGATATAATTTATTTGGACTTTCAAAAGGCTTTTGACAAGGTCCCATGTAAGAGATTAGCATGTAAAATTAAAGTGCATTTGATTTGTGGCAGTGTATTGAGATGGGTAGAAAACTGTTTGGCAGACACAAAACAAAGAATAGAAATAAATGGCTCTTTTTCCAGACCCCAGCTATTCACAATATGTACCAATTAGGGAACTAAATGTAATATCTCCAACTATACAGATGACACAAAGCTGGGTGGCAGGGTGAACTGTGAGGAGCATGCAGAGATGCTTTAATATGATTTGGACAAGCTGAGAAGTGGGAAAATACATGACAGACACAGTATATTCTGGACAAATATAAAGTTATCTACTATCGTAGCAAAAAAGGAGGGCAGATTATCTGAGTGGCTATAAGTTGAGAGAGGGGAATGCGCAATGAGACCTGCGTGTCGTCGTACACCAGTCACTAAAGGTAAGCAGCAGGTGGTAAACAAAGGAAATGGTATCATAGCAAGAGGATTTGATACAGGAGCAGGGATGTTTTGGGACAATTGTCCACGGCCTTGGTGAGACCATCTGGAATATCATGTGCAGGTTTCGTCTCCATATCTGAGGAAGGATGTTCTTTCTATAGGGAGCGCAGCAAAGGTTGACCAGATTGATTCCTAGGATGGCAGGATGGACGTATGAGGAGAGATTGAATTGCTTTGGATTATATTTGTTGGTGTTCAGAAACATGATGGGGGATCTCATTAAAAGATATGGGGCTGGATTGTCCGTTTCAGCGGCCGGCTGAAACAGAGAATTCCCAGGCGTTTTATGACGGCAAAATCAGTGCCGAACCATCACCAATTCCAGGACTGGTGAGGGGGTAGTAGCGGCGCTGGGTGAAACTCCCGGCTCCCGTGCTGAAAATGGCTGGAGAACAGCCGGGTCCCTAGCCGTGCATGCACTGCCGACGACCGGCAGCGGTCGAGCCATACAACATGGTGTCGGCCGTGCGCGGACCACACCCGCCGTCCGCAACCCCACAGGCCACCCCCTGGCCACCCCCATCACTCCCCGCAGCCCATGCGGAAGCCCACCCAGCCAGCGGCACGGATCCTGGATCCGAGTGGAAATCTAAATAGATCATGTCTACTAGTTCTCCTTTGTCTAACTTCCTTGTTACATTCTCAAAGAATTCTCACAGATTTGTCAGACATGACCTCCAACTGATTGAAGCCATGATGTCTCAGCCCTATTTGATCATGCACTTCCAGGTATTCCGCAATCTCATCTTTAATAATGGACTCTAAAATCTTACCAATAACCGAAGTCAGGCTAACAGGCCTATAATTTCCGGTCTTCTGCCTCCCTCCCTTCTTAAACAGGGGTGTTACATGAGCCATTTTGCAGTGCTCTGGGACCTCACTGCCTCCTATTATTCCTGAAATAGCACCAATGCCTCCACAATCTCCTCAGCTATCTCCTTTACAACCCAGGGGTGTCATCCATCCGGTCCAGGTAATTTATCCACCTTTAGACCTTTCAGTTTGCTCAGAACCTTCTCCTTAGTGATGGTCACGGCACTCACCTCTGCCCTCTGATTCTCCTGAAGTTCTATTGTCCCACTGGTGTCTTCCACTGTGAAGACTGATGCAAAGTAACTGTTCAGTTCCTCTGCCATTGCTTTGTTTCCTATTGCTACTTCTCCAGTCTCATTTTCCAGTGGTCCAATGTCTATTCTTGTCTCTGTTACTTTTATATATATATTGAAAAAAAACTCTTCCTACCTTCCTTTATATTACTAACAAGCTTACACTCATATTTCATCTTCTCCCCCATGTTATGGGTCAGGGTTTAGAGAATCCCAAAGTATATCATGGAGTTCACCTGACCCACAACTTTTAATAGATTGTGGTATGGGGAGCACACGGCTCACTCTACAGGTATGGTATAGCAGAAAATGGACCAGTGTCTTTTTAAAACAAAACAATGTTTATTCTATGAACTCGTTAACCTTTTTAAAACAAACAGTGAATATCTTAGCAACCAGTAAATCAAGTACACCCCCCAAAGAATACAACACTTAGTAATCTATATGCTGTTCTTTTAACATCCAAAAGGCTTAACAAACCTTCAAACAGGAGCACATTAGGGTTTACATTCAAGACTGAAAACATTTATACTTCTTCTGAATTCACCAAATGATCCACAGATAGTTTTTCATGGCAGAGATCAACTGCAGTGCAGCTCACAGACACACCCAAGCTTTCTCAAACTGAAACTAAAAAAATCAGAAGTAGAGCTCAGCTCCACCCACACTCTGACATCACTCCAGTAACATGAGCAGCTCCATTTTTAAAGGTACATTTCTTAACCACCCAGTTCCTAAAGGGTACTCTCACATGACACCCCTTATTGTGTTTTTTAGTTGTCCTCTACTCGCTTTTAAAGGCTTCCGAATCCTCTGGCTTCCCATTAATCCAGACCATGGATTTGTATGCTTTTTCTTTTTCTTTTATGCTGTCCTAGATTCCCTTGATGTGGAGATGCAGGCGTAGGACTGGGGTGGGCACAGTAAGAAGTGTTACAACACCAGGTTAAAGTCAAGCAGGTTTATTTGGAATCACTAGCTTTCGTAGCGTAGCTCCTTCATCAGGTGACTCAACTGAGGAAGGAGCTGTGCTCCGAAAGCTAGTGATGCCAAACAAACCTGTTGGATTTTAACCTGATTCCCTTGTCAGCTATGTATGCCTCATCCTCCCCTTATCATGTTTCCTCCTCCTTGGGATGAATTTCTGTTGTGCCTCCCGAATAACTTCCAAAAACTCCTTCCATTGTGTTCGTTGCTAGGCATCCTTTCCAATCAACTCTGGCCAGCTCCTCCCTCATGTAAAGACATGTAGTTACCTTTATTCAATTGTAATACCATTACATCTGATTGCAGCTTCTCCCTCTCAAACTGCAGGGTAAATTCTATCATATTGTGGTCACTGCCCACTAAGGGTTCCTTCACCTTAAGTTCCCTAAGCAGATCTGCCTCATTACACATCACCAACTCCAGAATTGACTGTTCCCTAGTGGGCTCGACCACAAGCTGCTACAAAAATCCATCTCGTAGACATCCCACAAATTCCTTTTTTTGGGATCAACTACCAACCTGATTTTTTCAGTCCGCCTGCATTTTGAAGTCCCCCATGATTACTGTAATATTACTGTTCTTATATGACTTTTCTATCGCCTGATTTGTTTTCTGCCCCACATCCTGACTGTTGCAAGGGTCCTGTACATGACTCCCGTCAGGGTCTTTTTACCTTTGCAACTCTAGGAGCCACACAAATTCTATGCCTTCTGATCCTTTATCGTTTCTTGCAATAAATTTAATTTCATTCCTTACTAACAATACAACCCCGCCTCCTCTGCCCATCTGCCTATCCCTTCAATAGGACACATATCCTTGAATATTTAGATCCCAGCCCTAATCCCCTTGCAGCCATGCCTCTGTGATGCCCATATCATACCCGTCAATTTCAATGTGTACAACAAGTTCATTTACCTTGTTTCATATACTGCACGCATTTAGGTACAACATCCTCAGTCCTGAATTTCCCGCCCCCTTCTCATATTTGTCCCCTTGTTTTGCTCTACCTGAAGTTAGATTCCTACCACCTTCTGTACTCTCTGTTCTATTACGCGTTCTGGAAATTTCACTAATCTCTCCTGTGCCCTCGGCCCCTTTAAAAAGTTTAAAGTCCTCGCCATTCACCTGCGCTTCTACCTTCTACTTTAACTTTGATTTTCTAGTTCTCCATACAACCGATCTTTCTCCCCACTATTTACTTTAAAGCCTTATCTACCGCCCTAGTTATGCGATTTGCCAAGACTATGGTGCCAGCATGACTCAGGTGAAGACTGTCCCAACGGAACAGGTTTCCTCTTCCCCAGTATTGATGCCAATATTGGTCCCATGAATTCAAACCAATTTCACACCAATCTTTGAGCCACATATTTACCTCCTTAATTTTTTGACCCTGTGCCTTGACAGTTCTGATGATGTGGCGTCCCAGAGTTCCTTTAAACCAACCACAAAAAAATACCCTGGTTCATGTTTTCACCACTTCTGTGAAAACAGCCTGCTCATAATTATCTTTGAATTGTCCATGGAGCTTTCCTTTTTAGGCCCTTTTAGCCAGCTTGCACACTACCTCCAAGACCTCTTGTCCCTTTTTCTGCCAAACAGAAATTTGACCTCTTCTGGAAAATAATTTGCATCTTCTCCTCACAAGACTTTTCTGTGGCCTTCTTTGTGTCTCTCTGTGCTTTCACTTTGTGTCTGCATCTGTGGTCTGATCATCTTCACCCTCTAGTTCCTCTGTTTGCAGTTCTCTTTTGTGCCAGCCACACAGATTCTGATTTTGACTTCCTTCCTATTGGTACTGCTTCCAGGTCACTTGGATCAGTATTTCTTATTATCCAAGAAAATTACAATTGATCCCTTTACAATTGATGCAAACCTTAAAAGCATTTTTCAGATTTTTTTTAAAATTCAGAGTACCCAATTATTTTGTTTTTACAATTAAGGGGCAATTTAGCATGGCCAATCCACCTACCATGCACATCTTTGGGGTGTGGGGGCAAAACCCACACAAACACGGGGAGAATGTGCAAACTCCACATGGCCAGTGACCCAGGGCCAGGTTCGAACCTGGGACCTTGCCACGGTGAGGCAGCAGTGCTAACCACTGCACTACCATGCTGCCCTCCTTTTTCAGAATTCTTAAGAGCAATTACAGATTCCACAGGCCTTCGAAAGAAATGATAAATTTTCCTTACTGTACATTTTACAGGTCAAATGTTGTCACAGGTTTGTAAGAATGCATTTGTTACACCGGGCACCACATTCAAGTAAATAAATGTAAAATTCAGATAGCAGTTGTTCGCAAGGATTGCCTTGGGTGGCTTTATGGAAAAACTACCTTGAAATGGGGGCCTTATGTGGGCCATCAGCAACAACGGAATTGTATACAACACATTCTGTAACCTCACAGCCCGGCACATCCCCCAGTCTAGAATTACCATCAAGCCAGAGGATTGAAGAGTGCAGAGGGCATGCCAAGCAGCATTAAATAAAATGTGTCAACCCCATGTTGAAGTTGGTGTTATACAAATGTAATGATTAATAATTGTGTAGCATTGCTTTTTGTATCTGAGATGTTTCCAAGTAGAAATTTACAACCAGCTCCCTTTGTGACTGTGATTTGAACAAGTGAATAAATGCAGTCGACACAGATTTTTCAAAAGGAATATTGCTTCCTCAGAGTAACATTGTGGAATACCCTGAACAGCAGGTGCGTGTTGATATGCAAGCAGCTTAAAGGCACCCAGCCGAATGTTGCATTCTATTATTAAAAGCCTTTTGTGTCTATTTGCCTTTGGTTGACATGAATCTCCTACCTCTTTCTAGATCATTAGAACAGAGTGGAAAAATATAATAGGGATAACTGGATTAAAATTGCTGTAGGATATTCTGCCAACTTTCACACTGAAATGAGCTTTCCCAAAATAACAACCTAAAGTGCTTGGGAAATAATGAGGACTAGTTATGCTCTAGCTCTGCAAGAAAACTCACAGCGCTACAGGAGATGATTTTCAGACAGCCCCCACAAGACAGTTGATCGCATTTGGTGCAGCAAAGATTTGATATGAGAGAAAGCTCAATGTCAGGAAAGCACCTCATGTCTACAATATCAAGTGATATGAATTTGCATAACATAGGCAGCCAATGGGGACCATAACCAGGCTTAGCATCTCAAACAGCATGACGTGAGCTGCATTAAAACATCACTAGCCTCTTTAATTGTTGACTTTGATGGCCGATAAATGCAACATTAAGTCATTTGAACCCATGCAGGGGTAGATTAAACAACATTTATGTCTTATTTTGGAATGTGACATTTACAACTCTCAAGACAACAAGACAATGCCGTTTCATTGGGCTATGAAATTTATCTAAATCACAAAGTTAGGATCAAAAAACAATGAAATAATGTACATTTTCTCAAAAGGTTCTTTTATATGGTATGAAGGGAGTATTTTGTCGCTTTAATCTTAAATCTGCTCATTAAATGTTGTGCATGTCATATTCAAAGTCTTTGTTGAGACTATGTCTAATTTAATTTATTTCTGTCAGTCATTGCCAGAGTAAAATAAATGTGGAGACCCTCAAGCTTGAATTTCCTTTAAACATTACTGCCTTGTTGTGCTGGCCAAATTAAGTAGGCAGCCGTCATAAAGAATCTAGTTAATTGGATGTACATGCTGTGGAAAACATTTGCCGAGTGCTATTTACATTGATTTGCAGACAGCTGGAAAGCGTTATTCCAGTGCTTGTCTGATTATTTACAATTGCTGTGGATGGGAGGTGCAGTTCATGCCCACCTTTGTACCTGTACCTTTCAGCTGTAAAGGTTGTCAGTAATGTGGCATGGCAGTTCATATGTTAAGGATGGATGCAAGTATGATTATTTACAGCATTGCTATGCCTACTGACTGGGGATATGTTTTAAATCAAAATAAGAAAATGGAAATCTGAAATGAAAACAGTAAATACTGGACATCCACTGTAGTCTTGTCAGTGAACTTAAAGAGGACAAAGAACAAATAACAATACAGCACAGGAACAGGCCCTTTGGCCCTCCAAGACTGTACCGGTCATGATACCAACCTTGCCCAAAACTCTCAGCACTTCCTCGTGCCATATCCCTCTGTACCCATCCTATCCATGTGTTTGTCAAGATGCCTTTTGAATGCCGTTAATGTCTCTGCTTCCACAATCTCCCCTAGCAGAGCGTTCCAGGCACTCACCACCCTCTGCATAAAAAACCTGCCTCGCACATCTCCTCTAAACATTGCCCCACTGATTTTAAACCTATGCCCCCTCGTGACTGACCCCTCCATAGATATCATAGATATCATAGAATTTACAGTGCAGAAGGAGGCCATTCGGCCCATCGAGTCTGCACCGGCTCTTGGAAAGAGCACCCTACCCAAGGTCAACACCGCCACCCTATCCCCATAACCCACCCAACACTAAGGGCAATTTTGGACACTAAGGGCAATTTATCATGGCCAATCCACCTAACCTGCACATCTTTGGACTGTGGGAGGAAACCGGAGCACCCGGAGGAAACCCACGCACACACGGGGAGGATGTGCAGACTCCGCACAGACAGTGACCCAAGCTGGAATCGAACCTGGGACCCTGGAGCTGTGAAGCAATTGTGCTATCCACAAGGCTACCGTGCTGCCCCAGAAAGAAAGCCTGAAATATCCCTCAGAGTCAATGCACTTTGCAAGCTCCTATTTCTGGAAACCAATGTGAACATTGTTGAAGTTACTCTATGCAGTGATAATTCATAGAATATCTGGGAAAGGGTGCCTGCCCATTTAATCTATTCATGCCCCACATAATTTTGCAGACTTCCATCCGGTCCCCCCTCAACATCCTTCTTTCGAATGAAAACAGTCCGAGTCTATTCAGCCTCTCCGCGTAGCTAACACCCTCCAGACCAGGCAACATCCTGGAAAACATCCTCTGCACTCTCTTCAAAGCCTCCAAATCCTTCTGGTAGTGTGGCAACCAGAATTGTGCGCAATATTCCAAGTGTGGCCTGACCAAGGTTCTATACAACAGCAGCCAGTTTTTATACAAAGATGTCAGTCAAGGCCCAGGCAATTTTCTTCCTTGCTTCCCTCAGTATTCTGAGGTAAATCCCATCCATCCCAGGACACTTATCCACTTTAATATCTTTTAAAAGATCCAATACCCTCTCCTTTTTGATGTTAACATAATGCAGACTGTTCACACATCCTACCCAAGAGTTATCTTCCACAAAGTCCCTTTCTTTGGTGAACACTGATGCAAAGTATTCATTTAGTACCTCGTCCATTTCCTCTGGCTCAACAGATAGATTAACCCCATTGTCCATAAGTGGTTCAATCCTTCCCCTGGCCACCCTCTTGCTTTTTACATATGAATAAAATACTTTGGGATTCACCTTAATCTTACTTGCCAAGGACTTTTCATGACCCTTCCTCGCTCTCCTAATTTCCAGCTTTAGTACCTTTTGTGAGGGCCACAAAGAATCCAGCACGAGTTGAAGAATCGAAAGAAATAACATTTATTTACAATAACATATATATAAACAACAACAGCAGCAGCAGCAGCAGCAGCAGCAGCAACAGCAGCAGCAGCAGCAGCAGCAGCAGCAACCCCCTTGCTGCTCACTCTCCTCTGCCGGTTCCAAACTGGCCAGTTTTATTTATGCAGGGAATCTGCGAATGATTTCTCCACCCCCCCTCATTGGGGAAGCTCATACTCCCAAAGGATTGTGGGATTGCCATTAGTCCCCAACCAGTAGTAAGCAGGCAGGTTATAACATCCCTCCCCCTCAAAATCCAAGGAATCCACAGAAGACCCTGGCGAAGGAGAGCGTCGGACTCGTTTTGCCGCAGACCGGACACCATTTGCACGAGGCGCTGGATCGGGCGGCTTGTAACGAGACGGAGAACGGCGCTTCCGTGATGAACGGCGTAACGGTTGTACATCCACGGCCCGTGGGCCCGAGGATTCCCCCTCTGAGGTGTCCTGTGTCTCCATCTCGGAGTCGGAGTCAGCTGCCTCCGTCATCTTGGTGTGTCTAGCTCCACGTGGTTCTGCAACGACCTGCGCAGACTTTGAGTGCAGCACCAGAGGAAGATAGTGAGGACTACTTTCCACTGTGTCTGGTCTCTGTGGCTGTAGAAATGAGCTCCGGGGGCGGGGAATCTTTGGAAGGGATGGTCTTCTGGACCGAACGGGGTCTACATGCTTGCGCTGGAGATGACCCTGGGCTTGCACCTGGTAAGAGATAGGGTCCGTTTGGCGAAAGATTACACCAGGGACCCACTGGGCACCACTGGGCACCACCAGCAAAATTCCGAACGAACACTGGGTCACCGGGCACAAACTACCGAAGGGACATTGAAAACAGCGCGGGAGTTGAGTGAGCCGGGACAGTGAAAACAGCGCGGGAGTTGAGTGAGCCGGGACAGTGAAAACAGCGCGGGAGGTGAGTGAGCCGGGACGATGAAAACAGCACGGGAGGAGAGAGAGCCGGGAGAGTGAAAACAGCGCGGGAGCTGAGTGAGCCGGGACAGTGAAAACAGCGCGGGAGATTTAAAAAGCGCGGGAGCTGCGAGTCGGAGCGGAGATTTTAAAAGATCGCGGCCTAGTTTCGGCAGCCGTTCGGAGGAGGAGGAGCAGTCTCTGTCAGGTAGAGAACCTGAGAACATCTAAGACACTCAGAGGGTAAGAAGGTAAGTAAGTGATTTTTACTCATTTTTACTTTTATACCTTTTTCAAATTGTGTGTGTCGGGGGGAAACTGAAGTGACATCACAGAAAAGCTGTGGCCTGAGTGGCTGGTTGGGAATCTACACTAAATTAAAAAAATTAAGCATCGGTAACTAATTAAACATAATTACTTAATTATAATTTAGAGGGATATCTAAGCCAGAGATCGGAGAGTACTATATTTAGCTTTCGCATTTCTATTAGAAACTAGTGCTAGGAAACAGATAGTTAACAGTAACTCTGAAATTTTTTTAAATTAAAAAAAATAAATTAAATTTTAATTTTAATTAATTGACGCAATGTCAGTTAGAGGGGTGCAGTGCTCTGACTGTGAGATGTAGCAGGTCCGGGAGGCTTCCAGCATCCCGGATGGCTTCATCTGCAGAAAGTGCACCCAACTGGAGCTCCTCACAGACCGCATGGTTCGGTTGGAGCAGCAATTGGATGCACTTAGGAGCATGCAGGTGGCAGAAAGCATCATAGATCGCAGTTATGTAAATTTGGTCACACCCAAGGTGCAGGCAGAGAAATGGGTGACCACCAGAAAGGGCAGGCAGTCAGTGCAGGAATCCCCTGTGGTTGTCCCCCTCTCGAACAGGTATACCCCTTTGGATACTGTCGGGGGGGATAGACTATCAGGGGAAAACAGCAGCAGCCAGAGCAGTGGCACCACGGCTGGCTCTGATGCTCAGAAGAGTAATAGTAATAGGGGACTCTGTAGTCAGGGGCACAGATAGACGCTTCTGTGGACGTGAAAGAGACTCCAGGATGGTATGTTGCCTCCCTGGTGCCAGGGTCCAGGATGTCTCCGAACGGGTAGAGGGCATCCTGAAGGGGGAGGGCAAACAGGCAGAGGTCGTTGTACATATTGGTACTAACGACATAGGCAGGAAGGGGCATGAGGTCCTGCAGCAGGAGTTCAGGGAGCTAGGCAGAAAGTTAAAAGACAGGACCTCGAGGGTTGTAATATCGGGATTACTCTCTGTGCCACGTGCCAGTGAGGCGAGAAATAGGAAGATAGAGCAGATAAACACGTGGCTAAACAGCTGGTGTAGGAGGGAGGGTTTCCATTATCTGGACCACTGGGAGCTCTTCCGGGGCAGGTGTGACCTGTATAAGGGCAGCACGGTAGCTTTGTGGATAGCACAATTGCTTCACAGCTCCAGGGTCCCAGGTTCGATTCCGGCTTGGGTCACTGTCTGTGCGGAGTCTGCACATCCTTCCCGTGTGTGCGTGGGTTTCCTCCAGGTGCTGCGGTTTCCTCCCACAGTCCAAAGATGTGCAGGTTAGGTGGATTGGCCATGATAAATTGCCCTTAGTGTCCAAAATTGCCCTTAGTGTTGAGTGGGGTTACTGGGTTGTGGGGATAGGGTGGGGGTGTTGACCTTGGGTAGGGTGCTCTTTCTAAGAGCCGGTGCAGACTCGACGGGCCGAATGGCCTCCTTTTGCACTGTAAATTCTATGATAATCTATGATAAGAAGGACAGGTTGCATCTAAACCGGAGAGGCATAAATATCCTGGCCACGAGGTTTGCTAGTGTCACACGGGAGGGTTTAAACTAGTATGGCAGGGGGGTGGGCACGGGAGCAATAGGTCAGAAGGTGAGAGCATTGAGGGAGAACTAGGGAATAGGGACAGTGGGGCTCTGAGGCAGAGCAGACAGTGAGAAGTTGCTGAACATAGCGGGTCTGGTGGCCTGAAGTGCATATGTTTTAGTGCAAGAAGTATTACGGGTAAGGCAGATGAACTTAGAGCTTGGATTAGTACTTGGAACTATGATGTTGTTGCCATTACAGAGACCTGGTTGAGGGAAGGGCAGGATTGGCAGCTAAACGTTCCAGGATTTAGATGTTTCAGGCGGGATAGAGGGGGATGTAAAAGGGGAGGCGGAGTTGCGCTACTGGTTCGGGAGACTATCACAGGGGTACTGCGGGAGGACACCTCAGAGGGCAGTGAGGCTATATGGGTAGAGATCAGGAATAAGAAGGGTGCAGTCACAATGTTGGGGGCTTACTACAGGCCTCCCAACAGCCAGCGGGAGATAGAGGAGCAGATAGGTAGACAGATTTTGGAAAAGAGTAAAAACAACAGGGTTGTGGTGATGGGAGACTTCAACTTCCCCAATATTGACTGGGACTCACTTAGTGCCAGGGTCTTAGACGGGGCGGAGTTTGTAAGGAGCATCCAGGAGGGCTTCTTAAAACAATATGTAGACAGTCCAACTAGGGAAGGGGCGGTACTGGACCTGGTATTGGGGAATAAGCCCGGCCAGGTGGTAGATGTTTCAGTAGGGGAGCATTTCGGTAACAGTGACCACAATTCAGTAAGTTTTAAAGTACTGGTAGACAAGGATAAGAGTGGTCCTAGGATGAATGTGCTAAATTGGGGGAAGGCTAATTATAACAATATTAGGCGGGAACTGAAGAACATAGATTGGGGGCGGATGTTTGAGCGCAAATCAACAACTGACATGTGGGAGGCTTTCAAGTGGCAGTTGAAAGGAATTCAGGACCGGCATGTTCCTGTGAGGAAGAAGGATAAATACGGCAATTTTCAGGAACCTTGGATGACGAGAGATATTGTAGGCCTCGTCAAAAAAAAAAAGGAGGCATTTGTCAGGGCTAAAAGGCTGGGAACAGACGAAGCCTGCGTGGAATATAAGGAAAGTAGGAAGGAACTTAAACAAGGAGTCAGGAGGGCTAGAAGGGATCACAAAAAGTCATTGGCAAATAGGGTTAAGGAAAATCCCAAGGCTTTTTACATGTACATAAAAAGCAAGAGGGTAGCCAGGGAAAGGGTTGGCCCACTGAAGGATAGGCAAGGGAATCTATGTGTGGAGCCAGAGGAAATGGGCGAGGTACTAAATGAATACTTTGCATCAGTATTCACCAAAGAGAAGAAATTGGCAGATGTTGAGTCTGGAGAAGGGTGTGTAGATAGCCTGGGTCACATTGAGATCCAAAAAGACGAGGTGTTGGGTGTCTTAAAAAATATTAAGGTAGATAAGTCCCCAGGGCCTGATGGGATCTACCCCAGAATACTGAAGGAGGCTGGAGAGGAAATTGCTGAGGCCTTGACAGAAATCTTTGGATCCTCGCTGTCTTCAGGGGATGTCCCGGAAGACTGGAGAATAGCCAATGTTGTTCCTCTGTTTAAGAAGGGTAGCAAGGATAATCCCGGGAACTAGAGGCCAGTGAGCCTTACTTCAGTGGTAGGGAAATTACTGGAGAGAATTCTTCGAGACAGGATCTACTCCCATTTGGAAGCAAATGGACGTATTAGTGAGAGGCAGCACGGTTTTGTGAAGGGAAGGTCGTGTCTCACTAACTTGATAGAGTTTTTCGAGGAGGTCACTAAGATGATTGATGCAGGTAGGGCAGTGGATGTTGTCTATATGGACTTCAGTAAGGCCTTTGACAAGGTCCCTCATGGCAGACTAGCACAAAAGGTGAAGTCACACGGGATCAGGGGTGAGCTGGCAAGGTGGATACAGAACTGGCTAGGCTATAGAAGGCAGAGAGTAGCAATGGAAGGATGCTTTTCTAATTGGAGGGCTGTGACCAGTGGTGTTCCACAGGGATCAGTGCTGGGATCTTTGCTCTTTGTAGTATATATAAATGATTTGGAGGAAAATGTAACTGGTCTGATTAGTAAGTTTGCAGACGACACAAAGGTTGGTGGAATTGCGGATAGCGATGAGGACTGTCGGAGGATACAGCAGGATTTAGATTGTTTGGAGACTTGGGCGTGAGATGGCAGATGGAGTTTAATCCGGACAAATGTGAGGTAATGCATTTTGGAAGGTCTAATGCAGGTAGGGAATATACAGTGAATGGTAGAACCCTCAAGAGTATTGAAAGTCAAAGAGATCTAGGAGTACAGGTCCGCAGGTCATTGAAATGGGCAACACAGGTGGAGAAGGCAGTCAAGAAGGCATACGGCATGCTTGCCTTCATTGGCCATTGTCAGATGTTGATTTGCCCTCAAACATCTGCCCCCAATCTATGTTCTTCAGTTCCCGCCTAATATTGTTATAATTAGCCTTCCCCCAATTTAGCACATTCATTCTAGGACCACTCTTATCCTTGTCCACCAGTACTTTAAAACTTACTGAATTTTGGTCACTGTTACCGAAATGCTCCCCTACTGAAACATCTACCACCTGGCCGGGCTCATTCCCCAATACCAGGTCCAGTAACGCCCCTTCCCTAGTTGGACTGTCTACATATTGTTTTAAGAAGCCCTCCTGGATGCTCCTTACAAACTCCGCCCCATCTAAGACCCTGGCACTAAGTGAGTCCCAGTCAATATTGGGGAAGTTGAAGTCTCCCATCACCACAACCCTGTTGTTTTTACTCTTTTCCAAAATCTGTCTACCTATCTGCTCCTCTATCTCCCACTGGCTGTTGGGACGTCTGTAGTAAACCCCCAACATTGTGACCGCACCCTTCTTATTCCTGATCTCTACCCATATAGCCTCACTGCCCTCTGAGGTGTCCTCCCGCATTACAGCTGTGATATTCTCCCGAACCAGTAGCGCAACTCCGCCTCCCCTTTTACATCCCCCTCTATCCCGCCTGAAACATCTAAATCCTGGAACGTTTAGCTGCCAATCCTGCCCTTCCCTCAACCAGGCCTCTGTAATGGCAACAACATCATAGTTCCAAGTACTAATCCAAGCTCTAAGTTCATCTGCCTTACCCGTAATACTTCTTGCATTAAAACATATGTACTTCAGGCCACCAGACCCGCTGTGTTCAGCAACTTCTCACTGTCTGCTCTGCCTCACAGCCCCACTGTCCCTATTCCCTAGTTCTCCCTCAATGCTCTCACCTTCTGACCTATTGCTCCCGTGCCCACCCCCCTGCCATACTAGTTTAAACCCTCCCGTGTGACACTAGCAAACCTCGCGGCCAGGATATTTATGCCTCTCCGGTTTAGATGCAACCCGTCCTTCTTATATAGGTCACACCTGCCCCGGAAGAGCTCTCAGTGGTCCAGATAACGGAAACCCTCCCGCCTACACCAGTTGTTTAGCCATGTGTTTAGCTGCTCTATCTTCCTATTTCTAGCCTCACTGGCACGTGGCACAGGGAGTAATCCCAAGATTACAACCCTAGAGGACCTGTCTTTTAACTTTGTGCCTAGCTCCCTGAACTCCTGCTGCAGGACCTCATGCCCCTTCCTGCCTATGTCGTTAGTACCAATATGTACAACGACCTCTGCCTGTTTGCCCTCCCCCTTCAGGATACCCTCTACCCGTTCGGAGACATCCTGGACCCTGGCACCAGGGAGGCAACATACCATCCTGGAGTCTCTTTCACGTCCACAGAAGCATCTATCTGTGCCCCTGACTATAGAGTCCCCTATTACTATTGCTCTTCTGCGCTTTGACCCTCCCTTCTGAACATCAGAGCCAGCCGTGGTGCCACTGCTCTGGCTGCTGCTGTTTTCCCCTGATAGGCTATCCCCCCCCCGACAGTATCCAAAGGGGTATACCTGTTCGAGAGGGGGACAACCACAGGAGATTCCTGCACTGACTGCCTGCCCTTTCTGGTGGTCACCCATTTCTCTGCCTGCACCTTGGGTGTGACCACATTTACATAACTGCGATCTAGGACGCTTTCCGCCACCTGCATGCTCCTAAGTGCATCCAATTGCTGCTCCAACCGAACCATGCGGTCTGTGAGGAGCTCCAGTTGGGTGCACTTTCTGCAGATGAAGCCATCCGGGACGCTGGAAGCCTCCCGGACCTGCCACATCTCACAGTCAGAGCACTGCACCCCTCTAACTGACATTGCGTCAATTAATTAAAATTAAAATTTTAAAAAATGTTTTTAAAAAAATATATTTATTTTTAAAAATGTCAAAGTTACTGCTAACTATCTGTTTCCTAGCACTAGATTTCTAATAGAAATGCGAAAGCTAAATATAGTACTCTCCGATCTCTGGCTTAGATACCCCTCTAAATTATAATTAAGTAATTATGTTTAATTAGTTACCAATGCTTAATTTTTTTAATTTAGTGTAGATTCCCAACCAACCACTCAGGTCACAGCTTTTCTGTGATGTCACTTCAGTTTCCCCCGACTCACACAATTTGAAAAAGGTATATTTGAAAAACGGAGTGCCATTGTCCGTGACCAGCACTTCGGGGAGGCCATGTGTACTGAAAGACAAACGCATCTTCGCGATTATTGTGCAGGATGTTGTGCCAATCATCTTATGCATCTATAACCATTTAGACTGGGCATCGATTAATAGAAGGAACATGGACCCTTGAAAAGGACCGGCAAATTCCGCATGTAAGCACGCCAAGGCCGCCCTGGCCATTCCCAGTGATGTAGGGCCGCGGCCGGCGGAAGCTTCTGATGCTCCTGGGAAATGGCGCAGTTTCGGGCCATCTTCTCAATGTCGGTGTCGAGGCCTGGCCACCTGACATAACTCCGGGCCAACATTTTCATTTTGGTCACACCTGGATGCCCATTGTGCAAGTCTTTTAGTCTCAGATCCTGTCCTTTTTCTGGGACAATCACACGCGTCCTCCACAAGAGGATACCGTCTTCCACGCTAAATTCTGACAGCTTGGAGGAAAATGCCCGCAACTCGCCTGGGAGCTGTCTATGCTGCCCACCATACAGGACTATGTGCCGAACCTTTGACAGGACTGGCTCCGTCTGGGTCCACTCACAGATCTGTGATGCCGTGACAGGCAAGGTGTCCATAAAATTTAAGGTTGCAACCACCTCACCGGTCGTGGGGGTCGACATGGGGCCGGTCGATAAAGGCAATCGGCTCAGTGCATCGGCATTCGCTATCTGTGTTCCTGGTTTGTGCTCCAGAGAATACTCATAGGCAGCGAGCAACAAAGCCCAGCGCTGGATCCGTGCGGAAGCAATGGGCGGTATTGGCTTATCCTCTCGGAAAAGTCCCAGCAGAGGCTTATGATCAGTCATGATAGTGAAGTGCGGCCATACACGTACTGGTGGAAGCGTTTCACCGCAAAGACCATTGCCAGGCCCTCCTTCTCGATCTGCGTGTACTTCTTTTCCGCCGCAGTCAATGTGCGGGAGGCGAAAGCTATCGGCCGCTCGGCCCCGTTCTCCATCTTGTGGGGCAGGACGGCCCCAATACCATACGGGGATGCATCACATGTGATGAGCAAAGGCTTTCCAGGATCATAGTGGGTTAGTAACCCAGACGACAATTGTTGTTTTACCTGTCGGAAAGCGGTTTATTGCGACTGACCCCAAACCCAGGTGTGATTCTTCTTTAGCAGAAGGTGCAGCGTTGTTGCCAGATTGGGGAGGAACTTCCCGTAATAGTTTACGAGGCCGAGAAAAGAATGAAGATGCGAAGTGTCAGTCGGGACGGGGGCCTGTTGAATTGCGCGCACCTTCTCTGCGACAGGGTGTAAACCTTCGCGGTCCACCCGTGAGGCACGATCAATTGAACAAAGACTAGAGTTGGATACAACTGAGGCTTTATTGCTCTAAGATGTGTGGCCTCCCACAGCAACTGGCAAAATGGTTGCTGAATGGAGGACACGCATATTTATACTCCGCCTACTGGGCGGAACCAACAGGTAGGGACTACCGGCGAACCTGTAGTACAGGTCCTACCTTACATCACCTAATACAGGTGCAACAGTGGTTTACCACATTCGGCGAGGGTGGTGGAGAACTATATACAGCAATGAATTTATATTTACAGTATTTGATCAGAAAAAAAAATCTTTTGAAGTCCTGTGCCAGTTAGAGATTTAACTGGTCTGGTGCCTTGATGTTCCGCTGGGAGCGACATAGCAGTGGCGGCAATGTCGATGCTGGCCTGATGATCGGTGACTCCGGGAGCGTGCTGAAAACCTCTTCATCCTCGGGCGTGGGCAGGGGAAGGATGGATGGTCCTGGTGGGGTTAACGCTGGGAGCGCCGGGGGAGGGGAGGGTGGCGCCGGGCCGGAGAGGTGTGTGTGTGTGGAACCTGCTGGTGCCAGGTCCCTGAGGGAGACAATATCTTGGCGGCCGTCGGGGTACACCACGTAGGCATACTGGGGGTTGGCATGGAGCAATTGTACCCTTACCATCAACGGGTCCTCCTTGTGGAGGCGGACGTGCCTATGGAGCAGGACTGGTCCTCGAGCTGCGAGCCAAGTCGGGAGCGACACCCCGGATGTGGACTTCTTGGAGAAGGCAAAAAGACGTTCATGGGGTGTGTTGTTGGTAGCGGTGCACAGCAGTGACCGAATGGAGTGGAGTGCATCAGGGAGGACCTCCTGCCAGCGAGAGGCTGGAACGTTCCTGGACCCAAAGGGCCAGCTGGACAGCCCTCCATACCGTCCCGTTCTCCCTCTCTACCTGCCCGTTTCCCCGGGGGTTGGATCTGGTCGTCCTGCTGGAGGCGATACCCCTGCTGAGCAGGAACTGACGCAGCTCATCGCTCATGAATGAGGATCCCCTGTCACTGTGGATATAGGCGGGGAAACCGAACAGAGCGAAGTTCTGCACTGTAAATTCTATGATTCTATGATAGTGTTTAGGGCTTTGATGACGGTGGCAGATGTCATGTCGGGGCATTGGATGACAAAGGGGAACCTGGAGTACTCATCCACCACACTGAGAATATACGTGTTTTGGTCGGTGGAGGGGAGGGGTCCTTTGAAATCCACGCTGAGGCGTTCAAAGGGGCGGGAGGCCTTCACCAGGCGTGCACGTTCAGGCTGGTAGAAGTGCGGCTTGCACTCCGCACAGACCTGGCAGTCCCTGGTGATTGTCCGTACTTCCTCGACGGAGTACGGCAGGTTGCAGGCCTTGATGAAATGGTACAACCGTGTGATTCCTGGGTGACAAAGGCTGTCGTGCAGGGTCCGGAGTCGATCTACTTGTGCGCTGGCACATGTACCTTGGGATAGAGCGTCTGGAGGCTCGTTGAGTTTGCCGGGACGATACAAAATCTCGTAATTATAGGTGCAGAGCTCAATCTTCCACCGCAAGATTTTATCGTTTTTTATCTTGCCCACTGTGTGTTATTGAACATGAAGTCTACCGACCATTGGTCAGTGAGGAGAGTGAATCTCCTGCCGGCCAGGTAATGCCTCCAATGCCGCACAGCTTCAACGATAGCTTGTGCCTCTTTTTTGACGGATGAGTGCCGAATTTCTGAGGCATGAGGTTGCAGGAAAAGAATGCCACGGGTGGCGGCTAGGGCGACGTCCGATGCGTCGCTCTCTACTTGAAATGGGTGGACTGAATGAGTGGGCGGGCCATGTCCGCATAGATTGGGACCCACTGGGCGTAGTATTGGAAGAACCCCAGGCAGCGTTTGAGGGCATTGGGGGAGGGGAAGCTCCATGGGGGGGGCGCACGCGATCGGGATCGGGCCCCAGAACTCCGTTCAGGACCACATAGCTGAGAATGGCTAAGCGGGTCGTGCTAAACACGCACTTCTCCTTGTTGTAGGTGAGATTGAGGAGAGTGGCGGTGTGGAAAAATTTGGCACGGTTGGCATCGTGGTCCTGCTGGTCACGGCCGCAGATGGTGACGTTGTCTAGGTATGGGAAGGTGGCCCGCAAGCCGTACCGGCCGACCATTCGGTCCATCTCCCTTTGGAAGACCGAGACCCCATTAGTGACACCGAAGGGAAGCTTGAGGAAGTGATAGAGATGACCGTCCTCCTCGAAAACGGTGTATGGACGGTCTGATTTACGAATGGGGAGCTGGTGGTAGGCGGATTTGAGGCCTACCATTGAGATGACCCGGTACTGCGCAATCTGATTGACCATATCAGATATGTGTGGGAGGGGGTACGCGTCGAGCTGCGTGTACCGATTGATGGTCTGGCTGTAGTCTACGACCATTCTGTGTTTCTCCCCAGAATTAACGACTGCCACTTGGGCTCTACAGGGGCTGTTGCTGGCCTCGATAATGCCCTCCTGAAGCAGCCACTGGACCTCGGACCTGATGAAGGTCCTGTCCTGGGTGCTGTACCGTCTGCTCCTAGTGGCGATGGGTTTGCAATCCGGGGTTAGATTGGCGAAGAGGGAAGGCGGATCGACCTTTAGGGTCGCGAGGCCGCACACAGTTAGGGGTGGTAGGGGCCCGCCGAATTTGAGGGTTAGGCTCTGGAGGTTACACTGGAAGTCCAGGCTGAGTAGTCGGGCAGCGCAGAGGTTAGGAAGGACGTAGAGGCGGAAGCCGCTGAATTCTACGCCCTGGACCATGAGTGTGACCGTGCAGAACCCCCGGATCGTGACGGAATGGGATCCGGAGGCCAGGGAAATTCTTTGGTTGGCGGGGCGCACAGCGAGGGAGCAGCGTCTTACCGTATCCGGGTGTATGAAGCTTCCGGTGCTCCTGAAGTCCAGCAGGCAAGAGGTCATGTGGCCGTTGATTTTCACACAGGTCAATGCGGTGCTCAGGTTGTCAGACTGGTTGATCGTCACTGAGGCGAGTCATGGTCAGTCGTCGCTGACATCGGATGATGGGGAGCCTGAGGGGCCCAGGTCCTGGAATGCTGTCGGTGTCCATGTCCCGTGGGGGAGACAAGATGGAGGCGCCTGAAGATCCTGCAGGGAACAAAATGGCGGTGCCCATGGGCCGCACGCTGCGGGGGTTGGACAAGATGGCGGCACCGCACGTGAACTGAGGGGGAGAAGATGGCAGTACCCACTGGCTGCGCTTGGCCCCGGGAGGTGAAGATGGCGGCGCCCATTGTGTGTAGGCTAGGGGGGTGGGGGCGATAGCGGTGACTGCGCGGGCCTGGCACACCACGGCGATACGCCCCTTTTTGTCACAAGCTTCTGCTGGCCGCAGAAGTAACATTGGGGACTCCCGGGGTGCGCTGGCTGGCGTGTTGAGGAGGTGTACTGTCTGGGTAAGGCCCCCTCTGGGGCGGCCATCTGTGGGGTCCACGAGGGGTAGGAAGGGTGGGCCGTGCGTGTGGTAGTATCAGGTATTGCAGTACCCGAGAGGCTGTAGACCATTAGGTAAACCTAGTAGTTTACCATTGGCTGTTTGGTATGTAGCTCTGCCCTGATAGGCGGGGTATAAGAACAAGTGCCGTCCCAGAAGCCCTCATTCTGTACCGAAGCTGCTGGGGAACAGATCTAGTCTATTAAAGCCTTCAGTTATGATACAACCTCATCTTCGAGTAATTGATCATGCATCAATTTAATAGACTACTCTTGAGCTGAAAGAATGGATCTCCGATCAAGCCGGAGTATCTACAACTCAGCCCCCACGCGGAGAACGCGGCTGCGACTTTTAAGCACTGGCAGGCGTGCTTTAAAGGCTACCTCGAGACAGCCGGAGGCACCTCCTCAGGAGAACAGAAACTGCATCTCCTGCACAGGAATAAGCGAATGACTAGGGTAAGAGTAGGACCAGTCAAGGACAAGGATGGGAAGTTGTGTGTGGAGTCTGAAGAGATAGGCGAGATATTAAATGAATATTTTTCGTCAGTATTCACTCAGGAAAAAGATAATGTTGTGGAGGAGAATGCTGAGACCCAGGCTATTAGAATAGATGGCATTGAGGTACGTAGGGAAGAGGTGTTGGCAATTCTGGACAGGCTGAAAATAGATAAGTCCCCGGGGCCTGATGGGATTTATCGTAGGATTCTCTGGGAAGCCAGGGAAGAGATTGCTGAGCCTTTGGCTATGATTTTTATGTCATCATTGGCTTCAGGAATAGTGCCAGAGGACTGGAGGATAGCAAATGTGGTCCCTTTGTTCAAGAAGGGGAGTAGAGACAACCCCGGCAACTATAGACCGGTGAGCCTCACGTCTGTTGTGGGTAAAGTCTTGGAGGGGATTATAAGAGACAAGATTTATAATCATCTAGATAGGAATAATATGATTCGGGATAGTCAGCATGGCTTTGTGAAGGGTAGGTCATGCCTCACAAACCTTATCGAGTTCTTTGAGAAGGTGACTGAACAGGTAGACGAGGGTAGAGCAGTTGATGTGGTGTATCTGGATTTCAGTAAAGCGTTTGATAAGGTTCCCCACGGTAGGCTATTGCAGAAAATACGGAGGCTGGGGACTGAGGGTGATTTAGAGATATGGATCAGAAATTGGCTAGCTGAAAGAAGACAGAGGGTGGTGGTTGATGGGAAATGTTCAGAATGGAGTTCAGTTACATGTGGCGTACCACAAGGATCTGTTCTGGGGCCGTTGCGGTTTGTCATTTTTATCAATGACCTAGAGGAATGCGCAGAAGGGTGGGTGAGTAAATTTGCAGACGACACTAAAGTCGGTGGTGTTGTCGAGAGTGTGGAAGGATGTAGCAGGTTACAGAGGGACATAGATAAGCTGCAGAGCTGGGCTGAGAGGTGGCAAATAGAGTTTAATGTAGAGAAGTGTGAGGTGATTCACTTTGGAAGGAATAACAGGAATGCGGAATATTTGGCTAATGGTAAAGTTCTTGGAAGTGTGGATGAGCAGAGGGATCTAGGTGTCCATGTACATAGATCCCTGAAAGTTGCCACCCAGGTTGATAGGGTTGTGAAGAAGGCCTATGGAGTGTTGGCCTTTATTGGTAGAGGGATTGAGTTCCGGAGTCAGGAGGTCCTGTTGCAGCTGTACAAAACTCTGGTACGGCTGCATTTGGAGTATTGCGTACAGTTCTGGTCACCGCATTATAGGAAGGACGTGGAGGCTTTGGAGCGGGTGCAGAGGAGATTTACCAGGATGTTGCCTGGTATGGAGGGAAAATCTTATGAGGAAAGGCTGATGGACTTGAGGTTGTTTTCGTTGGAGAGAAGAAGGTTCAGAGGAGACTTAATAGAGGCATACAAAATGATCAGGGGGTTAGATAGGGTGGACAATGAGAGCCTTCTCCCGCGGATGGAAATGGCTGGCACGAGGGGACATAGCTTTAAACTGAGGGGTAATAGATATAGGACAGAGGTCAGAGATCGGTTCTTTACGCAAAGAGTGGTGAGGTCGTGGAATGCCCTACCTGCAACAGTAGTGAACTCGTCAACATTGAGGGCATTTAAAAGTTTATTGGATAAGCATATGGATGATAATGGCATAGTGTAGGTTAGATGGCTTTTGTTTCGGTGCAACATCGTGGGCCGAAGGGCCTGTACTGCGCTGTATCGTTCTATGTTCTATGCACTCAAGAGTATGCCCTGGAATCTTCTCCCTCATCGAGGAGGCGGAGGACTATGATGATGCGATCGAACTGTTAAAGGGACATTATATACCAGGTCTACGCACGTCACCTGCTTGTAACTAGACGGCAAAGCCTCGGGGAATCGCTGGAGGACTTCTACCGTGCGCTACTGGTGCTGGGCAGAAACTGTGGCTGTCTGCAAGTTTCGGGCAGCGAGCACACGGGACTTCTAATCCGGGATGCCTTTGTAGCAGGTATGAGCTCTTCAGAGATCCACCAAAGACCTTTAGAAAAGGACACCCTGGGACTGAGAGAAGCACGGGCCCTGGCAGGGTCCATGGATGTTGCCTCCAGAAACACGCAGTTCTATGCACCTGACCGCGCAGCGGTCCCCTGGGCTGCGTGGCATCCCGCAGCGGCAGCCCCACTGACCTTCCCCGTGTCCCCGCAGGTCTGCGCTGTAAGACGGCCCGCTAGCTCCGTTGGGCCCCGTTGCTTCTTCGGCGGGCAGGCGAAGCACCCCCGCCAGCGCTGCCCAGCCCGCATCTCCAGGGGCTGGTTTAGCACACTGGGCTAAATCGCTGGCTTTTAAAGCAGACCAAGGCCAGCAGCACGGTTCAATTCCCATACCAGCCACCCCGAATAGGCGCCGGAATGTGGTGACTAGGGGCTTTTCACAGTAACTTCATTTGAAGCCTACTTGTGTCAATAAGCGATTTTCATTTCATTTCATTTCCACCTGCAAAGGGTGCGGCATGTAGGGCCATTTTATGGGGGTCTGCCAAGCACGAGCCGTGGCCGCGGTCTCCAATGACTCCGGACCATTGCGGCAACCTTCCCTTCGGGCCCCAGGCGGCCAGCTCTCACCGTCACCCCCCTATCCGAGGGCCACGCCCGACCCACGGTCGTGGCCATCTTGCCCCTCGGATGCCACGCTGGACGGATGGGCGCCGCCATTTTGTCCATCTCCGCCGCCATTTTGTACATCCCCGACCACCATGTGCGATCCATGGGAGACGGCATCTTAGATGGGGCCCCAGGCCCCCAGCACAGCCGACTACATGCTGCCCGATCACAACCCACAACTGCTCCATCTGGCCTCGGTGACGCTGGACCAAAATCGACCTCGGACACTCGCAACAGCAACGACGACGATCTTCATCAACGGCCACGAGACGTCTTGCCTGATCGACTCTGGGAGCACGGAGAGCTTTATACACCACGGCACGGTAAGGCGCTGTTCACTTGTCACCCACCCTGTAAACCAAAGAATCTCCTTGGCCTCCGGGTCACACTCAGTGGAGATAAAGGGGTTCTGCCTAGCAAACCTCACTGTCCAAGGCAGGAAATTCAACAATTTCCGCCTTTATGTTCTGCCACACCTCTGCGCGGCTACACTCCTGGGATTGGACTTCCAATGTAACTTGCAAAGCCTCACTTTTAAATTTGGCGGCCATATAGCCCCCCTTACTGTCTGCGGCCTCGCGACCCTTTAGGTCGACCCGCCTTACCTGTTTGCGAACCTCACCCTGGATTGCAAACCCGTCGCCACCAGGAGCAGACGGTACAGTGCCCAGGACCGGACCTTCATCAGGTCAGAGGTTCAAAGGCTACTGAGGGAAGTGGCCATTGAGGCTAGCAACAGTCCCTGGAGAGCTCAAGTAGTGGTGGTAAAGACCGGGGAGAAACATAGGATGGTCATTGACGACAGTCAGACCATCAACAGGTTTACGCAGCTGGATGCGTACCCTCTCCCCCGCATATCCGACCTGATGAACAGTATCTCGCAATACAAGGTCTTCTCCACAGTGGATCTCAAGTCCGCCTACCATCAGCTACCCCTCCGCACTAGTGACCGCAAGTACACTGCCTTTGAAGCAGACGGGCGGCTCTACCAATTTTTAAGGGTTCCCTTTGGTATCACTAATGGGGTCCCGGTCTTCCAACGCAAGATGGACCGAATGGTTGACCGATACGGCTTACGCGCAATGTTCCCCTATCTTGATACCGTCATCATCTGCGGCCATGACCAGCAGGACCATGACACCAACCTCCGAAAATTTCTCCAGACCGCGAAAATCCTTAACTTAACGTACAATAAGGATAAATGCGTCTTCAGCACCGACCGCCTAGCCATTCTCGGCTACGTAGTGCGAAATGGAGTTATAGGCCACGACCCTGAACGCATGCGCCCCCTTATGGAATTCCCCCTCCCTCACTGCCCCAAGGCCCTGAAGCGCTGCCTCGGGTTTTTCAGCTATTACGCACAGTGGGTCCCCAACTACGCAGACAAAGCCCGACCCCTAATCCAGTCCACAACCATCCCCCAGGCCTTCTGCCGCATCAAAGCAGACATTGCAAAGGCCACGATGCGTGCCATCGACGAGTCCCTCCCCTTCCAGGTTGAGAGCGATGCGTCCAACGTAGCTCTGGCCGCCACCCTCAACCAACCTTCTTCTCCCGTACCCTCTATGTTTCAGAAATTCGCCATTCCTCGGTCGAAAAGGAGGCACAAGCCATAGTAGAAGCTGTGCGACACTGGAGGCATTACCTGGCCAGCAGGAGATTCACTCTCCTCACTGACCAACGGTCGGTGGCGTTCATGTTTGATAATGCACAGCGGGGCAAGATAAAGTACGACAAGATCTTGCGGTGGAGGGTAGAACTCTCCACCTACAACTATGAGATCTTGTACCGTCCTGGAATCTGAACGAGCCTTCCGATGCCCTGCACGTGTGCCACCGAACAAGTGGACCGCCTCCGACCCTCCACAAGGACCTCTGCCACCCGGGGGTCACTCGCTTTTTCCACTTCATTAAGGCCTGCAACCTGCCCTACTCCATCGAGGAAGTCAGGACAGTCACCAGGGACTGCCAAATCTGCGCGAAGTGCAAACCGCACTTCTACCGGCCAGAGAGGGTGCACCTGATAAAGGCTTCCCGTCCCTTTGAACGCCTCAGTATGGACTTCAAAGGCCCCCTCCCCTCCACCGACCGCAACACGTATTTCCTGAACGTGATTGACGAGTACGCCCGGTTCCCGTTCGCCATCCCCTGCCCCGACATGACCGCAACCACCGTCATCAAGGCCCTCCAGGGTATCTTTACACTGTTCGGGTTCCCCGCACACATACACAGTGATAGGGGGTCCTCGTTTATGAGCGACGAACTGCGTCAATTCCTACTCAGCAAGGGCATCGCCTCAAGCAGGACAACCAGTTACAACCCCCGGGGAAACGGGCAGGTAGAGAGGGAGAACGGAACGGTCTGGAAGACCGTCCTATTGGCCCTGCGGTCCAGGACTCTCCCCGTCTCCCGCTGGCAGGAAGTCCTCCCAGAGGCCCTCCACGCCATTCGGTCACTGCTCTGTACAACTACCAATCAGACACCTCATGAACGTCTCCTTGTCTTCCCCAGGAAGTCCTCCTCCGGGACCTCGCTCCCAACTTGGCTAGCGACACTCGGATCCATCCTGCTTCGGAAGCACGTGCGGGCGCACAAGTCGGACCCGTTTGTCGAGAGGGTCCACCTGCTGCACGCTAACCCCCAGTACGCCTACGTGGCGTTCCCTGACAGCCGGCAAGATACGGTCTCCCTACGAGACCTGGCGCCCGCCGGAACCCCACGCGCACCCGAACCATTACCCCCACCCCCTGCCCCCCACAGCACCTCACTGGAGGGTCGGTCCTCCAGCCACTCCGACCTAGGCCATTTCACCCACCGACTCCCCTTACAGGCGCCCCCCTCTTGTGTCAACCATTTGCCCCACCAGCGCCGTCTAGGGGTGACGAAGCTGCCATGGAGGACAAAGCCACACTCCCGGAGTCGCAGACGCCCGGACACCCACCAGAATCAACACAGAAGCTCAGACGATCCAGGAGGACGACCAGGCCACCCGACCGACTGATTTCTACACTGTAACTGTAACTGTAAATGAACCCTGACTGTATATATCTTCCACACTTGTAAATATTCACGGTACCTCCATATCTGATCATTCCATGTTAAATGCAATTATAACCACTGGCCACCACCCCTGCCGGATTCTTTTTTAACAGGGGGTGAATGTGGTAGTATCAGGTATTGCAGTACCCGAGAGGTTGTAGACCATTGGGTAAACCTAGGAGTTTACCATTGGCTGTTTGGTATGTAGCTCCGCCCTGATAGGCGGGGTATAAGAACAAGTGCCGTCCCATCAGCCCTCATTCTGTACCAAAGCTGCTGGGGAACAGATCTAGTCAATTAAAGCCTTCAGTTATGATACAACCTCGTCTTCGAGTAATTGATCGTGCATCAGTGCGACTGGTGGGGTAGGCCTGAATGTTACGTGTGGTAACCGTCCTGGAGAGCGCTAGCTTCTTTGCTTCAGCTGGGTCAAGCGTGGCCCCTTCTAACAGTCTTTGGCGTATAAGGTCCGACCCAATCCCCGTTACGAACGCATCCCGCATAAGAAGGTTGGAATGTTCGGTGGCCGTAACGGCCTGACAGTCACAGTCCCGGACGAGTGGGATTAGGGCCCACCAGAAGTCTTCTATGGACTCACCAGGGAGTTGAGAGCGAGTGGCGAGTACGTGCCTGGCGAAGAGCGTGTTCGTCTTCTGTGTGTAGTTTTCTGTGAGAAACGCCATGGCGTCAGCGTAGTTTGGGGCGTCCTGGATCAGCGGAAACACGTTGGAGTTCAACCTTGAGTACAGGATCTGTATCTTATGAGCCTCCGGAACAGGGGTGGTCGCTGAGTTGATGTACGCCTCGAAGCAAGCTAGCCAGTGATTAAAGTCTTTTTTGGCGTCGCTGGATTGTGGATCCAGCTGCAGGCAATCTAGTTTGATTCGGAGGTCCATCTTTTAGAAAATCTTAGAGCAATACATTGAGGCACGATCAATTGAACAAAGACTAGAGTTGGATACAACTGACGCTTTATTGCCCTAAGATGTGTGGCCCCCCACAGCAGCTGCGGAAAAGGTTGCTGAATGGAGGACACGCATAATTATACTCCGCCTACTGGGCGGAGCCAGCAGGCAGGGACTACCGGCGAACCTGTAGTACAGGTCCTACCTTACATCACCTAATACAGCTGCAACAGTGGTTTACCACAACCCAATAACCCAGGTAGACTACTTCCTTCACCTGAAAGACGCACTTTGTGCGACGTAAACGGACTCCAGCCTCCGAAAAGCGTCAAAGGACAGCCTCCAAATGTTCCTGCTCCGACATCCCTGTAATCAAAACGTTTTCTAAGTAGACAGCAACACGCGGCAAACCTCTCAAAATGCCCTCCATGATGCGTTGAAAAATAGTGCAGGCAGAGGATACCCCAAAGGGCAACCATGTATATTCATACAGGCCCCAGTGTGTATTAATCATTACATATGGCCGGGAGGGTGACCATTGAGCCATACTGTCACCTTAATGGGGGCCACACAGGGAGCTGCCACACAATGCAGCTGCAGGCAGTCGTCCTCCGTATCCACGTCCTCGGGAGTAGTCGCCGCAGGTTCATCCAAATGGAAGGTACGGCCCCTGGGCTGGCCCCAGTTTCTCTCGGAACGACGGCACCTCTGGCGCCCCCAGGACCAGCGTCCGCGACGGAGTCAGCATCCACAAGTCTGACACGACATGGCTCCTCATCCATTTGTTCTGGAGAAGGCTCCCTTCGGGGAGGAATGTCCGAAGGCCACTGGAATCGATCCGGTCGTTGCCTCGCCCAAG
This sequence comes from Scyliorhinus torazame, assembly GCF_047496885.1. Taxonomy (NCBI): domain Eukaryota; kingdom Metazoa; phylum Chordata; class Chondrichthyes; order Carcharhiniformes; family Scyliorhinidae; genus Scyliorhinus; species Scyliorhinus torazame. The sequence continues at coordinate 222,555,986 of NC_092715.1, read as the reverse complement.
GAACCACAGGGGTGTGGGGGGACGCTTTCAGATGGAAGGGGTTGCACCCTAAGGCGTGCACCTCCATTCCCTGTAGCTCCTGTACTCCCTGTGCTCTATCGGGACAATACTATTTGAATGGCCTGTTGAAAAGTCAATGTTGGCTCAGCTAACAACTTCCTCTGGGTGGCCGCATTGTTAATACCGCAAACCAAACGATCGCGTAACATTTCTGACAAGGTCTCACCGTTGTCACAGTACTTCACAATCCTGCGTAGCCTGGATAGAAAGTCGGCAAGGTATTCTCCTGGGGTCCTCTCAGCGGTATTAAACCGGTAACGCTGGACTATCGTGGACAGGGTTGAGTTAAAATGTTGCCCCACTAAGTTCACAAGTTCATCAAACGTTTTGGTGTCCGGCGCAGCTGGGTACGTAAGGCTCCTAATCACCCCAAACGTATGCGGGCCGCAGGCGGTGAGCAATATGACCACCTGCCGCTCGTTTTCGGTGATGTTGTTTGCCCGGAAATAGTAACACATTCGCTGTGCGTACTGGTTCCAGCTTTCCCGCGCAGCGTCAAAAACATCCAAACATCCGTACAGAGACATGGTATAATAGAAAACACCTTCCAACCTGTATCCAACAAAAATCCAGGGAGGTGGCTTCAGCAGTGTAGACAGCTATTCACTTTAACCCTCGCCGCCAGTTTTGTGAGGGCCACGAAAAATCAGCACGAGTTGAAGAATAGAAAGAAATAACATTTATTTACAATAACAGATATATATATATATATACAACAGCAGCAACTCCCTTGCTGCTCGCTTTATTTATGCAGGGAATCTGCTAATGATTTCTCCGCCCCCCCCCCCTCATTGGGGAAGCTCATACTCCCAAGGGATTGTGGGATTGCCGTTAGTCCCCAGCCAGTGGTAAGCAGGCAGGTTATAACAGTACGTTCCTACTTTCTTTATACTCCTCAAGGGTTTCGACTGTGCCCACCCTTCTCGACCATACAAAAGTCTCCTTTTTCTTTTTGACGAGGTTCACAATGTCCCACATTATCTAAGGCTCCCTAAACTGCTCATACTTATCTTTCATTCTCTCAGGTACGTGACTTCCCTGAATCCTTATCAACTGTCGCTTGAAAGACTCCCACATGTCTGATGTTGATTTACCCTCCAGCTGCGCCTAATCCAAATTCTTCAATTCCTGTCTAATGTTATCATAATTTGCATTTCCCCAGTTCAGCACCTTAACTCGAGAGTTACCCTCATCCCGATCCAAAAGTACCCTGAAACTTACGGAATTGTTGTCTCTATTCCCAAAATGTTCCCCTACTGAAACCTTAACCAGGCTCATTCCCAATACCAGATCTAGTACTGTCCCTTCCCTAGTTGGACTATCTACATATTGCATCAAGAAGGTGATGCGCAATCAATTGCACAAAGACGCAGATTGGGTACAACTGTGGCTTTATTACAGTCAGATGCGTGGCCTCCTGCTGCAGCTGGCGAAATGGCAGGGCACTGGAGGTCATGCATATTTATACAATTCTTAGTGGGCGGAACCAGCCAACAGGGGCTACCGGAGAACCTGTAGTGCAGGTCCTATCTTACATCTCCTAATACAGTGGTTCACCACATTCACCCCCTGTTAAAATGAGTCCGGCGGGGGTGACGTGAAACTATATACAAATAGTGCAATTATGTACAGTGGTAAGAAAAAAAAGAAAAAGTCCATGTTGACGGCCTGGAGTCAATCAAAGGTTCAGACGGTACGGTGCTTTGGTGCTTTGTTGGGAGTGGCGTAGCGGTGGCGGCGAGGCCAGTGCTGGCGGTGGTGGAGGTGGCACCGATGGCGGTGGTGGCGGTGCTGATGCTGGCCAGTCATCGGAAAACTCCAGGAGTGTGCCGAAGTCCTCTTCATCCGCTTGTGTGGAAAAGGGGGGGAGGTGGTTTGGTGGGGTTAATGTTGGCGGCGCAGTGGGGGGAGGGGCGCATGGGTGGGGGTGTGTGTTGGGGTGGAACCTGACGGTGCCAGGTCCCTGAGTGAGGCAGTATCTTGGCGGCCGTCGGGGAACTCAACGTAGGCATATTGAGCGTTGGCATGGAGCAGGTGAACCCTGTCCACCAAGGGGCCCGCCTTGTGGAGTCGGACGTGCCTACGGAGAAGGACCGATTCTGGAGCTGCGTGCCCAATCGGGAGCGACACCCCGGACGTGGACTTCCTGGGGAAGGTGAAAACAGGTTCATGGGGTGTGTTATTAGTGGCGGTGCACAATAGTGACCGGATGGAGTGTAGGGCGTCCGGGAGGACCTCCTGCCAGAGAGAGGCTGGGAGGTTCCTGGACCGTAGAGCCAGCTGGACAGCCCTCCAAACCGTCCCATTCTCTCGTTCTACTTGACCGTTTCCCCGGGGGTTGTAGATGGGCGTCCTGCTGGAGGCTGTACCCCTGCTGAACAGGAACTGACGCAGCTCATCGCTCATGAATGATGATCCCCTGTCACTGTGGGTGTGGGCGGGGAAACCGAACAGAGAGAAGATGGTGCTGAGGGCCTTGATGACAGTGGCAGACGTCATATCGGGGCATGGGATGGCGAAGGGGAACCTGGAGTACTTATCGACCACACTGAGAATGTACGTGCTACGGTCGGTGGAGGGGAAGGGCCCTTTGAAATCCACGCTGAGGCGTTCAAAGGGGCGGGAAGCTTCATCATGCACGCACGGTCCGGCCGGTAGAAGTGCGGCTTGCACTCCGCACAGATCTGGCAGTCTCTGGTGACTGTTCTTACTTCCTCGACGGAGTAGGGCAGATTGCGAGCTTTGACCAGATGGTACAATCGAGTGACCCCTGGGTGACAAAGGCTGTCGTGTAGAGCCTGGAATTGGTCCACTTGTGCGCTGGCACATGTACCTCGGGAGAGGGCGTCTGGGGGCTCGTTGAGTTTACCGGGGCGATACAAAATCTCGTAATTATAGGTGGAGAGCTCGATTCTCCACCACAAGATTTTATCATTTTTGATCTTGCCCCGCTGTGTGTAATTGAACATGAAGGCTATCGACCGTTGGTCCGTAAGGAGAGTGAGAATCTCTTACCGGCCAGGTAATGCCTCCAATGCCGCACAGCTTCAACGATAGCTTGGGCCTCCTTTTCGTCGGATGAGTGTCGGATTTCTGAGGCATGAAGGTGGCGGGAAAAGAATGCCACGGGTCTGCCTGCCTGGTTTAGAGTGGCGGCAAGGGCGACGTCTGAAGCATCGCTTTCTACTTGGAAAGGCAGTGACTCGTCCACTGCGTGCATCCCGGCCTTGGCGATGTCTGCTCTGATGCGGGCGAAAGCGTGTTGTGCCTCGGCCGCGAGGGGGAATAGGGTGGACTGAATGAGTGGGCAGGCCTTGTCCGCATAGTTTGGGACCCACTGGGCGTAGTAGGAAAAGAACCCCAGGCAGCGTTTGAGGGCCTTGGGGCAGTGGAGGAGGGGAAGCTCCATGAGGGGGCGCATGCGGTCGGGGTCGGGCCCGAGAAGTCCGTTATGGACTACATAGCCGAGAATGGCTAACCGGGTCCTGCTGAACTCACACTTCTCTTTGTTATAGGTCAGGTTGAGAAGAGTGGCAATGCGGAGGAATTTATCGAGGTTGGCATCATGGTCCTGCTGATCATGGCTGCAGATGGTGACATTATCTAAGTACGGAAAGGTGGCCCGCAAACCGTACTGGTCGACCATTCGGTCCATCTCACTTGGGAAGAACGAGACCCCATTTGTGACACCGAAAGGGACCCTAAGGAAGTGGTAGAGGTGACCGTCCGCCTCAAAGGCCATGTATAGCCGGTTCGACTTCCGGATGGGGAGCTGGTGGTAGGCGGATTTCAGGTCAATTGTTGAGAAGACCCGGTACTGCGCAATCTGATTGACCATATCAGATATGCGTGGGAGGGCGCCGAGCTGCGTGTACCGATTGATGGTCAGGCTGTAGTCCACGACCATCCTGTGTTTCTCCCCAGTTTTAACCACTACCACTAGGGCTCTCCAGGGGCTGTTGCTGGCCTCGATAATACCCTCCTTAAGCAGCCACTGGCCTTTGGACCTGATGAAGGTCTTGTCCTGGGTGCTGTACCGTCTGCTCCTGGTGGCAACGGGCTTGCAATCCGCAGCTAGATTGGCAAAAAGGGAGGGGGGATCGACCTTGAGGGCCGCAAGGCCGCAAACGGTAAGGGGGGGTAAAGGCCCGCCGAATTTGAGGGTGAGGCTCTGGAGGTTGCACTGGAAGTCCAGGCCCAACAGGTGTGCAGCACAGAGATTAGCAAAGACACAAAGGCGGAAGTTACTAAATTCTACGCCCTGGACAGTGAGGGTAACTGTACAGAAGCCTCGGACCGGGACTGAGTGGGATCCGGAGGCTAGGGAGATTCTTTGATTGGCAGGATGGACCACGAGGGAGCAGCGCCTTACCGTATCTGGGTGTACGAAGCTTCCGGTGCTCCCGGAGTCCAGCAGGCACGAGGTCGCGTGGCCGTTCATTTTCACCGTCGTCGACGCGGTGGCCAGGTTGTGCGGGCGAGATTGATCCAGCGTCATCGAAGCGAGCTGCGGGTAGCCGTCGGATGCTTCGGGTGGCGAGCGTGTGCGGTTCCGATTTTGGGATGTCTGGAGACCCTGTGGGGCCAAGATGGCGGCGCCCATGGTGCGCACATTGCGGGGTCGGGACAAGATGGCGGCGCCCATGGTGCGCACTTTGCGGGGTCGGGACAAGATGGCGATGCCCATGGGAGCACGTGGCCGAAGGGGGACAAGATGGCGGCGCCCATTGGTCGCACATGGCCCCGGGAGGAGAAGATGGCGGCTCCCAATGTGCGTCTGGCGTGGGGGAGGGGGCGATAGCGGGAGCGATCGCAGCGACTACGCGGGCCTGGCACACAGCCGCAAAGTGGCCTTTTTTACTGCAGGATTTACAAACGGCAGTGCGGGCTGGGCAGTTTTGGCGGGGGTGCTTCTGCTGACCGCAGACGTAGCAGCGGGGACCCCCGGGGTTCGCGGATCGGTGTGCGGCGCAGGTGTATTGGGAAGTCAGGGCCCCGGCTGAGGTGATTATCGGCGGGGTCCAGGAGGGGTAGGAAGGGGTAGAAGGTTGGGCAGCGCGGCGGGTGTGGTAAGATTGCACATTACGGGATGCGACCGTCATGGAGAGCGCCAAGATTTTTGTCTCCGCCAGTTCGAGCATGGCCCCTTCCAGTAATCGTTCTCGGATGCGGTCCGACGCAATCCCCGTCACGAAAGAATCGCGAATGAGGAGGTTCGCGTGTTCGGCAGCCGTGACGGCCTGACAGTCACATTCCCGGACAAGTGGAATTAGGGCCCGCCAGAAGTCTTCGATGGACACACCAGGTAGTTGCGAGCGGGTGGCGAGTACATGCCTGGCGAAGAACATGTTCGCCTTCTGCGCCTAGTGTTATTTAAGGTGTTCCATTGCTTTTGTGTAATTCGTGGCATCTTGGATCAACGGGAACACGCTTGAGCTCAGTCTGGAGTACAGGACGTTTATCTTCTGAGCCTCCGTTGGCACGGGGTCCGCAGTGTTGATGTAGGCCTCAAAACATGCTAGCCAGTGAGTAAAGTCTTTTCTGGACTCGGGCGAGTGCGGATCCAGCTGCAGGCGAACGGGCTTAATTCGGATATCCATTCTGTGGAAAAATCTGACTGTAATAAATTGATGCGCAATCAATTGCACAAAGACGCAGATTGGGTACAACTGTGGCTTTATTACAGTCAGGTGCGTGGCCTCCTGCTGCAGCTGGCGAAATGGCAGGGCACTGGAGGTCATGCATATTTATACAGTTCTTAGTGGGCGGAGCCAGCCGGCAGGGGCTACCAGCGAACCTGTAGTGCAGGTCCTACCTTACATCCCCCAATACAGTGGTTCACCACAGAAGGCTTCCTGGATGCCCCTTACAAACTCTGGCCTATCCAATCCCTGAGCACCAAGTGGGCCCCAGGGGAAATTAAAATCCCCTACCACAACAACATTGTTTCTTTTGCACCTATCCAAAATCTTTCTACCTATCTGCTCCTCTATCTCTTGCTGGCAGTTGGGGGACCTGTAATAAATGCCCAACATTGTGATTGCCCCTTCTTATTCCTGAGCTCTACCCAGATTGCCTCATTGTATGAGCCCTCCAAGGTGTCCTCCAACAGTACAGCTATAATATTCTCCTTAACCAGTAATACTACTCCCCCCACCCCATTTATATCCCCCTCTATTTCTCCTGAAGCATCTATATCCTCCAACGTTCAGCTGCCAATTCTGCCCTTCCTTTAACCATGTTTCTGTGGTAGCCACAACATCATAATTCTAAGTACTAATAAGTGCTCTACGTTCATCTGCCTTACCCGCTATACTTCTGGCATTGAAACAAATATACTTCAAACCACTGCGTTTGAGGAGACAGGGTGATGTTGTTCTCTTATTTTTGTTCTCTATTTTTCCTTCCGTTATTGCACCTTCTAAGCTAGTGCTCTGATTCCCACCCTCCTGCCATACTAGTTTAAAACCTCCTGAGTGACTCTAGCAAACCTCCCAGCCAAGATATTGGTGTCCCTCCAGTTTTGATGCAACCCGTACTTCTTTTACAGGTCACACCTGCGCCGAAAGAGATCCCAGTGGTCCAGAAATCTGAAACCCTCCCTCCTACACCACCAGTTTAGCCACGTGTTTAACTGCACTATCCTCCTATTTTTAGCCTCACTGGCAATGGCATAGGGAGTAATCCTGAGATTACAACCCGAGAGGTCCTGCTTTTTAGCTTATTCCCTCACTCCCTGAACTCCTTCTGCAGGACCTCATCACTCTTCCTGCCTATGTCATTAGTACCTATGTGTACTATGACCTCTGGCTGTTCACCCTCCCCCTTCAGGATGACCTGTGTTCGTTCAGAGACTAAATATTTCAGATGGAAGATACACAGCTCAAACATTAGCTTAATTTTTCATTGAGTTGTTCATCAGAGGCACAATAAAATCAGATGGAGCACTGCGCTTTAGTTGGACAAAATACGTCTGTGGGCAGATTGACCACAGAAATCAATTTAACATATTACATGTAGCATGGTAGCACAGTGGGGCAGCATGGTAGCACAATGGTTAGTACAGTTGCTTTACAACTCCAGGGTCCCAGGTTCGATTCCCGACTTGGGTCACTGTCTGTGCGGAGTCTGTACGTTCTCCCCGTGTCTGCGTGGGTTTCCTCCGGGTGCTTTGGTTTCCTCCCACAGTCCAAAGATGTACAGGTTAGGTGGATTAGTTATGCTAAATTGTCCAATAAAGGGTAGGTGGGGTTATGGGGATAGGGTGAAGGTGTGGTGCTTGGGTGGGGTGCTCTTTCCAGGGGCCGGTGCGAACTCGATGGGCCAGGTGGCCTCCTTCTGCACTGTAAATTCTATGATTTAAAAAAATTCTATGTAGGATAGATATATTGGCAAGTCTCATCTGAAGTCTTTTCCCCATTTCTGTGGGCAGTAGGATCCACCTGCAGAGTGTAAGGGTCCTTCCTGTTTGTTCCCTTATGTCAATGTTATTTTGTTTTGCCGATTGATCCATGGATGATTAATGGACATGTATCTTTTAAGTCAAGCAGCAGCAATAAGTGAGGAATTCAGAAATTACATGAGAGAACACTTTGCTAGTCTCTGCTAGGTTGAACGGGAGACCTCAGAGTTTGCCCCACCAGAGAGAGAGATCGGGTGGGACTCGGTTTGATTAATTGGCTGGTGGCCAATGAATTGGTTAAAAGGCTGCACTCTGCCTGGTAACAGGTGGTGATTGGATCCTATCCCAATGTTATGGTTCTCAGAGATCCGATGGAGCAGTTGAGTCCTGGACACAGAAAGGCAAGGACATGCTTTCTCTCCATCTCCAGGAAGGCTGTGAGTGCTGCATTTCTGAAGCTGCAAAAAACCTGAATCAATGAGTCTGCAGGGAAACCATTACAGGCAGCAAACAGAGACAAAGACCCTCTCTCTCCTCCTCCATGTTCTCTCTGCAGAAAGGCTGTGAATGCTGCATTTCTGAAACTACAGAGACCTGAATGAATCTACAGAAAAGCCTAAAACTGAAGCAAAGTTTGAAGAGGAGCTAAAAAACACCATCTGAAACAAATACTCTTTTTTCCTTTTACTTGTAAGTTTTACCCCGTTCTTCCCCTCTGTGTCCGTCCTATGTGTGTGTCTGTGTGTGTGTGTGTGTGTGTTTGTGTGTGTGTTTTTGTGTGTGTTTGTGTGTATGTTTTTGTGTGTGTGTTTGTGTTTGTGTGTGCGTGTGTTTTTGTGTGTGTTTGTGTGTGCGTGTTTTTGTGTGTGTGTGTTTATGTGTTTGTGTGTGTGTTTTTGTGTGTGTGGGTTTATGTGTGTGTGTTTGTGTGTCTGTTTGTGTGTGTCTGTGTGTGTGTTTGTGTGTGTGTGTTTGTGTGTGTGTGTTTGTGTGTGTCTGTGTGTGTGTTTGTGTGTGTGTGTTTGTGTGTGTGTGTTTTTGTGTGTGTTTGTGTGTGTGTGCGTTTTTGTATGTGTTTGTGTGTTTGTGTGTGTTTGTGCGTGTGTGCGTGCGTGTTTTTGTGTGTGTGTGTTTGTGTGTGTGTGTGTGTTTGTGTGTGTGTGTTTTTGTGTGTGTTTGGGTGTCCGTGTTTTTGTGTGTGTTTGTGTGTGTGTGTTTGTGTGTGTGTGTGTTTTTGTGTGTGTTTGTGTGTGTGTGTTTGTGTTTGTGTGTGTGTGTTTTTGTGTGTATTTGTGTGTGTGTTTTTGTGTGTGTGTTTGTGTTTGTGTGTGTGTGTGTGCGTGTGTTTGTGTGTGTGTGTTTGTGTGTGTGTGTGTGTGTTTGTGTGTGTGTTTGTGTGTTTGTGTGTGTGTGTTTTTGTGTTTGTGTGTGTGTGTTTGTGTGTGTTTGTGTGTGTGTGTGTGTTTTTGTGTGTGTTTGTGTGTGCGTGTTTTTGTGTGTGTGTGTTTGTGTGTGTTTGTGTGTGTGTGTTTTTGTGTGTGTGGGTTTATGTGTGTGTGTTTGTGTGTCTGTTTGTGTGTGTCTGTGTGTGTGTTTGTGTGTGTGTGTTTGTGTGTGTGTGTTTGTGTGTGTCTGTGTGTGTGTTTGTGTGTGTGTGTTTGTGTGTGTGTGTTTTTGTGTGTGTTTGTGTGTGTGTGCGTTTTTGTATGTGTTTGTGTGTTTGTGTGTGTTTGTGCGTGTGTGCGTGCGTGTTTTTGTGTGTGTGTGTTTGTGTGTGTGTGTGTGTTTGTGTGTGTGTGTTTTTGTGTGTGTTTGGGTGTCCGTGTTTTTGTGTGTGTTTGTGTGTGTGTGTTTGTGTGTGTGTGTGTTTTTGTGTGTGTTTGTGTGTGTGTGTTTGTGTTTGTGTGTGTGTGTTTTTGTGTGTATTTGTGTGTGTGTTTTTGTGTGTGTGTTTGTGTTTGTGTGTGTGTGTGTGCGTGTGTTTGTGTGTGTGTGTTTGTGTGTGTGTGTGTGTGTTTGTGTGTGTGTTTGTGTGTTTGTGTGTGTGTGTTTTTGTGTTTGTGTGTGTGTGTTTGTGTGTGTTTGTGTGTGTGTGTGTGTTTTTGTGTGTGTTTGTGTGTGCGTGTTTTTGTGTGTGTGTGTTTGTGTGTGTTTGTGTGTGTGTGTTTTTGTGTGTGTTTGTGTGTCTGTTTGTGTGTCTGTTTGTGTGTGTGTGTGTGTTTGTGTGTGTGTGTGTGTATAGAGGGTGGGCAAGTTAAAGTGGGAATTAGGAGTTAGATAATAGTTAACCAGTTATATTTGCCGCATATTTGATTCTGGTTCTTGTTATAAATAAACAGTAATTGCGTTTACATTTATAAATCGTTGACTGTGACTATTGGACAGCCAAGCGTCAAAGACCTTGGGTACTTTTCTAAGAATTATTGGCTAATTCACTTGTGTTGTGACCCCGGGTCAAGTGAGGCTGGAATTGATTGCACACTTTCCCAGGGTGTCGTAACAAAGGCACACCACCCCAACCCCTCACCAGTCCCAAACTCCAGAGCTCTCATTCAGAGCTCACAAACCACTCAGATTCACTCGCAAATGTATCTCCTGCCAGGTTAGGTGGATTGGCCATGCTAAATTGCCCTTAGTGGTCAAAAGGGTTGGGTTGGGTGGGGTTCCTGGGTTCAGGGGATAGGATGGAGGTGTGGGCTTCAATAGAGTGCTCTTTCCAAGGGCCTGTGCTGGCTCGATGGGCTGAATGGCCTCCTTCTTCACTTTTATGTAACTTTTATGAGTCTATGATTCTCTTAAGGTTAACGTGGAGGTTCAGTCTGCAATTAGGAAGGCAAATGTAATGCTAGCATTCAAGTCGAGAGGGCTAGAACACAAGATCAGGGATGTACTTCTGAGGCTGTATAAGGCTCTGGTCAGACCCGCAGTATTGCAGCAGTTTTGGGCCCTGTATCTAAGGGAGGATGTGCTGGCCTTGGAAAGGGTCCACAAGAGGTTCACAAGAATGATACCTGGAATGAAGAGCTAGTCGTATGAGGAAAGGTTGTGGACTCTGGGTCTGTACTCGTTGGAGTTTAGAAAGATGAGGGGGGATCTTGTTGAAATTTGCAAGATACTGCGAGGCCTGGATAGAGTGGACATGGAGAGGATGTTTCCACTAGAACCAGAGGGCACAATCTCAGACTAAAGAGCCGTTCCTTTAAAACTATGATGAGGAGAAATCTTTTCAGCCAGAGGGTGGTGAACCTGTGGAACTCTTTGCCGCAGAAGGCTGTGGAGGCCAAATCACTGAGTGTCTTTAAGACAGAGATAGATAGGTTATTGGTGAATAAGGGGATCAGGGGTTATGGGGAGAAGGCAGGAGAATGGGGATGAGAAAAATAACAGCCATGATTGAATGGTGGAGCAGACTCGATGGGCCGAGTGGCCTAATTCTGCTCCTATGTCTTATGGTCTTAGGTGGGGTGGCAGGGTATACTGGTTCGCTCACTGTCTGCTGGGGTGTTCTTTAACAAATGCACCCTGGATCATGGAGTGCCTGGGTTTATGGCGATGCAGTAAATCAGAGGCCAGCAATACATTGGGGAACCTGGACTTCAAGTTTTTATTTCTACGTGCCGTATTCTATGGCGTAGAAAGCCACCAATGTCATCGGCGGATTCACAGCCCCTATTTTTTTTGTGCTGGCCTCTACTCTCTTTCTTCTCCTAGTGTCTCTACCACTTATTTGAACTCGCCCAACTCAGCTCTCTGTGCAAACATAAAGTAACCACCTCCCACTATTGCCACATAATCAATTCATATTCCTTGGAAATTACTCCTTCTTACTCTTTCAACGACCCAAAACCAACATACCAAATGTTCCTGTGCTTTCCACACCTGCAGCCTGTCTGCACCTGTCAGAGTTAATGCCACTTTCTGCCTGATCTTCCCCTGTCCAACCAGAAGAACTATTACCAACCCCTCAGAAAGTATATCCTCAATGCTCTCTCTCTCAACTCTCCTCTTGCATTTTGTAAAAGCTGCTACTTTGTTTTCCCATTTCACAACCTCTCTGACTTTTTCCCACTCCACCCACCGGTCTTCCTTAATAAATCTACCCCTGAGCTCTTCTGCACGAATAGCACCCTCTGTACTCTCCACTCCCATCAATTAATAAGTTCAAGATAAAATGACTAATTCTACATATAATACAGAATATTATAACCTCAAATAACTTCCAAGGCATCTTGGGATTGAGATGAAATAATAAACTACATGAACTTTACTCTTGTAGATTCATTCAAGTGCAGTTTGCTATGTTGGTTTCTCCATTTGATTGTTTTCACCGAAGAACAGTGAATAGAATAATTTATATGCTGTCATGTTGTGTCAATTCCTTAATGTTTTCCCTTTTGAAACATTTTGGGTTCAGTGATGTTTAATATGTAGCCCTTTTCTGCAAGTGGTGTCCTGTTTAAATATTTTTAAGGAGCAATCCAATTGCAGAAATCATTAAACAGCTGGGTTTTCAATAGCTCCCATCCACATGACCACAAGTTCATCTTGTACTCAGCATGGACTTTGAGAACAAGCGATTGATTCTGAGGTTTCACAATCCCAGCATGGAGCCACGCTCCACAGTAGCATTATTCAGAAAATTAGGCCTGTAGCTCTTATGACAGCCATCTCTCTTTTTTTCTTGGGCTCCCTTCAAGCAAGGATCCCTGTACAGATTGATAGATCAAGGAATCAGCCTAAATGGCTTCTGGTATGGCATAATGGTTTTGAACTTGTTCGATAATGATTCACATTCCATGTCTGCTCAACTTTCTCAAACAATGTTGTGTGTTTACCCTAATTTTTTCAGATTGATGGAGATTACATCATTAAAGAAACAATGGCGGCGGCGGGGAGGGCGGCATGAAAGGATTATTTTATTTGGCTTCTGCCAGCTGGTTGGCAGTCAAAATGGTTACCAATCCTTTTAAATAGTGGATAGCAAGGGCACTCAACAAAATTGGTGGGACTCTTCTTTAGATATGCAAATAGGTGAAGTGCCAAGAGCTACAAAGCCAAACTAACCCACATCTGGACTGAGGGCTGAAAGAGACCCAAGTAAGAGTGAGTTGTTTTTGACAGGATTCCTTGTGGACAAGGAGGAACAGGAATGTTCTTCTCTCTCACCCTTCGCTATGGGGTGCTCCACCAGCTTCTTGGCAATAGCCACCAATATTTTACCATATTTTGATGATTTGCATTAATGTTCCAGCCATTATCATTCGGAATTGATCAACATACGAATAAATGCATGAAATACAAATTAGCAGCAAGAGTAGGCCATTCGGTCCCTCAAACCTGCACTGCCATTTGACAAGCTCACGGTTGATCAGATTTTGGCCTTTACTTTTCTGTATATCTCCATATCGCTTTACCCTCTTGTCAGTCAAGAATCAAGCTGACTCAGGTTTCAAAATATTATCCGCTGTTCTCTGGGGTAGAGAATTCCATAGACTAGACTCTGAGAGAATAAAATGCCCTTCAGTTCCATCTTAAATGGGAAACCCCTTATTTTTAATCAGTGTAACTCTGGCCTTATCTAATGGAACATTCTTTCATTTGTACACAATGTCTCTTCCTGCCATGTTCTGATAATCATTCCTCTTATTGCTACCTTGATTTCTTGTCTTTTCCTCCCCCTTTAATTTGGCACATCTTTCCTCACTTAATCCCTCACCCCCATTATTTAGTTTCAAGCCCTCCCTGCCACCCAGTTATGTGACCCACCACAACACAGTTGCCAACAATGTTCAGATGAAGACCATCCCAACAGTACTTCACAGCTCCAGGGTCCCAGGTTCGATTCCGGCTTGGGTCACTGTCTGTGCAGAGTCTGCACATTCTCCCTGTGCCTGCGTGGGTTTCCTCCGGGTGCTCCGGTTTCCTCCCACAGACCAAAGATGTGCAGTTTAGGTGGATTGGCCATGATAAATTGCCCTTTGTGTCAAACATTGCCATTAGTATTGGGTGGGGTTACTGGGTTATGGGGATAGAGTGGGCTTGGGTAGGGTGCTCTTTCCAAGAGCCGGTGCAGACTCGATGGGCCGAATGGATGTTGATTCTATGAATTAGTATAGCTCCCACTTTCCCCGGTACCTCATGAATCAAAACCCATTTCTCCCACATCAATCTTGGAGCCAGGATTTTAACACCCTAATCTTACTAACCTAATGCCAATTTGTTCATAACTCAGGTTCTGTTTTTTTAACTTAGCTCCTAGCTGCACATGTTTGCTTCAGCAGAACCTTTTTCCTATTCCTATAAATATGTCATCAGAATGGAGACAGACACAACAACTAGATCCACTGCAAGTTCTTCTTCTTATGCCCCAAACCCTGGCTTCGGGCAGGCAACACAACCTTCTGGTCTCTTGTTCTCATTTGCAGAGAACTGTGTCCATCTCCCTGTATCCATTTTCCTGCTACCACTACATTCCTATTTATTCCTCCCACTTGAATGACTTCCTTTACCATGGTGCCAAGATTGATGTGGGAGAAATGGGTTTGCTCATCCATCCTGCAGCTCCTACCTTCATCCATACAAGCTGCAAAAACCTCAAACCTAATAATTTCAAGGAATCGTTCTCCTCCAATTCTATCTTCTCGATCCTCATATCTGTTTCAAAGAACAAAGAACAAAGAAATGTACAGCACAGGAACAGGCCCTTCGGCCCTCCAAGCCCGTGCCGACCATACTGCCCGACTAAACTACAATCTTCTACACTTCCTGGGTCCGTATCCTTCTATTCCCATCCTATTCATATATTTGTCAAGATGCCCCTTAAATGTCCCTATCGTCCCTGCTTCCACTACCTCCTCCGGTAGTGAGTTCCAGGCACCCATTACCCTCTGCGTAAAAAACTTGCCTCGTACATCTACTCTAAACTTTGCCCCTCTCACCTTAAACCTATGCCCCCTAGTAATTGACCCCTCTACCCTGGGGAAAAGCCTCTGACTATCCACTCTGTCTATGCCCCTCATAATTTTGTATACCTCTATCAGGTCGCCCCTCAACCTCCTTCGTTCCAGTGAGAACAAACCGAGTTTATTCAATCGCTCCTCATAGCTAATGCCCTCCATACCAGGCAACATTCTGGTAAATCTCTTCTGCACCCTCTCTAAAGCCTCCACATCCTTCTGGTAGTGTGGCGACCAGAATTGAACACTATACTCCAAGTGTGGCCTAACTAAGGTTCTATACAGCTGCAACATGACTTGCCAATTCTTATACTCAATGCCCCGGCCAATGAAGGCAAGCATGCCGTATGCCTTCTTGACTACCTTCTCCACCTGTGTTGCCCCTTTCAATGACCTGTGGACCTGTACTCCTAGATCTCTTTGACTTTCAATACTCTTGAGGGTTCTACCATTCACTGTATATTCCCTACCTGCATTAGCCCTTCCAAAATGCATTACCTCACATTTGTCCGGATTAAACTCCATCTGCCATCTCTCCGCCCAAGTCTCCAGACAATATAAATCCTGCTGTATCCTCAGACAGTCCTCATCGCTATCCGCAATTCCACCAACCTTTGTGTCGTCTGCAAACTTACTAATCAGACGAGTTACATTTTCCTCCAAATCATTTATATATACTACAAAGAGCAAAGGTCCCAGCACTGATCCCTGTGGAACACCACTGGTCACAGCCCTCCAATTAGAAAAGCATCCCTCCATTGCTACCCTCTGCCTTCTATGGCCTAGCCAGTTCAGTATCCACCTTGCCAGTTCACCCCTGATCCCGTGTGACTTCACCTTTTGTACTAGTCTACCATGAGGGACCTTGTCAAAGGCCTTACTGAAGTCCATATAGACAACATCTACTGCCCTACCTGCATCAATCATCTTAGTGACCTCCTCGAAAAACTCTATCAAGTTAGTGAGACACGACCTCCCCTTCACAAAACCGTGCTGCCTCTCACTAATACGTCCATTTGCTTCCAAATGGGAGTAGATCCTGTCTCGAAGAATTCTCTCCAGTAATCTCCCTCCCACTGAAGTAAGGCTCACCGGCCTGTAGTTCCCGGGATTATCCTTGCTACCCTTCTTAAACAGAGGAACAACATTGGCTATCCTCCAGTCCTCCGGGACATCCCCTGAAGACAGCGAGGATCCAAAGATTTCTGTCAAGGCCTCAGCAATTTCCTCTCCAGCCTCCTTCAGTATTCTGGGGTAGATCCCATCCGGCCCTGGGGACTTATCTACCTTAATATTTTTTAAGACACCCAACACCTCGTCTTTTTGGATCACAATGTGACCCAGGCTATCTACACACCCTTCTCCAGACTCAACATCTACCAATTCCTTCTCTTTGGTGAATACTGATGCAAAGTATTCATTTAGTACCTCGCCCATTTCCTCTGGCTCCACACATAGATTCCCTTGCCTATCCTTCAGTGGGCCAACCCTTTCCCTGGCTACCCTCTTGCTTTTTATATACGTGTAAAAAGCCTTGGGATTTTCCTTAACCCTATTTGCCAATGACTTTTCATGACCCCTTCTAGCCCTCCTGACTCCTTGCTTAAGTTCCTTCCTACTTTCCTTATATGCCACACAGGCTTCGTCTGTTCCCAGCCTTTTAGCCCTGACAAATGCCTCCTTTTTCTTTTTGACGAGGCCTACAATATCACTCGTCATCCAAGGTTCCCGAAAATTGCCGTATTTATCTTTCTTCCTCACAGGAACATGCCTGTCCTGTATTCCTTTCAACTGACACTTGAAAGCCTCCCACATGTCAGATGTTGATTTGCCCTCAAACATCCGCCCCCAATCTATGTTCTTCAGTTCCCGCCTAATATTGTTATAATTAGCCTTCCCCCAATTTAGCACATTTATCCTCGGACCACTCTTATCCTTGTCCACCAGTACTTTAAAACTTACTGAATTGTGGTCATTGTTACCAAAATGCTCCCCTACTGAAACATCTACCACCTGGCCTGGCTCATTCCCCAATACCAGGTCCAGTACCGCCCCTTCCCTAGTTGGACTGTTTACATATTGTTTTAAGAAGCCCTCCTGGATGCTCCTTACAAACTCCGCCCCGTCTAAGCCCCTGGCACTAAGTGAGTCCCAGTCAATATTGGGGAAGTTGAAGTCTCCCATCACCACAACCCTGTTGTTTTTACTCTTTTCCAAAATCTGTCTACCTATCTGCTCCTCTATCTCCCGCTGGCTGTTGGGAGGCCTGTAGTATACCCCCAACATTGTGACTGCACCCTTCTTATTCCTGATCTCTACCCATATAGCCTCACTGCCCTCTGAGGTGTCCTCTCGCAGTATAGCTGTGATATTCTCCCGAACAAGTAGCGCAACTCCGCCTCCCCTTTTACATCCCCCTCTATCCCGCCTGAAACATCTAAATCCTGGAACGTTTAGCTGCCAATCCTGCCCTTCCCTCAACCAGGTCTCTGTAATGGCAACAACATCATAGTTCCAAGTAGTAATCCAAGCTCTAAGTTCATCTGCCTTACCCGTAATGCTCCTTGCATTAAAACATATGCACTTCAGGCCACCAGACCCACTGTGTTCAGCAACTTCTCCCCGTCTGCTCTGCCTCAGAGCCACACTGTCCCTATTCCCTAGTTCTCCCTCAATGCTCTCACCTTCTGACCTATTGCTCCCGTGCCCACGTGCAGTCACACCTTCCAGTCCTTATCAGGAGACCCAGTCGAAGGGGTATGGTTGCTCCCTGAACCAAGTGTCCAGTTAACTTTCCCCCTCCCAAATGTGTGACAGTGTCTGCAGCTCAGCCTCCAGTTCAATGACTCTGTGCTGAAGCTCCTTATGCTGCAGAAACTTACTGAAGATGTGTTTGCTTTGGACCACACTGACGTCCACAAGCTCCCTCACACTGTAACTGTAACATATCACCTGCCCTGCCATTTTTATAGTGTTCTGATTTACCAACTAATTATTTTTCCAATCAAATTTTAATTAATGCCTTTAGCCTTGCCTGTGCTTATATTCTTATTAGTTAAATTAATGTTCTATTTGCCAATTGAAATTCCCTCGTTTAGGTAAGAGAAAATACTCACCAGTGAACTCACCTGCTCCCCTGTAATGTCACATCTCAATTTTCCTTCCTGAATGCAGGCACCCGAGATTCTGTAAATAATTGTTTTATGTGCTGCTCTCTCGCTCTCTCTGTGGTTTATGTTTTGCACATTGCCTTGTTGCTTTTGTCCCACTCTCTCGCCAGTTGAAATCCTGTTCTTTTGCTGGTTAAAGTCTCACACTCTCCCTTGTCCAGCAGCATGCTGACCATTAATCTTGCCTCGGTGGACAGTTTCCAGGCAAACCAGCTACTGGTGAAGCTGGGCCTTCCAGCCTGAAGTGAAAAATGACCAATGTTTAAAAAGCCCTTTGGTCAAGAAGCAGAATGGGAAAAAAACTAGGCAGTGTTTTTTTAAATTAATATTGAATCTGAAAGAAAGACTATAATCTATACACCACATTTCATGTTCTCAGAATGTGCCAGTATGCTTCACCGTTAATGAAATGTTTCTGAAGGATAATGATTGTTAGAATGTAGGAAATGCAGCAGTACATTTCCGCACAGTAAGGACCCATAAACAGCAACGTGAAGATGACAAGATATTCTGGTTTAAGGATGTTGGCTGAGACATAGATATTGTGCAGTCAATGAGGAGAACTCTGCTGCTCTTCCTCAAAATAGTGATCTGGGATCATTTACATCCACTGAGAGTGCAGGCAGGGACTCAATTTAATATCTCATCTGAAATGTAGCTGTATTCTCCCGCTTGAGTTTCTGCTTGTATGCCGGGAGAAGGAGCACCGTCTTATGGTTTGATTTTCCTAAGTGCGGTCGGGGATGGAATGGTCGGCGCCCTTGATTTTTGCGTAGCAGTGGTCAAGAGTGTTGTCGCCCCTGGTGGGACAGGAGATGTGCTGATGGAATTTTGGCAATACGCTCTTGAGGTTGGCCTTGTTGAAGTCCCCGGCGACGATGAACAAGGCCTCCGGGTGTTCTGTGTCATTGTTGTTTATAACTGTGCACAGTTTGTCCGGCGCCTTCTTCACTTCTGCCTGGGGTGGGATGTAGACCACTGTGATAATGGCTGAAGTGAACTCACGTGGAAGATAGTATGGGCGGCACTTCAGGTCAGGTATTCCAGGCCCAGGGAGCAGTAGGTCGCCAGGGTCGCCACATCCAAGCACCAGGAGGAGTTGATGAGGAGGCAAACCCCTCCACCCATTGCTTTGCCTGATGATGCCGTGCGGTCCGCCCGATGAATTGAGAAGCCTTCAGGTTTAATACCATGGTGTTTCAGTGACTCAAATAAGTTTAGCAACATAAATTATCTGACCACATTATGTGCTGGTGAAGAGAAAAGAAGGTTTCCCAAACATTTCACACTTTTGTTTTGCCATGGATCAGGAGGCTTTTCCTCCCATGAATGCGATCACTATATAATAAAGAAACAGCACTTAGCAAGGTGTTAGAGATAGCAGAATGCATAACAGATGTAATATAATCACTTACTAAATATGTCTGTGATGGAATACAATAAAGACTCAATCCTCTATTTTTTCATCCTTTGAAAAAAGCATTATTAAATCATTTCAATAGTTGTGACCATTAAGTAAAACTTTGCAGTGTAACCAGAATGACTAAGTGCAATAGCTTTTGCTTTATATGTGGAAAGTTTGAACTCAACACGGCAGCAGGAAATCGAAGATTTGTCTATTATTCTTACAACCTGTGTGAAATGTTTGCAGATAACTGCAAAACTAAAAAGCAGAAAATGTTGGAAATACTCAGCAGGTCTGGCATCATCTGTGGAGAGTGAAACAATTACCGCTTCAGGTCAATGACCAGCCGTCAGTGATCGCAAGGCTGGTGGAAGCAGATTCAACAAGTAACTCTGAAAAGGATTTTGGATGAAACTTGCAGGCCTATGAAGGATGAACAAGAGCGAGCGGGGCTAATTGGATAGCTCCACAAACAGGGCATAATGAGACAAACTATTTCCTTCTGTGCTGTACCATTTTGTGATTGCCATACACACACAAGCAGAGAGAGAAGACAGTCTGCTGGATTGGTTACATCATACAAGATAAGCACCGCACTACTAAAATTATGGGCTTGGCTTTAACTTGCTTCGTGAAGAGGTTTCTCTGAAAAAGGGGTATCATTAGGTATGAAAGCAATTAGCGTGGAACATGCTTGCTTAAATAACATTTAATATCTTGTGAGTGGTACAAAAGTATTTCATTGCCCAAAGTATGCCATATAGGTTGAAACTTCTTTAATGTCTAGGAACTGGTACAGATATTTTTTATGATTGAACATTCTTTGGTGTGGGTGGATGAGAATATTTCATTTTAAACGCTGTTGGAGAAAAACAAGGGGTGGAATTCTCTGAGCGCCCGCGCCAAAATCGCGATGAACCCGTGGGCAGAGAATGGGCGTCAACGCCAAAATCCAGTCCGACGCCATTCCTGCGATTCTCCAATCCCCAGAGAATCACCCCGAATCATGCGTGCGCGATCTACACGGCACGGGTAGGGGCCCATTGACAGAGGCCCCCACCGCGATTCACTGAGGGTAACTGGCCGTGTTCCCGGCGGCGTGGTTCTAACCACGTTTTGCCTGTCGGGAACGGCAGGTGGACTCAGTCCGCGGCCACCCTGATGGGGGCGGGGGGATCCTTCACCGGGGGGGGGGGGCTCATGGACAGCCAGGCAAGCGATTGGACGACTTTGATCCGCAGGCGCGCCGATCTTAGGGGGAGCCTACACTTTCAGTGCCGCTACGCGGTGCGAGTCCGCCATGTCGTACGCCACAGGCTGCTGCCGTGCGCATGCGCGGACTCCTGACCGGAGGTGCAGGGCCCGGTATCCGCAGCCAGAGCTGCGAGAAGCACTCCGGGGCCCTGCTGGACCCCTGCAGCATTTTGACGCTGGCGTGGGGACGTAGCCCCATTATTGGAGAATCCCGCCCAAGCTGTTTATCTACCTAAAGAATACAAACAAAGAACAAAGAAATGTACAGCACAGGAACAGGCCCTTCGGCCCTCCAAGCCCGTGCCGACCATGCTGCCTGACTAAACTACAATCTTCTCACTTCCTGGGTCTGTATTCCTCTATTCCCATCCTATTCATGTATTTGTCAAGATGCCCCTTAAATGTCACTGTCGTCCCTCCTTCCACCACCTCCTCCGGTAGCAAGTTCCAGGCACCCACTACCCTCTGCGTAAAAAACTTGCCTCGTACATCGACTCTAAACCTTGCCCCTCTCACCTTAAACCTATGCCCCCTAGTAATTGACCCCTCTAACCCGGGGAAAAGCCTCTGACTATCCACTCTGTCTATGCCCCTCATAATTTTGTAGACCTCTATGAGGTCGCCCCTCAACCTCCTTCGTTCCAGTGAGAACAAACCGAGTTTATTCAGCCGCTCCTCATAGCTAATGCCCTCCATACCAGGCAACATTCTGGTAAATCTCTTCTGCACCCTCGCTAAAGCCTCCACATCCTTCTGGTAGTGTGGCGACCAGAATTGAACATTATACTCCAAGTGTGGCCTAACTAAGGTTCTATACAGCTGCAAGATGACTTGCCAATTCTGATACTCAATGCTCCGGCCAATGAAGGCAAACATGCCATATGCCTTCTTGACTACTTTCTCCACCTGTGTTGCCCCTTTCAGTGACCTGTGGACCTGTACTCCTAGATCTATTTGACTTTCAATACTCTTGAGGGTTCTACAATTCAGGTGATGTCCCCTACCTGCATTAGACCTTCCAAAATGCATTACCTCACATTTGTCTGGATTAAACTCCATCTGCCATCTCTCCGCCCAAGTCTCCAAACAATCTAAATCCTGCTGTATCCTCTGACAGTCCTCATCGCTATCCGCAATTCCACCAACCTTTGTGTCGTCTTCAAACTTACTAATCAGACCAGTTGTGGGCAGCACGGTAGCATTGTGGTTAGCACAATTGCTTCACAGCTCCAGGGTCCCAGGTTCGATTCCGGCTTGGGTCACTGTCTGTGCGGAGTCTGCACGTCCTCCCCGTTTGTGCGTGGGTTTCCTCCGGGTGCTCCGGTTTCCTCCCACAGTCCAAAGCTGTGCAGGTTAGGTGGATTGGCTGTGATAAATTGCCCTTAGTGCCCAAAATTGCCCGTAGTGTTGGGTGAGGTTACTGGATTATGGGGATTGGGTGGCGGTGTTGACCTTGGGTAGGGTGCTCTTTCCAAGAGCCGATGCAGACTCGATGGGCCGAATGGCCTCCTTCTGCACTTTAAATTCTATGAAATTCTATGAAGTTACATTTTCCTCCAAATCATTTATATATACTACAAACAGCAAAGGTCCCAGCACTGATCCCTGTGGAACACCACTGGTCACAGCCCTCCAATTAGAAAAGCATCCTTCCATTGCTACTCTCTGCCTTCTATGACCTAGCCAGTTCTGTATCCACCTTGCCAGCTCACCCCTGATCCCGTGTGACTTCACCTTTTGTACTAGTCTACCATGAGGGACCTTGTCAAAGGCCTTACTAAGGTCCAGATAGACAACATCCACTGCCCTACCTGCATCAATCATCTTAGTGACCTCCTCAAAAAACTCTATCAAGTTAGTGAGACATGACCTCCCCTTCACAAAACCATGCTGCCTCTCACTAATACATCCATTTGCTTCCAAATGGGAGTAGATCCTGCCTCGAAGGATTCTCTCCAGTAATTTCCCTACCACTGAAGTAAGGCTCACCGGCCTGTAGTTCCCTGGATTATCCTTGCTACCCTTCTTAAACAGAGGAACAACATTGGCTATTCTCCAGTCCTCAGAGACATCACCTGAAGACAGTGAGGATCCAAAGATTTCTGTCAAGGCCTCAGCAATTTCCTCTCCAGCCTCCTTCAGTATTCTGGGGTAGATCCCATCAGGCCCTGGGGACTTATCTATCTTAATATTTTTTAAGACACCCAACACCTCGTCTTTTTAGATCTCGATGTGACCCAGGCTATCTACACACCCTTCTCCAGACTCACCATCTACCAATTTCTTCTCTTTGGTGAATACTGATGCAAAGTATTCATTTAGTACCTCGCCCATTTCCTCTGGCTCCACACATAGATTCCCTTGCCTATCCTTCAGTGGGCCAACACTTTCCATGGCTACCCTCTTGCTCTTTATGTACGTGTAAAAAGCCTTGGGATTTTACTTAACCCTATTTGCCAATGGCTTTTCGTGACCCCTTCTAGCCCTCCTGACTCCTTGCTTAAGTTCCTTCCTATTTTCCTTATATTCCACACAGGCTTCGTATGGTCCCAGCCTTTTAGCCCTGACAAATGCCTCCTTTTTCTTTTTGACGAGGCCTACAATATCTCTCGTTGTCCAAGATTCCCGAAAATTGCCGTATTTATCCTTCTTCCTGACAGGAACATGCCGGTCCTGAATTCCTTTCAACTGACACTTGAAAGCCTCCCACATGTCAGATGTTGATTTGCCCTCAAACATCTGCCCCCAACCTATGTTCTTCAGTTCCCGCCTAATATTGTTATAATTAGCCTTCCCCCAATTTAGCACATTCATCCTAGGACCACTCTTATCCTTGTCCACCAGCACTTTAAAACTTACTGAATTGTGGTCACTGTTCCCGAAATGCTCCCCTACCATCTGGCCGAGCTCATTCCCCAATACCAGGTCCTGTACCGCCCCTTCCCTAGTTGGACTGTCTACATATTGTTTTAAGAAGCCCTCCTGGATGCTCCTTACAAACTCTGCCCCGTCTAAACCCCTGGCACTAAGTGAGTCCCAGTCAATATTGCGGAAGTTGAAGTCTCCCATCACCACAACCCTGTTGTTTTAACTCTTTTCCAAAATCTGTCTACCTATCTGCTCCTCTATCTCCCGCTGGCTGTTGGGAGGCCTGTAGTAAACCCCCAACATTGTGACTGCACCATTCTTATTCCTGATCTCTACCCATATAGCCTCACTGCCCTCTGAGGTGTCCTCCCGCAGAACAGCTGTGATATTCTCCCTAACCAGTAGCGCAACTCCGCTACCCCTTTTTCATCCCCCTCTATCCCGCCTGAAACATCTAAATCCTGGAACATTTTGCTGCCAATCCTGCCCTTCCCTCAACCAGGTCTCTGTAATGGCAACAACATCATAGTTCCAAGTACTAATCCAAGCTCTAAGTTCATCTGCCTTACCCGTAATACTTCTTGCATTAAAACATATGCACTTCAGGCCACTAGAGCCGCTGTCTTCAGCATCTTCTCCCTGTCTGCTCTGCTTCAGAGCCCCACTGTCCCTATTCCCTAGTTCTCCCTCAATGCTCTCACCTTCTGACCTATTGCTCCCATGCCCACCCCCCTGCCATAGTAGTTTAAACCCTCCCGTGAGACACTAGCAAACCTCGCGGCCAGGATATTTATGCCTCTCCAGTTTAGATGCAACCCGTCCTTCTTATATAGGTCACACCTGCCCCGGAAGAGCTCCCAGTGGTCCAGATAACGGAAACCCTCCCTCCTACACCAGCTGTTTAGCCACGTGTTTAGCTGGTCTATCTTCCTATTTCTAGCCTCACTGGCACGTGGCACAGGGAGTAATCCCGAGATTACAACCCTAGAGGTCCTGTCTTTTAACTTTCTGCCTAGCTCCCTGAACTCCTGCTGCAGGACCTCATGCCCCTTCCTGCCTATGTCGTTAGTACCAATATGTTCAACGACCTCTGCCTGTTTGCCCTCCCCCTTCAGGATACCCTCTACCCGTTCGGAGACATCCTGGACCCTGGCACCAGGGAGGCAACATACCATCCTGGAGTCTCTTTCACGTCAACAGAAGCGTCTATCTGTGCCCCTGACTATAGAGTCCCCATTACTATTGCTCTTCTGTGCTTTGACCCTCCCTTCTGAACATCAGAGCCAGCCGTGGTGCCACTGCTCTGGCTGCTGCTGTTTTCCCCTGATAGGCTATCCCCCCCCCGACAGTATCCAAAGGGGTTTACCTGTTCGAGAGGGGGACAACCACAGGAGATTCCTGCACTGACTGCCTGCCCTTTCTGGTGGTCACCCATTTCTCTGCCTGCACCTTGGGTGTGACCACATTTATATAACTGCGATCTATGACGCTTTCCGCCACCTGCATGCCCCTAAGTGCATCCAATTGCTGCTCCAACCGAACCATGCGGTCTGTGAGGAGCTCCAGTTGGGTGCTCTTTCTGCAGATGAAGCCACCCGGGACGCTGGAAGCCTCCCGGACCTGCCACATCTCACAGTCAGAGCACTGCACCCCTCTAACTGACATTGCGTCAATTAATTAAAATTAAAAACAATTTTAAACATTTTATATACATATTTTTTTAAAGTTACTGTTAACTATCTGTTTCCTAGCACTAGATTTCTAATATAAATGCGAAAGCTAAATATTGTACTCTCCGATCTCTGGCTTAGATACCCCTCTAAATTATAATTAAATAATTATGTTTAATTAGTTACCAATGCTTAATTTTTTTAATTTAGTGTGGATTCCCAACCAGCCACTCAGGTCACAGCTTTTCTGTGATGTCTCTTCAGTTTCCCCCCGACACACACAATTTGAAAAAGGTATAAAAGTAAAAATTAGTAAAAATCACTTACTTACCTTCTTACCTTCTGAGTGCCTTAGATGTTCTCAGGTTCTCTCCCTGACAGAGATTGCTCCTCCTCCTCCGAACGGCTCCCGAAACTAGGCTTTTAAAATCTCCGCTCTGACTCGCAGCTCCTGCGCTTTTTAAATCGCCCGCGCTTTTTAAATCTCCCGGCAATACAGATATTGGAAATCTGAAATAATAACAGAAAATACTGGAAATACTTAGCAGGCCTGGTGGCATCTGTGGAGAGAGAAAAACAGTTAAGATTTCAGGTCGATGACCTTTCATCAGAGCGTTTTGAGCAAGGGCTGAATAGGTGGGAAAAGGACAAGAGGAAGGTCTGTGCTGGTGTGAAAGACAGGAGTGATTGAATGATAAAAGAGTTGGCCTTGGAGGGTCAAGGAGAATGGTGTTGGGGGAAACTAAAGCCCCCTAAGGAGAACATGACCTTTTCCAAATGCAGGAATGAATTCTGCCTGGTCACTCACCCACACCCCGGCCTTCGGCAGCTCCGAGTCCCACCAGCTAAACAAGATCTGTCTCCAAGCATCACTGTAAATACACAGGGGGTTAATGTAAGTACACTACAACTAAGAAAACACTAGAGGGAGCACCAGAGATGTCATGAATGCAGACATACAGCTAATGAACACATAGAATAGGACACGACCAATGGGTAGTCAAGACACCCAGAGGTGACACTACCACAACCCATATATAAAAGGACAGGGGCAGATCAGAAGCATCACACCCACCACGTGGCTTAGAGCAGACTGGTTAGTTAGACTGAGTTACTATAGCAAGATTAGCAGGAGAGTCAAACCCATAGAGAACTGTGCTGATGGTTCAATAAATCACATTGAACTTACTTCAAAGTGTGGAGTATCTTTTGGTCAAAGCTGCATTGAGTTGCAGCCTGTGTTATCCCAGAGTACATAACACATCATAGTACCAGTGGTGCCTGTTGAATCTATATAGTTCAACTCAGCAAGATTCGTGACTACCAACAACAGCACCCAGGCAAGATGATCGAGATTGCGGTTCCTCAGCAGCTCAGGTACCACGGCAATCTCAGTGCCAACTGGCGTGCATTCGAACAGAGATTTGAGATCTACATGGTAGCATCCGACCTAGATGGCGTGGCCAGTGCTGAGAAGATAGATCTTCTACTCACCATTGCAACAGAAATCTTCAACTCCTTCAAGCACTCCAAAGGGCAGGACAAGAGAGACTTTAAGTCAGTCCTGGACAAGTTTGAAAAGTACTGCGAGGTAAACACTGTCATGTTGGGTGTTCCGATACCCAAACGAACCAACACGGTTGTAGATGGTACAACTCTGTTTTTATTATTCTGTACGATAATAACTATTAACTTCTGGCTGTGGTTCGTACTTCACCAGCTAACCTGTGGACCCAGCCCTAGCACTATCTTAGTGAGGCACTCAGCACATGGTGTATGTCTGAGTGGCACGCTGTGAGCTCTGTGCTCTGAGCTATCTCCTGGTAGAATGAGCGGGAACTGTGGTGTTCCCTGTTTTATAGTGCTTGCGCTCTCACTGGTGATTGGCTGCGATGTTGTGTGTGTGTTGGTTGGTCTAACTACCTGTTCATCAGTGTGTGTGATTGCACCATGATATGCTGATGTGGATATCATGACAAACACAAAAGAAATCGGTAAAACTGGAGCCTATACTCACCACGAGGCAAAGGTAGGCTTGCAGCAGAGGCAAACGGCAATTTTGATTGGCAGCTATCTTGCGCAAGGAGCCGCACATGAGCAGTTCCCCAGAAGACGCAAACCGGCAAAACAATGTTTTGCGCATGCGCAATAAGCCGCGCATGCGTGAGCACACCCGTGAACCAGAAGTAGCATCAAAATGTTCTAACTTTCTACCCAAAATCTTGAAGATCAGCTTTAAATCTAAAAGAGAACATTCTGGCCAAGTACAGAAGGTCCCCTAGCTCTGTTAAGAAAGACCTGACAAATGGATCAATCCATCTTGCCCCTCCCCCACCCTGCCCAGTACAATGTTCAGACAAAGGGAGCGGGATTCTCTCAGCACACGCCGGACCGGAGAATCCCTGGGCCGGGCGCAAATCGCACGACGCCGCCCCGACGCCGGTCTGCCGATTCTCTGGGGCTGGGGGTTGGGCGGTGGAGACGATGGTCAGTGAGTGAATATAACAATTGCTCTGAGTAGTGGGGGTCAATCGTGGAGTTGTGTGGCAGGCACACAATGTAGTCTGGGCTGGTGGTCTATTATCAGTGGGGGGGGGGGGGGAAGACAGCTCAGTGGGAATGCTGGTGATGAAAGTGCTCTCAGAGTCTGATCAGTGAGAGGCGAGGGACAGTTCGAATTGCAAATGGCATGTGTGGTAGTCACCACTGATGTATATATTAGGTGATTTGAGGTAAGGCCCTGTACTACAGGTACAGGGGTAGTTCCCTGCTTGCAGGCTCCACCCAGTAGGCGGAGTATAAATATGTGTGCTCCCGTACAGCAGCCATTTCGCCAGCTGCTGTAGGAGGCCACACATCTTAGTATAATAAAGCCTCAGTTGCATTCAACTCTCATCTTTGTGTAATTGATCGTGCATCAGCATCCGGGGAGGAGAAGAAGGGATGGGGAGATGAGGGTGAAACAACGCACAAATGAAGAAGACGTGCGTGGGTGGAGCATAGATGATGGGGCAGGTTCCATCAGAAATCGTGCACCATGCTTTTTGGGAGGAGTCTGATTGTCATCATCTGAACACATCAGAATGTTTGTGCTCCACACACCTCAGAACACTGCGCTCTGCAGTTGTTATTGCAATACCGCCATGGGAGGATCATCCATGGAATCATCCACCTCCCCTGGTCGCCAGACCCGGGTCTGCCGGTTGCTTGCGTTCATTGGGTTCAGGGTTACCGTGTCCTGGTCATCAAATCTTTCAGCTAATCTGACCAATTGTCTGCCGTGGTCCCATGTCCAATAGGGGGACTGGGAAGTGTGAGTGGTTGTGGGACTGTTACGTTGCGGGTGGGAACTGCTTCGTGCAGATGTCAATAATAACCAGTAAATCCTTAAATCCATTTCTGCATGGGAGTAGGCCGATGTACTCCACATGGGGATTCGTCCACAGGATGGGTGTGCCCTATATGTCCCCTCCTGGTCACCGCCGGGAATATTCTGGGTGCAAATGAGGCAGTCCTCAAAGTAGTGAGTGACATCCTCCTTTAGTTCCGGGCACCAGCATAATGGTGGTCCGTAGTGGTCTCCATGCCCTGGTGTCCGTGTCTGTCATGGGTTTGGTAAATGAGCTGGTTTCGGTCCTGGGTAGGAACCACATCATTCCCGCCCTTTAAACAAATCCGTCCTGTATAGTTAGCCCGTCCTCCCATGTTTCGTAGGGGGCCGGGAGTCGCCGTTCAGGATCTCTCCTAGGGAATCGTCTGTGCGTTGGGACTGAGCTAGGTCGGCTACGTTAGTCTGGGAGACGTCAATCGCATTCATCGGCTTACCTCCGGGTGGCTGCCAGAGATGTCCGTTATGGCAACGACCCTGGCTAGGGCGTCAGCCGTGCAGTTGCCGGAGGGGGGGGTGCGGGAATGGCTCGTCACCTCAAAAATGCCGCAGGTGCGGCCAGTGGCTACCTATAGTTCGGCAGATGTTTCCCGTGTGCTGTGCTCCCACCGTGTGCCCTGCCACCCCGGGGCATGTCTCGTGCCTGATAAGGTCTGACCGCATGTGCCAACCTCTCCCTTTGATCTGTCCCCATACTACCGTCTCCCATATGGGTCACCTCTCTGCTCTTGTCTTCCGCGCCTCTGCATCTCAATCTGTTGTCCGAGCTGCCGTATTGGCGTTAGGGGATTTGATTTGATTTATTGTCACATGTACCGAAGTACAGTGAAAAGTATTTTTCTGCGGCCGAGGAACATACACAGTATGTACATAGTAGACACAAGAATAATCAACAGGAAACATTGACAAATGGTACATCAACAAAATAGTGACTGGTTACAGTTGTGTGGAACAAGGGGCCAAACAAAGCAAATACATGAGCAAGAGCAGCATAGGGCGTCGTCAATAGTGTTCTTACAGGGAACAGATCAGTCCAAGGGGGAGTCGTTGAGGAGTTTTGTAGCTGTGGGGCAGAAGCTGTTCCTATGTCTGGATGTGCGAGTCTTCAGACTTCTGTACCTTCTGCCTGATGGAAGGGTCTGGAAGAAGGCAATGCCTGGGTGGGAGGGGTCTCTGATAATGCTGTCTGCCTTCCTGAGGCAGCGGGAGGTGTAGACAGAATCAATGTGGGGGTGGCAAGTTTGTGTGATGCATTGGGCTGAGTTCACCACAGCCTGCAGTTTCTTGCGATCTTGGACTGAGCAGTTGCCATACCAGGCTGTGATGCAGCTGGATAGGATGCTCTCTGTTGCACATCTGTAGAAGTTTGTGAGAGTCGATGCAGACATGCCAAATTTATTTAGCTTCGGCAGGAAGTAGAGGCGTTGTTGGGCTTTCTTGACTGTTGCATCAACATGAGTGGACCAAGACATACTGTTCATAGATAGAATTTACAGTGCAGTAGAGGCCATTCGGCCCATCGAGTCTGCACCAGCTCTTGGAAAGAGCACCCAAGGTCCACATCTCCACGCTATCCCCATAACCCAGTAACCCCACCCACTAAGGGCAATTTTGGACACCGAGGGCAATTTAGCATGGCCAATCTACCTAACCTGCGCATCTTTGGACTGTGGGAGGAAACCGGAGCACCCGGAGGAAACCCGCGCACACACGGGGAGAATGTGCAGACAGTGATCCAGCAGGGAATCGAACTGGGACCCTGGAGCTGTAAAGCAATTGTGCTAACCATAATGCTGCCGTGCTGCTTTGTTGGTGATGGTGACCCCCAGGAACTTAAAGCTATCGACCATCTCCACTTCGGAGCCATTGATGCAGACGGGAGTGTGTGTCTTGCTGCGCTTCCTGAAGTCGATGATCTGTTCGAGAGACGTTGTTTTTGATGCACGATGCAACCAAGTGATTTATCTCCCTCCTGTAGTCTGATTCGTCATTGTTTGAGATACTGCCCACCACAGTCGTATCATCCGCAAACTTACAGACTGAGTTGGAGTTACATGTTGCCACACAGTCATGGGTGTATCGGGAGTACAGTAGAGGACTGAGCACACATCCTTGCGGGGCTCCGGTGTTGAGGACTATTGTGGAGGAGGTGCTGTTACCTATCCTGACAGATTGCCGTCTGTTGGTGAGGAAGCCGAGGATCCGCTGCACAGGGAGGGGTCAAGTCCAAGATTGCGGAGTTTGGTTATTAGTCTTGTTGGGATAATGGTGTTGAAGGCGGAACTGTAGTCTATGAACAGCAGTCTTACACAGGTGTTCTTCTTGTCGAGGTGTTCGAGTGTTGATTGCTGAGCCAGTGATATAGCAACTGCTATGGATAGAGGGCCGATTGGACAGCAGGTGCAGCTTGTGGTTGTGTTCCGGCCCTAATCCTTCAGAAACTGAGAGCAAATCTGCCGGGTTGACCCTATCCTCCGTTGTTAGGTACGCACGCATTGAATATACACTTCTGAAATCTGGTGATTTGTCTAATACGGAGTTTACACCTGTGGTTTATGTTTGATCTGTGAATACTCCTCAAGAACAGGAACCTTTATATTCCGTTTCGATGAACTTGGGATACTGGCCATTATGTGGGTCGATTGCCTATCTAAGTCGGCTCATGCGGAATCTCCAAGACTGTCCTGTGGGATCTTTCGGAGCAACAATTGTAACCCCCAGCCGAATAGCACAATGGTCGCCAGATTTGTTGTACCTTCTGAACCACAGTGTGTCTCCAACCCATATATGATGGACAAATGACCACAGAAGCTGCATGCAATAATACTAGTCTAATGCACACACAGAGATAATATTGGTCAATCACACACATGCAGGTCGGACTCTAAACCAACACACCTGAGAGACCAAATGAACTTCCACATGACTGGCATGTGCAGAGCAGATATGGCCTCATCTGGAATCCGTCATCTGGCAGTGCTGGATGTCTGTCGCTGGTCGTCGGTGTCCCCGCCTCTGGTACCGCTGTAGATGGCGTGGATGGTCCGCTCCTTGGCTGGTGCAGGCATCACTAGTGTTGTCATTGGTGGTCGAGTGAGCGAGTGGTGGGCTGCACAGAGCCTTTTATCCCTTGCAGGTTTTGCGCGCTTTTGACGGTCCCAGGTAGATGTCCAATAGATCGATCAGGGCTCGATCACCCTGATCGTTCTCAACCAATTGGTGGTGGACACCTCGATGGCGTGGTGGGTCCCAGTCAGCCAGGGCCGTTAGTGTCCGAGGCACATGGGCCTTCCCAAATAAGGAAATGGATGCCACCAGCTGCCACATAGTGTTAGTTTCTACCTGCAGCCCATTGCCCCGGGATGTCCTTTCAACAGCCTCCTCGTGTTAGTTTATGCAAGGTCTGGACTGCAGCCCTTGTATATTTGCAAGCTGCAGCCTGCCTGTGTTTCTGTGTTGACCAATTTCCCATCAATTTGTGCAGATGGGCTATTTTGGATGCCCACACCCCTCCTGCTCAGCCCTCACCTCCCTCACCCTTACCGCCCTCACCCCCAGTCTGTTATCCGCTAGTGCCCCCAGTCCTGGCACCCGTCCCTGCTGCCAGGGGCACCGTTGGCTGGCATTGCCCTCACTGGGGGCTGCCATGGGTGTGGCCCTGGATGGCCCCCCGGTGGGCGGCTGCCGGTTGGGCAGGGTGTTCGGTGCCAAGGGGGGGGGGGGCGGGTGCTGTGGCGGGGAGGGGGTGTGCGCGGGGGTGGGCGCACCCATACGCCTGGTGCCACTGTGTAGAACCAGGGGCCGGGATGGGTAGTCGGTCAGTGGGTGTTCAGCAGGATGGCAGTCAGTGCCTGGGCACTGCCCTGTCCCGTGAGGTGGGGGGGCACCCCGTCTGCTCGGCTTGTCTCTCCCCCCTCCCCAGGAGCTGTCAGGCCCCCTTCCACCCTGCTGCAGCCAGCATGGCCGGTGTCTGGGCCAGCAGCCCGCAGTCACTCCACACCATTTATTTCCGCCGCTCCCTCGCTCACCAGCCAGGACGCCAGGTTCATGATTTGTGAGAACACAAGTGAACCAGGCCGTCGGGAAATCGGCCCATCGGAGGTGCTAAATCGTGGAGCCAACGATGTTGTGCCGAACCTTTGTCCTAGATTAATCATAGATTATCATTGAATTTACAGTGCAGAAGGAGGCCATTCGGCCCATCGAGTCTGCATCGGCTCTTGGAAAGTGCACCCTACCCAAGGTCAATACCTCCATCCTATCCCTAGAACCCAGTAACCCCACCCAACACTAAGGGCAATTTTGAACATTAAGGGCAATTTATCATGTCCAATCCACCCAGCCTGCACATCTTTGGACTGTGGGAGGAAACCGGAGCACCCGGAAGAAACCCACGCACACACGGGGAGGTTGTGCAGACTCTGCACAGACAGTGAGCCAAGCCGGAATCGAACCTGGGACCCTGGAGCTGTGAAGCAATTGTGCTATCCACAATGCTACCATGCTGCCCTTAAGAACAAATTAATCTACACTATATCATTCTACTGTAATCCATGTACCTATCCAATCGCTGCTTGAAGCTCCCTAATGTTTCCGACTCAACTACTTCCACAGGCAGTGCATTCCATGCCCCCACTACTCTCTGGGTAAAGAACCTACCTCTGATATCCCCCCTATCTTCCACCATTCACCTTCAATTTATGCCCCCTTGTAATGGTTTGTCCACCCGGGGAAAAAGTCTCTGACTGTCTACTCCAACTATTCCCCTGATCATCTTATAAACCTCTATCAAGTCGCCCCTCGTCCTTCTCCGTTCTAATGAGAAAAGGCCTGGCACCCTCAACCTTTCCTCGTAAGACCTACTCTCCATTCCAGGCAGCATCCTGGTAAATCTCCTTTGCACCTTTTCCAAAGCTTCCACATCCTTCCTAAAATGAGGCGACCAGAACTGTACACAGTACTCCAAATGTGACCTTACCAAGGCTTTGGACAGCTGCATCATCACCTCACAGCTCTTAAATTCAATCCCTCTGTTAATGAACGGTAGCACACTATAGGCCTTCTTCACAGCTCTATCCACTTGAGTGGCAACGTTCAAAAAAATTTGTCCTTCCAAAATGGACAACCTCACACTTTCAGGGTTAAACTCCATCTGCCACTTCTCAGCCCAGCTCTGCATCCTATCTATGTCCCTTTGCAGCCGACAACAGCCCTCTTCACAATCCACAACTCCACCAATCTTCGTATCGTCTGCAAATTTACTGACCCACCCTTCAATTCCCTCATCCAAGTCATTAATGAAAATCACAAATCGCAGAGGACCCAGAACTGATCCCTGCGGTACGCCACTGGTAACTGGGATCCAGGCTGAATATTTCCCATCCACCACCACTCTCTGACTTCTATCGGTTAGCCAGTTCGTTATCCAACTGGCCAAATTTCCCACTACCCCATGCCTCCTTACTTTCTGCAGAAGCCTATCATGAAGATCCTTATCAAATGCCTTGCTAAAATCCATGTACACGACATCCACTGCTTTACCTTCATCCACATGCTTGGTCACCTCCTCAAAGAATGTAATAAGACTTGTAAGGCAAGACCTACCCCTCACAAATCCGTGCTGACTATCCCTAATCAAGCAGTATCTTTCCAGATGCTCAGAAATCCTATCCTTCAGTACCCTTTCCATTACTTTGCCTACCACCGAAGTGAGACTAACTGGCCTGTAATTCCCAGGGTTATCCCTATTCCCTTTTTTGAACAGGGGCACAACATTCGCCACTCTCCAATCCCCTGGTACCACCCCTGTTGACAGTGAGGACGAAAAGATCATTGTCAACGGCTCTGCAATTTCATCTCTTGCTTCCCATAGAATCCTTGGATATATCCCATCAGGCCCGGGGGACTTGACCAACCTCAAGTTTTTCAAAATGCCCAACACATCTTCCTTCCGAACAAGTATTTCCTCGAGCTTACCAATCTGTTTCACACTGTCCTCTCCAACAATATGCCCCCTCTCATTTGTAAATACTGAAGAAAAGTACTCGCTCAAGACCTCTCCTATCTCTTCAGACTCAATACACAATCTCCCGCTGCTGTCCTTGATCGGACCCACCCTCGCTCTAGTTCACACCATCCTCCTCAACAACATGGCCCCTCTCCTTTGTCTACACTGAAGAAAAATATTCATTTAGGGCCTCTCCTATATCTTCAGACTCCATGCACACGTTCCAACTACTGTCCTTGGCCGGCCCTAACTTCACCTTGGTCATTCTTTTATTCCTCACATATGTGTAAAAGGCCTTGGGGTTTTCCTTGATCGTACCCGCCAAAGATTTTTCATGCCCCCTCTTAGCTCTCCTAATCCCTTTCTTTCATTCCCTCCTGGCTATCTTGTATCCCTCCAGCGCCCTATCTGAACCTTGTTTCCTCAGCCTTACATAAGTCTCCTTCTTCCTCTTAACAAGACATTCAACCTCTCTTGTCAACCATGGTTCCCTCACTCGACCATCTCTTCCCTGCCTGACAGGGACAGACAGATCAAGGATACGTAGTACCTGTTCCTTGAACAAGTTCCACATTTCACTTGTGTCCTTCCCTGACAGCCTATGTTCCCAACTTATGCCCTTCAATCATATTTACCCTTCCCCCAATTGTCAACCCTGCCCTGTTGCACGCACCTATCCCTCTCCATTACTAAAGTGAAAGTCACAGAATTGTGGTCACTATCTCCAAAATGCTCCCACACTAACAAATCTATCACAAATCTATCACTAACAAATCTATCACAAATCTATCACTAACAAATCTATCATTCAAATCTATCTATTCAAGTAATGAATCACTTGGTTCATTACCAAGTACCAAATCCAATATGACCTCCCCTCTGGTCAGACAATCTACATACTGTGTTAGAAATGCTTCCTGGACACACTGCACAAACACCATCTCATCCAAACTATTTGATCTAAAGAGTTTCCACTCAATGTTTGTGAAGTTCAAGTCACCCATTACGACTACCCTGTGACTTCTGCACCTTTCCAAAACCTGTTTCCCAATCTGTTCTTCCACATCACTGCTACTATTGGGGGGCCTATAGAAAACTCCCAACAAGGTGACTGCTCCTTGTCTATTTCTGATTTCAACCCATACTACCTCAGTAGGCAGATCCTCCTCGAACTGCCTTTCTGCAGCTGTTATACTATCTCTAATTAACAATGCCACCCCCCCCCCACCTCTTTTACCACCCTCCCTAATCTTATTGAAACATCTATAACCATGGACCTCCAACAACCATTTCTGCCCCTCGTCTATCCAAGTTTTCGTGATGGCCACCACATCGCAGTCCCAAGTACTGATCCATGCCTTAAGTTCACCCACCTTATTCCTGATGCTTCTTGCGTTAAAGTATACATCCTTCAACCCATCTCCGTGCCTGCAAGTACTCTCCTTTGTCAGTGTTCCCTTCCCCACTGCCTCACTACACGCTTTGCCGTCCTGAATATCGACTACCTTAGTTGCTGGACTACATATCCAGTTCCCATTCCCCTGCCAAATTATTTTAAACCCTCCCAAAAGTACTAGAAAACCTCCCTCCCAGGATATTGGTGCCCCTCTGGTTCAGATGCAACCCATCCTGCTTGTACAGGTCCCACCTTCCCCAGGATGCGCTCCAATTATCCAAATACCTGAAACCCTCCCTCCTACACCATTCCTGCAGCCACGTGTTCAACTGCACTCTCTCCCTATTCCTAGCCTCGCTATCACGTGGCACCGGCAACAAACCAGAGATGACTCTGTCTGCCCTGGCTTTTAACTTCCAGCCTAACTCCCTAAACTTGTTTATTACCTCCACACCCCTTTTCCTACCTACGTCGTTGGTACCAATGTGCACCACGACTTCTGGCTGCTCCCCCTCCCCCTTAAGGATCCTGAAGACACGATCCGAGACATCCCTGGCCCTGGCATCCGGAAGGCAACATACCTTCCGGGAGTCTCGCTCACGACCACAGAATCTCCTATCTATTCCCCTAATCATTGAATCTCCGATTACTATTGCTTTTCTATTCTCCCCCCTGTCATGATATTCAAACACACACATCATGATAAACACACCAACAGACAAATCAGAACACACAACACCACAACCAATGACAGAAAGATATAAAAGCACAGACACGACCCCCGGTGGTCAGTATTAGCTGCAGAGGAGGACCAGGACAGACCTACTACACGACACACTCAGGGAGACAGCACGTGCAGAGTATCCAGAACGAACTGTATTATAAGAGTTAAAATAAAATAGAGTTGTACCACATACAACTGTGTTGGCTCATCTGTGCACCAGAGCACCCAACACCACATGGTACAGGAGTGGATCGATACCTGCCGGCATACCTCAGTGTACACAGACAACCAGCAGTGCCCAGGCAAAATGATAGAGCTCCCGGTTCCGCAGCCGCTCCAGTGCTACGGCGATCTCCGCGAAAACTGGCGGCGATTCCGGCAAGTGTTCGAATTGTTCCTGGTGGCAGTTGAACTCCAAGACCTGGATGATAGCGAAAAAATTGAATTTCTCCTCACCATCGCCGGTGCAAGGGCAAGAGAAATATTCACAAGGTTCAGGTTCTTCAGGAGGCAGCAAAGGTACGATTACCAGGCAGTCCTGGACAAATTCTCCAAGTACTGTGAAGAAAACGCAATCCAATCGGCAAGTAAAGGTAAGAAAAGCTGCAGTACTCACCTCGTGGCTGGGATCCCGGAGCCCGAATTCCCAGAGGCCGAAATCCCGGGCCTGAGAGAGGGCTGGGTCGAGGTCGGCGGCCATCTTGCTAAAGGTATCACGCTAGCACAGTTGCGCGAGCAGTGCGCAGAACCGGAAGTTTCGTTTGCGCATGCGCGAGATGCTGCGCATGCGCAGTCAAGAAAACGGCCATCGGTAAAGGAACAGCGATCTGAGCATGCGCAGTCGCTTCCTACGTGCTACATACCGAGCGTCAGGATGTCAGAGGCCCCAGACCGCACCAATTTAATGGGGAAACGTCCCAAATCCAATTTAAAAGGGAAACGTCCCAAATCAAAAAAACTAAAATCTGTTAAAGCTGTAAAACAACCCTCCCTCACCTGGAATGACAGCACATTGCCGCAAATTGACCCAGGAGATGAATTTGACCTCCGAAGAACCCTCCGACAAGCAGTTACCTACGCACAAGCCGATGATTCCGACCTCGAATACTTCGATGACGATCTTTACAGTGTTTCCGGACCTCGCGAGCCCAATGATAGCTCCGTGGTCCTCATAGATTATCATAGAATTTACAGTGCAGAAGGAGGCCATTCGGCCCATCGAGTCTGCACCGGCTCTTGGAAAGAGCACCCTACCCAAGGTCAACACCTCCACCCTATCCCCATAACCCAGTAACCCCACCCAACACTAAGGGCAATTTTGGACACTAAGGGCAATTTATCATTGGCCAATCCACCTAACCTGCACATCTTTGGACTGTGGGAGGAAACCGGAGCACCCGGAGGAAACCCACGCACACACGGGGAGGATGTGCAGACTCCACACAGACAGTGACCCAAGCCGGAATCGAACCTGGGACCCTGGAGCTGTGAAGCAATTGTGCTAACCACTGTGCTACCGTGCTGCCCTAATATTTCAGATTTGTTAACTGAACCAGCTGCCTTGGTGAGATTTGAACCCATGTCCTGAGAGTATTAGCCTGGGTCTCTGGGTTACTAGTCCGGTGACATTACCACTATACCAGCATCTTCCCACAAGTCCTATACGACTATGACTCGGACGAACCTTTCGTGTTGCACATTGGCGGCCCCCACATTGAATCCGACGCAGATGCGGATTCATTTTTCGGATTTGAGGATCTTCAATCCAGCAGATATGACGTCCCAACTTATCAGTACCGGATGATGCTGCAGCCTGACATTAACAGACAGGGAGCGCTGCAAGCACACGGAGAGCGCCCTGCTGCCACACAGAGCGTGGTCCACGTCCCGCTCAACGTTCCCGACTCTATGAAAGAAGACATGCAAGACTCCAGAGCGCAGTCCTCGCATGAACCAGAAGTGACTCCAGTGTCACAAGCCTCCACAGCAAGCTCGTGGACAGACTCCACAATTGCAGAAACGCAAGCCCGAAGAAAAAAGGTTTATGCGCTGACCTTCAGGATCATTATAGCCGAACAGAGATTAATAATGCTGCACGGCCGCAGAAGGATGCTGAGGATTTGCTAAAGAAATTAATTGAATGTTTAACTTGCAAGGAGCAGACTGAGAATTGCCAGTGTTTTAGTACGGATCGAAAAAATGGACAAGACATTGATCCTCAGGTAATGGAAATAACACAACCTGAATCATATCTACAGCAGGGACAAATGTCTCCCTTCAACACAACGCCGCAAAGTCCCAACTTCGGAGACCAGCAGTTAGTCAGTAATGACTCTTCAAACCTTGAGGGGAACATTAATTGCATTGAACCTTTACACACTCCACTGATAAATGAGCAGAACATTGGAGCAAGAATCCTGAGGACACCGACATCGAGTAGCCAGATAACGAATTTAAAACCCACAGCAGTTTCAAGTGAACCAAGTGTGCTTTCCACTAATGGCGAAGATGCAGATAAGGTCGACCCGATTATCCATTGTACCACACTAACCCCAGTGATTAAGCAGTTATGTATGGGGAGTATAATGTGGGCAATTGAGAACAGTAAAAGAGAGACTGTGACCATGCCAGTCCCAGCAAAATCAGACCTAGAGACCATGAAGGTATGTACATTAGACAAAGATACATATGAGGTACCTGAGAAGAAAAGTGAAACGGAATGTTCTTTGGAAAAAGTACAATGTCGATAGAAACATTGGATCCTATATTCGAGACCATACATATGGGAGAATTTGGGGGTAATAAACAAGGTTCTGCAATGTCTGGGGGAAGATTTAAAATTCCAAAGAAGAAAAGCCCAAATGAAGGACAACGGCAAGACAATGACAGTCCACCGACATGGTGTGCACCACCAGATGAAAACTCTGACAATTTACCCAACCCTAGTGAACAGCAAGCTGCTAATGAGGATCTATCGACAGGATGTGAGACGAGTGACGACAGCATCCCACTTCCCATGCAAAAGGTGCAAGGTGACAGACCTCGCCTAGTGCGTACCGAGGCACTCGACGATCACGGTGGGACCACTGACGACTGCGGTGGCGGCGCACCGCTTCCATCCTCGATGGCTCGAGCCTCTCCACTGGTTGGTGCATTCCTGCATGTTCCGACTCCAGAAGTGCAGCTTCAGGGAATCTCGGCTGCCTCCAGTGAACCTGTTGGGACTCTGGACGGGGGGCATCGACGGAAGGCATACCGGACTCCAGATGGGGAGCAGCCAAGCGCCGACTCTGATTCGCGCACGCCAGACCTTGCTCCGGACGGGCGGTGTCGCGGCCTCGGTGATGGCACACTCAGGGTGACGGCGGATGCCACGGCGACAGGGAATGGATCGCGTGGCAGTCCCACTGGGTCGGCAGTGGCAACCAGCACCGGCGGTCCAAGATGGACACACCAATTCGCGCCATCGCCAGACGTTGATGCGAGCAACATTTCTCTCTCCAAGGCGACATGCTTCGACGTTTCTCTGCGGAGTCGCCCTTCCGGCACAGCAGGTGGCCGGAACCAGCGTGCACGGTCTCGGCCAACTTCCACATCTGGCACAGTCATCGCCTTGCATGAT
Organism: Scyliorhinus torazame; assembly: GCF_047496885.1. Taxonomy (NCBI): domain Eukaryota; kingdom Metazoa; phylum Chordata; class Chondrichthyes; order Carcharhiniformes; family Scyliorhinidae; genus Scyliorhinus; species Scyliorhinus torazame. Next base: position 222,516,064 of record NC_092715.1, on the reverse strand, counting down.
ATTAGTGATGGTGCTACTTCGATGGCAACGACCCATCGGCTACAAGATGCCGTCCACCACAAACATAAAAAGAAAAAAGACTCCACCTTGTTCCTGGCATGCAGGGCAGATGGATTGGTGCGTAGGCGCAATCAGCGAGCTTTGCGCCGCCTTCCACGCTCGCAACTGAACCGTACGCACATGCCGGATCCTCCACTGGTTCCCAAGGATGACTTCGTGGAGATGCCACGGATCATGCCCCTTCCATCGCCACCAGAACCAAACCACATCCAAGGCAACACTAACAAAGATGTTGAATGTTATATTTGCACGAATGAAAAACCAAGCACTGCACGAAGTACAACAAATGGTAAAGTAGAGACTTCGGCAACAGCATCACCTCCAACAGTCCAAGGTGAACCAGTGTGACCCCAAATCTCCACAGCTGAACCGGCTTGAGGACAAGCCCATTCTTGAGGCGGTCACCCATTAGACTGGACTTATAACGCTGTTCATACGTTCAAAAAGTCAAACACTTCTGTATTATAACCTGTTGTTGTTTATTGTTCCAGATATCGTCTGACCGGACCACTGTTCAAGTTTTTTTTTTTTCTCTCGCATCCATGTTTTGTTACGGTACACCCTTGTTAGTGTGACGCACCCGACATCGCCCCATGTAAATAGTTACATCATATACACACGCTGTACACAACACACACACACACTCTTAGATGCACTCACAACACAATTATATTTATAACCACGTAGGCACATATCTTTGTAAAAAGGGGGGATGTCATGATATTCAAACACACACATCATGATAGACACACCAACAGACAAATCAGAACACACAACACCACAACCAATGACAGAAAGATATAAAAGCACAGACACGACCCCCGGTGGTCAGTATTAGCTGCAGAGGAGGACCAGGACAGACCTACTACACGACACACTCAGGGAGACAGCACGTGCAGAGTATCCAGAACGAACTGTATTATAAGAGTTAAAATAAAATAGAGTTGTACCACATACAACTGTGCACCAGAGCACCCAACACCACACCCCCTTCCCTTCAGAGCCCCAGAGCCAGACTCAGTTCCAGAGACCTGACCTGACCTGGGCCTTCCCCTAGTTGGTCATCCCCCCCAACAGCATCTAAAATGGTACACTTGTTTTGAAGGGGAACGGCCACAAGGGATCTCTGCACTGTCTGCCTGTTTGTTTTCTTTCCCCTGACTGCAACCCAGCTATTCTTGTCCTGTACCTTGGGTGTGGTTACCTCCCTATAACTCTCGTCTATTACCCCCTCTGCCTCCCGGATGATCCGAAGTTCATCCAGCTCCAGCTCCAGTTCTCTAACACGGTCTCTGAGGTGCTGGAGTTGGGTGCACTTCTCGCAGGTATAGTCAGCGGGGACACCGGTAGTATCCCTCACCACCCACATCCTACAGGAGGAGCATGTAACTGGCCTAGCCTCCGTCCCCTCTTACCTTACAGAATATAGCTGCCCTGTGGACCAACTGGACCTACGCCCTCCGATTCTGCTCCCAGTCAGCTGCACTCTCTCTAAATTCCTGGCTCCCTTCTCGCTCTTTACGAAAATGGAGGAAACGAAATGAAAGGAGCACCTTACTCCCTCCTCACCTAACTCCCTCAGACACCAAACTCTCACTATAGCACTCAACTGCACCAAATTCAGCACTCAATGCAAACAAAGTCTGCACTGTAGGTGGATCACTTTCATACTGTGAATCCAGCCTCTGAAAACTGGCCTAATCCAATTAACTAATTAACAAGCTCCAGCTGCAAGTACCTACAAGTAGAACCTTTGTTTAAAGCTGATTGAAAATTCACCTTCTTTTAAACCAAACAGCAAATTTTAAGTTAATTAACTAAATAAAAGAAATACTAGACTGCAGATAAAAATCAACCCTTATACTCCCTCAGTCACGAAACTCTCACTACAGCACTCAAATGCACCAAATTCAGCACTTAGTGCTCAGGGACGATACAAGACGATGGCGGCGCCCACTGGCCACATTGGGACCATGGAGAGGTTTGTGGTGGCGGTCCGCATTTGCCGCCGGAGACCGTGGCGACCGCACGGGCCTGGCATACCACCACGAAGTGCCCCTTTTTACCGCATCCCTTGCAGGTGGATGCGCGGGCCGGGCAGCGCTGTCGGGGGTGCTTGGCCTGCCCGCAAAAGTAGCAGTGGGGCCCTTCGGGATTGCCAGGCCGCCTTGCAGCACAAGCTTGTGGGGGGATGGGGGATGTCTCGGGGTCGGCTGCGGAGGGGTTCCAAGCTGCCCAGGGGGCTGCCGCGGGATCGGGAACGTAAGTGCGGGCGTTTCTGGAGGCCACATCCAGGGAGCCTACAAGGGCCTGTGCCTCCTTGAGGCCTAGGGTGGCTTTTTCCAGCAATCGCTGGCGGATTTGGGAGGACAGCATAACTGCCACGAAAGAGTCCCGGATCAAGAGGTCTGTGTGGTCGCTCGCCGAAACTTGCGGGCAGCTGCAATTTCTCCCCAACACCAGGAGCGCACGGTAGAATTCTTCCAGCGATTCCCCAGGGATTTGTCGCCACATTGCTAGCAGATGTCGGGCGTAGACCTAGTTTACCGGGCGAATATAATGTCCTTTTAGCAGCACTATTGCTGCATCGAAGTCTTCTGCGGCCTCGATGAGGGTGTAAATTTCCGGGCTCACCCTCGAGTGCAGGACTTGCATTTTCTGTTCTCTCGTGGGTGTGTTTTCGGCCGTTCCGAGATATCCTTTAAAACACGCCAGCCAGTGCTTAAAGATTGCCGCTGAGTTCGCCACGTGGGGGCTGAGTTGCAGACACTCCGGCTTGATTCGGAGCTCCATCCTTTTAAATCTAGCTTATTAAATTGATGCACGATCAATGACCACTAAAGCGAGGTTGTAGTCCAACTGAAGGCTTTAATAAGCTAGATGTTTCCCCCAGCAGCTCAGGTACAGAATGAAGGCTGCTGGGGTGGCACGGGCTCTTATACCCCGCCTTGCAGGGCGGACCTACCATACAACTTGACCAATAGGAAACATACAATATGTACCAATGTTGCAGCATTACCAGGTACTGTAAGACCTCTACACAGACTACCACAAATATATTTATATCTTATTAAAGGTCTTCCCAGCCACATGATCTCTCCCCCCCCCTCACTAAACAGTCATACCTCATTCACAGCAACTATATAAGAATGGGAATCAGTCGAGGGGAACTCGCCGTGGGAACCAAGGTTAGTATAGCTGGGTGGGGAGACAGAAATGCCAACCTGTGTCTGGGGTGTGCTAGGGGTGCTTCCTCTGGTGAGCCACATGAGGGGGTCTCGGAGAGCACCTCCAATACTGTCGTGATGGCAGTGGGGGGGGGGTTCAGCTGATGTAGAAGGTCCTTTGTGTCCGTAGCAGGATGGATATGTTTAGCGCAGATCAGGGCACCCTTTAAAGATGGTGCCTCGATCTCTGTGTAACTAGCCTTGCTGGCCCTATCAGGCCCTGCCCCACCAGAGTGATGGTGCACCCAGGGTGAACAACACGACAGGGGGCAGAGGGAGAGAAAAGGGAATGGTTCTGATAGAATAGAGGCCATCGAGAAAAGGTTTCCTGAAATAAAAGCCATGCTGAGTTGTGATGTGCATAGTAAAGAAACAAAAGATCTGTCCAGATGATGTGTGTATGTCTACATACCAGCCATCGAATGCGAAGTGAAGGAATAAGGAAAGAGACAAGAAAGAAATGAACCAGCGAAAGCAAAAATGGTGGGAAAGATTATTATCTAAAATTTTTGAACTCGCTGCTGAGTCAAGAAAGCTGTGGTGCACTGATTTGAAGGATGAGGTGCTGTTCCTCCCGCTTGCTTTGGGCATCAGTGGAACAGGCCAAAGACAGAAAGGTCATAGAATCCCTGCAGTGCAGAAGGAGGCCATTCAGCCCATTGACTCTGCATCGACCCTCAGAAAGAGCACCCCATATGGCCCAATCCCCACCCAATCCCTGTAAACCTGTAACTCCACCTAACTTAACCTTTGGACACTAAGGGGTAATTTAACATGGTCAATTCATCTAACCTGTATACCTTTGGACTGTGGGAGGAAACTGGAGAACACGGAGGAAACCCATGCAGACACGTGGAGAATGCAAGGGTAGAGATAAATCATTTTCACTCTAACAAGGGGAGTGCCACAAAGATCAGTGCTGGGGCCTCAGCGATTTACAATCTATATCAATGACTTGGAGGAAAGAGCTGAATATATGTTTGCTAAATTTGCTGATGACAGAAAGATAGGTCAGAAAATAAGTTGTGACGATATATAACAAGTCTGAAAATGGATATAGAGGAGGCAAAAAATTTGGAAAATGGAGGGTTTCATTGCGCCTGCTTCAGTGACACAACAAGGCCATTGGCCTCTCGCGACACTTTGAATGCCTCATGAGACATTATGATCTGGATCTCGTCCTCAACATTAGGCGCATTGAAATATGTTGGCTCCCGGTTCTCCCGAGGCCAGAGAACAGTGGTCGGGCTCTGGGCAGAGTGGTACCCTCATACTCTTGCTGGCACTTGGGCACTTTGGCTCTGCCAACCTGGCACATTGGCACTGCCACCCAGAAACCCTGGCAGTGCCAACGTGGCCAGGTGTCAGGTTGCCTGTGCCAGAGATCGGGCACGGAGTTCCCTGCCCATTAGAAGTGGAGTGAGGGGAGTTTGAGGATCCCCTAAGAGGTATGTTGTGGCTTGGTGGAGAAGGGTGTGGAGGGCACAATCAGATTTCTGAGGGGGTCAAGAGATCGGGGTGGCAGTTTAAAATTGCGCCCCAAACGCTTCCTGCACCGACGAGCTGAGTTTGTCACTGCAGGAAGTGAGGCAAGTGTGACCTCAGTGGGATGGTCCTCACCGAGGCCAAAAAAACCAAGAGTCCCGTTTGATAGCAGGGTCATTCTTGGCCCTGAGGCGCCGCGAAAAACCTCGCTCTACGTGTCCAAAACGTGACACCGTTTTTTGGGCCTTAAACCGTGCCCGGAATATTATGTAGGAAAATGTAAACTTATCCAATTTGGCAGGAAGAATAGAAAAATAGTCGGCTGGATTTTCCATTTTGCGACGCCAGAAGGGTGATTCACAATTGGGCTGTAAATCCAGTGTCGGTCAAAGATTGAGTTGGTGCTGGATGCAGACCCTGTTCCCATGCTTCAGTCCCCTGCTGATGGCGGGATCGAGATTCACACCCCATGCTAGCAGGAGGATGCAAATTGTTATTAAGATACATTTGCATTCTAGTAAGGGTCCGGGCACAATGTTCTCAAAGCCTGCGTGATTCTCTGGTCCTCTGGGCTGGGGTTCACGGGGTGTAAATTGTTGCAGGTATTTACAGGCATGGCGGTGGACCAGGTGCACACAGAGACGACCTTCAGCGGTCGTGCCGTACAACATGACAGCAGCTGTGCGTGGACCCAACCTGCCATCTGCGACCCCACAGGTCATCCCCTGGCCACCCCCTGTCCACCCCCTACCAGTCCCCCCAGTCCTCACGGAAGCCCCCCAGGCCAGCGGCACAGACCACACATGAACTGAGCAGTCAGCAATCCAGCCCATCGGGGGCAGAGAATCAAGGGAGGGCCTCAACTTTCTGACCCACAGACCACAGTCAGTAAGAATAAACAACACCTCCTCCACAATAGTTCTCGATTCCGGGGCCTCACAAGGCTGCGTATTTAGTCCCTACTCTACTCCCTGTACACACACGACTGCGTGGCAAAATTTGGTTCCAACTCCATCTACAAGTTTGCTGACGACGCGACCATAGTGGGCCGGATCTCGAATAACGACGAGTCAGAATACAGGAGGGAGATAGAGAACCTAGTGGAGTGGTTCAATGACAACAATCTATCCCTAAATGCCAGCAAAACTAAAGAGTTGGTCATTGACTTAAGGAAGCAAAGTTATGTACAAACCCCTGTCAGCATCAACGCGGCTGAGGTGGAGATGGTTAACAGCTGCAAATTCCTAGGAGTACACATCACCAAAAATCTGTCCTGGTCCACCCACGTCGACGCTACCACCAAGAAAGCACAACAGCACCTATACTTCCTCAAGAAACTAAGGAAACATGCCAACACTGATTCTTACCAACTTTTACATATGCATTACAGAAAGCCTTCTATCTGCCTGCATCACAGCCTGGTATGACAACTGCTCGGCCCAAGACAGCAAGGAACTTCAGAGAGTCATAAACACAGCCCGGTCCATCACACAAAACGACCTCCCATCCATTGACTCTATCAACACCTCCCGCTGCCTGGGAAAGGGGGCAGAATAATCAAAGACCCCTCCCACCCAGCTTACTCACTCTTCCAACTTCTTCCATCAGGCAGGAGATACAAAAGTCTGAGAACACGCACGAACAGACTCAAAAACAGCTTCTTCCCCACTGTTACTCGACTCCTAAAAGACCCTCTTATGGGCTGACCTGATTAATACTACACTGCTGTATGCTTCACCTGATGCCGGTGTCTATGTATTTGAATTGTGGACCTTGTGTTGCCCTTTTATGTATTTTCTTTTCTTTTCATGTACTAAATGATCTATTTGAGCTGCTCGCAGAAAAATAATTTTCACTGTACTTTGGTACACATAACAATTATCACATCCGAGACTTCCGGTTGCGGCGATGCAGAGCTAAGCCGCACGTTTTGGCAGCTCCCGCGATTACGGACTTTCGGGCTCTCCAGAGGAGCCCCAACGGGAATTTTTCAAAGACGTCCCGTGTGGGAAGGTGAGAGAAAGGTCCCCCTTCACTGTATATGGAACGGACAAGAAGTGGAACGGCTAAAAAAGCGGCATTGGAGCAGCGAGGGCAGCGAGGGGAGAAAAACAAGATGGCGGCGGTTGGAGATAAAGTGGAATGTGGGTCGGAGCTGCAAGAGTTTATCAAGCGCTGTTTTGAGGAGCTGTGGAACGAGATGCTGGCGCCTATGTTGTCGGCGATTGAAGGATTAGGGATGACCCAGAAGGCCCACGAGGTAAAGATCCAGGAGGTGCAGAAAAAAGTTGATGAGAACGAGGATGAGATCTTGGGCCTGGCGGTGAAGTTGGAGAGGCACAAGGCGCTGCACAAAAGGTGGGCGGAAAGATTCGAAGACCTGGAGAACAGGTCGAGGAGAAAGAATCTTCAGATCCTGGGTCTCCGTGAAGGAGTGGAGGGGGCCGATGCTAGGGCATATGCGAGCACGATGCTTGAGTCGCTGATGGGTGCGGAGGCCCCTCCGAGGCATCTATAGCTGGATGGGGCACAACGGGTGCTGGCGAGGAGGCCCAAGGCCAACGAGCCGCCAAGGGCAATTGTGGTGAGGTTTCACCGTTTCACGGACAGAGAGAGGGTCTTGAGATGGGCCAAGAAAGAGCGGAGTAGCAGCTAGGAGAATGCGGAGATCCAAATCTACCCGGACTGGAGCACGGAGGTGGCAAAGAAGAGAGCGGGTTTCAACCGGGCCAAGGCGGTGCTGCATCGGAAGGGAGTGAGATTCGGAATGCTGCAGCCAGCGTGATTGTGGGTCACATTCCAAGATCAACATCACTACTTTGAAACGCCTGAGGAGGCTTGGACCTTTATCCAAACTAAAAAGTTGGACTCAAACTGAGGGTTTGCGGGGGTGGGGGGGATGCTGGATGTTTGTTGGACACAGGGTTTTAATCACGCGCAGGAAATGTTCCACGGATTGGGTGATGGATGGGGATGGGGAAAGGTATCGGGTGAGAAGACTGTGCGAGAAGGTGGGCGCCGGTGCTGGAGGGAGGGGAGGCTCGGGGATGGGGGAAATGAGATAAGGCCGCGACAGGAGCTGCGCCAGAGGGGGCGGGGCAGGCTCAGGAAAGCGCGGGTTTTTTCCCGCGCTAGGGAAGGACGGCGGGGGGGGGGGGGGGGGTGGTGCGGGGGGGAGTGGAGGAGCGCACACGGATTGTTGGGGAGGGGAGATTCCCACACGGGGGGGTCAATGGGACGGCGCGGGCAGCCGGTGTCAGCAGGAGTCAGCTGTTATGGGGGGAGCAAAAGAGCTAGACTCGGGTCTAGCGGGGTGGGGGGGGGGGGAATAGGGTTGCTGCTGCACTGGCCGAGAGGGGATTTGACACAGAAGAGGTGGCCGGGGCGGGGGCCCCCCGTCTGGGGGACTGGAGGGTGAGGGCGTGTCGGCGGGATGGGGGGGGGGGGGGGGGTGGTTGGGAGGCCCCCCAATCCGGCTGATAACGTTGAATGTGAGGGGCCTGAATGGGCCGGTTAAGAGGGCCCGAGTGTTCGCGCACTTAAAGGGACTGAAGGCAGACGTGGTCATGCTCCAGGAGACACATTTGAAGGTGGCAGACCAGGTCAGGTTCAGAAAGGGATGGGTAGGACAGGTATTCCATTCGGGGCTGGATGCGAAGAACCAGTGCAATATTGGTGGGGAAGCGGGTGTCGTTTGAGGTCAAGAATATTGTAGCGGACAATGGAGGTCGATACGTGATGGTGAGCGGAAGGTTGCAGGGGACGGGGGTGGTATTGGTAAATGTATACGCCCCGAACTGGGACGATGCTGGATTCATGAAACGTATGTTGGGACGCATTACGGACCTGGAGGTAGGAAGCTTGATAATGGGTGGGGATTTCAACACGTGTTGGACCCAGCACTGGATCGCTCCAGATCCAGGACCGGAGAAAGGCCGACTGCGGCCAAGGTGCATAGGGGGTTTATGGACCAGATGGGGGGAGTGGATCCATGGAGGTTTGCCTGGCCGCAGGTCAGGGAATTTTCTTTTTCATCCCACATGCACAAAGCCTACTCCCGGATAGATTTTCTTGTTCTAGGCAGGGCGCTGATCCCGAAAGTGGAGGGAACGGAGTATTCGGCCATAGCCATTTCAGATCACGCCCTGCACTGGGTGGAACTGGAGTTGGGAGAGGAGAGGGACCAACGCCCGTTGTGGCGGTTGGATGTGGGACTGCTGGCAGATGAGGCGGTGTGCGGGAGGGTGAGGGGGTGCATTGAAAGGTACCTGGAGGCCAACGACAATGGGGAGGTGCAGGTGGGGGTAGTATGGGAGGCGCTGAAGGCGGTGGTCAGGGGAGAGTTAATCTCCACCAGGGCTCATAGGGAGAAGAGAGAGGGCAGGGAAAAGGAGAGGTTAGTGGGGGAGATTTTAAGAGTGGACAGGAGATACGCAGAGGCCCCTGAAGAGGGACTACTTAGGGAAAGGTGAAATCTCCAGACGGAGTTTGGCCTGTTGACCACAGGGAAGGCAGAGGCACAGTGGAGGAAAGCGCAGGGGGCGACGTATGAGCATGGCGAAAAGGCGAGCAGGATGCAGGCACACCAGCTCCGTAAGAGGATGGCAGCGAGGCAGGTAGGTGGAGTCAAGGATGGAAGGGGAGCTACGGTGCGGAGTGCGATGAAAGTAAACGAGGCATTCAAGGCCTTCTATGAGGAAGTTTTAAAATGCAAAATCTTGTTGTGTCATTCTATCAGTTGTTAGGAATAACTGAGGCTGTTTTCGATAGAGAGAAGAAGATTAAGAGGTGACAAAATTGAGGCATACAAGATGATCAGAGGATTGGATAGGGTGGACAGTGAGAGCCTTTTTCCTCGGATGGTGATGTCTAGCACGAGGGGACATAGCTTTAAATTGAGGGGAGATAGATATAAGACAGATGTCAGAGGTAGGTTCTTTACTCAGAGAGTAGTAAGGGTGTGGAATGCCCTGCCTGCAACAGTAGTGGACTCGCCAACACTAAGGGCATTCAAATGGTCATTGGATAGACATATGGACAATAAGGGAATAGTGTAGATGGGCTTTAGAGTGGTTTCACAGGTCGGCGCAACATCGAGGGCCGAAGGGCCTGTACTGCGCTGTAATGTTCTATGTTCTATGTTCTAATACCATAAGGGAAAATAATGAGTGAAGATATTGTGATGTATGATTAACCCTATCCATTGCTTCCAATGCAAGCTGCACACATTTCTTGTCATGCATGTTCTGCATAGGGTAGTGCTTAGCATGCTGATGAGCAGCTGCACAGCTGAGCAGTGGATGCAAAACATAGGAGGCTTCGGTGAGTTCAAGCTAACCTATGCTACTTAAAGCCAATTTTCACCTCTTAATGGGCAGATGCACTTGGAGTGGAGTAAATTCATTCTAAATGTGAGTTTAGCGGACAAAGTCACAAATATAGCACAACATGGCAGAAAGCAGGTTCTACATTTCTCTAATGCAGCATTAGAGGCCGAGGTGCAGGAGGTGGACATGCGGAGAGGGATCTAAGAGCAGAAGATCTTCCATCCAGACACTGCAAAGGCAGTGGGAACAGAGAGTCAGTTCAGCCAGTTCAGTCAATGTAGCTCCGAAGACATGGATGTGGTGACAAAAATTTAAGCCGGGATGTTCAGGCCCTTGTCGTCAATGGAATCTTCTGGCCCTACCAAATGCGACTCCCCTTGGCCGGTTCCCTGGCTGTGCAGCCAGCAAGCAATGTAAATGACCCTTGACTTCAGCAGGACTAGAAGATCCCACCTGTGGCCAATGACGAGCTGCCTCCACTGCTGGGAAACCTACCATGGGGGCGGGGCGAGAGGTGGGGAGTGAAACGTCCCGCCTTAGTGACCTCACACATACAGCCAAGGTGAGTGCATGATTCTTTAAATGTCACCCTTACAACTCAACCACTAGACTCACACAATGCCAAGTTTTTTTTTAAATTTAGAGTACCCATTTCATTTTTTTTCCAATTAAGGGGCAATTTAGCATGGCCAATCCGCCCAACCTGCACATCTTTGGGTTGTGGGGGCGAAATACAAGAATGTGCTCACTCCACATGGACAGTGACCCAGGGCGGGGATTCGAATGCGGGTCCTCAGCGCCGTAGACCCAGTGATAACCACTGCACCACATGCCGCCCTTCACAATGCCAAGTTTACCAACTACCCTTCACTCACCTTCCTAAGTTCTCGATCAATCACTGCTTATACTTCACTTTCATAGATCCACCTTACCTTGAGGCAGCACATAAGCATGCATCACATCAGGGACAGTAATCTCATGTTTAGTCAGGGAACAAGATAATGTCTTTCAAGTGATTGAACAAATCTGTCACATGCAAGACAAGAGCCATGGATGATATCAGTGGTCCTTTGAGTAATAATTAAACAAACGCCTGTCAACAAGCTTCGACAATCATTTAGATAATTGCATTTATTATTTGTTTGAAAATCTGACAGCTGAACATTTTAATGTTTTATTAAGGACCATTGTTATTTGTATCAGTCAAGGCTGTTGAAACTGTTTAAACATTTGCAGAAGTTATTTTTCTCTTCATGGAAGGTTTGGCATAATGCAATTTTGATATTCAAAATTTCATTACTTTCACAGAAGTGTGACATACAAAGAATTTACAGGAAATTTGAAATCATTCAATATATTTAGTGCCTAGGCTGCAGAAATTAATCCAGGCTTTAAGCTAATCCTCCATTATTTGTTGGCTCATTGAGTAAATGGGCAGAAAGGCCCTTGTTCAAACCTTGGTGCAAGTGGAGTTAGCTGCTCTTAGCTAAGCCAAGTAGAGATTTTACGATCGTCTGCAATGTCTCTTGATGGGGTTCCTCCTGTGCCTAATGCTCTCCAAAACTGTTTTCAAAATTATGTCGGTTTGGGCAGCATGGCGGTGCAGTGGTTAGCACTTCTGCCTCACGTTGCCGAGGTCCCAGGTTCGATCTCGGCCCTGGGTCACTGTCCGTGTGGAGTTTGCACGTTCTCCCCATGTCTGCTTGGATCTCACCCCCACAACTCAAAAGATGTGAATGGGTCCTCAGTGCTGTGAGGCAGCAGTGCTAACCACTGCACCGCCATGCTGCCCAAACCGACATAATGCTGCCCAAAATTCAGTATCTTTTCAACGACCATTTTATCATTTAAAAAATAAAAAAGTTTAGAGTGCCCAATTCATTTTTTTCAATGAAAGGACAAATTAGCGTGGCCAATCCACCTACCCTGCACATCTTTGTGTTTTGGGGGTGAAACCCACGCAGACATGGGGAGAATGTGCTGAAGTAGGGTGCTCTTTCCAAGAGCTGGTGCAGACGGTAGCACAAGCGGGCAGCACGGTAGCACAAATGGATAGCACTGTGGCTTCACAGCGCCAGGGTGCCCGGTTCGATTCCCCACTGGGTCACTGTCTGTGCGGAGTCTGCATGTTCTCCCCGTGTCTGCGTGGGTTTCCTCCGGGTGCTCCGGTTTCCTCCCACAGACCAAAGATGTGCAGGTTAAGAGGATTGGCCATGATAAATTGCCCTTCGTGACCAAAAAGGTTAGGAGGGGTTATTGGGTTACGAGGATAGGGTGGAAGTGAGGGCTTAAGTGGGTCGGTGCAGACTCAGTGGGCCGAATGGCCTCCTTCTGCACTGTATGTTCTCTGTTCTAGACTCGATGGGCCGAATGACCTCTTTCTGCATTGTAAATTCTATGATTCTATGATTTTGCTATTTAACATGACTGCTCTTCCTTCCAACCTCCAAGACTTCTTTTCACTCATGGAAAGCTCTTCCAGTGATCTCTGCAGTTTTTCTTTTGCTTGGTTGTTTGGAGACTCCGTTGTCTCTCACTCCCCACTGAGCCGATTTCCCTGTGTGGCTTTAATGGGGGATCCAGCATGGTCCACTCGGGACTGTTGTTTTTTTGTTAACTCTTTAATTTTTTATTGAAACATTTGGGGACTTCTCTTTCCAGAACTTTCCTGTGTCCAGTCCATCAGTGCAGGAACCAACACCATGGAACATTAAAACATTGAAACATAAAAATAGAAGCAGGATGAGGCCATTCAGCCCTTCACGTGTTCTCGGGCATTTATTATGATCATGGCCGATATTCCAATTTAATAGTCTGATCCCGCCTTCCCCCAATAACCTTTGATCCCTTTCATCCCAAGTGCCATATAAAGCTAATTTTTGTAAAGGAAAATACCGGGTTGGATTCTCTGCTTTCAGGATTCTCCATTGCGACGGCAGCGCATCCACGCTCGGGGATTTCCCAAAGGCGTGGGGATTCCCACAATGGGAAACCCCATTGGTCAGCTGGCGGGACGGCAATCCCGCCCACCATGTTTTGGCCTCAACTGCTTTCTATGGTGGAGAATTCCACAGCCAGTCACTCTCTGCATGATCCCTGGTTCTGGACAATCCCACCATTGGGAACATCTTACTTCCATCAACCAGTGTCATCCTGTTAGAATTTAATGGGTTTCTATGAGACCTTCTGAACTCCTGTGAATACTATCCTGACTGACTCAATCTCCCCTCATACTACCATCCCAAAAATCAGTCTGGTAAGTTTTCGTTGCACTTTCTCTGCAGCAGGAAAATCCTTCCTCAGATAAGGAAACCAAAATTGTGCACAATTTTCCAGATGTGGCATCACCAAGGTGCTGCATAATTACAGCAAGACATCCCTGCTCCTGTACTCATATCCTCTCTCTATGAAGGCCAACATAGCCATTTCCCTTCTTTAACGCCTGCTGCACCTGCCTGCTTACCTTCAGCAACTGCTGTAAGAGAGCACCCAGGTCTTGATGCACATTTCCCTATCCTAATTTAAGGCTATTCAGATAAATATCTGCCTTCTAGTTTTTGCTGCCAAATTGGATAACCTCACATTCATCTAAATTATACTGCATTTGACATTCATTTACCCACTTACTCAACTGAAATGAAATGAAAATGGCTTATTGTCACAAGTAGGCTTCAAATGAAGTTACTGTGAAAAGCCCCTAGTCGCCACATTCCGGCAACTGTTCGGGGAGGCTGGTACGGGAATTGAACCGTGCTGCTGGCCTGCCTTGGTCTGCTTTCAAAGCCAGCGATTTAGCCCTGTGCTAGACCAGCCCTGCCCAAATCGCACAGAAGGATCTCTGCATCCTCCTCACCCTGCCACCCAGCTTTGTGTCATCTGCAAATGTTGAGATATTACATTTAGTTCCCTCATCTGAATCATTAATATTTATTGTGAGTAGTTAGTGTCCCGATACCAATCCCTGCGGTAGCCAACTAGTCACTGTCTGCCATTTGGAAAAAGACCCGTTCATTCGCAGTATTTGCTTCCTGCCTGCCAACCACTTTTTTATACACTACCACTAATCCCATGTGCTTTAATTTTACGCGCTAGTCTCTCAGTGGGACTTTGGCGAAATCCTTCTGAAAGTCCAAATAAACCACATCCACAGGCTCCTCTTCATCAACGCTACCAGCCTGACAGCTTCAGATCTTCAGTTTCCCGTGCTTTTGAAGAACTCTCTGCAGCTCCCTGAGGCATTTCTTCTTCTTCACTGAAAACACTGCTCTCTATGCTCCCTTCTCTTTTCTTTTTTTAAAAGCTTTGGAGCAAATCTCTTTCTCTTCAACCCAAGTTCTATTTTCCTTAAACTCAAAGTCACAGGTCTTGCTTCTTAGGGCTATTTCCCCCCTCTTTAAATACATTTCTATACTTTTGTCTGTCCCGGTCAATCCAGATCTGGGGCGAAATTTGGCGCGATGTCCGCCGACCGGCGCCAAGAACGGTCTGGCATCGCGCCGCCCCAAAGGTGCGGAATCCTCCGCATCTTGGGGGGCCGAGCCCTAACCTTGCGGGTCTAGGCCGGCGCCGGACGGATTTCCACCCCGCCAACTGGCGGAAAAGGCCTTTGGTGCCCCGCCAGCTGGCGCGGAAATGACATTGCCGGGTGGCACATGCGCGGGAGCATTAGCGGCCGCTCACGGCATCCCCGCGCATGCGCTGTGGAGGGAGTCTCTTCTGCCTCCGCCATGGTGGAGACCGTGGCGAAGGCGGAAGGAAAAGAGTGCCCCCACGGCACAGGCCCGCCCGCGGATCGGTGGGCCCCGATCGCGGGCCAGGCCACCGTGGGGGCACCCCCCGGGGCCAGATCGCCCCCCAGGACTCCGGAGCCCTCCTGCACCGCCTTGTCCCGCCGGTAAGAGAGGTGGTTGAATTCACGCCAGCGGGACAGGCATTCTAGCAGCGAGACTTTGGCCCATCCGGGCTGGAGAATCGTGGGGGGGGCCCGCCAAACGGCGCGGCGCGATTCCCGCCCCCGCCGAAGATCCGGTGCCGGAGAATTCGGCAACCGGCGGGGGCGGGATTCACGCCAGCCCCCGGCGATTCTCCGACCCGGCGGGGGGGTCGGAGAATCTCGCCCCTGCTCTTTGTCCGCCCCTCAGAGTCTGGCAATGTCCCAATATCTCAAATGGGTCTATTCACCCAAAGGCAGGCATCCAGGTGAATTTTGTTTTCAAACTTCGATAAAACAGGATACGCACAAGTGTTGGGTAAATGGCTGTGTCACCATGATCACATCCTCGTCGCCAGATATAATGATGTACGTTCACAGACTTCATTAGAAACACTAAAAGTATTGTAAGGGTCATTCCTGTTTATTCCTTTATTTCCTCTTTTATGTTTCTGTTGTTATTTTTGATCCATGGATGATTAATGAATATGTCTCTTTCAGGCAAGCAGCCTATATCTTTAATTTAAGCAGAATAATCCAGAGGTTGCAGGGCAGATCACTTTGCTAGCCTTTGCTGGGTTGCAGATTGTTGGCACCAGAGAGAGATGGGGTCGGGATTCTTTAATCCCGCGGCAGAGTGTTCACGCCGTCGTAAATGCCGGCGTATTTTACGACGGCGTGAACGGGTCGCTCCGAGGACGGGTTCTGGCTCGCAAATGAGGCCAGCACAGGCGCCGCGAGAAGCGTGGGGGGCGTGGTGCCAGACCGGCGTCGGATACGTGCGACGCCTCAAAGGCGCGGCACCGCGTTGCTTATGGTGCCCCCTCCAGGCAAGCGGCGCACAGTCCCGAGACCCACGAGGTGGCCGTCGTCTGCCGTGCCATCCCGAGGGTCAGGGACCACGACCGCGACACGTTGCTGGGCACGGTTGAAGAGAGGAGGGCGGTCCTGTGCCCCAGACAGGGCCACCGCCACCCGGGCAGCACAGTCCGCCAAACATGGAGGGAGGTGGGCAATGCTGTAAGCGCAGTGCGGCACACCCCACGGACCGGCGAACAGTGCTGAAAAAAGATGCATGACCTGATGAGGGCAACCAGGGCGAGTACACCGAGATGTGTCTCTGGCAGCACCCAACCCCTACCACCCACACATACGAAAGTAACGCCCCCTCTAGGAGGAGGGCAAAACCCCCCACCTGACACACATGGGCTGCACACACCTATGAGAGCTGCTTTGGCAGGGTGCCCCGTGCTTCCAAACCATCATTTAGCCAACAACTGCGCGGCATGCGGTGGACCACCTAACTCTGATGCTTTCGCACCCCCCAGAATAAGACCACCCACAACCATAGGGAGCGTGAGAGAATCGGAGAGGGTCCACCCGTACTGCACCCCCTCACAGTCCACGAGTAGAGGGCACTGGACCTCGCTGGCGGAGCCGAGGACCGTGAGGTTGTCACTTCCCAGGTCGGAGGCGCACCAGCAAGTGAGACTCCCCTGCCTGGCTCTGCCCACTCACAACAAACCCACCCCCTCCACACCCTCACCCCATTCACACCCCACACCACCACAACCCTCCCTCACTCCACCCCATCACCCCAACCCCCCCCCCACTCCACCCCATCATCCCAACCCCCCCCACTCCACCCCATCACCCCACCCCCCCACTGAACCCCTTCACATCCCCCCTCCACTCCCTCACCCAGTCATAGAACAGAGAACATTACAGCGCAGTACAGGCCCTTCGGCCCTCGATGTTGCGCCGACCTGTGAAACCACTCTAAAGCCCATCTACACTATTCCCTTATCGTCCATATGTCTATCCAATGACCATTTGAATGCCCTTAGTGTTGGCGAGTCCACTACTGTTGCAGGCAGGGCATTCCACGCTCTTACTACTCTCTGAGTAAAGAACCTACCTCTGATATCTATCTCCCCTCAATTTAAAGCTATGTCCCCTCGTGCTAGACATCACCATCCGAGGAAAAAGGCTCTCACTGTCCACCCTATCCAATCCTCTGATCATCTTGTATGCCTCAATTAAGTCACCTCTTAACCTTCTTCTCTCTAACTAAAACAGCCTCAAGTCCCTCAGCCTTTCATCATAAGATCTTCCCTCCATACCAGGCAACGTTCTGGTAAATCTCCTCTGCACCCTTTCCAATGCTTCCACATCCTTCCTATAATGCGGCGGCCAGAATTGCACGCAATACTCTAAATGCGGCCGCACCAGAGTTTTGTACAGCTGCAACATGACCTCAAGGCTCCGAAACTCAATCCCTCTACCAATAAAAGCTAACACACCATACGCCTTCTTAACAACCTTTCAGGGATCTATGTACCTGGACACCGAGATCTCTCTGCTCATCCACACTGCCAAGAATCCTACCATTAGCCCAGTACTCTGTCCTCCTGTTATTCCTTCCAAAATGAATCACCTCACACTTTTCTGCATTAAAATTCATTTGCCACCTCTCAGCCCAGCGCTGCAGCTTATCTATGTCCCTCTGTAACTTGTAACATCCTTCCGCATAGGCTCTCACTGTCCACCCTATCCAATCCTCTGATCACCTTGTATGCCTCAAAATTAAGTCACGTCTTTACCTTCTTCTCTTGGACGTCTGCATGTCTAACGATACATGCTGTTTTGTGCCTTCCAGGACCTGCCGACGATCATACCACTTTCTTACCTTGCAGGTCAGCTGTTCGGGAGGGAGAGGGAGCCGGGACCTTGGAAACAGCGCGGGAGTTTGAAAAAGCGCGGGAGCTGCGAGGCAGAGGGGACAGATTAAAAGGTCGCTGCCTGGGTGAGGTAAGTACTGATTAACAACTTCCTTACCTTGCAGGTCAGCTGTTAGTTTCGAGAGATCAGTTTCGGGAGCAGGCCTATTGGCTGACTGTAAATCAGGAAGGATACAAAATGTGTGGCTGAAGTGCCTATAGAAACGGAGTGCTGGAGGCAAACAGAGTGTATCTAAGTTTGGGTAAGGCTGAGTTCAGGTAAAAGGTGAGTGAGGGCTGTGTTTGTTTTTTGGAGTTTGGTGTTTGGGGTTGAGTTTCCCCCCCCCCCCCCCAAAAAAAAAAAATCCAATTAATTAAGTAAATTAATTAACTAGTTAAGGGAATTTGTTGCTCATCTTAAGGAGGTGCAGAGAAGCAGACCTGTGAGGGAGCCTCAGGAGCAATTACATCACAGCTAGCAGGTAAGTGATTGGCTTGTAACAGGTAAGTGATTTCTCTCTGACTTTCTCTTAGCTGTGTAGTGTAGTTCAAATTTAACTTCAGGTTTAAGTCATGGCAGGAGAGCTCAGACCCGTGTCATGCTCCTCTTGTGAGATGTGGCAAGTCAGGGACCCTTCTGGTGTCCCTGACTCCTTCATCTGCAAGAAGTGTGTCCAACTGCAGCTCCTGTTAGACTGCTTGACGGCTCTGGAGCTGCGGATGGACTCACTTTGGAGCATCCGCGATGCTGAGGAAGTTGTGGATAGCACATTCAGTGAGTTGGTCACACCGCAGATTAAAATTACTGAGGCAGATAGGGAATGGGTGACCAACAGACAGAGGAAGAGTAGGAAGGCAGTGCAGGGATCCCCTGCGGTCATCTCCCTCCAAAACAGATTTACCGTTTTGGAAACTGCTGGGGGAGATGGCTCACCAGGGGAAGGTGGCAGCAGCCAGGTTCATGGCACCGTGGCTGGCTCTGCTGCATAGAAGGGCGGGAAAAAGAGTGGCAGAGCTATAGTGATAGGGGATTCAATTGTAAGGGGAATAGACAGGCGTTTCTGTGGACGCAAACGAGAATCCAGGTTGGTATGTTGCCTCCCTGGTGCAAGGGTCAAGGATGTCTCGGAGCGGCTGCAGGGCATTCTGGAGGGGGAGGGTGAACAGCCAGCTGTCGTGGTGCATATAGGCACCAACGATATAGGTAAAAAATGGGATGAGGTCCTACAAGCTGAATTTAGGGAGTTAGGAGTTAAACTAAAAAGTAGGACCTCAAAGGTAGTAATCTCGGGATTGCTACCAGTGCCACGTGATAGTCAGAGTAGGAATGACAGGATAGCTAGGATGAATACGTGGCTTGAGAGATGGTGCAAGAGGGAGGGTTTCAAATTGCTGGGACATTGGGACCGGGGGAGGTGGGACCTGTACAAATCGGACGGTCTGCATCTGGGTGGGACCGGAACCAATGTTCTCGGGGGTGTGTTTGCTAGTGCAGTTGGGGAGGGTTTAAACTAATGTGGCAGGGGGATGGGAACCGATGTAGGAAGTCAGTGGGGACAGAAACAAATGGCAGGAAGGGAGACTGTGTAAAGCATGGCCAGAGAAAGCAGGGCAGAGAGCAAGGAAGGTCTACATTAAACTGCATTTATTTCAATGCAAGGGGCCTGACGGGCAAAGCGGATGAACTCAGGGCATGGACGGGCACATGGGACTGGGATATTATAGCTATGGCTGAAACATGGCTAAGGGAGGGGCAGGACTGGCAGCTCAATGTTCCGGGGTACAGATGCTATGGAAAGGATAGAACAGGAGGTAAGAGAGGAGGGGGAGTGGCGTTTTTGATTAGGGAGAACATCACGGCAGTACTTAGAGGGGATATATCCGAGGGTTCGCCCACTGAGTCTATATGGGTGGAACTGAAAAATAAGAAGGGAGAGATCACCTTGGTAGGACTGTACTACAGGCCCCCAAATAGTCAGCGGGAAATTGAGGAGCAAATATGTAAGGAGATTACAGATAGCTGCAAGAATAATAGGGTGGTAGTAGTAGGGGACTTTAACTTTCCCAACATTGACTGGGACAGCCATAGCATTAGGGGCTTGGATGGAGGGAAAATTGTGGAGTGTATTCAGGAGGAATTTCTCATTCAGTATGTGAATGGACCGACTAGAGAGGGGGCAAAACTTGACCTCGTCTTGGGAAATAAGGAAGGGCAAGTGACAGAAGTGCTAGTGAGAGATCACTTTGGGACAAGTGACCATAACTCCATTAGTTTTAAGATAGCTATGGAGAATGATAGGTCTGGCCCAAGAGTTAAAATTCTTAATTGGGGCAAGGCCAATTTTGATGGTATCAGACAGGAACTTGCAGAGGTAGATTGGGGGAGACTGTTGGCAGGCAAAGGGACGGCTGGTAAATGGGAGGCTTTTAAAAATGTGTTAACCAGGGTGCAGGGTAAGCACATTCCCTTTAGAGTGAAGGGTAAGGCTGGTAGAAGTAGGGAACCCTGGATGACTCGAGATATTGAGACTCTGGTCAAAAAGAAGAAGGAGGCATATGACGTACATAAGCAACTGGGATCAAGTGGATCCCTTGAAGAGTAGAGAGATTGTCGAAATAGAGTTCAGAGGGAAATCAGGAGGGCAAAAAGGGGACATGAAATTGCTTTGGCAAATAATGCAAGGGAGAATCCAAAGAGATTCTACAAATACATAAAGGGGAAAAGAGTAACTAGGGGCAGAGTAGGGCCTCTTAAGGATCAACAAGGACATCTATGTGCAGAGCCACAAGAGTTGGGTGAGATCCTGAATGAATATTTCTCATCGGTATTCACGGTGGAGAAAGGCATGGATGTTAGGAAACTAAGGGAAATAAATAGTGATGTCTTGAGAAGTGTGCATATTACAGAGGAGGAGGTGCTGGAAGTCTTAAAGCGCATCAAGGTAGATAAATCCCCGGGACCTGATGAAATGTATCCCAGGGTGTTGTGGGAGGCTAGGGAGGAAATTGCGGGTCCCCTAACAGAGATATTTGAATCATCGGCAGACACAGGTGAGGTGCCTGAAGATTGGAGAGTGGCGAATGTTGTGCCCTTGTTTAAGTAGGGCAGCAGGGAAAAGCCTGGGAACTACAGACCGGTGAGCCTAACGTCTGTAGTAGGTAAGTTGCTAGAAGGTATTCTGAGAGACAGGATCTACAAGCATTTAGAGAGGCAAGGACTGATTTGGGGCAGTCAGCATGGCTTTGTGCGTGGAAAATCATGTCTCACAAATTTGATTGAGTTTTTTGAGGGGGTGACCAAGAAGGTAGATGAGGGCAGTGCAGTAGACGTTGTCTACATGGACTTTAGCAAAGCCTTTGACAAGGTACCGCATGGTAGGTTGTTGCAGAAGGTTAAAGCTCACGGGATCCAGGGTGAGGTTGCCAATTGGATTCAAAATTGGCTGGACGACAGAAGGCAGAGGGTGGTTGTAGAGGGTTGCTTTTCAAACTGGAGGCCTGTGACCAGTGGTGTGCCTCAGGGATCGGTGCTGGGTCCACTGTTATTTGTGATTTATATTAATGATTTGGATGAGAATTTAGGAGGCATGGTTAGTAAGTTTGCAGATGACACCAAGATTGGTGGCACAGTGGATAGTGAAGAAGGTTATCTAGGGTTGCAACGGGATCTTGATCAATTAGGCCAGTGGGCCGACGAATGGCAGATGGAGTTTAATTTAGATAAATGTGAGGTGATGCATTTTGGCAGATCGAATCAGGCCAGGACCTACTCAGGTAATGGTATGGCGTTGGGGAGAGTTAGAGAACAAAGAGATCTAGGAGTACAGGTTCATAGCTCCTTGAAGGTGGAGTCGCAGGTGGACAGGGTGGTGAAGAAGGCATTCGGCATGCTTGGTTTCATTGGTCAGAACATTGAATACAGGAGTTGGGACGTCTTGTTGAAGTTGTACAAGACATTGGTACGGCCACACTTGGAATACTGTGTGCAGTTCTGGTCACCCTATTATAGGAAGGATATTATTAAACTGGAAAGAGTGCAGAAAAGATTTACTAGGATGTTGCCGGGACTTGATGGTTTGAGTTATAAGGAGAGGCTGGATAGACTGGGACTTTTTTCCTTGGAGCGTAGGAGGCTTAGGGGTGATCTTATAGAGGTCTATAAAATAATGAGGGGCATAGATAAGGTAGATAGTCAACATATTTTCCCAAAGGTAGGGGAGTCTAAAACTAGAGGGCATAGGTTTAAAGTGAGAGGGGAGAGATTCAGAAGGGCCCAGAGGGGCAATTTCTTCACTCAGAGGGTAGTGAGTGTCTGGAATGGGCTGCCAGAGGTAGTAGTAGAGGCGGGTACAATTGTGTCTTTTAAAAAACATTTAGATAGTTACATGGGTAAGATGGGTATAGAGGGTTATGGGCCAAGTGCGGGCAACTGGGACTAGCTTAATGGTAAAAACTGGGCGGCATGGACTGGTTGGGCCGAAGGGCCTGTTTCCATGCTGTAAACTTCTATGATTCTATAATTCTATGATTCTATCCCGGCCTGTTTGGCATTCCTCTCCCACGACCAGTGCCAGGTCCAGATGCCCCCAGGGATGCACGTCACAGCGGGGAGGACAGATGGCAGGGAAGGCCTTCCTCCGACACTGGGACCCAGGACACGGACGCACAGAGGACGGACCCCCAGGACACTGATGCACAGAGGACCGATACCCAGGACACCAACAACCAGGACACGGAGACACTGGACACAGATGCACACGACAGCCAGGATAGTGACACAGAGGACGGGGACACAGTTGACGGACAGACTGGACAGTGTCCCTCAGACGGGGGCAAGACAAGGACCATCGGGCCAAGGGTCGAGGCAGGAGTCCCCTGACTTTGGCTCCGATCAGGACCTGGGGCGGGATTCTCCCCTACCCAGCGGAGCAGGCCGTATCGCCGCCGAGGAGTGGCGTGAACCATTCCGACGTCAGGCCGCCCGGAAGGTGCGGAATCCTCTGCACCTTCAGGGGCTAGGCCGGCACCAGCGGGGTTGGCGCCGTGCCAACCGGTGCCAAAGGGCCTCCGCCGGCTGGCACAAGTTGCCACATGCGCGGGTGCACCAGCGTGTGCTGGCGTCATCCCAGCGAATGCGCAGGAGGGTTCTTCACCGCGCCGGCCATCGCGGACTGTTACACCGGCTGACGCGGAGGGAACGAGTGCCCCCATGGCACAGGCCCCCCCGGCGGATCGGTGGGCCCCGATCGCAGGCCAGGCCACCGTGGGAGCACCCCCCGGGGCCAGATCTCCTCGTGCCACCCCGAGGACTCCGCAGATTTACGCTGGTGGGACCGGCCGAAAACGGGCGGCCACTCGGCCCATTGCAGGCCCGAGAATCGACAGGATGACCGCTGGCAATGGCCGCCGACTGGCGCGGCGCGATTCCCGCCCCCACCAAAACCCCAGCGCTGGAGAATTCAGCAGCCGGCGGGGACGGGATTCACGCCCCCCCCCCCCCCCGGCGATTCTTCGGCCCGGCGGGGTGTCGGAGAATCCCGCTAATAGACTTTGCATCACTGCTGTCTCCCACACCCTCCACCATCGCAGAGACTATCACCTCGGTTGGGCACCTTAGCGAAGTGGCTTCTGGGACACTCAATGGTGCACACCGTACCGGTACAGCAGGTGGAGGTAGGAGCAGCCGAGGGGCCGGACAATTGGAGGGCAGCCCAGCCCCAGCAACCAGCTGCTGCCCAGACGGTTCCCGGGTTCCTGGACTTTCCAGACCCACCCACAGACCCGGTGCACATGGACACCCAGGGACTAGACCACGGGATGACGGCCGGCTTCCAGCAGCTGCAGACGCATGTGGAGGAGTCCATCCGCGTCCAGAAGCAGGGAGTGGTGCCGGTCATAGCTGCCACCCAGGCCCACACCGCACGGGTGGCGTCCGCGATGGAGGCAATTAGGTTTCGGCCATGGGTCAGGTTATGTAAGGCGTGGGACATCTGGGCCCAGGACAGGGCTGCTCTCTCACAGGCAGCCATGTGCCAGAGCCAACTGGACATCTCAGACGTGCTCCGCAGTCTGGCCCAGTCTCAGCAGGCCATGGCCCAGTCTCAGCAGGCCATCACTGAGAGCATCGGCGGCCTCGCCCAGATACTGGATGGTGTCGCACATGCCCAGATGGAGGTGGCGCAGGCCCAGACTGGGATGGCCCACTCCCTGAGCTCCATCGCTACTAACGTTCAGACCCTGGTCGATACCACAGCGGGCCTCCAGGATTGGCAGCGCCAGATGTTGGTGGTGCCTTGGGGCTTGTCTCCGCTCGCACCCCCGTCCGATAGAGAGGCCCGAGGGCCACCTGGCACCCCGAGGGAGGATGAGGTTCTGGGGCCCGTCCCGGTGACTCCTGCAAGGGAGGTCCCGGAACACCGCGGATCCTCGGACTCCCCCCGTTCCGTCCCTGGTGCATCTGGTGGGCAGTGGGCAGAACACCAAGCCGTCCAGAATACCTGCGGAGCAGCCTGGCCCATCCAAGCCGGGCCGCCCCAGGAAACGCGTGCCGATGGAGAGCGAAGTCGCAGGGCAGGAGTCTCAACAGTCCACATCCACTCCTGCTGTATCGTCTGGGGAAACACCGAGACGTAGTGGGAGGGCCCATAAGGTCAAGAATTTTGACACCGAGTAAGTTGGCACGGGTGCAGGGCATAGTTTAGTTATAGGGACTAGGGCACTTGTATGTTACCGTTCCAATTAAACTCACTCTTACACCAATGCAAGATGCCTCTGTGCCATGTCCGGTGCCCGCGGGGTCGGGTAGGGCCTGAGTGGCGCTGGGGTCGAAGGTCGGTGGAACGGTGAGGTCAGGTGTGTCTAAATCTTCCCCCCGCCATACTCGGCACCCCGCCGCCAGCTACTCAACATGTCCATGTGATGGAGTGTCCGTAACGCATACAGGGACCACCCAGGTGGAGGGAGTAGCTGTGGCCATGAGTCAGACATTGGCTAACGATTTGGAGCTCACAGCTCATCGCAGAGCAGATTGTCATCATTTACCATGGCATTGGTCACACCCGCTTCCACAAGCAATCGTGTGAGACCCTCCCGTTGTGCTGTAGGTGGAGGGTGCTGAGCATGTGGTGATGTGGGAGCTAAGGTTGGTGGGTGGTGTGGGAGGTGCGTCTCATGGGTGTTGTGGGAGGTGGGGGTGCTGGGTGGTGAGGTGGGGCGGTACAGTGGTGCCAGTGCCCCTGCTCAGAGAGCCCCTACCCCCCTAGTTGATGAAATGTGCGGCAATGAACACCTCGCGTGCTCGCTGGCCAAGCCGGTGGCGTCGTGCAGCCTCCTGTCCATATCCAGCCCCCATATCGCGTCTGTTGCCCCCCCTCGTCCCCATCCTCCTCATATCTGGAGAGGCGTCCACTTCCGCGGGCTCCTCCTCTGCCTCCTCCTCCTCCAGCACATTGCCCCTCTGCTGGGCTACATTGCAGAGGACGCTGCAGACCACAACAATGCGGCTGACCCTCTCCGAATGGTACTGTAGGGCCTCTCCAGAGCAGTCCAGGCACCTGAAGCGCATCTTCAACAGGCCAAAGCACCTTCTTGATCACACCCCTGGTTGCTGCCTGGGCCTCATTGTACCGGGTATCCGCGTCGGTCTGTGGCCTCTGTAGAGGCGTCATCAGCCCCGGGTAACCCTAGTCACCCAGCAACCAGCCCCTCAGCCGGGGTGGGCGTTTCTTGAACATGGCGGGGATGAACGATTGTGCCAGGATAAATGTGTCATGTACACTGCCCGGGTACTGGGCACAGATGTGCATGATCTTCATGCTGTGGTCACAGTCCGCCTGAATGATCATGGAGTGGGTCCCCTTCCTGTTCATGAACACGTCCTTGTTCTCCGCTGGTGGCCGCATGGCGACATGCACCCCATCGATCACACCCTGTGGGGATCCTGGCCACGGCAGCGAATCCCGCTGCCCGGGCATTCTGGTCGGCACGCCCCACAGGGAACTGGATGTACCGGTCCGCGATGTCACACAGGGCATCGGCGCGTCGATGGCTGGGAGATGCGGGCAGATCCCCACTCAGTGCCTGGAACGACCCCGTTGCAGAAATGTTTAGGGCCACCATAACCTTAACGGCCACCGGGAGAGCATGTCCTCTCCCAGTGCCACGCGGTGCCAGGTGTGCCATCAGGTGGCAGATATGGGTGGCACTTTCCCGACTCATCCTGAGTCTCCTCCTGCATGCCCTGCCCGGCAGGTCCTCGAAGGACATGCGGCGATGGTAAACACGAGGCCTCATCGGCCTCCTCTGGTGCTTTGGCACTACCACCACCTCCTCCTCCTCCTCCTCCTCTCCCTGCTCCTCATCCACATCGGTATCCTCATCTTGAGCCTCCCCCTCGTTGTTGTGGTGGTCGTCCGACTCCTCCTCCTGCGCCCGGCAAACTGGCGGCCCTGCAGCCTGAGCAGGTGCCACCTGGCTTTCTGCAGCACGTCCCTCTGTTGCAGCCGCCGCTACCGCAGCCGCTCTGAGCCGCCTGTGCCGACACTGCCACAGGGCTGCATGCAGAGCAGTGGCCCCCGCCATGGCGGCCAACATCGCTGGCTGGTGCCCAAACATTATGATCTACAGGGGGTGGGGGGTATACAACATGTTTCGGAATGGCGCATGGCCCCCTCTACAGCCAGTTACCATGGGCTACATGTCTGCCCTGGTTGGCTGGTTGTACCACAGCCACGCATGTACCTAGACCCCTGCCCACACCCGCCGTGCTCCACCCAATATTGCTCGTCGCTCCTGATAGCGCCATCGTTGGATGGCTATGCCCTCACGGGTGGCTGCCATGGGTGCGGCCCTGGACGTTCCCACCAGTGGGTGGTGTCGGCTGGGAGGTCCGGCCCCTGGGAGTTCCGGCACCCATGGGCAAGGCCCGGTGCCATGCAGGCAGCCAGGGCCCGGGGCCGTTGCCCATCTGCTTGGCCGCCGCAATGGCGGCCGTGGTTTTGGCACCGTCCTGCCATGGCGGGCCGTTCCAGGCTGGCTGGCATGTCGCCCCCACGCCCCCCCCCCCCAACACGGATGTCCTCCCCCCCTCGCCCCCAGTCCAGGCCGTGCCCATCCCGACTGACTCTGATACCCCCACACGCCAGCCGCTTACCTCCTCTCCCTCATCGTCAACCAGCATGATTGGCTGACGATTTTTAACTGCAGATTAGAACGGCGCCTCGGACTTCGGCCCATCCGGCCCGCAGAATCCACGGGAGCCGGAGAATCGCTGAACTTACCCCTTGGCCGATTCTCCTGGCGGTGTGGAGCCGATCACGTTGACGCCGTTCTCGCTGATTGAGAGAATGGCGAAACGGCATCGGACCGGCGTCGCATAAAAAAACGGCGCAATTACCAATTCTCTGAACCGGCCAGGGGTGCGAGAACCCAGCCCGGGGTTGGGACTTGGTGCGATTGATTGGCTGGTGTTAATGAATTGCCCATACTCTGCCTGGTAACAGGTGCTGATTGGATCCTATCCCAGTGGAATGCTTTTAAGAGTCTTAAAGAGTTTCAGTTTCGATTCTGGCAGTATGGAGACAAGGCTATTCTAACTCTCGCCAGAAAGGTTGATGAGAATACTATCTCTCTCTCCAGAAAGGCTGCTGTGAATTCTGTACTTCTGAGTTTACAGGAAACCCATTGCAGGCTGTACAACAGGGGTTGGCTGGTTGGCTGGTAAAGTAACAGGGGCTGTTTAGCACAGGGCTAAATCGCTGGCTTTGAAAGCAGACCAAGGCAGGCCAGCGGCACGGTTCAATTCCCGTAACAGCCTCCCCGAACAGGCGCCGGAATGTGGCGACTAGGGGCTTTTCACAGTAACTTCATTTGAAACCTACTTGTGACAATAAGTGGTTTTCATTTCATTTCACAAAGCAAAGACCAGAAACTAATATATCTCCCTTGAAAGGCTGGGACTGCTGTATTTCTGAAACTACAGAGACCTGAATGAAGGATTCTACATGGAAGACCATTACAGGCTGCAGATAGAGACTTTAATCTGCAGGCTTGCTGTGAAGAAAGGTGTGCTAAAAAGCACCTTCTGAAACAAAGACTCGTTTCCCTTTTCTTTATGATTTTACCCCTTCCTACTCCTCTGTGCTTGTCTATCTTGTGGGTGGGTGGGTGTAGAGTGTGGGGGCAAGTTAATGTGGAAATTAGGAGTTAGGTAATAGTTAACCTGTTGTATTTGCTGCATTTTACATTATAGTTCTTATTATAAATTAACAGCAATTGTGTTTACATTTACAAACCTGGTGACTATAATTATTGGGCATTAGTGGCCAAAGACTTCAAGTATTTTTCTAAGAATTATTGGTTAATTCACTTGTGTTGCGACTCCAGGTTAGGGGTGGCATGGTAGCACAGTGGTTAGCACTGCTACCTCACAGCTCCAGGATCCCGGGTTTAATTCCAGCCTGGGGTGACTGTGTAGAGTTTGCACTTTCTCCCCCTGTCTGCATGGGTTTCTTCCAGGTGCTCTGGTTTCCTCCCACAGTCCAACGATGTGCGGGTTAGGTGGTTTGGCCATGCTAAATTCCCCCTTAGTGTCCAAAAGGTTAGGTGGGGTTACTGGGTTACGGGGATAGTGTGCAGGCATGAGCTTAAATAGAGTGCTCTTTCCAAGGGCCAGAGCAGACCTGATGGGCCAAATTGCCTCCTTCTGCACTCTACATTCTTTGATACTATGACTCTAAGTGGGGCTGGAATTGATCGTGCACTAGCCCAGGGTGTTGTAACAATATTTATTAATAAGAAAAACTGTACAGAGGCCAGCAGCCCCACAAGTGCCCTAGAGCAGCCCACACCCAGCTGCCACAGTCTCTCCATGTCTTCTACCTTGGAGAGGACTTCACCCCCGGGGGTGATTACCCACTCTCAGTCCCAAATGGTCCCCAAGCTAGGTGAGCCTCTTCTGCTGTGTTGCCCTTGAAGGGAAATCACCACAAATTGATCTATACCATTTTATGTGGCTGTAACATGTTTGATGACATTTTGAACATTTTTTGTGGAAACATTTAACCTGCAAAAAAGGTTAAAAAAGAAGAATCTGCTTAAAATCCTGAGTTACTTCGGACATTTATTCATCTATTTGGGGATTTGCACAAACACGATATATTTACCACTCTAAATTATTACATTTATTCAATATCTTTAATCAATGCTCATCAAATTAACATTTTCAATGTGTTTTGTACCCTAAAGGCAATTTAAAATTTGCATATGACTTTATCAGTGGCTTGTCAAATCTTTTTCTGAACAGTGTAAGAAATTTGATAAGCTTAATATTCATATGTGAGACACATGTGTTGATTGATCTATAAATTGCAACTATTGATTGAAATCCATTCTTGAACTATTTTGCATAAGTCAGTCGAAGTGTTTTCCAGATTTGCATTTCCCCAGACATTATTAAAGCTGGTTGAGTTATATTGAGAATGATGAAACCAAAAGAATTCTCCGCTGGCGGGATTCTACGTTCCGCCGGCAGCTCACCCCGATGTGGGTTTCCCAGCAAGGTGGGGTGCCTACAATGAGAAATCCGTCTGGCCAGCGGCGGGAATGGAGAATCCCATTGGCCAGCGGCGGGAATGGAGAATCTGATTGGCCAGTGGCGGGAATGGAGAATACCGTGCCAGCGACGGAACGCAGCCGAGTAACATACAGTTAGAATCCATAGAATCCATAGAATTTACAGTGTAGAAGGAGGCCATTCGGCCCATCGAGTCTGCACCAGCTCTTGGAAAGAGCACCCTACCCAAGGTCAACACCTCCACCCTATCCCCATAACCCAGTAACCCCACCCAACACTAAGGGCAATTTCGGACACTAAGGGCAATTTATCATGGCCAATCCACCTAACCTGCACATCTTTGGACTGTGGGAGGAAACCGGAGCACCCGGAGGAAACCCGCGCGCACACGGGGAGGATGTGCAGACTCCGCACAGACAGTGACCCAAGCCAGAATTGAACCTGGGACCCTGGCGCTGTGAAGCAATTGTGCTATCCACAATGCTACCGTGCTGCCTACTGCAGCAGTTGCGGAGGCAGAAAATGCAAAAGACTGATAATTTTGTGATAACTTTGAGAAAACTGACTTTTAAAAAAAGCATTATCAATATAATCACTAGGCAAGTTTATTAGCAAACGAGAAGTAGGAAACATGGTAAAATACTGATTCGTAATTGAATGACTCTTTGAGGTGAGAGAAAACAAATGCCACACCATTTAGAAACATACTAAAAATGCAGGGCCGGAATCTCTGTTGATGAAACTAAGTGTTGACGCCGAGGAGGATTTGTGGACTTCCACAACATCAAAACTGGCGACAACCCTTGACCGATTCAGCGACTGTGGAGATGCTGGCACCGGCGCCTCGTGGAACACAATCGATTCCAATGAGAAACGACGCGGGATTCGCCGGGTCCATGATTGCCACGCAGGAGGCTGACATGCTGCAGCCGCATATACTTACTTCACTCCCCACACACTCACCCCAGCCAACAATATGGCGCTCGTTGTGCTAGAGCGCACCCATCCCGCTAGTGGGTCGGCGGGGGCCAAAGGGCACCTAGAGGGGTGCCCTGGGGGGGTCACTTAGATGACTTGTGGCCCTACGTTCACATGGCTGCCTGGCAGGCCGCAGCAATGGTGCTCCATCTCCGTCCACTCGGACCCTACAGCCCACTTCCTGGCCACTCCCCGCTACCCTTCTGGCCCTGGCAGAGGACCCTGGCCAGCGGCACAACTGTCAGCAAACTATCGCGATGTTTCCCCTCCCCTCTTTCCGAATCCCCTCTCTCTCCCTCATCAGCCACGACGCCGGTTTCACGAGTTTTAAAAGCACAAGTGACTTCATCATTGGGAATTCGGGCCATCAGCGGTGGTGAATCGCAGAGGCCCTGGAGAATACTGGGTCGGGCACGCGAATGATATGCAAACAGTGTTGACGCCGCTGTCGAGGTGACGGAGAATTGCGATTTATACATGAAAATGGCGCCCGCCGCAATTTCAGTGTGGGAACTGACTCTCCACCCAATCGCCTTTCGCCTGTATGCCGTCGGCTGACGGAGAATCCTGCCCACAAACTCTACTGACCTGTTAGCGCTGAATTCAAGATGTGATTTAAATAAATATGTTCCACAAAGTAAACATTAATTTAAAAGTAGGCTTATAAAAGTATGTTTCCAGCTGGTGTGAAACATTTTCACAGTAAGTGTAGGTTAGATGGCTTTTGTTTCGGTGCAACATCGTGGGCCGAAGGGCCTGTACTGCGCTGTATCGTTCTATGTTCTATGTTCTATGTTCAAGTTTTGTTGATCATGACCTGTTAAGTTTGCATCCATCATGGCCTGGGTTCATTTGAAGTGGATTAACTTTAAAGCAGCAAAGTTGAATAAATAAGAATGTGATATCTCCACCAGGATTTTCTTTTCATTAAACTCTTGCCAAAACATATTGCTTATTATAAAAAGGATAACCTTTGTGGTATCATTAGTGATATAGTTAGAATGGGCTTCACAGCAAGATGATAGCAGTTAACGTCTTTGTGATCCTGGATAAATGTCAACACAAAGTAGGTTACTGCTGAGCTGATTCATTTTAGTTTTCCTTGTTCTCTGCAGCAAAAAACAATTTGTTTCATCAATAGTCCAGACCCATTTAGGAGGAACATCTAAGCCCCCAAGTTCAAAGTCAAGACTTTCTGTATGTTTTCTATAATTCTTAATCTCACTGTCCCCCTCCCGAGTATACATGTTTTAACATTGTTGCGTTTGTTCCAGTTTAGAATGGACTGGTATTTTTTTTCCTTGTTTTCAAAATTCCTAGTGCCTATTTAATGTAAGGCTGAGACCAATTTGCACCTCTCTGAAAGTAAATTCCTGTCATCAATGCTGGAAAGTGGGTTGTCAAGGTAAGGATGTCAAGATTAGTGCAAGGATATTTTTGTGCTACCAGCAGGTGCAAGTTCATTTCATGTTAACAGATTTACTGTTTATTCTATTGTATATTCAAAGGGTTGTAGTTTTCAAAGAAATGCACAAGAAAACTACATGATACGGCATAAGTGCAGAACTAAGTTTTTAAACCAAACTTACGTAAATTTAACTTCTTCTGACGAAGCCAAAGCATTTCTTTTCCCTGAGCTCAGTTTCAGTAGTTGCGAGCATTGAATGGGCACTAATTTTGAGAGGCAAACGGAAGTGAAATAAGTTGCGACAGATTGGACTTGAAGTTTTGTGGTGACACTTTACCCACCACTTTGAACAGTGAGGCCTTCAATGTAATACGATGATGGGTGCTATCAAAGGCATAACCCAAGAAGGAATTGCAACACTGTATAGTCCAAGAAGGGATTGCTAAAGTAATGACTGGAAAATGCAGGGGCATCTCTTCCAACTGTTCACTTGTTTGTATATTGGAGATCCTGATGCATGGCGCCGGTATGTGGCGACTAGGGGCTTTTCACAGTAACTTCATTGCAGTGTTAATGTAAGCCTACTTGTGACAATAAAGATTATTATTATTACTTAAGGCTGAGTATAGAGTCTAATGAGAACTGAATGGAATTATTGACAGTAAACAGTCAATATTTGTCTTAATTATAAGACAAAAAAAGCAAAATGGAGGCATGTCATTTTAATGCGTACAGTCGAGCTAGCAGAGGTGATTGATGACAGCAATTTGGTGAATGTGGTTTACAAGGACTTCTAAAAGGTATTTGTTTCAGTGCCACACACCAGATTTGTGAGCTATTAGGATATTGGACAAGACCCCAATGTTTGTTATGATACCGGATGAGAACCCCAAACAACTTTTCAATTTTAAAACTGAGGAATGGATACTTCACCCAGGAGTGATGGTTAGGACCAATGGATATTTTTTATGTTAAACTTTAATTTAAACACAAAATTAACCGCATTAACATCAAATAAATAGCTTTATAATTATCAGTTAAACAGTTCTTAAATAAAAGGAAATACTTTAACTTGCTATCTGTAGCTGCCAGTAATTCCAATTAAGCAACTCAATCATGTTCAAATGTCACTTAGAAAAAAAGTGAACAATATCTGCGCAGAACTTTGGAGAGACAGACCCATCTTAAGAGCAGATCCAATTCACTTCTGTCTTATCAGACCCTTCTGCACAAGCTAACAGCATTTGACAAAACTGAAAATTACAGAGAGACCTGACTCCTCCCAATAATTTCATCATCTGCATCCCACGAAGATGTCCCAGCATCTGTTTAGCTCGGACTAAATACAATCCCTCATAAATTATTTACTCTCTAGTCAATCTCCAGCAATCAAGAGAAATTCCCATTAGCCATCTCTCTGTAAACAAGTGAATGGTTAAAATTAATCTTTATCGCACCTTTTATGACTTTTTAATTACAGTTTTAGTGGACACACTGCTTCCTCCCGCTGCCTTGGGAAAGCGAGCAGCACAATCAAAGATCCCTCCCACCTGGGTTATTCTCTCTTCCAACCTTTTCCATCAGGCAGAAGATACAAAAGTCTGAGAACACACACTAACAGATTCAAAAACTGATTCTGCCTTGCTGTTATCAGACTCCTGAATGACCCTCATATGGACTGAACTGATCACTCCACGTATCTCCTCTTCTGTGTAGCACCACACTCTGTATACTTCACCATATGTCCATGTATTTACATTGTGTATCTATCGTATGTCCTATGTTTTTCATGTATGGAACAATCTGCCTGGAATGTACGCAGAACAATACTTTTCACTGTACCTCGGTACACGTGACAATAAATCTGAATCTAAATCTATACCAGTGTTTTTAATAACATTACTGCCCCAAATATGAAATATAGTATATTCTAGTATAATATATAGTATATATGATATGAAGTTAAATATAGTAATAGATCTCTGAAGGCAGAAGGGCAGATTAACAGGGTGGTGAAAAAGGCATATGGAACACTCGCTTTTATCAATCGGGGCATAGATGACAAAAGCAGGGAGGACATGAGGAGCTGTATAGAACTTTGGTGAGTACTGTGTGTAATTCTGGTTGCCACATTATAGGAAGGATGTGATTGTACTGGAGAGGGTGCAGAGAAGATTCACCAGAATGTTGCCTGTGATGGAACATTTATTTTCTAAAGAGAGGTTGGATAGGCTTGTGTTGTTTCCTCTGGAGCAGAGAAGACTGAGGGGTGACCTGATTGAGGAGTACAAGATTATGAGGGGCTTGGATGGTGAATATGGAGCAGCTGTTCCCCTTAGTTGAAGTGTCAGTTAGGAGGCGACACAAGTTCAAGGTGAGGGGTGGGAGGTTTAGGTGGGATTTGAGGAAAAACGTTTTTACCCAGAGAGTGGTGACGGTCTGGAATGCCCTGCCTGGGAGGGTGGTAGAGGCAGGTTGCCTCACATCCTTTAAAAAGTACCTGGATGAGCACTTGGCACGTCATAACATTCACGGCTATGGGCCAAGTTCTGGCAAATGGGATTAGGTGGGCAGGTCAGGGCCATTCATGCATCGGTGCAGATCCGATGGGCCAAAGGGTCTCTTCTGCACTGTAGTATTCTGTGATTCAGTGAATTTCTACATTCACCACAGAGTTATAGCTCATGGAATGAAAGCGACAGTGGGAACATAGATTCAAAATTGGCTGATTTATAGGAGATGAATGTTTTTGCTGGCTGGAGAAAGGTTTGTAGTGTAGTTCCCCAGGGGTCAGTGTTGGGACCCTTGCTTTGCCTGATAATAATAATCTTCATTAGTGTCAGAAATAGGCTTACATTAACACTGCAATGTAGCTACTGTGAAAGCCCCCTGGTCGCCACACTAAGGCGTCTGTTCGGGTCCACTGAGGGAGAATTCAGACTGTCCAATTCACCCAACAGCACGTGATTCAGGACTTGTGGGAGGAAACAAGGGCACCCGGAGGAAACCCACGCAGACATAGTGAGAGCATGCAGACTCCGCTCAGACAGTGACCCAAGCCGGGAATCCAACCCAAGTCCCTGGCGCTGTGAAGCAACCATTGTACTACCATGCCGCCCTTATGTATTCATGACCGAGATCTTGGTGCACAGGGCACAATTTCAAAGTTTGTGAATGATACAAAACATGAAACTGTGAGGAGGATAGTGTAGAACTACAAAAATTTAGACAAATTGGTGGAGTGGGCACACAGGAGGCAGATGAAGTTCAGTGTGAGATGTGTGAGGTGATTAATTTTTGGAGGAAGAACATGGAAAGGACAGATGAAATAAAGGTTACAACCACAAAACGGGCAGGAGTAGAGGGAATGAGTATGTATAAATCATTGAAGGTGGCAGGACAGGTTAAGAGAGAAGGTAATAAATCATACAGTGTTCTGGACTTTATTAATAGGGGCATAGAAGACAAGAGCAGGAAAGTTATGTTGAATTAGTATAGAACATTAATTTGGCCTCAGCTGAAGTATTACATCCAATTCTGGACATCGCCCTTTGGGAAGGGTGATAATACATAGGGAGCATGCAGAAGAGATTCACGAAAATGATTCTAAGATGGTAAACTTCAGTGAAGAAGATTGATTGGAGAAGTTAGGTCTGTTTCCCTTAGAGAAAAATAACCTGGGAGGAAATTTGATAGATGTATTCAAAATCAGGAGGGGTCTGGTTGGTAGAAACTGTTCCACTCATGAAAGAATTAAGAATGAGAGGTCACAGATTTAAAGCAAAAGAAGCAAAAATGATACGAGGAGAAACATTTTTAAACAGCAAGTTGTAAGGGTTTGGAACATACTATCAGAGGCAGGCTCAATTGAAGTATTCAAAATGGAGTTACTGGGCTCGATCTACCGGCTTCACCATGCCCAACCCAGTGATGCGACAAAGCCATTAAATCTTGCGAGAGGCCTCTCCAAAGCGGAGGTCAGCATCTTGCAACCAAGTGAACTCCCAATGCAAATTGATGTCCCTCTATCAAGTTAGGCATCCCTCTTCCACAGATAATTCCTTCCCAAGATTTCACCATGTTTCTTCTCTTATGTCTTGCAGGATCACCATCAGGTGAGGCCAGACCATCTGGGCTGTCTCGTCCCCAGCCATAACCCCAGCACGACCCGGAGCACCAGTCCAGGAAGACACCGACTTTTTGTCACTGCCGTCACCTGCAGCATCCACCATCGCAGAGACTGCCACCTCGATGTAATAATAATAATAATAATCACTTATTGTCACAAGTAGGCTTCAATGAAGTTACTGTGGAAAGCCCCTAGTCGCCACATTCCGGCGTCTGTTCGGGGAAGCCGGTACAGGAATTGAATCTGCGCTGCTGGCCTTGTTCTGCATTACAAGCCAGCTGTTTAGCCCACTGTGCTAAACCAGCTTCTAAACCAGGTAGGGCATTTTAGTGAAGACACCCCTGCATGCAACATACATGTTGCAGCATCTGGAGGCAGGCACTCCCGAGGGAGAAGGAAGTTAGCAGGCTGCCTAATCCCAGGAAACAGCTGTAATCCAGACAAGTATCGTGCTTCTGGAAAATATGATCCCAACATTGGCGGAGATGCAGCCACAGGGCCAGGATCAACAAGAAGGGGGAGTCAGCAACTTTTCAGCACCTGCAGGTGCAGCTGGAGGAGTTCAACTGCCTTCAGACGCAGGGGATGGTGCCGATAAGCGTGCCATCTAGGCCATCACTGAATGGGTGGCATCCATGGTGGAAGGTCTGCGACTAGACATCAAAACCATGGGTCAAGACATCCAAGACAAAATAGTTTGTGGAAAATGGGGGACGGGAAACCGTGTATGTAAGCTACGATGGCTGGGTTTGGTTGTTGGTTGGGTAGGCGTTATCTGTTCTGTAATTTTTTTTCCTCTTGTAAATTGTTAAAAATGATATCTGCCTTAATAAAATATTTTTTTTAAAAAGACATCCAAGGCTTGGGGCAATGATGGCTGTGGCGCAGGACAGGAAAGCCCACTTACAGGTAGACATGTACCCTGCCCACATAGGCATTGCTGTGGGGC
Organism: Scyliorhinus torazame; assembly: GCF_047496885.1. Taxonomy (NCBI): domain Eukaryota; kingdom Metazoa; phylum Chordata; class Chondrichthyes; order Carcharhiniformes; family Scyliorhinidae; genus Scyliorhinus; species Scyliorhinus torazame. The sequence goes on along the minus strand of NC_092715.1, from coordinate 222,479,279 downwards.
TCCAGAGCTTAGCCCAGTCACAAAGGTTGATGGCTGAGGGCATCGTGAGCATTAGCCTGGCACTGACTGACCTGGCCAGTCACACAGGGACTTGTCACAGAGGGACAAATCAGAGGCTGTGAAGGACATGACCGAAGCAGTGATGGACATGTCTCACTTGCTGAGGGATGAGTCCCAGTCTCAGTGATCCATGGTTGAGGGCATTGCAACCATGTCTCAGACGAGAATGGGCCTCCATGACTGGCAGCGCCAGGTGACGGTGGAGCCTCCGGAGCTCACTCCAGCCTCACCTCCTTCCCATGGAGTACCCATGGCCATCAAGCACCCCGAGGGAAGAGGAGGTGATGAGGCCTATGCCGTTGCCTCCCATAGGGAAGGCGCTGGAACACATCAGCGCTTCCAAATCTCCCCCACCTTACAGTGGCGCATTTGATGGGCAGCGGGCAGAACAGAGTGGCACCTTGTCACCTGTGACACCCGAAAGTCAGCTGGACATATCAAACTCTAGGCCCTCCGGAGGATGGTTGCCAAAGGCAAATCAGGTCAGAGAGTGAGAAATGCAAGCAAGCTGCCTCCACGAGTGATTTGCAATCTGGGGTAACACCTAGAATGAGCAGTACAGCACGTCAAATTAGAAAATTAGACACCACTTAGGTTAGCATGGATGCAGCACATAGGAGATAGTTAGGGGTCAGGACACAACATTGTACACAGTTGATCAGCAGTTAATGAGTGTGTGGCAGCTCGGGAACACACGCATGTTGACCATGATTTGTACTTCAGCACAACCCTCAGCATGTCCCCCTCTCAACCCCAGCCCCATCCCTCAACCTGTCCTGCTGATATGTGGCCTTCCATACCTTCCACCCCTGCCCCCATCAGTGAGTGGCACTGGGCCTGTGATGTGGGAATACCTGTCCCTGACAACAGGGGTACTGTCGTAACCCATATCAGCGATAGGCTCTGTGGCCCCAGTCCTGTTTCCCCAGTGGGGTCTACTATGGGCCTCCTCCCTGGGTGGCAGGGTAATAACTGGTTGTTATGGTGAAGAAGGTCATTGTGTGCCACCAATTGCCTCTATGCTTCGAGTCTTGTGTGTGGCAAGGTACTACAGATGGGTGTGAGCGAGGGAAGTGTGCATCTGCTGAAAGCTATGCTGCAGTGTTATGTGGGGCCGAAGCATGACCCACAAGTAGTGACAACCTCTCCGGGGCAGGGTGGATGGGAACAGGGGCGCAGTGGGCAGGCAGGGCTTGGAGACAGCTGGTGGTCCTGTGGGGTGGGCTAGCTGCTAGTGGTAATTGTGAGGCCTCTGCCCAAAGAGGGACAGTTGGTCAGGGAGGTTGCGGAAGGCCACAGTGCATGTGTTCTTTGTTTGGAATGAGCTCTGCTGTCCCCCTGCAGTGGGGCTGCACTACTGGTGAGTGCACTGAGTGCCAGCACCTGATATTGCTGCCAATTCGCACCGGAGACGCAATAATGTTTCACTTTTTAACTGGATACAGATAGTTATTAATGATGATATTGCTTTCAGAGTCGCCAGGTATTGAATGATACCACCACAAGGTTTAACCGGATATCGATCAAAGACCCAACAACCAGTTAGTTAGTTCAAGTTCAATGATCGTTTATTTACACATACGAATTACTTTGACAAGCAACATAAAATACTGCGAGCAAAAATACACCTAACACTACAACAACCTGTACTTAACTTCAGGCACCCGGCTTTATGCAGAGGAACAAGGCCTTTCTTCGGATCTTGCATGGCTGGGTCTGGAGAAATAACTTTGTTTCTGCTGGGCTCATCCACCTGGTAGCGATCGTTGGTCTTGAACTTGCTTCTGGTCATGATGCTGCAATTGGTTTTAGGCGTAAGCCGGGCCAAGAGAGTGCTGGTGCGCTGGGGACAAAAGAGACTGAACACTTGGCAGTATCTCTTTTTATTCTTCGGGGGTTTCGCGCTCTTTTGGGTGGTCCTTAGCTTTGGACCCAATAATTCGGCAGGCTCCGATTTTAGCCAATAAAGGGGCGGGTGCCTTGATGGATGGGTGTGTCCTGAGCGGTCATTGACCTTGGCTGTTTGGGCTTCCTGGGTGAAGAGAGTGGCGCCGATGAGTCTGTATCTGTATCTGATACCTGAGTACCAGGTCTTTTGTTCTGGGGAAATGGGTCATTAGAATGCAAATCGGCTGGGGGTTTCGATAGTGTCTGGTTATCTAGTGGCAAATATACACTTAAGCTCTGAGTTTGTCTGGATCCTTCATTGGCCATATTTCCTGTGGTTCTTTGCAAGTGGTCATGCTTCCCTTTGGGTAGGGTGCTCTTTCCAAGAACCGGTGCAGACTAAATGGGCCGAATGGCCTCCTTCTGCAATGTAAATTCAATGATAATCTCTGATTAATCTAGGACAAAGGTTCGGCACAACATCGTGGGCCGAAGGGCCTGTTCTGTGCTATATTTTTCTATGTTCTATGTTCTAAGTGGCCATCCCAGATGGCTACATCCCGTCCTTTTGATCCTGAACGCGAAGTGTGATGGACCACACTATTGATCCCTCATCCGACTTTGGTGTGCCGGTTACCCTTGGTCAAGGACAGGTTCTACACGACTCTGTCCTATGTTTTTGGAGCATTTACCTAAGTTTTTAATGCATCACACTTTCAGGAATTCTGAGGGGCCACTAAACATTTAATCATACATTTAACTTATTTACACAAGGGAACGGGCAGCACGGTAGCATTGTGGATAGCACAATTGCTTCACAGCTCCAGGGTCCCAGGTTCGATTCCGGCTTGGGTCACTGTCTGTGCGGAGTCTGCACATCCTCCCCGTGTGTGCGTGGGTTTCCTCCGGGTGCTCCGGTTTCCCCACACAGTCCAAAGATGTGCAGGTTAGGTGGATTGGGCTTGATAAATTGCCCTTAGTGTCCAAAATTGCCCTTAGAGTTGGGTGGGGTTACTGGGTTATGGGGATAGGGTGGAGGTGTTGGCCTTGGGTAGGGTGCTTTTTCCAAGAGCCAGTGCAGACTCGATGGGCCGAATGACCTCCTTCTGCACTGTAAATTCTATGAATTCTATGAACCTCGAACTGTCCTTACCTAAGCTACAGTCATGCTGCTATATCAAACAGAACTTATAATATAGTACAAAATTTTAAACAGCAGCAGCATCACATCTCTACTTAATTCATTACAATCATAGAAAGATACAACCTTTATTTCATCAGAAAAAAAGTTTAAAAGGTTTGTGGGGTTTGGTGGAGTCCAAGGAAAGGGGCTCGGAGTGTATCGGGGAGCGGGAGGCTCTCCTTTGCCATTTGCGGAGTCTAAGTGTCTAAACAGCACTGCAGAGTATTGCTATTACCAAGAGGGCCTCTACTGTATAGGAGAGGGGATACCATGTTACAATGTTTTCGCACCATGTGGGGGTATCAGTGTGTATCTCTATGTGTGGTGTGGTGTCCAGGCTAGGGGTATCATGTTGTGTGGTTATGTTCGGGGCTGGTGTGGTGTAGAGTACAAAAGCTTGTGACGCGCAGTTGTAGGGATCCAACGATGATCATAATGGAGGTCATCAGTTCTGTTTTCATCTTCTTGTCTTCTTGTTCTTCGTTCTTTGTATATTCCTGGAGGTGCAAGCATAGTATCTGTTATTATCCTTGGTTAATATCTTGTTTTGTTTGTCTTTCTCTTCTGAACTTCAATTACCCATTAGAATCGTCACCATGTGTGACTCCCTCATTTTTTAAAAAAATAACCATTTTGGAGGTGAGAAATCCGGAAAAAAAATATTCTGTTAAAGTGCAAGGAATCCTGCAGCTTGTGGTCGATGCGTATAGCAGCAAATTTTGTTACAAGCAAGTGTGTTGAACATATAAATAGCAGTTGGGGTAGCGACCAAAGAGTCGCTGAAAGTAAAGAGTTGAGTGCAGAGACTGTGACAAAAAGGATTATTTAAACCATACGCAAAAAGAACAGATAAGGGGAACCAAAGACCTGCCAAGGTCTCATCATCTGGACACCTCAGTATTCAGTATCAAAAGGTGTCGCGAAAGGGTTACCGTAACGGGAGTCAGACTCGGAGTCATCACCATCTCCTGGTTGACAAACCCATGTCTGGCGTTTTCGTGCCATGGCCGCGTGGACCGTTGTGGGATCCGAATCGTCGTTCCTTATCAATCGATACGAGTTGTCGCGGTGCCAATGGGGAATTCTTTGGTCATGATGGGCGGTAGCTGTAAAGGGCAAATTTTTCTTGTCGGGCGGTAGCGGTGGCTCTGGCTGTGGCAATGAAAGGGAGTATAGGGGGCCAAACATATCTTGGTCGTGGTTCCAGGGGTTGGAGCAACTGGAGCCTGGGCGGTTGTGCCATTGGTCGTTGATTTCCAATAAGTCGAGTGCTGTCGCTAGCGTCTGAATCAAGTTCAAGGTGGAAAGTCGTTCCTGTGGGCGGAGACACGGTCGGGTCTGTGGATGTGCTGTCCTGGCTGGGGGAGGGTCGGTCTATGTTGTCAGTGGGCAAGAGGAACTCGTCTGCCATTGCCAGGGAGACGTGGTGTGAGTGGCTGCATTGGGTCCATAAACTTTAAGCTGGTTGATATGGAACCAACCTGATTTTCCATTAGGATACATTATTTTGTTTACAGAGGGCCTCACTTTATCCGAAATGGAGTAGGGTCCTGCAAATTTAGTGGAGAGGAACAAACTTGGGTTGTATAGGGAAACCATCACTTGCTGACCCACTGTATACTCTACTGGGTGGACTGTTTTATCAAAGCAGGCCTTACTCTAGCACCTAGTAGGACAGCTGCAGCGAGCTGGGCTGCTTTAATATTTTCCGTGACCTGTTGGACTGCTTTTTCGTGGGTGAGGGCGGTGACTGTGGGGCTGGCCAAATCAAGTCCTAATAAATATTCAGTTCCTTTCATGGGCATCTGGTCATGAGGGTGTGGGGGGTGAATCCTGTGGAACTTGATAATTGTGCAGTGTAGGTTTACAAGGGCTGCCCCACCCACTCACATAACTGGTTGGCAGTTAAGTGTCAGCTACTTAAATCTACCTTGATCTAAAAACAGGTGGGGGAGGGGAGTCAATTCAGGACAATTTAAAAAGAGCAACTTGTAAACTGACTCCCAGTGAGTTCTAGTGAGCCAGAGAAGACACAGCCAGAGTAAGACAGAACCAAGAGTGAGTTTGGGAATTTGAATCTAGGTGGGAATTGAATCAAATCAGTAAGGCAGGTCCTTTTAAATTTCAGGAGTTTAAATTAATTTAAATTAAGCTAGAATTGTGCAGTGTAGGTTAACAAGGGCTGCCCCACCCACTAACATAACTGGTTGGCAGTTAAGTGTCAGTCACTTAAATCTACCTTGATCTAAAAACAGGTGGGGGAGGGGGGTCAATTCAGGACAATTTAAAAAGAGCAACCTGTAAACTCACTCCCAGTGAGTTCTCCCAGTGAATCAGAGAAGACACAGCCAGAGTGAAACAGAACCAAGTGTGAGTTTGGGAATTTGAATCTAGGTGGGAATTCGAAGCTGGGTGGGGAGAAAGTGCTTTTTCTCCCTGGTAAGTGACTGGTAAGTAGTTTTTCTGTTTTCTTTTTCTTTTCATTGGTATATATATATTTTTTTTCTTCGTTGTTTTTTTATTTATTTATTTTGGGTGGGGTGGAAATTGTAATTGTTGAGGTTAACTGAAGGTTTAAGACATGGCAGGAGATCTCAGACCCGTGCCATGCTCCTCGTGTGCGATGTGGGAGCTCAGGGACACGTCCACTGTCCCTGGTTCCTTCACGTGCAAGAAGTGTGTCCAGTTGCAGCTCCTGTTAGACCGCTTGACGGCTCAGGTGCTGCAGATGGACTCACTTTGGAGCATCCGCAATGCTGAGGATGTCGTGGATAGCACGTTTAGCGAGTTGGTCACGCCGCAGGTGAAAGGTACTGAGGGAGAGAGAAAATGGGTGACCAAAAGACAGAGCAAGAGTAGGAAGGCAGTGCAGGTGTCCTCTGCGGTCAACTCCCTGCAAAGCAGATATACCGCTTTGGATACTGTTGAGGGAGATGGCTCACCAGGGGAAGGCAGCAGCAGCCAGGTTCATGGCACCGTGGCTGGCTCTGCTGCGCAGCTGGGCAGGAAGGAGAATGGCAGGGCTAAAGTGATAGGGGACTCAATTGTAAGGGGAATAGACAGGCGGTTCTGCGGACGCAATCGAGACTCCAGGATGGTGTGTTGCCATGAGTAGGAATGTCAAGATACATAGGATGAATGCGTGGCTCGAGAGATGGTGCAAGAGGGAGGGATTCTAGTTCCTGGGGCATTGGAACAGGTTCTGGGGGAGGTGGGACCAGTACAAACCAGACGGTCTGCACCTGGGCAGGACTGGAACCAATGTCCCGGGGGAGCGGGGTGTTTGCTCGAGCTGTTGGGGAGAGTTTAAACTAATGTGGCAGGGGGATGGGAACCAATGCAGGAAGTTGGAAGGTAGTAAAACAGGGACAGAAACAAAAGGCAGTAAGGGGGAAAGTGTAAGACAGAGAATCCATAGTCAAAAATCAAAAAGGGTGACAGTACAAGGTACAGTGACTGAGGGGAGCTCAGTGAATAGGACCAGGAATACTAAAAGGAATAAAATGGGAAGTGAAAATATTAATGGTAAGCGACGCGGCAGTTTGTTACATGAAGATATGGGTTCAACAACAAGGAAAATTAGGAGTAACGTTAAGAGGAAATATAACTTAGGGGAGGTGATCGAGGTGTTAAGATTCAGAACAGAGGTAAAAAAGCCAACATAAGTGTACTTTACCTGAATGCTCGTAGTATTCAGAATAAGGTAAATGAGTTGGCGCAAATCATCGTGAATGATTATGATTTAGTGGCCATTACTGAAACATGGTTAAAGGATGGTCACGGCTGGGAGTTAAATATCCAAAGGTATCAAACTATTCGGAAGGACAGAGTGGATGGTAAGGGAGGTGGTGTAGCTCTGTTATTTAAGGATGACATTTGGACAACAGTAAGGGATGACATCGGTGCTATGGAGGATAAGGTTGAATCCATTTGGGTGGAAATCAGGAATAGTCAGCCGAAAAAGTCACTGATAGGGGTAGTCTATAGGCCACCAAATAGTAACATTATGGTGGGGCAGGCAATAAACAAAGAAATAACTGATGCATGTAGAAATGGTACAGCAGTTATTATGGGGGATTTTAATCTACATGTCGATTGGTTTAACCAGGTCGGTCAAGGCAGCCTTGAGGAGGAGTTTATAGAATGTATCCGTGATAGTTTCCCTGAACAGTATGTAATGGAACCTACGAGGGAACAAGCGGTCCTAGATCTGGTCCTGTGTAATGAGACAGGATTGATTCAGGATCTCATAGTTAGGGATCCTCTCGGAAGGAGCGATCACAATATGGTGGAATTTAAAATACAGATGGAGGGTGAGAAGGTAAATCAAGCTCTACTGTTTTGTGCTTAAACAAAGGAGATTGCAATGGGATGAGAGAAGAACTAGCTATGGTAGACTGGGAGCAAAGACTTTATGGTGAAACAGTTGAGGAACAGTGGAGAACCTTCCAAGCGATTTTTCACAGTGCTCAGCAAAGGTTTATACCAACAAAAAGGAAGGATGGTAGAAAGAGGGAACATTGATTGTGGATATCTAAGGAAATAAGGTAGAGTATCAAATTGAAGCAAAAAGCATACAAAGCAGCAAAGATTATTGGGAGAGGAGAGAACTGGTCTTTAGGGGGCAACAGAAAGCTACTAAAAAAGCTATAAGGAAGAGTAAGATAGATTATGAGAGTAAACTTGATCAGAATATAAAAACAGATAGTGAAAGTTTCTACAAATATATAAAACAAAAAAGAGTGGCTAAGGTAAATATTGGTCCTTTAGAGGATGAGAAGGGATATTTAATAATGGGAGATGAGGAAATGGCTGAGGAACTGAACAGGTTTTTTGGGTCGGTCTTCACAGTGGAAGACACAACTAACATGCCAGTGACTGATGGAAATGAGGCTATGACAGGTGAGGACCTTGAGAGGATTGTTATCACCAAGGAGGTAGTGATGGGCAAGCTAATGGGGCTAAAGGTAGACAAGTCTCCTGGACCTGATGGAAGGCATCCCAGAGTGCTAAAAGAGATGGATAAGGAAATTGTAAATGCACTTGTGATAATTTACCAAAATTCACTAGAGTCTGGGGTAGTCCCAGCAGATTGGAAATTAGCAAACGTGGCACCACTGTTTAAAAAAGGAGGTAGGCAGAAAGCGGGTAATTCTAGGCCAATGAGCTTAACTTTGGTAGTAGGGAAGATGCTGGAATCTATCATCAAGGAAGAAATAGCTAGGCATCTGGAGCCATTGGGCAGATGCAGCATGGGTTCATAAAGGGCAGGCCGTGCCTAACTAATTTAGTGGAATTTTTTGAGGACATTAACAGTGCGGTAGATAACGTGGAGCCAATCGATGTGGTATATCTGGATTTCCAGAAAGCCTTTGACAAGGTGCCACACAAAAGGTTACTGCATAAGATAAAGATGCATGGCATTAAGGGGAAAGTAGTAGCATGGATAGAGGATTGGTTAATTAATAGAAAGCAAAGAGTGGGGATTAATGGGTGTTTCTCTGGTTGGCAATCAGTTGCTAGTGGTGTCCCTCAGGGATCAGTGTAGTGCCCACAACTGTTCACAATTTACATAGATGATTTGGAGTTGGGGACCAAGGGCAATGTGTCCAAGTTTGCAGACGACACTAAGATAAGTGGTAAAGCAAAAAAGTGCAGAGGATACTGGAAGTCTGCAGAGGGATTTGGATAGGTTAAGTGAATGGGCTAGGGTCTGGCAGATTGAATACAATGTTGACAAATGTGAGGTTATCCATTTTGGTAGGAATAACAGCAAAAGGGATTATTATTTAAATGATAAAATATTAAAACATGCTGCTGTGCAGAGAGACCTGGGTGTGCTAGTGCATGAGTCGCAAAAAGTTGGTTTACAGGTGCAACAGGTGATTAAGAAGGCAAATGGAATTTTGTCTTTCATTGCTAGAGGGATGGCGTTTAAGACTAGGGAGGTTATGCTGCAATTGTATAAGGTGTTAGTGAGGCCACACCTGGAGTATTGTGTTCAGTTTTTGTCTCCTTACTTGAGAAAGGACATACTGACACTGGAGGGTGTGCAGAGGAGATTCACTGGGTTAATCCCAGAGCGGAAGGGGTTGGATTACGAGGAGAGGTTGAGTAGACTGGGACTGTACTCGTTGGAATTTAGAAGGATGAGGAGGGATCTTATAGAAACATATAAGATTATGAAGGGAATAGATAGGATAAATGCGGGCAGGTTGTTTCCACTGGTGGGTGAAAGCAGAACTAGGGGGCATAGCCTCAAAATAAGGGGAAGTAGATTTAGGACTGAGTTTAGGAGAAACTTCTTCACCCTAAGGGTTGTGAATCTATGGAATTCCATGCCCAGTGAAGCAGTAGAGGCTCCTTCATTAAATATCTTTAAGATAAAGATAGATAGTTTTTTGAAGAATAAAGGGTTATGGTGTTCGGGCCGGAAAGTGGAGCTGAGTCCACAAAAGATCACCCATGATCTCATTGAATGGTGGAGCAGGCTTGAGGGGCCAGATGGCCTACTCCTGCTTCTAGTTCTTATGTTCTTATGTTCTTATACTGTGTTCCTAATAAACATAAGGGCGAAAGGGAGAACCGTGTCCCACGTGGTGTTGTGCTTTTGCACCATTTTCCTAATTGTCGCTTTCAGGGTCTGATTCATACGTTCCACAATGCTGCTGGATTTGGTGTGATAAGCAATATGGGACTTCTGTTTTATGCTGAAAATTGTCAGGACATACTGCACAACTCTGCCTGTAAAATGAGAACCTTGGTCCGATTCAATGCTGCGGGGGAGTCCCCAGTGTGTAAATATCTACTGCGTTAAAATCTTGGCCGTTGCCTTAGCCGTGTTTGTCCTGGAGGGAAATGCTTCACCCATTTTGTGAAGGTGTCGATCACTACCAACACATATTTAAAACCATTTCTGCAGGAGGTGAGTGGACCAATATAATCAATCTGTAAATTCGTCCATGGGCCATTAACAGGTCGGGTGTGCCTTAACTGACCTTTCCTGGAGTATCTTTCTGGATTAAATATTGCTGTCCTTGGAACGTGAAGGTGAATTTGTAGTGGCAATTCTTATCTAAAGGAATGGACCAAAAGCCATTGCTAATGTCCAGCACAGTAAAGTACTTAGCATGTATTCCGTGCTTTAGCATTGTTTCGGGACTCGTGGCAACGGTGGGGGCTGCTAATGGGGTTACTTTATTGTGTTCTCTGTAATCTATGGTTAGTCTCCATGAACCGTCTGGTTTTCGTACGGGCCAAATTGGGGCATTGTTGGTTGAGGCTACGGGCTGAATTACACCTTGATCTAGCAAGCTTTGTATTACTTTTGCAATCTCGCCCTCGGCTTGCTGTGGGAAACCGTATTGCTTCTGGGGCTTGGGATTGGGATAGGTGCGTGCAACAGGGCAAGGTTTACAATTGGGGGGAGGGTAAATACAATGTTGTCAGACAAAAATTGAAGTGCATATGTTGGGAACATAGGCTGTCAAGGAAGGACACAAGTTAAATGTGGAACTTGTTCAAGGAACAGGTACTGCGTGTCCTTGATATGTATGTCCCTGTCAGGCAGAGAAGAGATGGTCAAGTGAGGGAACCATGGTTGACAAGAGAGGTTGAATGTCTTGTTAAGAGGAAAAAGGAGACTTATGTTCGGAGGAGGAGGAGCAGTCTCTGTCAGGGAGAGAACCTGAGGACATCTCCGACACTCAGAAGGTAAGAAGGTAAGTAAGTGATTTTTACTCATTTTTACTTTTATACCTTTTTCAAATTGTGTGTGCCGGGGGGAAATAGAAAAGCTGTGACCTGAGTGGCTGGTTGGGAATCTACACTAAATTAAAAAAAATTAAGCATTGGTAACTAATTAAACATAATTACTTAATTATAATTTATAGGAGTATCTAAGCCAGAGATCGGAGAGTACTATATTTAGCTTGCGCATTTATATTAGAAATCTAGTGCTAGGAAACAGATAGTTAACAGTAACGTAAAAAATATATATATATAACATGTTTAAAAAAAATTTAAATTTTAATTAATTGACGCAATGTCAGTTAGAGGGGTGCAGTGCTCTGACTGTGAGATGTGGCAGGTCCGGGAGGCTTCCAGCGTCCCGGATGGCTTCATCTGCAGAAAGTGCACCCAACTGGAGCTCCTCACAGACCGCATGGTTCGGTTGGAGCAGCAATTGGATGCACTTAGGAGCATGCAGGTGGCGGAAAGCATCATAGATCGCAGTTATATAAATGTGGTCACACCAAAGGTGCAGGCAGAGAAATGGGTGACCACCAGAAAGGGCAGGCAGTCAGCGCAGGAATCCCCTGTGGTTGTCCCCCTCTCGAACAGGTATACCCCTTTGGATACTGTCGGAGGGGGGATAGCCTATCAGGGGAAAACAGCAGCAGCCAGAGCAGTGGCACCACGGCTGGCTCTGATGTTCAGAAGGGAGGGTCAAAGCGCAGAAGAGCAATAGTAATAGGGGACTCTATAGTCAGGGGCACAGATAGGCGCTTCTGTGGACGTGAAAGAGACTCCAGGATGGTATGTTGCCTCCCTGGTGCCAGGGTCCAGGATGTCTCCGAACGGGTAGAGGGCACCCTGAAGGGGGAGGGCAAACAGGCAGAGGTCGTTGTACATATTGGTACTAACGACATAGGCAGGAAGGGGCATGAGGTCCTGCAGCAGGGGTTCAGGGATCTAGGCAGAAAGTTAAAAGACAGGACCTCTAGAGTTGTAATCTCGGGATTACTCCCTGTGCCACGTGCCAGTGAGGCTAGAAATAGGAAGATAGAGCAACTAAACACGGGGCTAAACAGCTGGTGTAGGAGGGAGGGTTTCCGTTATCTGGACCACTGGGAGCTCTTCCGGGGCAGTTGTGACCAAATAAGAAGGACGGGTTGCATCTAAACTGGAGAGGCATAAATATCCTGGCCGCGAGGTTTGCTAGTGTCACACGGGAGGGTTTGAACTAGTATGGCAGGGGGGTGGGCACGGGAGCAATAGGTCAGAAGGCGAGAGCATTGAGGGAGAACTAGGGAATAGGGACAGTGGGGCTCTGAGGCAGAGCAGACAGGGAGAAATTGCTGAACACAGCGGGTCTGGTGGCCTGAAGTGCATATGTTTTAATGAGATAGAGGAGCAGATAGGTAGACAGATTTTGGAAAAGAGTAAAAACAACAGGGTTGTGGTGATGGGAGACCTCAACTTCCCCAATATTGACTGGGACTCACTTAGTGCCAGGGGCTAGACGGGGCGGAGTTTGTAAGGAGCAGCCAGGAGGGCTTCTTAAAACAATATGTAGACAGTCCAACTAGGGAAGGGGCGGTACTGGACCTGGTATTGGGGAATGAGCCCGGCCAGGTGGTAGATGTTTCAGTAGGGGAGACTAGAAGGGGACACGAAAAGTCATTGGCAAATAGGTTTAAGGAAAATCCCAAGGCTTTTTACAGGTACATAAAAAGCAAGAGGGTAGCCAGGGAAAGGGTTGTCCCACTGAAGGATAGGCAAGGGAATCTATGTGTGGAGCCAGAGGAAATGGGCGAGGTACTAGATGAATACTTTGCATCAGTATTCACTAAAGAGAAGAAATCGGTAGATGTTGAGTCTGGAGAAGGGTGTGTAGATAGCCTGGGTCACATTGAGATCCAAAAAGACGAGGTGTTGGGTGTCTTAAAAAATATTGAGATAGATAAGTCCCCAGGGGCTAATGGGATCTACCCCAGAATACTGAAGGAAGCTGGAGAGGAAATTGCTGAGACCTTGACAGAAATCTTTGGATCCTCACTCTCTTCAGGTGATGTCCCGGAGGACTGGAGAATAGCCAATGTTGTTCCTCTGTTTAAGAAGGGTAGCAAGGATAATCCAGGGAACTGCAGGCCGGTGAGCCTTACTTCAGTGGTAGGGAAATTACTGGAGAGAATTCTTCGAGACAGGATCTACTCCCATTTAGAATCAAATGGACATATTAGGGAGAGGCAGCATGGTTTTGTGAAGGGGAGGTCGTGTCTCACTAACTTGATAGAGTTTTTCGAGGAGGTCACTAAGATGATTGATGCAGGTAGGGCAGTGGACTTCAGTAAGGTCTTTGACAAGGTCCCTCATGGTAGACTAGTACAAAAGGTGAAGTCACACGGGATCAGGGGTGAGCTGGCAAGGTGGATACAGAACTGGCTAGGTCATAGAAGGCAGAGAGTAGCAATGGAAGGATGTTTTTCTAATTGGAGGGCTGTGACCAGTGGTGTTCCACAGGGATCAGTGCTGGGACCTTTGCTGTTTGTAGTATATATAAATGATTTGGAGGAAAATGTAACTGGTCTGATTAGCAGGTTTGCAGCCGACACAAAGGTTGGTGGAATTGCGGATAGCGATGAGGACTGTCAGAGGATACAGCAGGATTTAGATTGTTTGGAGACTTGGGCGGAGAGATGGCAGGTAGAGTTTAATCTGGACAAATGTGAGGTAATGCATTTTGGAAGGTCTAATGCAGGTAGGGAATATACAGTAAATGGTAGAACCCTCAAGAGTATTGAAAGTCAAAGAGATCTAGGAGTACAGGTCCACAGGTCACTGAAAGGGGCAACACAGGTGGAGAAGGTAGTCAAGAAGGCATACGGCATGCTTGCCTTCATTGGCCGGGGCATTAAGTATAAGAATTGGCAAGTCATGTTGCAGCTGTATAGAACCTTAGTTAGGCCACACTTGGAGTACAGTGTTCAATTCTGGTCACCACACTACCAGAAGGATGTGGAGGCTTTAGAGAGGGTGCAGAAGAGATTTACCAGAATGTTGCCTGGTATGGAGGGCATTAGCTATGAGGAGCGGTTGAATAAACTCGGTTTGTTCTCACTGGAACGAAGGAGGTTGAGGGGCGACCTGATAGAGGTTTACAAAATTATGAGGGGCATAGACAGAGTGGATAGTCAGAGGCTTTCTCCCGGGGTAGAGGGGTCAATTACTAGGGGGCATAGGTTTAAGGTGAGAGGGGCAAGGTTTAGAGTAGATGTACGAGGCAAGTTTTTTACGCAGAGGGTAGTGGGTGCCTGGAACTCGCTACCGGAGGAGGTGGTGGAAGCAGGGATGATAGTGACATCTAAGGGGCATCTTGACAAATACATTAATTGGATGGGAATAGAGGGATACGGACCCAGGAAGTGTAGAAGATTGTAGTTTAGTCGGGCAGCATGGTCGGCACGGGCTTGGAGGGCCGAAGGGCCTGTTCCTGTGCTGTACATTTCTTTGTTCTTTTTTCTTTGATCTGAGGAAACAAGGCTCAGACAGGGCGCTGGAGGGATACAAGATAGCCAGGAGGGAACAGAAGAAAGGGATTAGGAGAGGTAAGAGAGGGCATGAACAATCTTTGGCAGGTAGGATCAAGGAAAACCCCAAGGCCTTTTACACATATGTGAGAAATATGAGAATGACTAGAGCGAGGGTAGGTCCGATCAAGGACAGTAGCGGTAGATTGTGTATTGAGTCTGAAGAGATAGGAGAGGTCTTGAACGAGTACATTTCTGCTGTATTTACAAATGAGAGGGGCCATATTGTTGGAGAGGACAGTGTGAAACAGACTGGTAAGCTCGTGGAAATACTTGTTAGGAAGGAAGATGTGTTGGGCATTTTGAAAAACTTGAAGATAGACAAGTCCCCCTAGCCTGACGGGATATATCCAAGGATTATATGGGAAGCAAGAGATAAAATTGCAGAGCCGTTGGCAATGATCTTTTCGTCCTCACTGTCAACAGGGGTGGTACCAGGGGATTGGAGAGTGGCGAATGTCGTTCCCCTGTTCAAAAAAGGGAATAGGGATAACCCTGGGAAATACAGGCCAGTTTGTCTTACTTCGGTGGTAGGCAAAGTAATGGAAAGGGTACTGAAGGATAGGATTTCTGAGCATCTGGAAAGACACTGCTTGATTAGGGATAGTCAGCACGGATTTGTGAGGGGTAGGTCTTGCCTTACAAGTCTTATTACATTCTTTGAGGAGGTGACAAAGCATGTGGATGAAGTTAAAGCATTGGATGTAGTGTACATGGATTTTAGTAAGGCATTTGCTAAGGTTCCCCAGGGTAGGCTTCTGCAGAAAGTAAGGAGGCATGGGATAGTGGGAAATTTGGCCAGTTGGATAACGAACTGGCGAACCGATAGAAGTCAGAGAGTGGCGGTGGATGGCAAATATTCAGCCTGGATCCCAGTTCCCAGTGGCGTACCGCAGGGATCAGTTCTGGGTCCTCTGCTGTTTGTGATTTTCATTACTGACTTGGATGAGGGAGTTGAAGGGTGGGTCAGTAAATTTGCAGACGATAAAAAGATTGGTGGAGTTGTGGATAGTGAGGAGGGCTGTTGTCGGCTGCAAAGAGACATAGATAAGATGCAGAGCTGGGCTGAGAAGTGGCAGATGGAGTTTAACCCTGAAAAGTGTGGGGTTGTCCATTATGGAAGGACAAATATGAATGCGGAATACAGGGTTAACGGTAGAGTTCTTGGTAATGTGGAGGAGCAGAGAGATCTAGAAGACTATGTTCATACATCTTTGAAAGTTGCCACTCAAGTGTGGCTAGAGCTGTGAAGAAGGCCTATGGTGTTCTAGCGTTCATTAAGAGAGGGATTGAATTTAAGAGCCGTAAGGTGATGTTGCAGCTGTACAAATCTTTGGTAAGGCCCCATTTGGAGTACTTTGTACAGTTCTGGTCGCCTCACTTTAGGAAGGATGTGGAAGCTTTGGAAAAGGTGCAAAGGAGATTTACCAGGATGTTGCCTGGAATGGAGAGTAGGTCTTACGAAGAAAGGTTGAGGGTGCTAGGCCTTTTCTCATTAGAATGGAGAAGGATGAGGGGCGACTTGATAGAGGTTTAGAAGATGATCAGGGGAATAGATAGAGTAGACAGTCAGAGACTTTTTCCCCGGGTGGAACAAACCATTACAAAGGGACATAAAATTAAGGTGAATGGTGGAAGATATAGGGGGGATGTAATCATAGAATTTACAGTGCTGAAGGAGGCCACTCGGCCCATCGAGTCCGCACCGGCTCCTGGAAAGAGCTCCCCACCCAAGGTCAACACCTCCACCCCATCCCCACAACCCAGTAACCCCACCCAACACCAAGGGCAATTTTGGACACTAAGGGCAAATTTATCATGGCCAATCCACCTAACCTGCACATCTTTGGACTGTGGGAGGAAACCGCAGCACCCGGAGGAAACCCACGCACAGACGGGGAGGATGTTCAGACTCCGCACAGACAGTGACCCAATCCGGAATCGAACCTGGGACCCTGGAGCTGTGAAGCCATTGTGCTATCCACAATGCTACCGTGCTGCCCACGGTATGTCAGAGGTAGGTTCTTTACCCAGAGAGTAGTGGGGACATGGAATGCACAGCCTGTGGAAGTAATTGAGTCGGAAACATTACGGACCTTCAAGCAGCTATTGGATAGGTACATGGATTACGGTAGAATGATATAGTGTAGATTAATTTGTTCTTAAGGGCAGCACGGTAGCATTGTGGATAGCACAATTGCTTCACAGCTCCAAGGTCCCAGGTTCGATTCCGACTTGGGTCACAGTCTGTGGGGAGTCTGCACATCCTCCCCATGTGTGCGTGGGTTTCCTCCGG
This sequence comes from Scyliorhinus torazame, assembly GCF_047496885.1. Classification (NCBI taxonomy): domain Eukaryota; kingdom Metazoa; phylum Chordata; class Chondrichthyes; order Carcharhiniformes; family Scyliorhinidae; genus Scyliorhinus; species Scyliorhinus torazame. The sequence goes on along the minus strand of NC_092715.1, from coordinate 222,462,541 downwards.
GTGCTCCGATTTTCTCCCACAGTCCAAGGATGTGCAGGTTAGGTGGATTGGCCATGATAAATTGCCCTTAGTGTCCAAAATTGCCCTTAGTGTTGGGTGGAGGTGTTGACCTTGGGTAGGGTGCTCTTTCCAGGAGCCGGTGCAGACTTAATTGGCCGAATGGCCTCCTTCTGCTCTGTTAATTCAATGATAATCTCTGATTAATCTAGGACAAAGGTTCGGCACACCATCGTGGGCCAAAGGGCCTGTTCTGTGCTGTATTTTTCTATGTTCTATGTTCTATGTAATGGTGGCTGTCCCGGAAATTTTCCGCAATTGTGCTTGTGCTGGGCAAAGGATGTTTTATGATTCCTTAAGACCTCTCTAATCGTCTTATCTGTGGTAATCGCTTGTGGGTCAAACCAATAGTCTCCCACTGAGCATATTCTGTGTTCATAGTCTCCTACTGTGAGGGGGCTCTTGCTGTTCTGGTCATTTTCCAAACACACTTATTCACGGGGTCAAAGAAAAGGTTATGTGAGCTCATAAAGTCGATTCCTAAAATGTGCTCGGCTGTTTGGGGCAAATCGACTAAAACAATGGGGTGTTTGGTATTAATGTTTCCGATTTGAATATCTATGGGGGCTGTAATGTGTCCCTGCTGCACATGTCCTGTAAATCCACTAAGAGTGATTGTGTCTGAGGGCCATTTGTCGCGCTGAAACATTGTGGAGAAGTTTAATGTGGTGCGGGACCCTCCTGTGTCCCAAAGGAACTCTACTGGATGTCCCCGGACTGTGCCTGTGACTACTGATCTGCCTGATTTGTCCCAGAGTGTGTCGCAGACCCAAGTTGGGGAGTCCGAACACCGCCAATCTGTGCTATTGGTCGCTGCATTATCTGATCGGGCGCTATTGCTATGTATGGATCTAACATTGTTCCTAGGTGGGGCGTTCGATTGCTGGTTCGTTGCTGGTTCGGGGGAGGCATTGCATTCGCGGGCGTAATGTCCCTGCTGTCCACAATTATAGCATTCTCGCGATGCCTGTGCTCTGGGGTGCTGCCCTTCATTTCTACCTTCATTTACCCATGTGGGGTGCTGATGTGGCCTTACTGGGTTCATAAACGCTTCTGCCTTCTCCTGATCTGCCTTTCTATGCAGGGATTGTTCCCAAGCTCTGGAGAGTCTCTTTAAAACCCACACTTCATTGTGTGTGGCATCTGCAGGGTCGTAATTCACACAGGCTTTTTGACCTGCTTCTGTGGCGTGGGAGACTAAAGTGTGGGCCCATTTGGTTGTATTGGCGTTATCTAAGTGTGCGCGGACTAAATCCCCAAAGACCACTTTAAAGTGTATCCAAAGGCGTCCTGCGTATGCAGTCGGATGCCCTCCCTACTTTTGTCTACAACGGTTAGACCTTCTACGGGGTCTCCTCTGTTGTAACCCATCGCATCTAAAATAGCTGCCTTCATGTCCTGGAGGCTTCCTCCTACATTCTGTGGGTCTGGTAATGCTGAACTAACGGATGGGTCAAGGCTCATTACTATAAGCTTCACTTCCTCCTGTTCGTCCAGACCGTACATAACAGTCTTACTCGCTCAAAGAAATGATGCGTGTCTGCTGTGGGTTGGAATGGTTCTATTTTGTCACACCATCTCTCAGTTGTGTGATGGTTAGTGGGGTGGTGTACACAAAATCAGGCTCATCATCAATCGGTGACTTGCGCTATGTGGTGAGTGGATTCATGGGTTGTGTGCTGCCTTTGCAGTCGGTGGTGCGGGTGCTTTCCTTTTCGGGGCCGGGGGGGGGGGGGCTCTATTCTGATTCTCAGTGTCTTCTACATATCTATGGGCAGTTTCATTGAGTTCCTGCCAATCTGGGCCATTTTCCTGATCTAAATTCGGTCGAAAGATGTCTCTGAATCCGTTGTGCACTGAGAACAGTGACTGTAACCTGGCTATTTGTTGCCTACATTTGGTGTGATCTACTGAACTCTGCATTTGTTCCGTTGTGGAACGATGGAGTGCTCGTAAAGCTGCCTTCAGATCTGCGCATTGTTTCTTTAACTGTTCTACCTGTTGTTCCGTCTCTTCTCTTACCAAAACTGCGCATTGTGTATCTTGGTAGGCCTTATCGTATTGTGTCTGAAAGCTGCTAAGGTGAACTATACAAGATTGGTGTGCCCGTTTGACATCAGCCATCTCCTTGTCTTTAGCTGCTCTCGGAGTAGCTCATTAACTTTCTTACATTCACTAAAATTTCCCTCACTCTTCTCCTCTTTCTCTACAAGCTGCCTGCGGAGCGTCCTCATGACCTCCTCTGTGCCTCGCAATTGTGCCAGACAGGACACGATTGCCATCAGCTTACAAACTTTTCCTACATTCTTTTAGGTTATCCCACCAGGTATGTCCTATCCTACCTGGACCTGACTCTTCATTCGAACAAAACTCGGACCAGAGGGGCCATCTGTTCCCCTTCAAATACTTTCTCAAATCCTCTTCCCATATGGGGTACTGCTCTGCTCCACTGGTCGCTGCGACCTCGGGTTCCTGCGGATTCATTAGGCGTTCCATTGCCTTTGCTGCCATTGCTACTCGTATCTCTTCTCCGACCATATTCTCTGTTTCTCTACCGTAAATTTGGGACAGGGGGAATAAGGCATCGATTCGAATAGCGGGTTTGGGCCTAATCTATTTTCCGGTTCACAATACTCCCGATAGTTTTGCGCAACAAAATCTAACGCGGTTACCTTATATCCCTGTTAGTACGCATGCAAGTTAATACACACTTCCGAATCTTGGAGATTTGACCGATACAGGCCTTACACTTGTGGTTTCTTTCACTTTTCCTCAATTGGATTTCTAATGCAAAGTTTTGTGGGTTCTCTCGGAGTGACAAAATCACTTCTAGGTCGAATTCCACCAGAGTCGCCAATAATGTCACCAATTCGCACCGGAGATGCCAATCATGTTGCTCTTTAGAACTGGATACTGATATGACAGATATTATTGATGATATTGCTTCCAGAGTTGCCAGGTATCAGATGATACCACCACAAGGTTTAACCGGATATCTATCAAAGACCCAACAACCAATTAGTTCGTTCAAGTTCAATGATAGTTTATTTACACACAAGAATTACTTTGACAAGCAACATAAAATACTGCGAGCAAAAATACACCTGACACTACAACAACCTGTACTTAACTTCAGGCACCCGGCTTTATGCAGAGGAACAAGGCCTTTGTTCGGATCTTGCATGGCTGGGTCTGGAGAACTGACTTTGTTTCTGCTGGGCTCATCCGTCTGGTAGCGATCGTTGGTCTTGAACTTGCTTCTGGTCATGGTGCTGCAATTGGTATCAGGCATAGGCCGGGCCAAGAGAGTACCGGTGCGCTGGGGCCAAAAGAGACTGTACACATGGCAGTGTCTCTTTTTATCCTTCAGGCATTTCGCACTGTTTTGGGCGGTCATTAGCTTTGGACCCAATAATTCAACAGGCTTCGATTACTGCCTTAGATTTTAGCCAATAAAGGGGCGGGTGCCTTGATGGCTGGGTGTGTCCTGAGTGGTCATTGACCTTGGCTGTTTGGGCATCCTGGGTGAAGGGAGTGGCGCCGATGAGTCTGTATCTGTATCTGATACCTGAGTACAAGTCTTTTGTTATGGGGAAATGGGCCATTAGAATAAAAATTGGCTGGGGGTTTCAATAGTGTCTGATTATCTAGTGCCACTTAATCTCCGAGTTTGTCTGGATCCTGCATTGGCCATATTTCCCGTGGTTCTCTGCAAGTGGCCATGTTTCCCTTTGTAAGTGGCCATGCCAGATGGCTACAATATGCCACTGATTGAGCTTGGCCATGCCCATCCCATTGATAAGGGAGTATCGCAGAAGGGCGAAGCATAATGTGTCCAACCTGCTAAGTTGATTTAAATGCATGCAAATGATGTTTTTTATGGCCAGGTTGGCATGGGGTGCAAATTTTGAATTTGCCACCAGGGAGGGACTGAAGCAGAATCGGTGCTGGGCGCAAACCTCAATTTTGGCATTGTGCACGGTTCTCTGCACGATCGGCATTTGCATTTCTGCCATTGCGAAGCAGTAAATCCGGCCCTGTATGCTTTATTCAAGGTGCCTTTTTGTCTTCTAAGCTCCAGTGAATACAAGCTCAGCCTCTGCAAACGTTCGTCGGAAGACATCCCACCCATTCCAGGTATTAGTCTAGTAAACCCTCACTGAACTATGTCCAATGTATTTACATCCTTCCTTAAATAAGGAGACCAATACTGCACACAATTCTCCAGCTGTGACGTACTATGTTCATTATTTGTGTATTCAATTACTCTCATAATAAATGGTAACATTTTATTTGCTTTCATAATTACTTGCTGCACCTTTTGAGATGTATGCACTCGGACATCCAGATCCCTCTGCACCTCAGAGCTCTGTAATCTTTCATCATTTAGATAATACGTTTCTTTTTTATTCTTTTTTAAGTTGTAAAAAGTTGAGGCCCCAGCACTGGGCACACCACTTGTTACATATTGTTGACCAGAAAATGACCAGTTTATGCCGACTCTCTGTTTCCTGTTAGCTAGCCAGTCTTCTAGTCATGCCAATATGCTATCCCTTACACACTGAGCTTATACTTTCTGCAGTTATCTTGATGTGGCACCTTATCAAATGTCTTCTAGAAATCTAAAGTTTGGTACATTCATCAGTTTCCTTTTTACCACAGCACATGCTATTTCGTCAAAGAACACCAATAAATTGGTTAAAAGTGATTTCCCTTTCACAAAACCATGTTGACTCTGCCTGATTACCTTGGATTTTTCTAAGTGCCCTACATATTTAATAATAGCTTCTAACAATTTCCCTATGTCAGATGTTAAGTTGTAGTTTCCTGCTTTTTGACTCCGTCCCTTTTGAATAAAGGAATTACATTTGCTATTTTGCAATCTAAGAAAACCTTCCCTGAATTTGGGAAGTTTTGAAAAATTAACACTAATGCATCAACTATCCCACTATGCACATCTTTTGAGATTCTAGGATGATGTCCATCAGACCCTGGGGACTTGTCAGCCCGCAGCTCCAACAATTGCCTCAGTACCACTGCCTTGGTGATTATAATTTTTGTGTGTACCTTCCTCCCTTCCATTTCCTGAGTTATAGCTATTTTTAGGATAATAACAAAGAACAAAGAACAAAGAAATGTACAGCACAGGAACAGGCCCTTCGGCCCTCCAAGCCCGTGCCGACCATACTGCCCGACTAAACTACAATCTTCTACACTTCCTGGGTCCGTATCCTTCTATTCCCATCCTATTCATATATTTGTCAAGATGCCCCTTAAATGTCCCTATCGTCCCTGCTTCCACTACCTCCTCCGGTAGTGAGTTCCAAGCACCCACTACCCTCTGCGTAAAAAACTTGCCTCGTACATCTACTCTAAACCTTGCCCCTCTCACCTTAAACCTATGCCCCCTAGTAATTGACCCCTCTACCCTGGGGAAAAGCCTCTGACTATCCACTCTGTCTATGCCCCTCATAATTTTGTATACCTCTATCAGGTCGCCCCTCAACCTCCTTCGTTCCAGTGAGAACAAACCGAGTTTATTCAACCTCTCCTCATAGCTAATGCCATCCATACCAGGCAACATTCTGGTAAATCTCTTCTGCACCCTCTCTAAAGTCTCCACATCCTTCTGGTAGTGTGGCGACCAGAATTGAACGCTATACTCCAAGTGTGGCCTAACTAAGGTTCTATACAGCTGCAACATGACTTGCCTATTCTTATACTTAATGCCCCGGCCAATGAAGGCAAGCATGCCGTATGCCTTCTTGACTACCTTCTCCACCTGTGTTGCCCCTTTCAATGACCTGTGGACCTGTACTAATACTTCTATCCTCTATTGTAAAGGCATGTTTAATTCATCTGCCATCTCCTTATTTTTCATTATTAATTCCCCAGACTCACTTTCTATAGGACCAATGCTCATTTTGTCAGCTCTTCTCTAATAGCTACAGAAACACATCTCTGGGATGCCACCTTCATCACCTTAGTGTGTTTGCCAATGTCTCATGGGTAATACTACATCTGCCAGCATGCAAGTGGGGCAAGAAAAGCTGTGGACCCTTACATCTCCCAACAGTTTCATATTCAGAGCTTCACTTTCTTGAGCCTTTCATCATTCTTGTCTTCAACGTTTAATTTCAGAGAGGAAGTAAAAGGACAAAGGCTCCCTTTGACAGAGTCATAATACAATGGAGGAGCTGAAGGCAATGCCGAGCACAGTCTGAGGGGTTTGGTCAAGGGGAGCCAGAGCATGAGCAGGAGAGTTAGAGGACGCAAAGAATTGAAGCGACTTGCAGACCTAAGATTTATCGTAGAAGAGTCTTATATTTTCAAATGCATGAGCGGAAATGCCAGGCATATCTGCGAGATCTGGTACATCACATATGCCATATTTGTGGAGACCTGATGCCCCGGGAGGTTACCCCCTGCCCGTGGTTTTGAAGGTGACCACAGTGCTCAATTTCTTTGCCTCTGGGCCTTTCCAGGCATCAACAGGGGACAGCTCCACAGTGGTCAGCACTGCTGCCTTACAGTGTGAGGGAATGGGTTCAATTCTGACTTTGGGTGAATGTCTGCTCCTGGTGGTCTTGAGACGCTCGCATGTTGGAGCCACATTAGACTGAATGTGGACTTCTCCATTGTTTGCTCTAGCATTGTTTGCTTGATGTTCCGACACCTGCCGTTGTATCCCTATCATTGGGTTGCCGGCAGAGATTCTTCATCTGGCTGGAAATGAGCAGGGGGATGGTCTTCAGCAACCCGCCAAATGCCGGAGCTCTGGGCTGTTTCTGTTTCCAACTGCTGCTGGATAGTGTCAGTAAGCTGTTCTCCAGATACTGAGCCCAAGCCCAATCGAGAGCTGAGCCCCACTGAGTTGTGTCTCTGGATTGGTGGAGGGTGCAGGTGAGCACTGTGATGGTTCTTCCAGAGATTCCCCTTCGGATATGGTTTTGGGACTCAGACTGATGCTCCACTGCCTTGTAGGCCTCGATCTACTGATGGCCAGAAAATAGAGAATAGAGTTTTAGTTGATGAGCATGAGCTATATATAGCTGTTGATATTTCACCTGAAGAGTTTTCTTCCTTTCCATTGGCACCATCCTCTTTCCTGTTGAAGAAGATTCTTTCTCTGGCTAGGCCTGAGAGGGTCTATTTCAGATATATATGGCCATATTTTTCAACAGATTCTGCTCCATTGAGTGGTATGAGGATGAAATGGGAGGGTGAATAGCTGACGGGTGGAGTGAGGCCCCTCACAGGACCAACTCCATATCTTTGTGTGCTCAGCTGAGCATGATTCAATCCAAGGTTTTGCAACAGACACTCTTAACCAGGCTAGGATGAGTGTTTTTTTACCCTGGGGTTGAGGATAAATGTGAGTATTACTCTCTTAGAATCTACAGTACGGAGACAGGACCTTTGGCCCAAACTGGTCCATGCCAACTAAAAGGCCCATCTAAGCAAACCCCATTTGCCTGCATTTGCCCCGTATCCCTCGAAACCTTTCTTATCCATGTATCTGTCCAAATGCCGTTTAAATGTTGTCAATGTCCCTGCCTCAACCATGTCTCCGGCAGCTCATTCCACAAACATACCACCCTCTCTGTAAAAATGTTGCTCCTCAGGTTCCCATTCATTCTTTCCCCTCTTAACTTAAACATATGCCCTCTAGTTGTCGATTCCCCAACCCTGGGAAAAAGACTGAGTGCATTCACCCTATCCATGCCTCTCATGATCTTATACACCTATAACGATCACCCCTCGGTCTCCTACACTCCAAAGAAAAAGGTCCGAGCCTATCCAATCTCTCCCTATAACTCAGTCCCTTGAGTCCTGGCAACATCCTTGTCAATCTCGTCTACACTCTCTCCAGTTTAATAGCATCTTTCCTGCAGCAAGGCGACCGAAACTGAACACTAGGTGCAGCCGCACCAATGTCCTGGACAACTGCAACATATCCTCCCAACTTCTATAGTCAAGGCCCTGACTGATGAACGACAGCATGCCAAAAGCCTTCTTCCCTGCCCTGTCTACCTGTGACTCCACCTTTAGAGAACCGTGCACCTGAACGTCAAGGTCCCTCTTTGAACCCCTTGAGGTTAGGTAAGACACATGTCCCCTGTGTATGATGAGTCCTCCCCAAAGGGCCAGAGGATGGAGTGTGAACAACATGATAGATGGGCTGCGGGATTCTCCGTCGGCGGGATCCTCCACTTCGCCAGCAGCACACCCATGCCCACGGGTTTCTCTATGGCGTGTTATGTCCACAATGGAAAACTCCATTGGCTGGCTGCCGGACAGAGGATCCTGCTGCCGGTGGAGGTGGGCCGTGCCGGAAAACGGGGCTGGCGGGTTGGAGAATCCCGCCCGGGATGTTAGTGATGTGAAAGTCTCCATGAGAGGGTGAGTGTTGTTATGTGTCCACCTGCTATTGAATGTGTGAGATCTATGAAGAGAGTAGTGTAGCGCACAAAGACTCCATGAGACGAATAGAGTGAAGTCGATGAGGCTTTATTAAGTGTGTCTGTTCCCCCGCAGCTCGATAGTAGAATGGCCTGCGGGGGAGGACTCCAGCTTCTTATACTCCGCCTTCAGGGCGGAGCTAGAGGTCAATGGCCAACCAGGACCCGGGATCTGTCAGCCAATGACATTAGGGCTTCCAGTCCCACATGACCCCTCATACATACTACCACATTCACCCCTTGTCAAAAATGAACCCGGCGGGGTGATGCTTCGCATGGTGGTAAGGGTTTACAGGGCTGGTCCTGGGAGGAAAACATTCACATGGCAATACAGTATGTACAATTTTGTCCTGTTTCAACTATTTACAGAAGGTATCGGGAGAAAAGCAAAATGTTCTTGTGAAAAGTCCATGTATTGATTTAGATCGACGCCACGAGTCGGTCGGGCGGTCTGGTCGTCCGTGTCGATCGCCTCGGCCCCGATGGTGGTGGTGGTGCTTGTACCGGTGTTGTCGTCTCCGGGAGCCTTATGGTTTCAGCTTGGGCTTTATTCTTGGTCGGGCCTGAGGGGAGGGGAACCGATCCTCCTGGGAAGGGGGCGGTCGCGGGGTGCGGCGGTGGCAGGAAGGGGGGGGTTGGGTGAATGGTGTCGGGGGGGGGGTGTGTGTTGCCGGCGGGCGCCAGATCCCGCAGGGAGACCGTGTCCTGTCGGCCGTCGGGGTACTCCACGTAAGCGTACTGTGGGTTCGCGTGGAGGAGGTGAATCCTTTCGACCAACGGGTCCGCCTTGTGTGCCCGCACATGCTTTCGGAGCAGGATGGGTCCTGGGGCCGCCAGCCAGGTCGGCAGCGACGTTCCAGAGGAGGACCTCCTAGGGAAGACAAGGAGACGCTCATGAGGCGTTTGATTAGTGCTCGTACATAATAGCGACCGGATGGAGTGGAGAGCGTCCGGGAGGACCTCCTGCCACCGTGAAACTGGGAGGTCCCTGGACCGTAGGGCCAGTAGGACGGTCTTCTTTTTAGGCACGCTTAATAAATTGTAGCGCACAAAGACTCCGTGAGACGAATAGAGTGAAGTCGATGAGTCTTTATTAAGCGTGTCTGTTCCCCCGCAGCTCGATAGTAGAATGGCCTGCGGGAGAGGACTCCGGCTTCTTATACTCCGCCTTCAGGGCGGAGCTAGAGGTCAACGGCCAACCAGGACCCGGGATCTGTCAGCCAATGACATTAGGGCTTCCAGTCCCACATGACCCCTAATACATACCACCACAAGTAGCTAGTGCCATTATGAGAGTTTGATGTTGGGGATAGTTGAAGCATGACCTATCCTGGCGGAGTGAATGAGCTCATTCATCCTCTTCCTGCTTTGGATGTAGCTTCAGGCGGGGTTACCAGCCACTCTGACCTGCTCTGCGATGGTCTCCCATGTCAGAGGTGTGAGGGTGGTGTGCTTCCTGGACCCATCCCTGGGACACAGGACATGCCTGTGCACCCACACTCCTCTGATCAAGGCCTCGAGAGCCTGGTGGGTGAAGTGGGGTGCCGCCATCTTCTTGAGGCTGCAAGCTTTCTTCTTCTGTTTGCCAGATATCTGTGATAGTCTTCTGAGAACAGGGGGGCTGTAGAGAGTGAAATGTATTTGTTAAATTCACATTTAAATATGGCGCTTGAAGCTTCAACCCCACTAGCTGATGGTGGGCTGATGATTCAGCTCCCCACCTGCCAGGTGATTCGTCCCGATACCACTGTGTATAATTAATGAGCATCCAAGCGTGGAATCGGGCACAAGTTCCCACCATTTCAGCCAATGAGGTGGACGTTGCCAAAACCGCCCATCAATGCACAAAACCGCATAAATAGAAAATTCCACAATTGGACAATTCAATCGAATGGTTCAAATACTTTATTCTGTCAAAACCCAAAGTAAAAGACTTTTCAGTTAAAACTACACGTGTAATAATTTAGGAATTCATTTCTACATTGTAATTCGGTAAGAAATACAGGGGCTGGTTTAGCACAGGGCTAAATAGCTGCCTTTTAAAGCAGACCAAGGCAGGCCAGCAGCACGGTTCAATTCCTGTACCAGCCTCCCCGAACAGGCGCCGGAATGTGGCAACTAGGGGCTTTTCACAGTAACTTCATTGGAGTGTTAATGTAAGCCTACTTGTGACAATAAAGATTATTATTATTGTGTGTGAGATATTATAGCCATCTAAAAACCTTTGAACATTCAGCTTGCATGATGCTAGAGGCAAAGAGCAAAGATTTGGAGCTGACAGATTTAGTGAAAAGTTGGATTTACTCACTTGATACTTACTTTGTCCGAAAGCAAGAGATGGAATGTTTATTATGAATGTTTAGCACAGTTGTGTATCTATGATTTAATAACACTGCTAATGTAGCTAATTCAATATAAAATACCTAGTTTTCATGTGGGTAAATAAACTATTCAAAGTGCATCGAGCATTCTGAACAATTCTAATCGGAGAAAGATTACTGTTAGCACAAAAATTAATTGTGTCAACCTTTCCTGTTGAAGAGAGGAAACAGTCTGTTATTCAAGGACTGGTGACATAACAAAATTGAAAAGATTGGTGGCTCCCAATACCACTTGATGCTAAATGTGTCTGAACCTGTTTTAACATGAAGAATCTTAACTATTGTGTGGCCAAGGAAACTAATCAGTGAATCTTATTTGACCCCTCCCTTTCTGATCATAAGCCTCACAGCAGCTGTGTAGGTTGTAGTCTCCGCAGGGTTCGTATTAATCTTGAGACTGAGTCAAGATGGCTTCTACAAAGTTAACTCATTTCTTCTCAAATTAATTCTGACATCTTTGCATGTCTCAATACACCATAACTTGACTGACACTATCCCCTTGCTAACGCTATTGTTGATAATAGAAATCTGAAATCAATTCAAATAAGTGGCATGCAATTAAACATAAGACATCAGTTCAAACATGTAATAAATGAAGATGCATATTGCACGAGAATGCATAATTGAAATCAGATATACAAATAATTAATATTACTCCTCTGATTGTGGAAGGTCTTTCAAATTGTAATTACTTATCTTCCTGCTGAGTTTGAAGAATTTAAATGACAAGGAATAATAACATTCTCCAAATCAATTCTATTTTGGTGAACCTGTTACTCAACGGCAGAATTTTCCCAAAAAATGGTGAAGTGACAAGTTCTGACTGAAAACCAACGTGTTTCTCTCCAGAAAAACAGGCAAGTTTTCTGACCAGAACTACTGACACTGTCAGAAAAAATATCAGGGCATGTGGTTTGTGCTGCCAATCTGACGGGGCCTGATAGAGCCGGCAAAGCCCGCTCCACAGAGATTGGGGCATCATCTTTACAGGGCGCCCCAAACAGCGAGAAAAAAAAGCTCCCTCCCACTCCCGCATGGCCTTGGAGGACCCCCCCCCCCCCAACCACAAGCTTTGGGGGAACCCTGCCAACACAGAAATACTAGGGGGCACACTCCCATTCTTCCCAACCCCCACTTTCCCCCGGCACTGCCAGGGTGCCAGTGGGCAATGCCCATCCTGGACCCTCAACCTTGGGGCTTCTGGCCACCTCCACACCCCCGCAAGGGCACCATGACTGGTTTTCACTTTTAAACAGCACGGTAGCATTGTGGATAGCACAATTGCTTCACAGCTCCAGGGTCCCAGGTTCGATTCCGGCTTGGGTCACTGTCTGTGCGGAGTCTGCACATCCTCCCCATGTGTGCGTGGGTTTCCTCCGGGTGCTCCGGTTTCCTCCCACAGTCCAAAGATGTGCAGGTTAGGTGGATTGGCCATGATAAATTGCCCTTAGTGTCCAGGAGTGCCCTTAGTGTTGGGTGGGGTTACTGAGTTATGGGGATAGGGATAGGGTGGAGGTGTTGACCTTGGGTAGGGTGCTCTTTCCAAGAGCCGGTGCAGACTCGATGGGCCGAATGGCCTCTTTCTGCACTGTAAATTCTATGAAAACCAGTTGGGATTTGCCCAGTCACGTCATCTGGGTGGAAACATTTCATGGGTCTGGACGCTACGGTGTAAAGCCGTTTAATGATTTTAAAATATTTTTTAAAATATGGAAATCAGGTTCTTTCTGATCGTGACCCTCATCAGATTACTGGCAGGGGATGAGGAAGATCGTGTTCTGAAATCCCTAAGGAGCAAATGCCATTATGGCCCTCTCCTGAGATTTTGCGGCCATAATGGGATTTGCGCCCATGGCGAACGGGCCTCCTCAATCAACATGTTTCAGATAATTAAAGCTGATTTGTGGATGATCATTTCATTTAGCAACTAATCAATGTGTGGCAGTGATTAGTCATTGCTTTACTTTCTTGGGAACCATTGACTGATCATGTCATATGAATGTGTCATTTAAATCAAGCCAAGTTCCTAATAATAATAATAATCCTTATTAGTGTCACAAGTAGGCTTGCATAAACACTGGAATGAAGTTACTGTGAAAATACCCTACTCTTCACTCTCCAGTACCTGTTCGGGTACACTGAGGGAGAATTCAGAATGTCCAATTCACCTAACAAGCACGTCTTTCGGGACTTGTGTGAGGAAACCGGAGCACCCGGACCAAATGTACGCTGACACGGGAAAAACGGGCAGACTCCGCGCATACAGTGACTCAAGCTGGGAGTCGAACCCGGGTCCCTGGTGCTGTGAAGCAACAGTACTAACCACTGTGCCACGGTGCTGCCCAAAGACTAGATAGACTACGCCATTCTGCACTCCCAATTGTCCTTGTTCGGATATACTTATATCTTTCAGTGTTTTTTAAGGATGTGGAATAGTTTTCTTTTTCTCATTAAAAACTTGTGTCTTGTTTCAGAGACATTTATTCCCCTCACCATTTTTCAACCTGAGCTGGTTGTGTATGTGCAGTACACCTGTGATCCTAGATTTCAAGCATAAAATATTTGATACCCTTATATGTGTTGCATCTCCCAGTGGACATAATGACCATGGAGATCATACTTACTTCTCGTAGTAAAATTAGTGACAAACCTGATTTGATATTGCTCAAATGGCTTGTATGGCTGTCTGTGTGTCTCTTTGACTACTTTCTATTAAATGATTTATATTGTTATAGAACTGAACATGATTTTAAATACTTTCCCGTCTCAAGGATCTCCAGCTGTCTTGGGAGACAATCTGCTGAAAATAATCAAATTCACTCTTTTTTTATCTCTGCTACAGAGCGAGCACATTTGAGTGCATGAAAGAAGTCCTCACCAGCAGTTGGAGCTAATGTTACGCTCTCATCATAAATACGGGTTAATAATTGACAGCCAGAGCGGATTTATCAAAGGCACATCATGTCTGACTAAACTTCAGAGCGTTCTTTGATGAAATAGTGAAAAGGATTGATGAAGATGCGGTTGATGCTGCATGTGGGCTTCCAAAAGCATTTGATTACTGTCACATAATAGAGCTGTTAGCAAAATTGGCCACGAACTGAAAAGAGGAGAGGCAATAAACTGCCACCAAGTTATCTTCATCGTCACCATGGTGCTCTTTTATCTACATAAGTTACTGATTTGACAAGATGTTGGTTTAAAGATTATCATCTATATTTTCAAATCCCTCCCTGACCTTGCCACTCTTTGTTCGTGAACTGGCACGATTGCCCGAACCCGGCGCCAAAAACTGCGCCAATCACTCTGGCGTCGAGCCCCCCAAAATGACGCGAATTCTCCGGCCAGGAATGAGCTAGTAGCGGCGTGACGCCATTCACGACGGCGTCACCTATCACGGACGGGTGCACCATCAGAGATGCCGCGTGGCGTCACTGCACAAAAGACGCCCCCCCCCGACCTGGCAAAATTCCCGCCCGTCGCGCAGCACCACATGAGACCCCCTACCCTCATAGTCCCGTTCCCCCATATCCCCGTTCCGCAATATCCCCCCCTTCCCCCATATCACCCCTTCCCCCATATCCCCCATATCCCCATTCCCCCACATCGCTCTTCCCCGATATCCCCACTTACCCCATATCCCCACTTACCCCATATCCCCCTTCCCCAATAACCCCCCTTCCCCATATCCCCCTTTCTCCCATATCTCCCCATATTCCCCCTTCCCCCATATCCCCGTTCCCCCATATCCCCCTTCCCCCATATCCCCTATATCGCCATCCCCCATATCCCCGCTTCCTCTATATCCCCCTTCCCCCATATCCCCCTTCCCCCATATTGTAGTTTTTACCTCACAACTATTCTTGGAATTTCCCCCTTATACCAGAAAAGGGTTAATATATTCTAACTGGTGAGCAGGGATTCGAACTCCCTAACTCCTATGCAGACTTAAGCGGGTGCTGTTTGGGTCAACTAATGTTTCAAGTTTTCCCCAAGCATAACCCATCTTCATAGAAGAATTTTATTTATTTACCAACTAGTAGCTTACCTACGGGACCGGCTTGCTAAGTAAAGTAAAGTAAACTTTCAAAATGGTAATAATAACCACTCTTTCAGGTTATCAACTTGAACTTAACTTTATTTTCAAGTTCAAAAAGATTAAATTACTTTTTTTAGAAAGGTAAAAAAGATCTTGTCTTGTTGGGACCAGTTGCAGACTTTCAAGTCTTTCTTGACAATCAGTTTTAGAACATAGAACATAGAACGATACAGCGCAGTACAGGCCCTTCGGCCCACGATGTTGCACCGAAACAAAAGCCATCTAACCTACACTATGCCATTATCATCCATATGCTTATCCAATAAACTTTTAAATGCCCTCAATGTTGGCGAGTTCACCACTGTTGCAGGTAGGGCACTCCACGGCCTCACCACTCTTTGCGTAAAGAACCTACCTCTGACCTCTGTCCTATATCTATTACCCCTCAGTTTAAAGCTATGTCCCTTCGTGCCAGCCATTTCCATCCGCGGGAGAAGGCTCTCACTGTCCACCCTATCTAACCCCCTGATCATTTTGTATGCCTCTATTAAGTCTCCTCTTAACCTTCTTCTCTCCAACGAAAACAACCTCAAGTCCATCAGCCTTTCCTCATAAGATTTTCCCTCCATACCAGGCAACATCCTGGTAAATCTCCTCTGCACCCGCTCCAAAGCCTCCACGTCCTTCCTATAATGCAGTGACCAGAACTGTACGCAATACTCCAAATGCGGCCGTACCAGAGTTTTGTACAGCTGCAACATGACCTCCTGACTCTGGAACTCAATCCCTCTACCAATAAAGGCCAACACTCTATAGGCCTTCTTCACAACCCTATCAACCTGGGTGGCAACTTTCAGGGATCTATGTACATGGATACCTAGATCCCTCTGCTCATCCACACTTCCAAGAACTTTACCATTAGCCAAATATTCCGCATTCCTGTTATTCCTTCCATAGATTTCATAGATTTCATAGAATTCGCAGTGCAGAAGGAGGCCATTCGGCCCATCGAGTCTGTACCGGCTCTTGGAAAGTGCACCCTACCCAAGGTCCATACCTCCACCCTATCCCCATAACCCAGTAACCCCATCCAACACTAAGGGCAATTTTGGACACTAAGGGCAATTTATCATGGCCAATCCACCTAACCTGCACGTCTTTGGACTGTGGGAGGAAACCGGAGCACCCGCAGGAAACCCACGCACACACAGGGAGGATGTGCAGACTCCACACAGACAGTGACCCAAGCCAGAATCGAACCTGGGACCCTGGAGCTGTGAAGCAATTGTGCTATCCACAATGCTACCGTGCTGCTTCCAAAGTGAATCACCTCACACTTCTCTACATTAAACTCCATTTTCCACCTCTCAGCCAGCTCTGCAGCTTATCTATGTCCCTCTGTAACCTGCTACATCCTTCCACACTGTCGACAACACCACCGACTTTAGTGTCGTCTGCAAATTTACTCACCCACCCTTCTGCGCCTTCCTCTAGGTCATTGATAAAAATGACAAACAGCAACGGCCCCAGAACAGATCCTTGTGGTATGCCACTTGTAACTGAACTCCATTCTGAACATTTCCCATCTTTAACTTTGGATCTTCTGCCTCGTTTCTCTGGGTTGCTCGGTCTTCAGATGTTGCGTTCCCATCACCGAGTAAGGTTCTCTCTCTCTCTGAGTTCTCTCTGAGTTCTAGTAGTTCTTGCTCTGGTCTCTGGGTTTATATTCTCTTTCTAACAGTTGTTAAGTTTTTATGGCTTTATCATAAAGTAATCTTTATTTCACTTGGATTATAAAAAGTATCATTGATCTAAACATTTTAATACAACTAAGTATTCATTTTGAGTTGCACTCACCTCTCAGGTCTGTTTATGTTATGTCCTCTGTGATGTTCAAAAATGCTTTGATTTCAATAGACGTGTGAGTTTTGATCCCTGTCATTTCTAAAGTTTTATTTTCAAATTGTGTCCCCAGCTCATAATTTTGACTTTGATTTTGGCTTTAAATTATGTTTCTCGTAGACTGATAGGGCGTCATTCTCCGACTCCCCGCCGGGTTCGGAGAATGGCCGTTGGCCGCCGTGAATCCCGCCCCCGCCCCCGCCGAAGTCTCCGAAGGGAGAAAAGTCGGCGGGGCGTTAATGGCGCCGCTGCCGCGGAGAATGTCACGGGTCTGCGCAAGGCAGCCGATTTTCGGCCTGCCGATATTCTCCCTTCCGGATGAGCCGAAGTCCCGTCGACGTGATGACCGTTCACGTCGACGTCAATCAAACCTCCTTTTCATCGGCGTGACCCGGTGCTCCAGGCTCACGCCGACCAGCGAGGAGGTGAGTGACGGCCTGGGGGGTTGGCTCTGGGCAGGAAATGGCGTGGCCGCAGACTGATTGCGTGAGGAGAGGTGTGTCTCGGCTTGTGTGTGTGTGTGTGCGGCGGGGGGGGGGGGGGGGTGGTTAGAGTAGGCTGGGCTCCGGGGGAGTGCCAGGAGGGGGTCCGTGTTGGGGTGGAGGTTGGGGGTTGGGGGGGGTCCGTGCTGGGGTGGAGGTTGGGGGGGGAGTCCGTGCTGGGGTGGAGGTTGGGGGTTGGGGGGGGTCCGTGCCGGGGTGGAGGTTGGGGGGGGGGTCCGTGCTGGGGTGGAGGTTGGGGGTTGGGGGGGGTCCGTGCTGGGGTGGAGGTTGGGGAGGGGGTCCGTGCCGGGGTGGAGGTTGGGGGGGGGGTCCGTGCTGGGGTGGAGGTTGGGGGTTGGGGGGGGTCCGTGCTGGGGTGGAGGTTGGGGAGGGGGTCCGTGCCGGGGTGGAGGTTGGGGGGGGTCCGTGCTGGGGTGGAGGTTGGGGGGGGGTCCGTGCTGGGGTGGAGGTTGGGGGGGGGTCCGTGCCGGGGTGGAGGTTGGGGGGGGGGGTCCGTGCTGGGGTGGAGGTTGGGGGTTGGGGGGGTCCGTGCTGGGGTGGAGGTTGGGGGTTGGGGGGGTCCGTGCTGGGGTGGAGGTGGGGGGGTCCGTGCTGGGGTGGAGGTTGGGGGTTGGGGGGGGTCCGTGCTGGGGTGGAGGTTGGGGGTTGGGGGGGGGTCCGTGCTGGGGTGGAGGTTGGGGGTTGGGGGGGTCCGTGCTGGGGTGGAGGTTGGGGGTTGGGGGGGGTCCGTGCCGGGGTGGGTGATGGGAGGGCAAATGAGTTGGTCCACCTGGCCAGGTGCCAGCCTCCAACAGTTGGACCCATGCGGTCCATGCCACCTGGCTGGGGGGAGGAGGGGATATGGGCAATGATGACATGTCGTCGTTCCCCTCCCCCCCCACCAGGCCGTCATGTTTTCAGACCATCCAGCGATGTTGGCCGCCGTGGTGGCAGCCGCTCATGTCTATGTTGCCCTGGATGAGGAGGAGGAGGAGGAGCGTGCCAGAGAGGCGGCGCAGGCTGCCGCAGAGGGGCAGGCGGCAGCCGCCCAGGCTGGAGGGACACCTGACCGACAGGACGAGGAGGGGGAGGAGGACGTCGCGGCCCCACGGCAACGGAGGCACCCGAGGGCGCCCCGTGTGTACCGGCCCCGGCAGTCATACCAGGACCTCACGGACCGGGAATGCAGGAGGAGACTCCGGATGAGCCGGGAAACCGTGGCACACATCTGCCACCTGCTGGCACACCTGTCACCGCGTGGCACTGGCGGGGGACACCCTCTCCCCGTGTCCGTCAAGGTTACGGTGGCCCTGAACTTTTATGCAACGGGGTCATTCCAGGCACCGAGTGGGGACCTGTCCGGCATATCGCAGACATCGGTGCATCGGTGCATCGGGGCAGTGACAGATGCCCTTTATGCCATGGCGCACCGCTACATCCGCTTCCCCGTGGACCGGGCCAGCCAAGATGCCCGGGCCGTGGGCTTCTCTGCCGTGGCCGGGTTCCCCATGGTCCAGGGCGTGATCGATGGGATGCACGTCGCCGTGCGGCCACCTGCAGAGAACAGGGCCGTGTTCACTAATAGGAAGGGGACCTCTTCGATGAACGTACAGGTGGTCTGCGACCACCGCATGATGATCCTGCACGTCTGCGCCCGTCACCCAGGCAGTGTACACGACTCATTCGTGTTGTCGCGGTCATCCATCCCCGGCATGTACGAGGGACGCCATCCCCGGCTGAGGGGCTGGTTGCTGGGCGACAGGGGCTACCCATTGTGATCGTGGCTGATGACGCCTATACGGAGGCCACGCAATGAGGCGGAGAACCGCTACAATGATGCCCATGTAGCGACAAGGGGAGTGATCGAGAGGTGCTTTGGCGTGCTGAAGATGCGTTTCAGCTACCTGGACCTCTCTGGGGGCGCCCTCCAGTATCGGTCAGATAGGGTCGGCCGCATCATTGTGGTGTGCTGCGTCCTGCACAACATAGCCCAGCAGAGGGGCGATGTGCCGCAGGCAGAGGAGGGCGGAGTGGAGGAGCAGCAGGAAGAGGCCCAGTCCTCCCCAGATGAGGGGGATGGGGGCAATGGTCAGGGCAGACGGGGTAGACACAGGCGGGTGGCTGTCCACCGTTACCGGCTGGCCCAGCGGGCACGGGACAGACTGATAGACGCCCGCTTCACTGACTAGATGGGCGTGGGAATCGGGTAGTATGGCCACAGACCGCACACCATGGCAACAGCCGACCACCCACACCCCCCACCCATCCAGCACCCTCACCCCCCTCCCCAACCCCACACACCCCACCCGCATGCACACCACCCCCCCCCAATTGCCGATCCACCGGCGGCACAACGGGCCGGGCTCACCCAGTTGCGGGTGGACGCGTGTCTATCGCAGGCCATGGAGGATGATGACAACCCGCCTCCGATGAGCTCCTGGCTCTACATCGTTGGACTATGTCTGACCCATGGCCACAGTACCACCATCCACCCGGACCATCCCTGCATGCGGCTGTGACACTGCAGCGCACGGTCCTGTCCTCTGCCCGGGGGATGTTGATGGCGACCCAGGGGGAAGGGGGCAGACTCACCTGGGGCTGAGGTAAGACCACCCGTCACACACACACTTGCGCTCAACGTACATGACACGCCCGCACACTTTGGACAGAGCACAAAGGCAGCTTCGGTAGGTGTAACATTGACTTTAATAACCAAAGGAGTTCATGCACGTGCCCTAGCCCCTAAAACTCATCTGTGCCCTGCACCCGTGTCAACTTACTCAGTGTCTAATTGTTTGGCCTTACGGGCCCTTTGACTATGTCTACGTGGTTCCCCAGACAGTACAGCAGAACTGGAGGTGGACTCCTGTGATTCCTGCCCTCTGACACTGGATCCCTTTGGCGGCCGTTTCCTGGGGCGTCTTGGCCTAGATGGGCCAGGCTGCGGCCCGGGCGACTGGGATGGCGAGCTGCCAGCCTGTCCTGCCCGTTGCCCACCCGATGCACCTGGGACGGAAGGGGGGGAGTCCGAGGTGTCGCGGTGTACCGGGACCTCCCCTACAGAGGGAGCCGGAACGGACCACACCACCTCCTCCTCCCTCGGGTGCCCGATGGCCCCCAGGCCTCTACATGGGTGGGGGATGCGAACGGACTGGCCATCCGACGCGCCCCCGACATCTGGCGCTGCCAGTCCTGGAGGCCCGTGCTGGTATCGACAGGGGTCTGCAGGTTTGCAGCCATGGAGCCCAGGGGGTTGTCAAACTCTGTCTGTGACAGTGCGACGCCGGCTCGCACATGGCCACTGGCGCCGATGCCCTCAGCGATGGCCTGCTGAGACTGGGCCATGGCCTGCTGAGACTGGGCCATGGCCTGCAGAGACTGGGCCATGGCCTGCAGAGACTGGGCTATGGCCTGCTGAGACTGGGCCATGGCCTGCTGAGACTGGGCTATGGCGTTGAGCGCCTCTGCCATCTGGCGCTGGCACTGGCTCATGGCCTCCTGTGAGAGGGCAGCCATTTCCTGGGCCACAGACGCCGCCTGCACGGAAGGCCCCAGGCCTCGCAAACCGTTCCCCATGTCTGACACCGTCGCACCCATTGCCTCCACCGCGGACGCCACCCGTGCGGTGTCAGCCTGGGTGGCACGCATGACCGGGACCACTCCCAGCTCCTGGACGCGGGTGGACTGCAAACCACCCATCACCCTATTCGCTCGTCTCCGTGTCGGTGGTTGCATCGGATCTATGTGTGGGTGTGGTAACTGCAGGAACCCGGGATCCATCTGGGCGGCAGATGTTCGCTTGGCCTGGGCTGCCCTCCGACCGCCCGGTCCCTCTGCTGCTCCTACCTCCACCTGCTGTACCGGGACGGCTGTGTTGTGCGCACCAGTGAGTGTACCAGACGCCTCATCACTAAAGTGCCCAACCGTGGTGAGTGTTTCTGCGATGGTGGAGGGTGTTGGTGACAGCAGTGGCGTTGTGTTGTGCTCTTCGTCCCATTCTGACTCCATGGCACTTTGGGGTGGGGGTTCGTCTCCACCCATCCACTCTGAGTCACTGTCCGGTATTTCGTCTTCCCGGGTAGGGGTGTCCTGGGTAGTGCTGTCCTGGGTAGTGCTGTCCCGGGTCGTGCTGTCCCGGGTAGGGGTGTCCTGGGTAGTGCTGTCCCGGGTAGGGGTGTCCTGGGTAGTGGTGTCCCGGGTAGGGGTGTCCTGGGTAGTGGTGTCCCGGGTAGGGGTGTCCTGGATAGTGGTGTCCTGGGTAGTGGTGTCCTGGCTAGGAGTGACGGGGGCCTGTGGCCGCCCCCCTCATCGCTGGGTGGTCGCTCCCGCACGTGACGGGGGTGTCGTCTCCCTGTTGCTCCAGGTCTCTCCGTCTCCCGTGGTGTGCGAGGGGCATCCTGCGGGCGTCGCATGCTGGAGGGTCCGGGTCTCTCCGTCTCCCGTGGTGTGCGAGGGGCATCCTGCGGGCGTCGCATGCTGGAGGGTCCGGGTCTCTCCGTCTCCCGTGGTGTGCGAGGGGCATCCTGCGGGCGTCGCATGCTGGAGGGTCCGGGTCTCTCCGTCTCCCGTGGTGTGCGAGGGGCATCCTGCGGGCGTCGCATGCTGGAGGGTCCGGGTCTCTCCGTCTCCCGTGGTGTGCGAGGGGCATCCTGCGGGCGTCGCATGCTGGAGGGTGCGGGTCTCTCCGTCTCCTGTGGTCTCCGAGGGGCATCCTGCGGGCGGTGTGCATCTGCGGGGATGGGTGCCTGGACGTTTGGTCCTGCGATACACAATGAAGCATGCATGGTTAGACATCAGGCAGTGATCAGGTGATACGGGGGAGGGGGATATAGGGGAGGGGGGATATGGGGACGGGCTGTTGATGGCTCACTTGCTCGTGGGCCCCCGACCTCTGCATCAGCAACCTCCCGGTCCTCAGGTCCGCCAGCCAGTTCCAGGGCCCTTTCCTCGTGTACGGTCAGTGGCCTCTCATCAGCGGGCCCTCCTCCAGTCCTCACATGCTCCCTATTGTTGTGTGCGCGCTTCTCTTGTGGGGGGGGGGGGTGGTGGCAGGGGTAAAAGGCAACAGTGTTAGGCAGGTATATGAATGCACGCCATCGGTTGCGCGTGCATTGCAGAGGTTAAGGTTAGGGCTGGATTCACTTGGGGATATGGGGGATATGGGGGAGGGGGGATATGGGGGAGGGGGGATATGGGGGGGGATATGGGGAGGGGGGATATGGGGGAGGGGGGATATGGGGAGGGGGGATATGGGGGAGGGGGGATATGGGGGAGGGGGGATATGGGGGAGGGGGGATATGGGGAGGGGGGATATGGGGAGGAGGGATATGGGGGAGGGGGGATATGGGGGAGGGGGGATATGGGGAGGGGTGGATATGGGGGAGGGTGGATATGGGGGAGGGGGATATGGGGGAGGGGGGATATGGGGGAGGGGGATATGGGGAGGGGGGATATGGGGGAGGGGGGATATGTGGGAGGGGGATATGGGGGAGGCTCACCCTGCCTGCTCTGATGAGGTCGTTCACCTTCTTGTGGCACTGGGTGCCTGTCCGTGGTGTCAGGGCCACAGCGGTGACGGCCTCTGCCACTTCCCTCCACAGACGCCGGCTGTGGCGTGGGGCAACTCTGCGGCCGTGCCCGGGATATAGGGCGTCCCTCCTCTGCTCCACCGCGTCCAGGAGCGCCTCCACATCACGTGACTCGAACCTCGGGGCTGAGCGACGGCCAGCCATCAAGTCGGGTGTTGCGGTCGGCTGTTCCGGTCGGGTGGGGGGGAGCTGCGCGGCCTTATGAGCCGTCACGCCGTGCAGCGCGTATGACGCTGCACGGCGTGAACCACTGCGCAAGCGCGGATCCCGTTACGTCGCTGCTAGCCCATTTCGGGCCGGAGACTATCGGCCCATTTTTATGACGTGACGCAAGTGGGACTTGCGCCGTTTTTTGCGCCGATCGGCGGACTTTCCGCCGATAATGGAGAATTTCGCCCCATAGTCTCCAATTTTCTTTTAATTTACCTGATGTCAGCAGAGCTTCACATCTTTATATTTGTCCCCCTAGTCATTCTTTTCTATCTGCTGATTTTACATCAATGAAGGTGTGAATCTTGCTTTGAGCGTAATGCTAAACCTAACTCAACTGAAACCCTCATGATTATAATGATGATAATTGCTTATTGTCACAAATTCTTTAAATTTACCTGATGTCAGCAGAGCTTCACATCTTTATATTAGTCCCCAATGTCATTCTTCTATCTGCTGATTTTACTTCAATGAAGGTGTGAATCATTGCTTTTAGCGTAATGCTAAAAATCCACTTGGTTATAACTTGGAAGGTTTACAT